>NC_133699.1:2250261-2908881 GCF_048934315.1 Petromyzon marinus
GTTTACTTTATGGCAAACATGGCACGTCAAGGAATGGTGTGGCCAGCACATTCACCATAGCCGGTGATGTCCACTCTGAGCACCTGGTACTCATTTTAGGCTGAATTGTCCTAGGTAGGGCCCTTGAAAGGTTCAGATGTTAATCGTCATTGCTGTTATCCATAGCCTTGGAATCAAAGCCAGAGCCGCGGGAATTATAGTGCAGTGTGCAAACCACCCAATGCCCCCACTCCACACAAGCCCACGTGTAGTTAATGGGCCAGAATTGAAATTAGTACCACCTGTGATGGCAAAACAATGCTGTCTGTCTTTATATGTGACCAATAAAAGCAAATTAATATCTGATGACATCACTTATTTTAAATGGTTATCATATTGTTCATGTTCCAACATTTCTCATGGTGCCAAACATCGGAGTTACTGACGTCATCTCCAATGTGAAAAAGTTAATTTCCATTCCTGATCCTTGGCCGGTGATGTTCGCCCATCATCGCCGATTTGATGTCCCTCTTGAGGTCCAGACTTAATACCTCCTTCTCTCCTCTACCGTTGGCTTCGTCAATTCTTAAGAATGCTCTCTTCCTCAATTATTCACCACCCATTCGCCCTTCCATCTCCATCCTAATCGGAAAAACCTCCCGTTCTCGCTCCGGTTTGCGTAAACGGGACGTGCCGTTGCACCGCAGTCGAAATGCACCGCAGTGCCGTTTCCCGCAGTAAAGATTGAATTGCGTGCCCGTGGTTTTTTTTTGTCGTTGTGAGTTTGCGTTTATTTACTTTGTCTGAATGTACTGCTGACGTTTAACACGCCAAGTGCAGCGTCTAGAGACGCTTGGATATTCAGACGCTATCCATGCCGCCGCCACGGTTTTGCCGCTGGACGTGGAACCGTCGAAGTGAAAATTATCTGATTTGGACTCTTGTGCGAATGCGCACAACGCGGTGCATTTTCTTTAGAAGTGCAGAGGGAGAGGCACCCGCGTTGGCTCGACGCCACAATGTACAGAGGCCTCTGCCTCCGGGGTGCTCTGAATGCGGTCGGGTGGTTATTCATGATTTTGTTATTTTTCCCAGTTGCACGACATTTGGGACCCTGCCTCAGTGAAACGTTTAGCGCAACCGGAATTCGGAGGTCGCCGGTCCGATTTCCATCTTCCGGCACGGCAGTTGAAATCGTTTTTTTATCTCCCCGGCAGATTGAGTGTGATGGAAGAGGGTGGGGGGGGGGTATAGTGTGGGCTACTACCTCCTCTTTCAAAACGCCTGGTAAAGTGTGAAAGAGTTGGTCAGCTGTCCAGAGCTCTCTCAAGTCGAACAAGCAATTGCAGGCCTGCCCGTTTTGCCATTACATTGCGATTGCGCTATCGCCCGCATGTCATGAGGCGAAGAAATTTTAATTAGGAATGCAGCGGCTGGGAGTGCATCGCCGCGTGTCAGAAAATGGACCCGGAAATTGACTTCACCGTGCAACTTCTGAAGTCACTTAAACAGGCCTCTTCATTTCGCACCTTTTGTATACACTGCCAAGAATGTCCGTCGCACGTCAATAAAAAACGAAATTACGTTTAAATATTAGAGCTGGAATTTTAGCCAAAATTAATTCAAGAAAATATTAATTAAATGCGATTTTGATTTTTTTTTTTGCTTGCGCAGATGTCAGTGAGACCATCAACTCGCTACACTTGAGAACCTCCATTTAAACATCTAAATGTTCCAAGCTTCCATCCCAGGATCTCAGTGGTGCCTGCTCGTGCGATGCCACTTGGGGTCAAGCGTTTTTATCCATCCGTCTCTCTCTCTCTCTCTCCCCGGCATGTGCGTGTGTCTGCGCGCGCGATCCAGACCAGACGTGCGTGAGCGAGCGCGACTGCCCCTTCCTGCAGCTGATGACACTGAGCTGGAACCTGGATCTGTGCGGCCGCGTCTTCGGCGTAGACCCCGCCTCCGTCGCCAGCGCCGTGCGCTTCACCAACGAGTACTATGGCGCCGACCACCCCCGCGGCAGCCGCATCCTCTTCGTCAATGGTGCGTCGCTCGTCCTGCCGTCCGCTCGTCCGACTGTCCGCTCGTCCGACTGTCCACTCTCCGTTTATTTAAATTTCCGGAAGTCTTCTGCTCTTTAACGTAACGCAAAGGACCCAGTTAATGTTTTCCAGAGTAAATATTTTAGAATAGTGTATAACTGTTTTAAAGCTTTCGTGACTGCAGTAATACATAATCTTAGCTCTTTCGGTAAAGTCACGTTATTTTATTGTTTCCCTTCAACGTGACTTTACCGAAAGAGCTAGGAATATAGTGTATAACTGTTTTGTGGCTGTCAATCCACATTAATGTTTTTTAAAGTATGATTTAGAGGGTTTTAAGATCCACCTTCTCCCCTCCCACACCTCCACCCCGGTCGATGGATTGTCACAGTTCTGGGTGGGATTCAATTCAACGTTCGTTTTTTTTATTTTACAATCGTGAACGTGGTGTCCAGTCGTGGCTCCAGGTGTTACACGAACCCATTACAACGTATATAGAAGGTAAAGGTGGTAAAAGGTGCAGCCCTGCAATTACTCATGAGCACTGCTACCAGAAGGGCCTCCACTAGAAGGAGGCCTGCTCTTTGATGCTGGCCAGAGATCTTGAAAGAGGTGGGGAGTAGCCACACTTTACCCCACCACACGTGCCAATAGACTTATTGCGGTGAACCCATTTATACTGCCGGATGGACAGCTGCATTAGCATCTTGCAAGTCAGTTATGCTAACCGTCATTACACAACAGCAGCATCCTCGTAAATGTAAAACTCCTCATTATACAAACATCAATTCTTAAAACGCAATTCATTCCATGCGTCGTGAACTCAAAAATCGTTATCAAATTGACTATTCGTTGCGTCGTTCCCCCCACGGTGTCATTCTCGTCGGTGTTATTTTCCGCGCGCAGGTGACATCGACCCCTGGCACGCTCTGAGCGTCCTGCGGAACGAGACCCGTTCGGAAGTGGCAATCTTCATCAACGGCACGGCGCACTGCGCCAACATGAGTCCCACCTCTCCCAGTGATCCTCCGTCCCTCACGAACGCCCGGCTGGTGAGTCCAAGCTGCGTCACGCGCAACGGACGCGCCATTCGCTCCGTCTCTGGCGCTGCGTTGCCCCGAGCCAGATGCGGGTGCATTACGAGGCCAGCGCGTCACGGTCTGGGTCCGGTTCGGCACGGCAAATAGGCGGCGAGTAACCAGCCGCACTTGCGCGGCCCTCGGGGCTCGCTCCGCTCGCCGGGATGTGCCAGCGTCACTAAACGTTCTGGCCGGGATGGCCTCCGTAACATCGTCGCCAAAGGGGATACGTCCTGCAACAAGAATCGTCACCACCACCACCAACAACAACACCGCACGTCACCGGGCTGGTCAGCGCGAGTTGGTGTGGGGCGAGCAGGATAGATGTACAGTACAACAAATGGATTTTGCCGCGCCCGGCTCCTGCTGCCCACCGCGTAGCCGCGCCGTAGCCACAAGACACGTTGGTTGCACGCGGTGGTCACCCATCCGGGCTCAACCACGGTTAGCTGCTGAGATGTGGCACAATCGGGCTGCATTCCAGGTTATTTGACGCCACAGTGGGAACAAAAGGGTTTAGTCGGCTGAATATGAATCGCCTCTGAAAGCAGCCACTCCTGTTTTCCACCTCAAATAGACTTCAGGGACCCGGTGTGCAAGCCGGTAACGTCACCGCACGAAACCCGTTCACCATAAAAGGAGAGGTTTGCTAATCGCAGGTGATTGGGTTTGTGCACTGGCTCATAATTGCGTATTCCCTCGGTAATTCTACCACTGGTTGTTTCACATCTGACTTTCCAAAAAGCAGGGTTTATATGTGACTCTCTGCGGCAATTAAAGGGCAACTGTGAGAAACCGTAGCACCCTTGCAAAGCCGGCTCGATGGAATGTGTGTACGTGCCGCGAGATAGCCGGTAGGAGGTTAACCCTGCAGAGGTATACGAATGGCTCAAGGATTTTTGAATTTAGGTGACTATTTTGTTACATTATTTTGCTTTGCCTTGCACACTTGCAATTGCAATTTAGTATGCACGTCGTACGTTCTCGGTATACGTCACCCATCTCACCCACTCGTAGAGGTTACGTTCACTGCAGCGGCAAAGAAAATAGATTCCTGAGCAAGCAATGTGATGTAGCCATGGACAATTATGCATTCATTTTTACATGTCGTTGGATGTGCTATTCATTGTGTATGCATTTATTGCATAATTTGTAGATTTATGTTTACTGCCTTCATCTCAATTCGTGCTTGCCATGTGCCTGTGTGTGTGTCAGTTAATACCCTGGGCACCCTTACAGATGATATACTGCAGGTTAAATATATCTTCATAAATACAACATAAAATAAATCGTGTAATTACTTGGGTGGGGAGGGGGTGAATCACCTCTCCTACCCAGCCATGTATCATTTTTTTAAATGTTATCGATATATCGGTGGTAGGTGGATTACTGCATGACTGTGACAAGACTATGGCAGCTTGAGAAGGCACTCATCTAGCAGAGGATTAATTATATCTGATGATCATTACATATTGTTTTTATTATTCAGCCCAGTCACCAATGACTGCACCCAATCACCATCACAGTGACATTTTTATTCATCACTTTGCCTTTATCTCTGAGAATGGAAATATTAATGTGACTGCCGTGCAATAAATATTTCTCCAGCGGGACGTTGTAGAGAAAGAGCACACCCTTGTGTGTGGAGTAAAAGGGTCACTCTAAGGGATTTCAATAGCAGTTCTACGAAATCCTCTTCTGTGGGCAGTTATCTATCACATGGGGTGTGCGCTGCTCAGCGAGAGTTTCCGTGTTGATGATGCAACGGCATCAACACGATTGGAATAAAAGTGGTAGGGGAAAGACGGAAGAGAAATTATCAGAGGATCCAAACGTTTGCGATCCGTCAAATGCTGCACACGTAACGTGTCTTCGTTTCCTTATTTTTCGTTTTGCAGAAAATTGACGAGCAGGTGGGCGATTGGCTGCATCAGGCGAAGCGTCGCCAACTCCTCTGACTCGGAGCCCCGAGTCCGTGTTGAGGTTTGGGTTTACGAGTCGCCTTCCACCCTCCCCCACGTGGAGTCTGTCCCCACCTTATGCTCGCACAGCGTTCTTGTAAGGGAGAAGCCATCGAGATTTTCCCCGGGTTGATTTTGCGATTTTTCTCACTGCAATCGTGCGTTGTGATGACGTTTTGTAAATACCTCGTGAATTTGTTTTTGCTTTTTTTATAATTGACACCTTCTGATTGCTGTGGTATGCTTTGGTATTGTCTACTTTATCGTCAAGTCTGTGTGCACTACTGCGATTTTAAACGGCGCTAAGAATAAATAAAAGATTGATATTTTTCAAATATGTGTAATATTTTTTTTTTAAATACTTCCTAGTACTGTGATAAGAGTGCAGCACGTGTACGTTAGTACAAACCCCACGAATGCATTTGTAACGGTTTCCAACTCGGGATGAAATTGTGAATGCATATTAGCTCCATCAGTCTGTCCATCTGTCTGCTCGTAATACGTAGTCGCATTCACGATGATCCAGTATGAGCGAACGCTTCGTTGAAAGTTGTGTTTTTAATTGAAGACAACTGAAAACTGGCCAAATAGATGTAAGGGTTACCCAAAACATGGGAGACAAAAACAATTCCAAGAGGACTTTGTAAATATGTAATCACATTTTGCCCCCTCCGCTTGCATACTGCTAACGATGAATTGCCCAACACAAACGCATGTCGGATATGGTGGCGACGTTGGTTGAGTTGCGATCTCACGGAGGTCAGTGCGGGTTGGCAAAACGGGCCGAGTGGCTCGGGACCACTTCAGATGTCAATCGTCACTGACGTTAGCCATGTCTGGGAATTGAACTCAGTTTGCTGGGCTCATAGATAACCTCTGTACCACCACTCTACATCGCCAGATGTACAGTACTGCATGGGAGACGCAGGATACGTAATCAATGATTATTGTTGTTGCTGAATTGTAACACCCATGTATAGCGCATATGGTTGCAGCTTCAAAATTACAAAAGCATTGATTGTGAAATATACATTTGACGACGCATCATCAACATAACAAGACGGGGGTCACATTAAGCTCGCGTGACCAAAGATTTACAACGTCAAAAAGACGGATCACTGAACTTAATTGAGCTTAAATTTTGATTTAAAGCTTTCGTGACTGCAGTAATTCATATTCTTAGTTTTTTCGGTAAAGTCACGTTGAAGGGAAACAACAAAATAATAATATATATATATATAAAACAATAAAAAATTCTCACGACGTTTCGACCATAACTCAAACGGTCGTCTTCAGGTGTGTTGGTTTGCATAAATTTATTTTTAAACGGCGCATTTATTTATTTATAAAAAAAACGTTAGCGCCACGCGCAACGATTTGGCAGTTTATTTAGGACTAGTCCATCTATATTCTGAAAAGAGGAGGGGGGAGACGAAATGTTTTCATAATGTATGCTGTCTGAAAGCCATTGTAAGCGTGAACAATCAATTAAGACCTGAAATGGTTTATCAAATCTTTCCAATGATTGCTAAGATAGAATCCATCTTCTCGGTTGAAATTGTCTCTGTGCTTGTATATGTGGATAGCTTCATGAACGAATCTCTCATGGAAGCCAGATGGCTTACAAAGAACCTCTGTCTTGGAAAAGTCAATGGCATGTGAGCCTACTGAATTAGAACAATGATCTGCCACGGCCGAGGTGTTGGTCCTACCGTGTTTAAGGTCTGCTTTGTGTTCACGAATGCGGTCCGAGACATGGCGTTTGGTTTCTCCAATGTAACTACTACCAGAGAGGCAACTTAGTTTGTAGACACCAGGGTATTGTATGTCCGGAATCACATATTTTACAGACGGAACCAGATCACGGATTTTATGTAATGTGTTGAAACGGACCTGGATCTTGTGTTTATTCAAGATTTTGGAGATCTTTTTTGTGATCCCCGCAATGTAGGGTAAAGTGATGGTTTTGAAAGGCTCCTCAAGAGGGTTCTTCTTCATGGTTTGAGTGATAGCTTTGCGGATTGTATAGTCGGAGTAACCATTAGCCCTAAGAGCTTGGTGTACGTGCTTGAGTTCACTGCTTATGTGTTCCTGGTCGGATATGCATTGGGCTCTATGATACAGAGTCTTGATGAGAGAATTCTTCTGTGATGGATGGTGGTGGGAATCCGGTTTCAGATAAGCATCCGTATGGGATGCTTGAATGGGCGGTCGCCTTGCGCAAAAATGAAGGGGGTGTTGTCGGTTGCTCCGGCTGTAGTACATTGTCAGCAGAGGGCAGTGCAGCCAGATCCATTGTGCTGTACTATCCGCCTCGCCACCCCCAAACCCACACTGACCAGTATGGTGAAGTATGGTCAATGAGCTCTCACGACTCGCGTTGTGGGTGTGTTCTCATCAAGCACTGCATTAACCAAAGGGCTGTTGTGCACGCAATATGTTCTGGCATTTTGCACATCTGAATTTCCAAACATCGTTTCACAAACGCTGCAAGCATCGTTTCCATTTTTGGGGAGTCTTTTGGCACTTGAAGCCTGCTTCACAGTTTCGGTGACCTTGTGGTTTTTATTTTCGCCCAATAATGTCCGCCGTTGGAGGAGAGAGATGTTTGGAATTCCGCTGTCTGTTGAGTGGCTTAGTCTCCATACCGAAGAGAATTTCCAGGGTACATTCAACCATTAATCCCTACTTTTCTTCGCTTGTTCGGTCTGGATTGGTGAAAATTACCACGCAGAGTCTACTGTGTACGGCTCGAGCCGAAGATTGATGCGTTGCACATGGTTTGCTTTTTTTTGCTTCTGAACAAGAGCCATTCGTTTCGAAAACTGCTTTGCAGTCATGTGATTGCACCCACCCACAAGTGACGTCATCTTTTGGCAAAGCCGCCTGCCGGGATGTCGAAGCCTGCTTCTTTTTCCCTTTGCTCAGCCATTCGTCGCTCTCGCTCTGGAATCGCCACGCGATGTGGAGAGATGGGATCGTTGCCAGCCCGCAAAGCTTAAATATGCCCACCCTTAGCACTTAGAAAATTGCTAACGATTAAATATGCCCAATAAACATTTCTTAATGTGTTTTTCTTTTTTTGCCGATGATCAAATCAACCAAAATGGCCCCAATTTCATCAGTGGATAGACAAAAGGGCTTGACGTGCACACGTGGTTTATTTGTGCACCAACCTAATTATCCTGATGGCTTACGCCCACGCACGGCTTCCAGTGAAGCATTGTTAATGAACACTGAGTAATTAAACGTGTACCCACTTCTGGCCAGCCAGCGGCAAATAAATGGCAATTTGATCACTTGGCATGGGCGAAAGTGCGGATACTCAGGCCTCTTCCATGGTGTCTGAACAGTGTGGAAGAGCAGGCCAAGTACCCTCTCGAGGGCATGCCCTTCTGCCAGCAGTGAGAAAGTGCGGGGATGCCCGATTGAGCTGTGGAGGGGTTAACGGGGAACCTTTCCGTTCACATAAATCGCAGTTGGCGCGCACCGCTGACCCCCACCTGCTGTAGAGATTCGGCGTCAATCGGACACGCGTGCCGCAGTCCGGCAACAACCATCCTTGTCGTCTCGTGTCGTTCTCTTGGCTTTTTTCCCACCCACAGAGGGTGGGCGGCGTGAAAGTGCCTCGCTCCAACTCGCCGTCTCTCCGCATCGCCAATCTCCGCCCGCGTTGTCAATCTCTGCATCCCCAATCCATCGCTTCGCTCGTGCCTGGCGGTGCCGTGGTCTCGCTTCCCTTCCGCCGACTTTGAATCGATGGGTCCGATTGTTGTCGCTCTGATTCGCGCTTTCAAACGATCCTCTTCTTCGTGACGCACACCTCTTCCACAAGTGGCAAAAAAAATGACCCGCAGTGCGACTGCCATCTCCCCAACCAATGGCTGGTACCGCGAACGACCTGCATTGTACGGCGGCATGGGCAGCATTACACGAGCTACTCCCGAAGCTGTCGCACGGCTCACATGCTTAATACCCAGAAGAAGTATTTACACATACTTGCCATACGCTGGAAGAAAAAGTGGGTGAATCATCCCGTGGAAAATATAAATCTGCGAGTTAAAATGCAAACAGTCCAAACGTGTTGTTGATTTCAGGATCTACATTGACACATTAACATGGAGTCTTGGCACAGCGGTTGTTAGTGCGATACACTATAAACCTGGTGGCCTAAAATCGATTGCTGTCCAACAGGAGTGATATATCTCAGCCAGTCCTAGTCACCCCCTTCACCAGCCCGTACTGACCAGTGTAGTGAAGTTTGGTTTTATAAGTCCCACGACCGACCAATAGAATGGGGAGGCCTTCACCCAGAAGTGGACTGCCAAAGGGTCGCAGATGTAGTTGTATTTTATTATGGACACTCATAATTACATATCATGGGGGAGATGTGAATGGATGATGGGAATATCGCTCAGGGAAAGGGGTTGGAATGAAGAAGCCCTAGTAGGGGCTACGAATAGTATCTGTAAGTTAAGGAAGGCTCACTGTGTTTGAAAGAGACAAATAAGGTGCATTTAGAAGGGCTATGGAGGTTAAAAACCCATAGATTACCATACAGAACCATGGGCTTATACAGAGACCCATAGATTAGAATGGCTAAGTAGACGCCACTGGCACAGCGCAGGAGGAGTCGAGGGAGATTGGGAGGTGGTGAAACGAGATATGAGGGCAGTGGACATGATGAGAGAGGAGGCACAACATAAAAGCACGTGGAGAAGAAAAATCTAAGCAGCCGATGCCATGTGACCAATGAGATTTTCTGGCTTGGAAGAAGACTTCAATGCCATATTAAAAGGGCGACATCCAAAGATAATGAACACGTGGGACTGCTGTGTTACAAGACATTGTCAGGCACAAGGGAGGCATTTAGACTGCTCTGCAGACTCCTACGCATTCCAGTCCGCGTGCCAGGAAGCCTTGAGCATGATTTCAGGTCCCCGCATAGCATGATGCACGATTCTTTCTCGTGGAATGTGCAGCGTGCACGTTATAGTTGCCACGTGCAGCTCGGTTGTTGCCGTATTCTCCCGTTTATAAGACGCTCCGGGAAAGTAAGACGCACCCCAAACTTGTGCCCGGTGCCAATTTACAGAAATTTGGTGATACGCAGACACATCTATCAGATTATAATTATGCACCCAACAACTTTTGCTTTCAAATAGAGGGAAGTGGGTCTTCATCTGGAGAATACGGTAGTATACTGTTTTTTCTAAATCCCTCAGTCCCAAGAAGAATCAGGAGAATACTCAGTTACAGACATATTGCGAATTCCATCGATCGGTGTTTGGCTTGCGGAAGGAAATCTGAGCATCCAGAGAAAATCAACTCATTCGAGGATGTAACACCCAAAGCACCGCGCAGATAGATTCCAGATTCCGTTGCTGTCATGGCCAATACGCAGCTCAAGCGTCTGACGCCTGCCCTCTCCAAATAGTCACTCGGCTCTATGGTAACCAGGCTCAAAGTCCTGATTAGCTTCTGGGATCTGACAAGATAGGACAGGCTCGACGGTATGAAAAAAAGGTTATCCCGAGATAGAGCTGCTCATCCCGAGCGAGTAATACTGGGAAACGTGCACTGCCTTTGTACGAGTCGCCTATGGGCGTCGTTCTCTGGTCTGACACTGGTGAGACTAGGCGCGTGGTTAATGCAGACTTAATGCCTTGACAAAGGCATCTATTTGGCGTTGTGTATTCTTGCCAGAAATGGTAAAACCTATTCTTATTTTTTATACTTTCATATTGGCAAAAAGGTCCCATGTGATACAGTGAGGGGAAAAAGTATTTGATCCTCTGCTGATTTTGTACGTTTGCCCACTGACAAAAAAATGATCAGTCTCTAATTTTAATGGAAGGTTTATTTGAACAGTGAGAGACAGAATAACAACAAAAATCCAGAAAAACGCATGTCAAAAATGTTATAAATTGATTTGCATTTTAATGAGGGAAATAAGTATTTCACCCCTCTGCAAAACATGACTTAGTACTTGGTGGCAAAACCCTTTTGGCAATCACAGAGGTCAGACGTTTCTTGTAGTTGGCCACCAGGTTTGCACACATCTCAGGAGGGATTTTGTCCCACTTCTCTTTGCAGATCTTCTCCAAGTCATTAAGGTTTCGAGGCTGACGTTTGGCAACTCGAACCTTCAGCTTCCTCCACAGATTTTATATGGGATTAAGGTCTGGAGACTGGCTAGGCCACTCCAGGACCTTAATGTGCTTCTTCTTGAGCCACTCCTTTGTTGCCTTGGCCGTGTGTTTTGGCTCATTGTCATGCTGGAATACCCATCCACGACCCATTTTCAATGCCCTGGCTGAGGGAAGGTGGTTCTCACCCAAGATTAGACGGTACATAGCCCCGTCCATCGTCCCTTTTGATGCGGTGAAGTTGTTCTGTCCCCTTAGCAGGAAAACACCCCCAAAGCATAATGTTTCCACCTCCATGTTTGACGGTGGGGATGGTGTTATTGGGGTCATAGGCAGCATTCCTCCTCCTCCAAACACGGCGAGTTGATGCCAAAGAGCTCCATTTTGGTCTCATCTGACCACAACACTTTCACCCAGTTGTCCACTGAATCATTCAGCTGTTCATTGGCAAACTTCAGACGGGCATGTATATGTGCTTTCTTGAGCAGGGGGACCTTGCGGGCGCTGCAGGATTTCAGTCCTTCACGGCGTAGTGTGTTACCAATTGTTTTCTTGGTGACTATGGTCCCAGCTGCCTTGAGATCATTGACAAGATCCTCCCGTGTAGTTCTGGGATGATTCCTCACCGTTCTCATGATCATTGCAACTCCACGAGGTGAGATCTTGCATGGAGCCCCAGGCCGAGGGAGATTGACAGTCCCTGCAGTTACGAAAGCTTTAAATCAAAATTTAGTTCTTTTGTGTTTCTTCCATTTGCGAATAATCGCACCAACTGTTGTTACCTTCTCACCAAGCTGCTTGGCAATGGTCTTGTAGCCCATTCCAACCTTGTGTAGGTCTACAATCTTGTCCCTGACATCCTTGGAGAGCTCTTTGGTCTTGGCCATGGTGGAGAGTTTGGAATCTGATTGATTGATTGATTGCTTCTGTGGACAGGTGTCTTTTATAGAGGTAACAAGTTGAGATTAGGACCACTCCCTTTAAGAGTGTGCTCCTAATCTCAGCTCGTTACCTGTATAAAAGACACCTGGGAGCCAGAAATCTTTCTGATTGAGAGGGGATCAAATACGTATTTCCCTCATTAAAATGCAAATCAATTTATAACATTTTTGACATGCGTTTTTTCTGGATTTTCTTGTTGTTATTCTGTCTCTCACTGTTCAAATAAACCTACCATTAAAATTACAGACTGATCATTTTTTTGTCAGTGGGCAAACATGCAAAATCAGCAGGGGATCAAATACTTTTTTCCCTCACTGTACGTTCAAACGGCGAGTTATTATTCATCGGTTGTTGCACAATGTCCCCAGTTATTCAGCAGCGAGCACCGTCCTGCATCGGCTGCGTGTGAAGGGAACCCTTTCTTCACACCCCTTGTGCGTCGCGTAAGCGAAAATAGTTTTTCGAGCAAACGCAGCACAGCAAAGTGGTTCAAGCGTTTTGGCACTGGAAGCACCGCTTCATATCCAGTGACAGAAATCGCTTTCTGAGGCAAGACTGAACTTGAGCCACTGGAAATGTTGCGGCGTGATATGACCCAAGGACTCTCTGCTGCGATGCAATTGTTTTTTTTTTGTTGCACGATGACAGCACGGCAATGAATCTTGGCGTCCCCGTGTGTCGCGCTTGGTTTGCCAAAACGAACGATGGGGCTGCTAAAATACCTTTAGACTGAGACACTGCGCCGGCAGCTGCGACGCGTAATCGCACAAACATGTATTTGTTGTTAGATTATTTTACCGCCGCGTCTTCGCTATCGAGTGTGCGGGCGGTGCGGCTGCGCCGAGACTCGGAGCTGGAGGGGTCCATGCCAGCCCCGTGGGAAACAAACGGCGGGGAATTTGACAGGGGGCACTGAATGGGCCATGCAACTAACTTCTGGCGGTGCCATGGTTCCTATACAAATGGCAACAACACCGTGAAGATTGTATCCGTTCAAATACGGGTAACATCGCCTGCAATGTAAGAAACAAATGGTTTATACTTTTGGAAACATAATATTGGAAACAACAAACTCATGAAGGGTTGCTACCTCCTGAGGTACAACAAACAGCAGGGCATATCATGAGAATAAAATAACCCACAATAGCGAAAGAGGGTTAATTCATGTGAACGCATTGATTTGAGAGTGGTGTTGTTAGTAAAGGTATGGAACAAAACACGACTTGTAAAGTCCTGAGAAGACTTACAGCTTTCTCAAGACAGCGACCTCAAAAAGAGGACGATCCTGGGAAACCAGGACAGTTGGTAACCGGATATCTCACGCACACATCATGTCGGTATCTTCAGAGGGATACTGTACAGACTTCCTCGGACTAATCTCATCCACAGATGATCAGTGGCCAGGGCCCATGAAAAGCGCTTTGTTCATTTGTTGTTGTTTTTTTGTCATACAGCTAGTACCCCGAGACTAGTATGTATGCATGTTGAACTTCTTTTGCACCGTGCTAATCGGAGGTGCGGGTGAAGGACAACAAACTAAACACAAAAAGCAGTTCTGAAGAAATTAGTTTTCAATCTAGACGTAAAAGTGCATGGCCCCAGTGGCTTCCGAATATCGGAAGAGCATTCCAGACGGCCAAAGAAAAGCGCCTCTGAAGGCGCGAGATGCGGTGGGCGCCTTTGTTCGACGGTTCGCCAAAAGCCACTGTTGCTGCGAGGATGACTGCTAAAGAATGGTAGTACAGTAGTTGGTTACCAGTGGCGTGGAAGGAATTAAATGGGGCCCCGTGTCCAATTTCCCTTATTTTCGTGGCCTGGCACCTCGGCCTTCACGTCCCGTGGGCTCAGTGCACACTTGAAAGCTTATGCCACTGGCGTTTATACCATATTCATTGAACGTGGGCTTCACTTCTCACCGAGTGTTTGTTGAGGTCGCGGGTAGACTGGCGTAGGTGCGTGGCCGATATCCACAGCCAGAGCGAGAGGTATACGGGATGTGGTGTGCCGTGCGATCGCTGACCCTCTGAAATTTGGCCCTGCGTTTTCACCGTAAAGACGCCTTGAACGTCGGTAGATATTGTAGGGTCAAATTTCTACCCGTATCGTGCGCGTAGAAATGGCCTTTGGAAAAAAAATTACGAATTAAAATTGTTGCGATAACAACGGATGTTGACGACGTTGTGGCTGATAAACAGCTTTGCCTTCATCAGCATCACCCTACTTTCCTTTTCCCGTTCCTTTTTTGCTTCGAGTGGTGCTTTTATAAATGCACGTGCATAGCTGCGTGTAACTACGTAACTACTACTGGGGAGCGATAGTGTAGCGGTTAGCGCACTGCACTATGAACCTGGCGACCCTGGTTCGATTCCCGCTCACGGCCAACACCAGTGACGATTATCTGAACCGGTCCTGGGCCTCCCCTAGGTCGACTCAGCCTCAAATGAGTACCTGGTGCGGTGTGTAAACATTGCCACTAGGGAGACAAAGGCGGTCGGGCGTGGTGCTGGCCACCCACCCCCTCGTGTACCGTTCCGGCCTTCATAAGTGCTCGCTAACAGCACTTGCACCTACAGTCTGTTAAGGCTATATGGGGGATCTTTGTTTTTGTAACTACTAATGAACTTAAATACCTTTGTCGCACTTATTATCAAAGACAGGCGAAACATATCACTTGTGAATGCGCTTTTGATTTAAACAATCTGCAAATATTGACTTGCATGAATGTATATGTTAATACTGCATGCAATATCACTGGGTGCATGTGTGTGCTTTATAAATGCAGTTACAAGCAAATAAAACTATACGGCCCTTTGTAAATCCACTGCTGGATGAAGCTGGTCTCCCGACACGGTGTCAATCATGGGAGTTGTCTATACAGTCACTGTATTAAACAGTCTAAAGTCACTGCATCTGAAATTATTTCACGAAAACAGCGTGAACGTGCCAGGGCACCGTCCAACCTTCACATGCCACGGCTGCTGTTACTGGGGTAAAAAATCATGTTGAGCACAACGTGTACACGGTGAAGGTGGTGGGTTTTTTATTTGCCGAAACAATCCACATTTTGTATTTTCTTTCCTTCTGTTCTCTTTGCTAAAAGTTATTCTACAGTGTGGTTTTCCACATTCCGCCGTCCTGTTGGCAGGCTTGGACAAACACGGGTTTATTACAAGCTCGGTCCTTCCCGGCAAAGAGGAATGCGGCTAATTTCCCTTTGGGTCCACGATATAACTTTCCCGAAAGGATGAAAAAAAACCCCTCCCGTTGCCTGTCTTGGCGCATAGGCTGCATAAATGTGGAGAAGGGATGCAGGCGTGCGTGGGTGTCCAGCGCATTTTTGGCACTCGGCAGATTTTAAATCATCCACGTGTTGTGTGAACACAGTTTAAAGTGGACCGGGACACTGGCTACAATTGGTATTTTTTTTTTAAATACTTCTCTGGATTTGTTTTCCTCCTCCCAATTTCAAGGCTCATGGCTTGTGCAGTTGGCGGGTGCAATGGACTGAGGGCCGCCGAGTTCCGAGTGCAACGTTGCCAACTCACCGCACTACGAAACTCGACGAGCCGAGTTCGATTCTCAACCCTACGGCTAACTTTAGATGGCAAGTGGTATCTGAACCGGCCCCTAAAGGGCTCCTTTCACCAAACAGCAACGGTCGATGTGAAGTGCAGCCAAACAACAGGTCGTGGCGAAAGCCTTCATCCAGCAGTGGATTGACAAAAATGTGTGAACTTTTTAAGTTTGGTGATTTTAATCCCATTGCCCCTGGGTGAATTGACCTCTGTGAATCTTACAGCTCTACCCTCTGTACAAAGCCACCATCTCTCAAAACCTCCCCTATGAAATCCCTGTCCTGCTAAGGTCATCATCTTTCCAATCCAAAGACAAAGATTTCCCGTATAGCCTAAACAGACCGTCGGGGCAAGTTATGTTAGCGAGCACCTATGAAGGCCCGCATGGCACACGAGGGGGGGGGGGGGGGGGTTGCCAACACCACGCCTGGCCGTGGTGTGGGTCAGTCCACCCACTCCCTGACGACCAACTTCAACCCGCACATGCGAGCTCACCCACCCACCCAACCACCCACCCAACCACCCACCCAACCATCTACCAAACTCCCACCACATTCCCTATGCACTCAAGGCCCGTTCTACAGCCTCTGCACTTGTATGTGATGAATGCGTGTTTATTTTTCCTGCCGCTTGCTCAGCTTGTCTTAAACTTGGCAAAATAACGCAGCAAACTCAAAAGGCGCTCGTGTGTGTACGCGTGTGCTTTTTTTTCCAATACCAGCCTCGATCAGGCTCTAGGAATAATAAATTATATTTTTTATGTTTTTCTTTGCCGAAATCTTTTGCTGTTGTCAAAATACACGGTGCTCTACGCACGATTTACGGGGTTTGAGGCAGTTGCTCGTGCCGAAGAGTGGCCGAGTATTTTAAGACATCTTTCTTCGTCATAATTACATTGCAGTTCGTGAAATAAAAGATTGTAATGCCTCTTGTGGAAATGTGCCGTTCAAAATCTCAGACGACCGGGGGGGTGGGGACGCCGTCGTGAATCGCATGTGGTGGGGTGAAGTGTGGGTATATCCACCTCGTCCAACACATCTGGCCACGTTCAACACCACAGACACTCAACTTGTGCTACTCCAGCCCAGTTTGGGAACGACCAGCAAGGACGACAGACCCTGCACTCAGTGACGCCTGCCGCATCGTTAGAGGCTGCCTCAAACCCACAAACGTGATATCACCACGGTGGACATCCTCGCCGGTGTAGCGCCACCAGACATCCGGAGAGCTGTGGCGAGTCGAGCGGCGAAGGGGGCAACCAACTGGAAGCGCCAGACAGCCTCGACACCAGCGTCACCGCTGCAGTCAAACGCCTCAAGTCACAACAACACTCGTTCCGCACAAAGTGCTTGCCACGAGTGAATCACAATACCTTGCTGACCTCGTCAAGGAGCATAAAGAATCACGCAAAATCCGGTCATCCACGCGGCGGCTTTTGGCTGACCATCAAACAAAGAACGGCCACCACATCGCGCGCTTTTAGACGCGCTTCTGCGGCCCTCTGGAATGCTCTTCCTTCCGATATTAGGAAGAACACTTGAGCTGATTTTTTTGCGTTGAGTTTGCTCTCCTTCCCCCGCAACTCCGATTAGCACGGTTGTCTACGTACGGTACGAACGAAGTTTCATCATGCACAAGTGCGCACATACACACGGGCACTGAACAGCGCACACGGGGAGACGGGCGCGCGAGCGTGGGCATCAGAACGAGAGTGAACGCCCCTCTCACCACAGGAGCAACTTCCCTCCGGGGCGGACCACGTGGAGAATTCTGAACAGAATTGGCACCCAAGTGGACAGGTCAATGTTCAACCGCGCCACACGGCGGTGGCCCTCTCGCGGCAGGCAAACCCGCAGGCGCTGGCGACGTGCTCGCCACTGGAAGGACATTTGGTAAGGAAGGTACGAAAAGTAAAACGTAGATCAACGGATCTGGCCAAGATGGAAGAGTAGACCAAAATGCCTTCTCGAGTGGCTCTCTAGAGGATCCCTCTAGCGGAGGACCTTCTACCAGCGTCACCTTCAGCAAGTAATCACAGCGCTGCACCTTTTACGAAACACATAATGATATACCGCATTTACTTGATTCCCATAACTTTGCATTTGTCATTCGATTATCCGGGATTATTTACTATTATCATTGCAGATCTTTCTCCACAATCGAGGTATAGCGCTCGTCACACGGGACTGCTGCAGTAGCGCACGGCGCGCCTAGAACAACATCAAGAGCAGCAGCGCCGGCTTACACGTGGCGAGCGTAGCGACGCTTTAATGACGCTGAAAGGGGCCCCGCGAGCGGCAGTAATCTGCTTTTAATTGCATTTTTTTGGAGAGAGGTCACGCACAGTCGCTGCAACGTTTTAATGGACGATTCCTGGAGCGTTATGTTTAATCTCCAGCATCCCGAGCTGCTGATCTAGCGGTCATGGCGATGCGTTTAATTAAATTACGGGGGGATGGAGAGGTGGTGCAGTGATTTGAACCCGGTGACCTAAGTTTGCTTCCCGCCCACGTGGTGAAGTATGGTGAAACAACGCCCAGGATCAACATGGTGTGGGCAGGCCTTCATCTAGCAGTGGTTTGACAGAGGCATCTGAAATATCACTATCATTGTTATTATATTATTGGGTATTTCGGTAAAGTCAGGGAGATAGGTTGAAAGAAAATAAAAACAAATACAAAAAACTACCCAGAGCACTAGGCAGATGTGATTTCTGCCCAGTGCTTTAAGTAGTTTTTTGTTCTTTTTTAACCTATTTACGTGTCTTTACGGAAAGACCCAAGAATAGGAATTCCTGCAGTCACGAAAGCTTTGAGTCAAGATGTAACTCTCATCGTTATCATAGTCGGCGTCGCATGTACCGATTCACAATTGACCTGTTATTTATTTAGGTGGGATCACGTGAGTACGTTGGCCACGTGTGTCGTACAACCGTCCTCCACCCGGCACAGCCAAAATAAAGAAAGTTTCCACGTGACCAGACGTGACGATTCTTGTTGCTGCTTCAGCAACACCGCGATTTGCCGAAAGAGATAAATCAACACACACACATTCAACAATTAGCGCATAACGTTTGGCTACGTGAACTACAGCCAGCATCGTCGGGCTCCACGACATTAACACGCCGCCGGCTGTCGAGAAACGCGGTATGACCCCACGAAATCAATTGTGAAGTGCAACGTTGGTCACGCGAGCCGACGTGTTCAGTCTATGTCGCTGTCATCCTCGCAGCAGCAACCGCCTTTTGGCTATACTCTTTGGTTCTATTGGGTAAAGTCACGTAGGTGAAAATAAAATAACAAAAAATCACGACGTTTCGGCCACAACACAAGCGGCCCTCATCAGGCGAAGGGACGAGACCGTCTGGAGGACAGCGCTGGAGTGGGAGAAGCCACGCTTAGATCACGACCTTTAAGCTGTGTGAGAAGAAAAGCACAAAGCGCCTTGACAAAGGAATTAGCATATAATTTAGCATTGAAATGGCTCATTGAAATAGCTAAGTTAAAGTATACACATCCGCAGAGGTACCCCTTGACAAAGGAATTAGCATAGAATTTAGCATTGAAATAGCTGAGTGATTAGCCTGTAACTGGTCACAGAAATAGCCATGTCAAAGCCAGAGCATATACATTCACCGAGGCACCTAGTACTCATCAAACAGGATAATTTAGCGAAACACAACCACGCTCAGACAGCGGACCTTTAAACTGTGCGCGAGCAAACAAGGTGTTCTGACAAAGAAATTAGCATAAAAATTAGCATTTGATTGGCGGATTTTAGGAAAGAGGTGGTGTACGTGCCTTTTGGCGCGGGGGGGGGGGGGGGGGTGGTCACCGCATCGCGAGCTTCCAGATGCGCTTCTGCAGCCGTCTGGAACGCTCTTCCGTTCGATATTAGGAAGCCACCGGAGCTATATGCACTTCTAAATCATCTCGATAGAAAAACGAATTTCTTTACAACAGCTCTTTGTTGCCCTCCCCCCGCACCTCCGAACAGCACGGTTGGCTACACACGCGTGCGACAGAAAGTTCAACATACGTACGCACATACAAATCGTATGGGCACCTCACTCCGTTTAGCTCCTTGGTCCTCAATGCACACACGCGCCATTCGAATGCTTACGGAGAGCCCCACCAGACTTGCGCGAGCCTTTGCGAGGAGTGTCGGATAATTATTTCCGAGTAGCAAAAGTAGCTGCTGCATATTTAGCTACATATGTAGTAGCTACTATATATGTAGTAGCTATTACATATTTAGCTACATATGTAGTAGCTACTATATATGTAGTAGCTACTACATATTGAGCTACATATGTAGTAGCTACGGGCCCTGCACTTTCAAGGGCCCCGCGCTAAATGCTTTCAAGCTATCAATTCCGGTTCAGTGAATCTGCGCTTGCTCTATTACTATAGTACTATACTGCCTTCAACTTTTATAAACGACTGTGCGTTTAAGGTTAGCGATTTGTCGTATTATCTGTCTGTATAGCAAATGCAAAAATACAATTACTTTACTATGCACGTTAAAATTGTGTTTTAATATTTAGTTTTTTTTGTTTATTTAGGGCCCCTTTATAACATATGTTACAGGCCCCGCACTAGCTTCATCCGGCACTGTCTGCGAGCTTGCCCGTCAATCATGCGCAGGCCTCGGACAGCTCTGGGTTGTCGCTCGGCCACAGCGAGAGAGAGAGAGCGGGGGGGGCCTTGACACCGTGAGAGTCAGCCAGCACGGCCTCCACGCGCTGGCGTGCATTCTTTATAGTCAACCTTGGTTTTGGGAAAGGACATCAAACTTGACACATAACCGGGTGGTGCAGGGCACGGTATGTAGGTTGAACTTATTTTGCGCCGTACGTAGCCAACCGTGCTTATCGGAGGTGCGGGGTAAGGACAACAACACGAAACAAAACGCCTTTCGAAAGAAATGAGTCTTCAACCTAGAGTTAAAAGTGCATAGCTTAGTGGCTTCCTAATAAAAAAGGTAACCTTACAGTTAAAAGATCCTGGGTTGGATACCTGATTCGGGCACTCTTTCTGTGTGGTGTGTTTGTCTGTTCTCCCCCTGTTCTGCGTGGGTTTCCTCCTGGCTCTCTGGTGTCCTCGCGACAACTTGGCAGCACCCTCCTGAAGAAGAGCCTCGACAGTCAGTGTGGGGTGTGCCGTCTCAACCACGTGCGCCGTCTCAACCACGTGCTCCTCTTTCTGTCTCTCGATTCAATTCCAAGCGTGCCACCTCTCCACGCTTCTTTGCGCACTTTTCAGCTGCTCCGTCTTTATTGGTCACTGGCGACGTGCGAGTGGGAACATTCCATTAAATAGAGTGGAGGGAGCTTCGACAAGCGGCGTAAGCCAGGCAATGGTTTACCTCTCGGTTCATATTACTTGGTTCTTTCGGTAAAGTCACGAGGATAGAAAAATTATAATTAAAAGAACGAGGCTACAGTCTACATTATAGATCGCCAGTACACTCACTCCGATTAAGAACCAGGCTACAGTCTACATTAGTGTTTTTTTTTACTTCATTTTGTATTCTTATTTTTATATCTTCATAACTTTACCCAAAGAACCAAAGAATATGAATTCCTGCAGTCACGAAAGTTTTAAGTCAAAATTTACCTCTCGGTTCCTTTGCAATAATCCAGAGATGCACATTCCCGCAATTTTTGGGGGGAATCTGAACCCAAATACAGTGAGATCCTCCTACACGGCTCCATTCACTCAGCCCACTATGGGAACCTTATGCCCTCGGTATCACCCAGCACATGGCTATACGAGCGTTTTCAGTAGATGGGTAACTTATGCAATCAAAGAGTGAATATACATAACTCACAGTCCCTTGTTTATTCACTGCTGAGTTAGATTCAGCTAAACATTCATAAGAAGATTTAAAAAAAAACGTAATCAGGTTGCACAATTTAGGTGTTCTTCATTTTATCGTAAATATATATTTTAAATATCAATAACGGTACGTACGCGCATCTTTCTTAACATATGTGGATTTTAGGCTTAAACGAACAAGGATGTTTAAATGTAGGAAGTTAATTAACACATTCTTCCACTGCTCGTGGATGTATGTGGGTTTTTTTTTAGCTAATTGCCAAAGGAATGTATCCACATTCCTGTAACTTAGGGGAAGCTTTGGTTTCTTAGGAACTGGTAGGAATGCTTAACATTACAGTACAATCATAATACGTAATTTACAGCCCTATGTTGAGCCACTGCTGAATGAAAACCTCCCCACACAGTATGTATCAGACTACTGACATACAATACACACAAAGTGCTTGCCACAAATGAATCACACATCCTTGCTGATCTCGTCAAGGACCATAAACCATCACGCGAACTCCGGGCATCCTCGCTGAAGCTTGTGGCTGGCCATCAAACAAAGAAAGTCACTGCATCATCGCGCGCTTCTAAATGTGCTGCTGCGGCCGTCTGGAACGCTCTTCCTTCCGATATTAGGAAGCCATTGGAGCTATGCACTTTTAAATAATCCTGATAGAAAACTAATTTCTTTAGAACTGCTTTCTGTGTTTAGTTTGTTCTCCTGCCCTGCACCTCCGATTAGCGCAGTCGGCTACGTACGGTGCGAAAGAAGTCATGGCCAGTGAAAGCTGACGAAGGCAGGGCAGGGTAATCGGTTTGGATTATCACTCGCCACTGACGTACGCCATGGCCGGGGATAAAACTAATGCGGCCAGGTTAAAGAAGCCGCGCCGAAAGAGAGAAACAACGGTAAGAAAATTGAGACTCTAAGCACTGCTACATTTAAACAAGATCGTGTTTTTTTTCTCTTTCCACGTGTTATTTTCTTTATTGGCTATCATTTTGTTTTTCCTTCGAAGAACTCGGGAGAACATTTCTATTTGTCAAGTGATGACAGATGTTTCAATTTTTTTTTTTATGGAATGCCGCAGTCCACGGAACGGCTTGCAAAAACCATAACCCCCCCCCTCCCCGTGGAAGCATTTCCACCAAGCCTTGTGTCTGGACAGCAGTGTTTTGAGCAATGGAGGCTGGAGTCTGATGTGTCACGATGGGGATCATCTCTTAATTTCCAATTGTGTTTCATTTCGGGTTTAAATGTCACGTAATTATTCGTGTGTATCGCTTTGTGCGTGTAAGTTGTTTTGATCCTTGATCACATTTGTATACTGCACTCATATTAATTGATAATTATTTTCCCAGTTCTCCTTTAGCAAAGAGAATCGACTTAGTGTCAATTGGTTCTCAGCTGATTTTAAATTAAGCTCACTTAACTAACTTTATAACCATTGATGTGAACACATATACTAATTATTGCAGTCCTATTTTTTATTATTATTATTATGCTTGTTTACCCAGGAAAACCTCACTGAGTCTCTTTCAAGAGGGTCTTGACACGTTTTTTTTTGTAATAGAGTTTGATTGTTGCTACAATGGAGTAATTACATCACCTTGTATTGCATTGTATGGGTGTTTATTTGAGTTTGTGGGTCTGTGTGAGTCTGTGGACCTCTCTGTGAGTCTACGGGTCTGTTGTGCGAGTGTGTGGGTCTTTGTGTGATTCTTTGTGTCTCCACATTAATCTGTGAGTCTCTATGTGAGTCACATTATATTGTATGTGTCTACGTGAATCGGTGGGTCTCTATGTGAGTCGATGGGCTGCTATGTGAGTCGCTGCGTGAGTCTATGAGCCTCCGGTGAAGTGCGCTCCATCACCCACTTCAAGGATCATTGGCCACAGTGCACTATTGCAGGAGGTACAAATTGAATCCATCTGGCGACTACAGACATTATCGAACGGCTTTCCAAATATAACACGCAGGTCTGTTGCTTTTTAAATACCACACAAAAAAAATAAAGATTGGTCTCTTTATGCATCGCACGAAGCTGCCGTGTAACATCATTTAGAATAAAGTAGAAAGGCCCACGTGATGCTCGTGTTAAAGTGACTGATGATCAGCCACCGTGCCCCACGTTGTAATTCCAACCGTGAAATGTTATACGTCACAGTGGTTGTATTATATTAAATAAAGGCGCAGACCCAGCAATTGCATACTCACACCACTGCTGGCAGAAAAATCTCCTCTAAGAGGAAGCTCGAGAGAGGGTTCTCTAGACAGCTTCTCTAGAGGGTGAATTTGGCCTACTCTTTCACACTAGCCAGACGTTTTTGGAAGAGGTGGGAGTATCTGCACTTTACCCCATTAGATGCATCCTGCTGATCAATTTACATTGGTGGTGTACTTAGGTTTTCGACTGGGCGAACAGAGACAGTTGGGGTGGATTTCATAAACTTGCCCTTTGTTTCAACTGCGGTACCGGGAGATGGAACCGTTACTATTCCCACCACAGGCGTAACTCCAGTGATCACAACAAGGTGTAATTGCATTCGAAATATATTTGCTACGGAACGATACTGCTGCATCTAAAGTGGACCCAAAGGGTGACTAACGTAGAAGTAAGAAATCAGGTTGCACGTAGAAGGAAACCTGATGCAGGCAGTGATGAGAAGGAAACTGACACGATTTGGACACACGTGTAGGATTAACAACACCAGGAAAGTTAAAAGTGTTTTGTTCGGGAAAGTGGAGAGAAGCGGAAAGAGAGGAAGACGTCACAGAGAATGGCTTGATGACGACATAAAAGGGATTAGTGTTAGAAAGATGTGACACTACTTGCGCATGTTGGCACAATACGGTGGAAAGTGTAAACAAATGACGACATGCGCAGTGGAACACCTACGGGCTATCTGCCCGTGGATCGTGATGATGATGATGTGCATGGTTGTGAGGTGGAAGTAAGGTTCCCCAATTTGTGCAAATATTCGCATTTGCATCATAAACCACGTGATGGTACTATATTTATCACGAGAGCACGACTATAGTTGACCATCTCCCGAACTTACAATGGTGTGATTGTGACTGACAGCCAAGCTTGTAACATCAAAGTCGTAACCCCGTGATTGCTTGAGAATGTCTCAAATGCTGGAAAATCATCACGAGCATTGCCTGCGGCTCTGGAGAACAGAGAACTGTTTTGTGACCCCCCCCCCCCGCCCACCATTGCAAGGCTAAAGCAAAAATCCCCCATAAAGCCTTGACAGAATAGTGGGGTAAGTGCTGTGAGCACCCATGAAGGCCAGAATGGCACACGGCCTTTGTCTCCCTCGTGGCGATGTTTACACACAAACACCAGTTAGTTATTTGAGGCTGAGCCGACATAAGAGAGGCCCACGGCCGGCTCAGATAATCGTCGCCGGTGATGGCCATGAGCAGGAATCAAACTCGGGTCGCTGGGTTCGTAGCGCAGTGCTCTAACCACTCCGCCACCGCTCCCCACATGCACACACAGGCATACACGTGAATATACTGGATTATTCAGAGACAAAGATTCCCCATGTAGCCTTTAACAGATTGTTGGGACAAGTGCTGTTGGCGAGCACATTTGAAGGCTGGCACGACACACAAGGGGACGGGTGGCCAACGCCACTCCCGACCAAGTGTTTCTCCCCAGTACTAATATCTACAAACAGCGCCAGGTACTCATGTAAGGCTGAGTCGATCTAGGAGAGATCCACTGATATTAGTCGTGAGCAGAAATTGGGTTCGCGACACTACCGCTCTTCACATACACACAAAGACCCCCCTATAATCATGCATTGGGGCGAGAGCCCAAATGGCGCATACGCCTTGGTTTTTTCGGTAAAGTCACGTATAAATAAGAAATAATATACGTGACTTTACCGAAAAAACAAGGAGTAATTCCTGCAGTCACGAAAGCTTCGAACCAGGTCTTGAATGGAGTGGTGAGGCCAAACGCAGCCCCCACATAGACACGTCCAGCAACAACAGCCACCAATTACCACATATACACTCACAAGCTGGCACACACCCACACACCACAATTTTCTGATAAAACATAGGAAAAAAACACTTTCCATATGTACCTTGTATACTGCAATCCTTTACGCGCATGAAGGATTGGCTGCATGTGGAATTAGCATATGCTTCACATATCACAATAGCGTATGCTTTTCATACGTTTAATATTGAATCAGAATCACATACGTAGAAATGCTAAACAGGCTATGTGTGTGCTGCAACCCATAACCCGCGAACAAACATTCTTTATTGAATAATAATTTTTCTAAACCCTGAAGGTTTGTTGTAGAAAACTGAGATTCCTCGAATAGGCACGGATTCATACAGAGTTACAGACACCAGCAGGATGTCGCGGGCACTGCAGTTTGAGAAACAAATCCACGTTTATTAAATGCCCCCGCCGCCTCTGTCCACGCATCGTCATTAATGGGTACGACGGAGTTAGTCGATCGGCAGGTCGCGAGCGGTGGGGCAAAGTGTGAGGTTATTACTCTTTGGTTCTTTCGGTAAAGTCACGTAGGTATAAAATACAATAAATTAAATCACGGCGTCCGTCATCAGGTGAGGTTATTCTAGATTGTGGGGTTATTCCCACCTCTTTCGAGATGCATGGTGAACTTCTTTCGCACCGTGCGTAGCCAACCGTGCTCATCGGAGCGTCTTGCGGGCGTTGGAAGAGCAGGCCAAAGCACCCACGGGAGGGCCCCCACTCGCATTCTTTGCGAGTGGAGGCCATCTGCAGCAGCAGTTTGTGCGAGAACAAGAAATTGCAGGGCTGCACCCTTACCTTCCTACGCGCATTGTAGCATCGCAGGATCGTGAGAGGTGGCCGGGCCGCTTGGGTGAGCCCTTCATCCAGCGTTGGATCGACCATGGCTGATGATGCTGATAACCTTCACTTGAATCTTACAGTGTTACTGGTGTTGGCCAAATATCCGAATGGTGCAGCACCCTCCTAAAAATATAGTTTTCGAACTCTCTTTTAAGTTATTCTTCTTCTTCTTCCGTATGGCTGATGTAGATGCGGAGCAACAGCTGCAATGTCACGTCCAGGTGGTAAAGTCAGAAAGCCGCGTCAGGAGCAGCTGAGGAGCGCATCGTCGCTGTGATGTCTTTCATTATTTGTGAATCGGGGCATTGAGTCGTTACACGTTGTTACGGTCTCTTCTGGGCGACCACAGTCGCACACCACTCCTGGAGAGTTTTTAAAATTCCATTTGTGCACCAGGTATCCGCATCTACTGCCATTGTGTGTGCGGATGCGGTTGTTATTACAGACAGCCTTCTACGAATCATATACACGGCACGTGTACTTGATTATCAGAAGAGTTCATCACAATGACAACGTTTGGATTTGTTCCAACGTTCGAGTCCGTCTTCGGGCTGACTTTGCCACACGTGCGGCTCATGCCCACGGACGGGCGCAGATGTGTCCGCACGCGTCTCTTGTTCTACCATTGGGGACAAATCGAGCGGAAAGAAGCCGTTGGCCGTTTGCGGGATCCCTCCGGCCGCCATAAAGGGCCCAGTTGGGGGGGGGGGCTGGGGTAAAGGTCCATAAAGCACCGAGCAAACATCTCAGCATTGTGGCCGCTTGAATGGGGGTGGTCTGCTACCGTCGCCCGCTGCCACGTTTCTCCCCCCCCCCGCCCCCCCCCATGCACTTCCAAGCGAATTGTAAACGCAGATTTGCATTACAGTACTTATCGAGACAGCCATTGGAGGAGGGGTGGAACTGTCGGGGAGTCAGGATTTAAGAGTGGAAGGGCAAGTTCGAATAACCAGATGGTGGGATACTCTATAGGATCGCCACCTTTTCCACAGACCGAACCAGGGCATTGTTATCGTGTCAGCACACTGCAATAACTTTCAACACAATACCAGTAACATATCTCGGTACATATAGAGTCCTACCGCGCGAACGCAGATGCCAATTGCCAGACTGTCACGGACCAAGCATGGGCAGGTGGCAACCGTCATACTCAAGACGCAGATGTCAGGGCCAAGGTGGCAGACAGCAATAGGTTGACGATCTGGCAGAAGGAAAGTAGCGACTGCAAAATGCGGTGGAATTTACTGCGACTTTTCGCAATGTTAGCTTTTGAAGGTACGCATCAGTTGGGCTCATCTCAATTGTGCCTCCCATTAATAATGGCCCATCTTTCCGCGTAAATAAAACATCGTGGTTGCATATTCTTTGCTCTTTCGGTAAAGTCACGTTGAAGGGAAACAATAAAATATATATAAAACATTTTATTATTTTATTGTTTCCCTTCAACGTGACTTTACCGAAAGAGCTAAGAATATGAATTACTGCAGTCACGAAAGCTTTAAATCAAAATCGTGGTTGCACGCAATAAATGTCTTGTGTTTGTCTAAAGTTAGGCTAAATGCGGGCAAAGTTGAGCTATAAATACTGAATTATTTACACGAGCGAATGTCGAGATGGTTGTCACGGGATGTTTGTGAATCGGGCAGGGAATTAAGTGCCGTGGACACGGGCCAGAGCTTAAAGCGGGCGGCACGGGTTGGGAACGGAATTTAGCTGCCGCCGTTCAACACTCCGCGTGTCCTGAGCACGGGCACTGTTGGCAAACAGCAGTGAGCAGTGAAATAAAAGCGTTAAAAGGGGAACGTTATAAACGGTCGCACGCCCATTGAAAGTAAATTGGGTAGCAATTATTATTTTTTGTTGTTTTTCCCATTACGATCGAGATAAATTTGAGCATTTATTTGGATTTAGGGGCATTTAGTGGAGGGCTGACCTCACCTGGCATGGCATGGCTTGGTGGCTTCTCCCAACGCTTTGTAGCTGTTGCACCACGGTGGCACTGTTAGTGGTAGGGGGGTGGATAGTCGGGTGGTGGTGGTGATTGGGTGGATTGTTGGTATGATGGAGGTGGTACCAAAGTGGGTTGTGGAGATGGTTGGCGGTAATCGGATGGAAATGACATGGATTGGTGGTGATCGAGTGGTTGGTGGTGGTGATTTAGTGGGGTGTCTGACTGGTGGAGGTGGTGTGAATTGGTGGTTGGTGGTGATCGGGTGGTGGTGGTGGTAATTGAGTGGGTGTCTGACTGGTGGAGGTGGTGTGGGTTGGTGGTTGGTGGTGATTAGGTGGTGGTGGTGGTAATTGAGTGGGTGTCTGACTGGTGGAGGTGGTGTGGGTTGATGGTTGGTGGTGATCGGGTGGTGGTGGTGGTAATTGAGTGGGTGTCTGACTGGTGGAGGTGGTGTGGGTTGGTGGTTGGTGGACACAGCTGGTGCTGTTGGGTGTTGTCGTGCTCTGTTGTGTGTGCGAAGTTTTTCACTTGTGTCTGTGACGTCACTCGACTCACCCAGAGATTCACAGCCTCAGGTATCTCCCATTTATGTTACACGCTTTTATTTAACTCACTCTGTTGTTGTTGTCGTTGTTGTATCCTCAAATCTTGTAACTCAATTTTAACCCACTTCCCAATGTTACGTCATACTGATGACAATACTATATTCTATCGTAAAAAAATTAAAATATATTTTTAAACATTATTTTTTATGTTATGTTTCGGCTTGGGTATAATTGTCCACGGTCAACTGACGTTGGCTGTAATTGCCAACGTTATGGCAAGCTTCGGGGCCACTTCCTGGAGTCGTGGAGTTCTTCCATTACTGCAGCACATTCATGTTTAGGATGTGACGATCGATCTACTGCTGGATGGCTGCTATGAATCTCAACTAGATGTGCTACTTCGTTGAGCTATCGTTTGTGGCCAGGTAGGTACATTTCATAAAAGCGTGTTTTTAAAAAGTTGTTTTAATATATATTATTTTAGCTTTGTTGTGCATGATGATGTATTGTTGAGGTTTAGTACTTTCATAATAAAGGTTTTTGGGTTAGATCGCGTTATTTATAAATGCTCACATTCGCGAGCACAAGTCCGATTTGAAACACGGTAGGACGAATTCTTCTGCCGTATCTGATCATTGTTACAACGCTGTGAGTTCTCATGATATTGTTTTCTCCTATACCAAAGTGCTTTGCAAGCCGTCTGGATACCACCAAAGATTTATCCATGAAGCCATCCAGATATACAAACATAGACATAACTTCAACCGAGAAGATGGATTCAAATTGAGCAATCATTGGAAGGATGTTATTACATTATGAGACCTCCTTTGCCAGTAACAAGATATAGAAATAGGTTTTTACCCTTTTAACTGGCACAAAAACTGACACCTTTATTCAAGGCATCATGTTTGCAATAACCACAACACAAGCAGTCAAAATGCAAACAAAAGAGACAACTCTGATAATAATATGCACTGTCCTTGAATTTGATTGGTCCACACCCGAGACGGCATTTCTTAGAGCCTAGTCTCTTAGAGCCTAGTCTCCACCAGTGGAGACTAGGCTCTAAGAAAAGCCGTCTCGAGTGGAAGGTAATGTTATACCTTCCACTCTAAACTACATTGTGATGTATAGTAGTCTAGTCTATAACATAGTTGTAACGCAACACAGGACAGAGCAGCGCATCGTGGCTGTTTCTCCCCCCTCCTCCGTTCCGAGCATAGATGGACTCGTCCGTCTGAACAAAGCTCGTCGCTTTCTGTGGTGCTAACGTTGAAACCGCCACCCTTTTTTCGACATAGAATTGTAATGTATAACGACTTATTGTTAGTAGCTCAGCTGATTGGAGAGTATATTGAGTTTATTGATAACATTGATGTCGTTTATATTTTAGTTTCCTTTTATCAGTTTACCATATGATATTCATTATATAATGATGAAGTCACGAAAGCTTTAAATCAGTTACTTTATGTTAATAGCTCAACTTATTGAAAAATATATTGAGTACATTTATTATTCTTACATTTATTATATTGATGTAGTTTATACTTCGTTTTTTCACATCGGTTTATTGTATGATAGTTGGGTAGTTGCAGTCCTTTAGCGTCAATATACTAAATGCATCTGTTGATATGTAAACTCTGACTTTAACATAGCTATTTCCGTGACCAGTTACATGCTAATCCCTCACAGTAACATCATGATAATCTCCCAGTTACATGCTAATTTCTGACTTTAACACCCTGCTAATCCAACACTGTAACACAGCTATTTCAATGCTAAATTCTCCTGTTGATATGTAAACTCCTTTGTCAAGGCACTCTGCTCCTCCCACCTAGCTTAATAGACGCTGCGAAGCTTAGCAGCGTTCATTGAAGCGCTGTCGTCCCAACAGTTCTGTTTCTTCACGTGAAGAAGGCTACTTGTGTTGTGGCCGAAACGTCGTGAGAATTTTATTTTATTATGTTTTATTTTTATTATTTTATTTCCATTCTACGTGACTTTACCGAAAGAACCAAGAAGATGAATCCCAGCAGTCACGAAAGCTTTACATCGAAATTTGATCGAGTTACCTTGCTCAAACAACTTTTCTAATTGATAATGTTGGTCTGGAAAGCAAACAGGCTGATGGACTTTATAAAAAAGAATATGGAACGTACATACATATTTATGGAGACAATTAATCCTATTTAATAGTTTTAATTTATTTTTAAATGGCCAATTTGCTCGTAATAGGGGATCCCATTATTCTATTAAGTGAGTAATTTAAATCACAATCGGTCAGACAATCGATTACGAAATTAATCGTAGACCACAACTCTATATCGCGTGACATTCGCCAATAACATTGTCTCAAAGGGGGGGAAAAGTACGATAGGCGACGTTTCGGGCAATGGTCCTTCTTCCTAGCACACAGCGAGGCCGGAGAGATTGTAGTTTGCTTTTTAAAGCAGCGCTACAGACGAATGTGTGTTGAGGTTCTGTTTTGTTTGTTAATGATTTGTGTTTGTGCATCACTGCCAACGCAGCAGCAGTAACATCACCACTCTGTCTTTTTTTTACATTGCACATACGCAGCCAATATTCCAATCCCACCAGCACCACAATCCCTGCATGACCAACGACCGACCGGACAGGGTCAGCCACCCCACACACGCTTCCCTCCCATGAGCCAGACAAGAGTGGGGGTGGAGGCTAATGGAACCCATGCAAATGTATGGCTGGCCTTTGGTTTCTCTTCCACGGCGTTCGCTCCTCCTCCTCCATGCGTGGAAGTGGGCGGAAATTATCCCGTCGCGTCCCGGGCTGGGCTCTTCCATCCAATCGCGGGCAGCAGTTGGCAGCTGGAGTGTGCTTATTGCGGGGCGAGAGAGAGAGAAGGAGGGGAGCGAGAGAGAAGGGAGAGATAGAGAGACGAGAGGCATTGCAGTGATCTCGGTCTCACACTTCCACCGTTAGACGCGGTGGGAGTCGTCTGTGTGGATACAGCGGCGGGTGGCTCAGTGTGCCTACAATGCTCCATGTGTTACCACCACCATCATCATCATCACCAGCGTTCACGATAATGTCTCTTAAGCTGACGGCTAGGGGTAGATTGTAATGCGGGAATAGGGCAAGACAAAAGCTTTGTGTTCAGTTGCTGTACGCGTATCTCCCCCCACTGCCTTCGTCTCTCTCTGATTGTCTGTCCCGCCACACGCCTCATCACGAAGTAGCCAGCCTAGGGCCCATCAGCTGTCGTTGGGTTTCCGAGCCGCGTTTGACTTGGCGATCGCCCTCGTGACGACAACAACAACAACAAGAAGACGAAGAAGAAGACGACGAAGACGACGACGTGGCCACATTCACAAGCGGCTCCCACAATCCACGCCACAGCAACGCAGCGCGAGTCGCCCCTTTGTAGTGAACGAGATTTGCAGCGATAGCACCACCACCACCAGCAGCACCATCAGCACCACCAGCACCAGCAGCACCACCATCAGCAGCACCACCACCATCAGCAGCGGTACCATCAGCACCACCAGCACCACCACCATCATCATCATAAGCGGCACCACCACCATCAGCACCATCACGACCTCCACCACCATCATCATAAGCGGCACCACCAGCACCACCACCATCAGCACCACCACCATCAGCACCACCATCATCAGCGACACCGTTGTCACTCGCCAGTGGCGTGGAGTGGCGAGCCGGTCCCTCTCTGTTCCGTCTTCGTCTCGCACGTGGACAACAACAACAACGACGACACAAAAGGAGGCAAACACGGAGGAGACGAGGAGAGACACGAAGACCACCGTGATCGGGGAACGACGGTGAGAGCCCTACAGAGCCACGCACACTCGCGCGTCTCACGGGGGGGGGGGGGCGCTTGGCCGGCGGTGGCTTTGGTTGACTGCTGATGAGACGCGAAACGTCGAAGCCGGTTCCACAGAATCGGTGCTGTTGAAATTGCGTGCGTGTGTGTGTGTGCAATACCCACACCCTAAGGCCGTCTGGCTGATGAGACGTGTGTACAACAAACATACTGACGTGCTTTGTATGTATCACCTCGCATCGAGGTATATACGTGGTGAAGAGGATAATAGCGCAATTACTGTGGTTACAGTATTGAGGTTGTCTTCGAAATGCCAGCTTCGCGGATAATGAGTGACCGGATTATAGGACGCTCCAGAGAGTAAGTCTCACTCCGAACGTGTGTCCCGTGTCGGTGAGAGAGTTCTGTAGATACATCTGGGTAGCGCACACACCTACCGGATTATAAGACGCAGCCCCCCAACAATAGCTTTAAAATACGGGGGAAGGGGGCATTGAGTCTTAAATTCCCCCGGTCCCGACATCTCAAACAATCAGTATGAATGGGGTACACCTCAATGAGTGTATCGGCAGGTCTCGTGTGGTGGGTAAAGTGTGGGTACTCCCATGGGCGTGGTGCTGGCCTCCCATCCACCCCCTCGTGCGCCGGGCCGGCCTTCATAGGTGCTCGCTAACAGCACTTGCCCCAACAGTTCTGTTTAAGGCTATACGGTGGATCTTTGTCTTTGTGCTCCCACGGCTTCTCTGATACGTCTGGGCAGCATGGTAGATTAGGCGTAAAATACTCTGGAGTGGAGGCCCCTTCTGCCATGAGTGGCATGAGCAAGCAATTGCAGGGCCGCACCTTAACCTCTTTTGCCACTTTTCATGGATTGTCATCTATCCAAGCCGAAGAGTGCCCTGTTTTGTCTGTTTGTGTGTGTGTGTGTGCCAGCTGATGCAAAGATGCCAAAACACGAGGCATTTTTTTTTAAACCGAGGCTTGTTTTGATGGAGTTGAGATTGAGTAGTCATAATAATTCTTCTGCTGGACAAAAAGTAAATCATTGATGTCTGGATATTGCTTGGAAACACAACTGATGATCTATACTTTGGGCAATTATTGAATGTGGACCAGGATGAAATTAATGACATTAAATATGCAAAGAAGAGCAGGCTGAAGTGCATTTGCTAAATTTTACGTGGTGATGAAAAATCAATATACCTAACAGTGTGCTTCAAGTCAAACGTTTGCCATATGGATCAGAAACATAGAATTTGACAGAAGGAAGCAAACCCTGAAAAGCATGCACAGAAGCATGGAGATATTTTTTTACTGGGAATTACACTGAGACACAGACAGACGAACACATGGGTCAGAAAACACACCCGAATTGGAGACATTGTTGACTGTTAAGACAGGTAAGCGATCTTGGGCAGGACACGTGGGTTGCTAGTGGATATGATAGCCCGTGGGCACGACTATTGGGGGTATAGAAGCCAAAGGAAGGAAATCTACCCAAGATGACCACCGCCCTGGAGATGGAGCGATGATGATATCAGCTCCTCACGTGCAGGCGTGACAGTGATTGCGGCATCACAGGATGGCAAATACGGTGGCCATCATCCCATCAGTTTGATGGATAATTGCTGATTTGGATTATATCACTTATACATAATAATGGCCATCATTATTTTTGCAAAGAAAGCCTCCCTGAATCTCAAGACACTTTTCCAGGAGAGTCCTGCCACATTGTGATATGGAGCACATTCTTTGAATGAGTGTCAAGTGGAAAGAAACCAGAGAGCCTGGGGATAACCCACACGTATGGTTGGGTAACGCTTAAAACTTCCACACGGCAATAAATTAAACAATCCACCGCTGTAGCACCATATATGGTCCAATTCCTGGCAACCTCACGTGCACATTACTCTGCTTGGTAGATCAAATGTATTCATTACTCTGCGCTACTCTATTATAGTTTAATGCTTTCACGTTGCAGAATGTCCCAGCATTGTTGTTTATTTGGAGATTGATGTATTAAGCAGAGGGGAACATTTGTCCCCCGATTTCATTACAATAATAAACAATTAACAATTTGTATTTAAATGTGTGTATGGACACAATTGATGCTCTGCAAATGAGAGTTTGACTCGGAGGGATTTTTAAATAATATTTTTTATTTTGAAGCCAAGGAATAAGGGATGAGATACGAGAGTGTGAAGAGTGCAATTAGTGGTAACTCGATGTGTGAATGAAAGCACGCTGCACAGATGGAGATTCAAAAGGAAGCGAAGAAGATGATGATGATGATGATTTTCAGCCAGAATTGGACACTGGGGAGGGTCTCTAAACAGCCCTGCCAACCAGCAAGATGGAATTTCAGTCTTCGAGAGACAGCAGCAGAGAAGTGGGGCAACCTCCCATTGAGCAGAGGTTGTCTGAAGGTTCGGACGCAAGGCCTTGGTTTGCTGGAGCAGAGAGCAGAGAGAGAGAGAGGAATAGAGCTACATGAGACGAGGGAGGTAGAGGGGAAGGAAGTAAGTCCAGGGAGGATATACAATTACAGTAAAGCGGTTACTTAAATATTGCTTAATAACTACAGGGCTGTCAGATAATCCGAAGCTGTTTTTACCGATGTATCGTGTTCCATGCGATGAAATGTGAATAGGAAAACATACACACGCGCTACGGTCGTATCGCAGTAGTTATAGCAACAATAATAATGTGCAGCCATTTGTCAATCTACTGCTGGATGAAGGTATTGTTAATGGGAGTGGTTTCACCATACTTCACCACGCTGGGCGATGCGGATTTGTGAAGGGGGTGACCCAGGACCGTTTCGTACGTCGCTCGCCAATTACCGTTGTGTGCTAACCATTGCACCACCGCTCCACCCCTACACCGTCATACAACATTGTAACAGCATCGATTCGTGTAACCCGGTTGTACACTTTATTAGGATATGTGCATGTGTGTGGAAGAGTAGGGCAAATACCCTCGAGAGGGGCTCTTCAGAGCTCCCTGTAGTGGTGTGGAAGAGTAGGCCAAATACCCACGAGAGGGGCTCTTCAGAGCTCCCTGTAGTGGAGACCCTTCTGCTAGCAGTGGCATGAGCAAGCAATTGCAGTGCTGCGCCGTTACCATTTACTCACGTGCGGTGTATTCGTACAAATATTATGGAGTTCACCGCATGTCATGGTCATATAAGGTCATGGGGGTAGGAGAGCGTGGTTGTGTGGTCCATAGGTGACGACTGTGATATAGCTGCTGGTATGAAGCCAAACTCTATAGAGTCGATGAGCATTTGGCTGCAGGCTGCAGACAGCTGCTATGCACAATGGAGACAAAGGGACATGAACACAAAACGATCAGCTGCGCAATGTGGTTAAACTGCAGGTGAATGCGGCCAGTTGGATTCGGCGTACATATGGGGCATGGTGCATTGTGCCTCTACCACCATCCAAAGACTCGTGAGGCTTTCTCTTTCTCTGTACAAAGTTTGTCCTTGGGTGTTTATTGTCGTGGGTAAAATGCACTTTTGAGTCCTAGTCCATCGGACAGTGACTCTCCAGACTCTATAGAACCCCCTGGATATCTGCAAACAAGAGCTTTGAAGCTCGTCGGATTCCTCCAAACTAAATGAAGATTCTTAGCGTGGTATGTTTGCCTACACGTCCACACTGGCCAGACGTCTTGGATAAAGTGTGGGTAACACTTTATCTCATCACACACGACTTGCCCATCATTTTCTGTAACAGTTTTTTTTACCATATACAGTTCCGTATTTTGAAACATTTGGCAATCAATACAGCAATGAAATTTACTTCCATTGACATCCAGCATAAGGATTTGTATTTTTCTGCCTTGGCAAATCAGTCACCCATGATAGAGGTTTTTGAGTTGGATCGCGTAAATATATAAATGTGTCGTTAAACCCGCCACCACCCGACACAGCCAATTGGTAAGGTTTGTCACGTAAACTGAACGTGGCCAATTCGTCACGAGTACATCACACCGGTGTGTTGGTGAGTAAATCTACAACATTTACAATTCGAGTACGACGTTTCGCCAGTAATTACAACTAGCATCATGAGGCGACAGCCAGATTTGTGGTGAAATCCTCCTGTTTCCTTCTTAAATCGAGGGATAAATGTGATGTCGTCACTTGTGAGCCAATCAGGTGCGATCAGGCCAGTTATGTTAATTACGTAGCAAAAATGTCCTTTTATCCAGAAAAGTGCCTCCTGAGTCTCAAGACATCGTTTTTTTCAGGAGGATCCTGCATATTAGGTTATTTGGCATTTGGTAGGAAACCAGAGGGTACCTGGAGAAAACCCCACACATACATAGGGTGGTAATCCCAACACTCAAAGCTCCGCCTAGGCTGGTCCACTGTACCGATGTGTTTCTGGCCACCGCTGAGCCTAGCAGACTTAGTATTCTCACAATCTCTTCAGACCCAATAACCCTTGCCTCCAAAGTGCTGGATTACAGGGGTGAACCATCGCTCCCATTTGATACGTAACAACAGCCACGAGGCTTCTTGATGTCCAAGTAAACGTGCAACGTTGGCCCAACCATGGCATGTGGTTGGACCATTGTTGGCCCAACGTTCCATGTTCACTGGGACATTATCTCTGGCCATGTGCACGTGGAATTACCAATTCTGGTTCGGGACCCCCAAAGGTGAGATGAGTGTTATCCAACATTTTCTCGTCCAGGGACATATTATACCTCTCTGCCGCAGCACACTCCTTCGCAGGACTGCATTGTCACCAGAGGACAGTACAGCAGATGACATTGTTGTACGGTACTGTGTTCCAAAGTTTGTGCACTCTGCCAATTCGCACTGACCGGTATAGTGAAGTATGGTCAAATAACTCCCACGATCCACACGGTGTGGGGAAGTCCTCATTCAGCAATAAATTGACAAAAAGGACTGTACATGTACGTGCACAAATCGTTTGTCACTTCTATAACAATACAGCCCTATACCTCAGAGGTTTCCGCGGTTGTGCGCTAGAGCTCTTAAATGTCGTTTTGGGGTTGTTACCGCTTGTTGTTGGGCGCGATGTCCGACATTTCAGCCTGCGAAGAAGCTCCGAGCAGGTGGAGCGAAACGTCGGACCAAAAAAAAAAAACCCCGGCGAGACAACCTGGTCACGTCCGAGGAGAGGCTCGCTTGAACCTCAAGCGAGCCTCTCGTCGTGTGGCCGACGACGCTCACGAGCGTTCTGCGCGACGTGTTAAAACAACGTGCCGCGTCCTCCCCCTCTCCCTCTACAGAGTGGTGCTGGGGGCGCAGACTCGGGCGCATTGCGGGCCCCTACCCGCAGGCCCGGGCGGCGCCATGAACGGACGCAGCACCCGGCCGCAGCTGATGGTGCCAGCCCGCCTCGACGGGCTGCCCCCGTTGCCCAAGAGCCTCAGTGGCCTCCTCAACTCGAGCGGGGGCTCGTGGCGTGACCTCGAGCGCATGTGCACCAAGCGCTCCATGATCCAGGACGACCTCAGCCGTGCCCGGCGTGGCGGCGGGGGCGGCGGAGGTGGCGCCGCGGGAGATTCTCGCCTGCTCGCCGGACGTCCCGGCAACATGGAGTTGGCGCTGGCTCTGCTCCGCAAGGAGATGGTACGTACGTACGTGGAGGATCGGTTTCGGATTTCGCGTCCTTTTGATTTGTTCAGGATTGCTTTGTATGTACGTGTGTTGAACTTCTTTTGCACCGTACATAGCCAACCGTGCGAATCAGAGGCGTGGGGGAAGGACAGCAAACTAAACACGAAAAGGAGTTCTGACAAAACGAGTTTTCAATCTAGATTATATTCAATTGCTTAGCTTGAGTTGCTTCCTAATATCGTAAGGAAGAACATTTCAGGTGGTCGTTGAAGCACACCTCAAAGCGCGCGGTGCGGTGACCATCTTTGATCGATGGTTAGCCAAAAGCCGCTGCTGTGAGGATGAGCGGAGTTCGCGTGATGGTTTATGCTCCTTGACGAGATCAGCGAGATATTGTGGTTGATTTGTGGCAAGCACTTTGTGTGTCATGAGCGCGATGACCTTATAATGCATTCATTCGGCTTTCAGGTGTTTAGATGATTCCCATTACGTGATAATAGAATGCGACTCCGTGATGACAAAAGTGATGTCACCGGATGTCATGTGACATGCTGCTTTTGCTGCATTTATTTATTCATTTCAAAACGTTCCGGTTTTAAGGCCAAATTTCGGATTCATTTCATGTTTTCATATTTTGTTATTTAAACTGATTAAATGCTATTAACTTTTGTTCTCTATGTACGTAATGTAATAACTTCATATTCATCCCCGACTTTTACATCTTGACGTAAAGATCCAGCAGAAAAACGATATTTTTTTATTTTAATTTAGGAAACAGTGACATCGCGTGACGCCACTTTTGGCTGCAAAGGCACAGATGTGACACCATGAAAGTCATTTTCGGTGACATCACAATTTCGAATCATCGGAAATATAATTGACACGAACAGGATTTTCAGAATAATCCGACAATCGCTATAATGCCTCCAACGGGTTCTTACGTGCGTACGCGCCACACCAACGCTCAACGTAAGACCGTTGTATTCGCCATTGTGCGTAATAAAATCGCCCTCCTAATCGTACGCAGGTACTGATCTTTAATTGCAGAGACCGCCGCGGGCGCGTGTACGCAGCCGAGCGTGCGAGCGTGCCACTGAATAATTCAGCAGCGCAATTGGCAGAAGGCCGCAGTCGTTTCAGGGCGCTCGGCGTGAGAGGCCAACAGCTGCCGCGCGGGTCAACCGATTAGGGCATGTACAGTAGCGAGCGCGGCAACAAAACAGCCCCGCCGATCACGGATGGTGCGCCCGTGTGTGGATCGCCATCAGCCGCCGTCATGATCCATGGGAAAGATAGCCCCGTTAGTGGGTGACCATTGCACATTTTTAGCCTTTTGTTGTTTGTCCACTTTCCTCTGTCTTGTAGCGCCAAATGTGCTCAAGTGGTGTGCAACATCTTTTTGGCACCGGTCTCTTATGTCGTCAAGCCATTCTCTGTTCGGACTTCCCCTCTCTATGCGGTTCCTTCCATTTGTCCCCAAACTACAACAACAAAAAACACTTTTTATTGTCCCGTCCGTCGTCCGTCCGACCTATTGTCAGTACCGTTTGAAAAGTTGGCGCTGGTTTTGGCGACTTGATTTACGAACTGCGCGAGAAGAAGACGCCACTTTATGGGTTTTGCTTGGCCCGTGGTTGATGGGGGTTAGGGTTGGGGATGCGGAAAACCCGGAGGTGACAGATGGCATCGCGTAGCTCGGGGGGGGGGGGGGGGGGTGGGGGTGGGAGGGTGCGGGATTCAAGCCTCTTGTTACAGCCGGACAGCTCGAGGACATTCGCACTTTCCACATCGGCCTCTCCACTCGGACAATAACCGCATTGTCGCGTATGCGCCACGGAGCTGCGTTCAAATAATCTCGAAAGTATCGCCTTTTAAAGCCGCCGCAGCGTTCGAGAGCTCGTCGGTGATTTACAAACGATCTCCTTTTACTCGCGGCGGTTGGCACGGCGTGGAACAAAACCCCCAGACGGAGCGCCCGAGGAAGTGCGTGCGCGCGCGCATGCACCTGTAAACGCTTTGGCTGCCCCAGACGCATTGACACTGGTGTAGTGATGGTGGTGTACATCGTCTTCAGTTCATTGTTTGGAGATAAAAAACCGTGACACCTATAGAAATGTGGGGGGGGGGGGGGTGGGGGAGGGGGGCTTTTGCTTGCGTTGGCAATATCACTCTACGTGATGTAAGAGACAGCGAAGGTAATAGCACTCTGCCCGTTCCCACGCGGAGGCGAAGGTGTTACGGACAAAGATCTCCCGTCGTGGCCTCGCCTCGGCACATTGTTGCGGCAAGTGCTGTCGGCGAGGACCGAATTAAAGCCAGCACGGTTCAAGAAGCGGTGGCGTGGCTCGCACCCGGCCGCCACGGTCTCTGCCTCGCTGATGTTTACGCACCGGTCCAGGCACTTGTTCAAGGCCGAGTTGCGCGAGGGAAAGCCCAGCATTCTGTTGCGATGTTTCCCACCGATGTTCGTCGTGAGCGGGGAAAGAACTCGGCTCACGGGGGTTGGCATTGCTGTGTGTTAACCACTACACCACCGCTTCACCTACACACGGGCTTACACAAGCGTACCTACGCACATACACGAAGGCTGTCATCATCCAAGAGCCCAATGAGATCAGCCTATTTCACAAGGGAGGCAATAAAGTTTAGAAATACAATGACGCATTTTAAAACTTGCAATAAGCACCGCTGTTTTGTTGCCACAGTTGGCAATATCTGTTGTTTGTTTTCATCTTCCAAATCCTAACATCGATCTGTAACTTTATCCATAATTTAGCCAGACCCTCCTGAAAAAAGAGTTGAGGCTCGGCGAGGTTTGCCCGAGGCGATAACGGACGCGATGATAATAATAATAGTGGTGACTTCATTTACGTTCACATATTCCAAGGTAATATCATATCTCTTAAATATAGATGACACGTTAGCAGCTATGTTTGATTAAAAAGTAAAATAGTCTATGTTAAATTCTTCCACTGGTAACGTGAGTGTCTTGAGTTTTTCCGCTGGTTGTAGGTGTGCAGCCCTTGTCATTTCGTAAGTAAAAAAAATACGTCGGAGGTCATTTGGTGGCGGTGGTGTGAATGGCGATGGTTTCATAACGCAGAAAAGCCCCACGTACAAGAGGCCGTGAATGCCGTCGGTCGTGTCGACGTCTTCATGTGTCGGTTTCACAACGGCAATTCGTGGCTAGGGGGGGGGGTGTCGGTTTTAGGGAAATCTCTCCCCAACGCATACAGTGTCCCCGTCCTCCGTCGGCACAGTGGCTGCGTTTTTATTTTGTTTGCTTGTCGTAGGCGGCGCGGCGTGCCGATAACCCGGCACCGTGGCAGTGAGAGTTTGGCGGATCGCACAAATGTCATGCAACAACTCCCCCTTTGGCCGTCGATGTCACCATACCCTGGCCCGCCAGGAGAGGACAACAGCAAGTGGATTGATCTCCATCTGTTTCCATCTGTCTCAGACTAATGGCAGGCATTAAACCGAGACACGCTTGCTTGCGCATTTATATTGTGCGTGCAATAATTCGATGCCCTGGTACCAGTTTCCCCTCACAAGACGGCTGCCCGCCAGAATCGCAATCTTTATTTGGACTGCAGGAGAAATCCGATGATCTGCAAAGCTCTTTTTTTCACAGATGTCCAGTTGGGGCGAGTCAGCGTAGCGCACGCAGTGCACACACACAGGGGTGTCCTACGTACGACCGCGCAGCCGCGTACGAGTGAATTTCAAACCGCGTTGATAGAAGTTTGGATAGAAATCGCACAAGCTTGAACCTGTGTAAAACGAGATAAACCTGTAAATCAATTAAATATCTTGATTTGGAGTCGAGCTTTAATTATACGTAAAAATATAGATTATTTTTTTGGTATTGTTTGTGCAGTATTTAGCATTAGTACTGCCTGTCTCATATTGTCCATCTGTAACGTTAAGTTTAGTGTGTTCTCTCGTTCTTATCAGCTCAAGGGTACATTCGATTAATTTTGCATCTAGTTTTCATAAATCATACATTTGCTTCTTAGACATAATTGTAATGTTTGTAACATGACCATAGCTATTGATTCTACTCAATGAATCGTTACATCGCTATTTTTAAGATACCACCTATTTGGTGTCGTTTTCCAAACAATGAATGTGCCAGATCAAATTGATTGACATTCAGTTTAGAGATTTACGTACAACTTAAAACAGTACCGTTTACTGATCTGCAGAAATGTTTTTATTTATTTATCATCGTTACCTGATAAGCATCCAACATTGGGCCAACGTTGGCGTGTAGTTGGAACCGTTGGACTATCGTTGTCCCAACGTTGGCTCAACGTTGGCCCAACGTTGGCTCAACGTTGGCACGGCGTTCCATGTTTACTGGGTAGCCGTGAGCAATCCACTCCGCCACGGAGGACTCCACAAGCCGTCGCTTTCTCTCGACGATCCTGCGACGCAAGCGAGCGGATCTCAACGCGCCCATCTCTGCGGATGGATGACCGCTAAAATGTGTTTCCCTCCGCTACTCTTTGGTTCTTTCGGTAAAATCACGTAGGCAAAAATAGAGTAAAATGCAAATAAAAAATAAAATTGATCAATGTGTTTCCCTCCTTGGGCTGCCCACCCCATCTTCCGTCTCTTGCCCTACCCAAGCCCACTTCCCTTTCTTAAGTCAACTTGTCTATTACAAGGAGAGAGAGAGAGGAACGGAGAATACGTGGGTTATTTTATTACTTTTATTAGCATCCAGGATACAGAGCATAGATGCGGCGTTGCGTTGGCAGGAGTTGCTTCTGGGCACCGGCTAACTTGGCTGCCGGGTGAGCTTGTTCTTGCAGAGCCGGAACGGTGGCGGAAACTTTGGGTCCTCTGCCACGTGGTAGCTGCCAGTTGTTTGCACGATAAACACATTGCTGTAAATGGTTTTCTTGTTTGGCCCTGTTATCTGACCCGCATCTGCGTCCAGCTGCCACATCACGCGATCCACCCCGCTCCCCCACTCCCGTCCTGTCCCTACCCCATCTCACAACATTCACCCTTGCCCTGCCCGCAACCGCAAGACGCCACCGCCGCTGACATGGCTGTGCGGGCACGTGTCTGGCTCGCCGGCGGTCGTGACCCCGTGGTGCATCGCCTCAGCCAGCGCGGCACTTATAAGAGGGGGCACATATATTACAGTACAACTCCTCTTATCCGCAACTCCTGTTATCCGGGAGAGCTATAGGGTCGGCGCAAGCTCCGATTATCCGTGCCCCGCCCTATTCTCACGTTGACCCGCGACTATCTGAAATGTTTTTTGTTTTGCGGATTATAATTGGAGCGAATTTGTGGGTAATATTTGCGGATATGTACAATAAATACTTACTTTTTACTCGCATCATTCGGGTTTCATGGATTCGCCACCCAATATGTGCTACCGCGAACACTGTGCACATTTCAATTGAAAAACATTCAAGTTCGTGGGTAAGGGGAAGTCAGCTGTAATCTGTGAGGAGCTATACTCGGCATAATCTGCAATTTCCCGTGCTCGCCCGCTGTGTAACCCAGCCTCCGGTCTGACAGGCCTTCCCCTCCCTCATCCTCCTTCCTTCCCTCTGCCCATCCTATCTATCTTCCATGAACAAATAAATCGTATCGCATTGTACATTTATCTCATTCGTTTTGTACGGCTCGAATATCCGAGGCATTTCCGCTGCGTATGCACAACAAGGTCATCTTGTATTCTTGGTTCTTTCGGTTAAGTCACGTAGAAGGGAAACAATAAAATATTTGTTATTATTAAACATCAAAATATTTTTTATTATTTTATTGTTTCCCTTCTACGTGACTTTACCGAAAGAACCAAGAATATGAATCCCTGCAGTCACGAAAGCTTTAAATCAAAATTTAACGTCATCTTGTTTGGAATAAAATGTTTGTTTGGTTTTGCCAGGCGGTATTGATGCAGAACGTACGTTGCATAGCGAAGGATAAAAAAAATACATTCAGCCATTCTCAATCCACCACTGGATGTTGGCCTAACCGTTCCATTTTAGTCATTTGGGCTTTTTGACCATACTTAACCTCAATGGTCGTAGCGAAACGGTGAAGGAGGGGAGAGGGCAGCACCGTTTCAGATATCACTCACCACTGATGTTAGCCGTGTCAGGTAATCAAATCAGGCTGGCAGGTTCATAGCACAGCACGCTAACCAGTGTATACTGCATGCCGTCATATAATCTGTTGCTTGGAGCTTGAATGGCCGTGGCCATGTCCGACGATAACAGATGGTAGAACGGCCCTACGCATGCTCAATTTTAGCTAATTTAATTTGGCTTAAAGCACATGTTGTGAGCATCTCTAATTTGTGTATAGTCAATTGAATATTTTTGCGGGCTCATGCAGAGATGGTGGCTGCCTGTAAATGTTTAGTGTTTAAATTAGTTTTTTTTCCTACGATTTATTGTGACCATGAACTTGTTTCCTTCCCAATTAGCCAACAGACTGGTATTAATAGCATCCATGGCTAGCAGGGTAGAGTAATAACCTTGTTTGCTAAAGATATATGCACCGTATGAAAACCTTTAATTATATTGTTGTTGAAATACTGTGGCCGTGGTTGGTGCAATGCGTCCTGAAACGAATGACCCGAGTTTGATTCCCGGCTATGCCTGATATTATTAGCGAGTGAAATCTGAACCAGTCCTGGAATCCACTCTCAAGTTTCAAGTTGATTTTGTGTAACCAGGTGAGAGAGATCTCAAGAAACCAGCCATGAGTCTCATTTGCAAGAGTAACTCGGGCCACCAAAATTACAAAAGCTAAACAAATTTAAAAAAGCGCAGTAATGAAACAAATAGAAAGGAGAGGTAAAAGAAAGAACCGTGTCATTTGAGAAATCGAAAATATTCCACGACATAAATACCCTCTTATGAGTGCTCCGCCTTCCTGGACTTGACCTGGACAGTCTGGGAATCGGCATATGTGTTCAGGTGGCAGGAATTGATTTATACCGACATCTGGTGGCAATGATGAGAGACCACACGTGCTCACTCAAGGTGGCAACCCAGGCGTGGTGTTTTATGGGCCCAGTCTCTGCCTTGTCAAGAAGAAAGGTGGACAAAATGATTCCTCTCTGAATGGCAGCACTAATTGGTTGACATGCTGTGCCCGAGTTAAAAAAAAGTCACTTCACGGTTGCTCTCACGATTACCGGCACATCTTTCAAGCACCTGAAATGTACATCCCCAGTCAGTGAAGTGGCCCCTTAATGTAACAACTCGCTCTAATTAATATAATTAAATACAGTACTTAAAAATTCGGCACTTACGATGATTACAAACGCGCCGCAGTTAAACGCATTCACTCGAGCTTACGGTTTTAATTGTTACGGCAAACAGTGGTTGCGCAAAAAGTGCGTCGGATATACACATAGCACGCAGAGCAGGGTTTACAAAACTCCTCTCTTCATGGGGAACATGTGCCAACACAATTATGCCGTCCTGTCCGTCTCCGGTAACAGACGGCGGCGCGTAACTTACGCCGGATTCTGAGGATTTGTACGGTTCGGTAGAAATTCCTAGGGGTACATTGAGGATGAAGGAGTACGGTCGAACAATTCTACGGCGCATTACGCGGATTTTATTTCGCTGCATAAGTCGCGAGGCACGTCATGCGCAGCGTCATATCGGGGAGATCATTGTTGTTTTCGTTTTAAGCCGTACTGGGTCAAGGTGGTTCAGAGAAACCAGGAGTGGAAGTGCGATGAATGTATGACACACACACACATGTAAGGCCTCTTCTTGACTTCAAATGGCTTTCCCTCCACTTTTCTGAATTCTGGCAATTTTCTCGGGAAACAAAATGGAAAGTGTCACCCGACGGGCGCCACTCTGCACGCTACACTGTACGGGAGGCCTCGAGGTGCGACCTTCCAAACTGCGCGCTTTCGCGTTTCAAAGTCTTTGATAAAACCGAACGATGCCCACTGCAGGTTTCCCTTCTTCCCCGCATCACGATACCCGCAGAGCATCGTGATACCCGCAGAGCATCGTGATACCTGCAGAGCATCGTGATACCTGCAGAGCATCGTGATACCCGCCGAGCATCGTGATACCCACATAGCATCGTGATACCCGCAGAGCATCGTGATACCCGCAGAGCATCGTGATACCCGCAGAGCATCACGATACCCGCAGAGCATCGTGATACCCGCAGAGCATCGTGATACTCGCAGAGCATCGTGATACCCGCAGAGCATCGTGATACCCGCAGAGCATCGTGATACTCGCAGAGCATCGTGACCGTTACCGAATCGGCATTTCGTATTTTTTTGTTCACCAGAAGCTCCCGTCTGCTGCGTGCAATAAATTCAATCGCCCGGTTTGATTTTAAATACTGTATACGAAAGCATGACCTCACGTGAAAAAAACAAAGGCCTGATACTCGGGAAGAATTTCCTGGGTCAGTGAAGAAATTGGAATGCGGAGCATGCTACTGTACTGTACAGTAAATGACATGTTAATAAAAAAATATATATTTAAAATAGATTTAATGTTGCCGAGTTGAAATCTGGCTGACTGTCCTTCCTCAGGAGTTATTGAAGTTTAGTGAAGTGTCGTCAAGAAAACCCCATGTTGGGAGCCCCTCACCCAGCAGGGGCTTGACAAGAGGGCTGTGTACATCTACAGAGCGTCTTGTTACAGCTAGGGTTGAGCGGCGGATCATGTCAGATTGAAGTGGGCATGATGGACTCATTGAGGTGCAATGAGTCGTTGGAATTTTTTTTGTAAACATTTAAATTCCAGAAGTTAATGTGGGGATTGTCCTCACCGAAGTGGAATGAGTTTTCACAGTGTGCAGGGAGAGGCATTCGTGGGGGGTCAGACGGTCACCAAAACACGATTTTTTTATTTTCCAAAACTACTGCAGCGGCAACCGAATAGCTTGTACTGTGCTCCGTGATGGACGTCGTCTTGTTCGTCTCAACCACTGGCCCGTCATCCTTTCTAGCGATGTGTTCTGCTCATTTCCACGTAGTTGTCTTAACAACCAACATATGATGTCGTTTCCGTGTGCATGTTCTCCAGTCCTTCGTTTTCCTCTACCTGTTTCGGTGTAATTCCAAGCATGCACCTCTCCATGCTGAAATCCGCTGCTGTGAAGGAGCTCAACGGATTGTTGTAACAAATTTAGCACAAAAAGCAGTTCTAAAGAAATTCGTCTTCAATCTAGATGATTTAAAATTGCATAGCTCCAATGGCTTCCTAATATCAGCAGGAAGAGAGTTCCAGATGGCCGCCTCTCGCAGCAGCGGCTTTTGGCTGGCCAATCAAACAAAGACGGTCACTGCATCACGCGCTTTCAGATGCGCTCCTGCGGCCGTCTGGAACGTTCTTTCTTCCGATATTAGGAAGTCGCAGGGAGCTATGAACTTTGAAATCGCCTAGATTGAAAACTAGTTTGTTTAGAACTGCTTTTTTTGTTAAGTTTCTTGTCCTTCCACCTCTGATTCGTGTGGTTGGCTACGTACGGTGCAAAATAAATGAAACATACAGTACATACTTACATGAGACCGTGATAGATTGCGACGACTCAAGCAGACCAAATCTAGCAGCGGATGAATCATGGCTGATGATTATTTTGACTGTACTCTACAGGAATTTGCCTATGCTGTGTACATCTGGAAGTTCACGAGCACTGGTTTAAGGAAGCTTGGCTCTGCTGATGAGGGTTAGCTTCAAACCAATGCTGCTGAATATTCTGTACTCCCATAAGGCCGTGGTGGCTAATGGGATGTGTGCTGAATGCTTTTGTTGAATTGAAGGAGGCATTGTCCACTTACTCGCCTCGTTTAACAAGCATTGGCAATTTGACATCAATGTATTTTAGTGAAACTCCACTGAGACCGTGAGCCATTAACCCCGTCCCGATTGTGTCCCCCTGCACAGCTGGGCCTGCGCCAGCTGGACATGTCCCTGCTGTGCCAGCTGTGGTCGCTGCATGAAGGCATCCAGGAGTACAAGGGGCTGGTGCAGGACCTGGGGCCGTGCGGCCCCGCCTCCACGCCCGACGCACCGCTCTCCTCGCTCGACATGAACGGCTGCTTCGACGACGACTTCGAGCTGGACCGTCCGTCGCCGGGCGGCTCCCTCTCCCACCCGTCCCCCTCCTCGTCCAGCGCTGCGACGTCGGCGATGACGCCTCCTTCGTCGCCGGCTGCGCACTCCGGATTCTCGTCGTCGGCGATGGGTCTCCGGGGCGCATGGCTCACAGACTCGTTCCACATGACCATCTAACGCCGTCCGTCACCCAAAAAGATTTTCCCGTTGCTGCTTTGTTAATGCGCCGGCCAAGAGGAAAGCAGCCTTGGTTTCATTTTCGTTTGTTCGTTCGTTCGATCGATCGTACATTGTGAAACTGTGATGGCCCGGCGAGACTTCCACGTGTTGTTCCAGATGCAAGGGAGACCCTGGAGACCGTTAAAACAAATTGCCGTGCTGTAATTAATTAACTCGTTCGTTATGAAAGCTGTATTTATGAGCAGGTGAGTGCCCAGTGAAACTCCGGTCGCAAGGAGACACCTTTTCGATTTGGGCACCGCTGGTGCGCGCGTGATTATGCATGCCCGAAATTAAAGATAATCGTCATTTGTCGTAAAGGACATCGTACACCGAGCTGTGTTTCAGCTTCGTGTGAAATGGCATCGGAGTTGAGACTCAAAGCGATTGGAGATGACGCTCGTCTATACAGCATAGCAGGCGAACTTTGCCATTTGCCTTAAAACTTTGGTGACATTTTAATATAATTATCAAAATGGAAGCGCTGGCTTAAACAAAAAAAAACAAGCAATGGAGAGTCATCCTCGACATATCTCTGTTGAGTTATTCATAGGACATTTGAAGGATTAAAGGTGTGATAAACTTCGTCTACTGACAATAATCTTGTTGTTTTCATTGGGTATGCATGCCCATCGATTGTAGAAAGGCAGTGTAAATGGTCTCATCATGCATGACCTTACTTTTCGCAGTACAGAACATTATTGCCACCACACCTTTTCATTCTGCTTGTGATTAACAAATAAATTAAGGGACTCTGAAGTGGTTTCGGGTTTGCACCGCACCTTCAATTAGCACGGTTGGCTGCATACGGTGCAAACGAGGTTCAACATACATACGTACCGCATTGTGTTGTTAGGGCACGGTGCCCTACGTGTTCGCTGCGAGTGCTGGGAGCTTTTTCGGTTCATCATTTCCCAAAAAGGCTCCCAGTATGTGGAGCCAAGCGTTGGACATTGTGCCGAACAACATTCGCTACATATTCTTGGTTCTTTCGGTAAAGTCACGTAGAAGGGAAACAATAATTTTTATTATTTTATTGTTTTCCTTCTACGTGACTTTACCAAAAGAACCAAGAATATGAATCCCTGCAGTCACGAAAGCTTTAAATCAAAACATTTGGTACGACCCTAATACGCATCGGAGAACTATCCCGCACATCCGCGAATACCTATGCATTTGAATAACTTAACTTAAAGGGGTACATCAACATTGGTGGAAATTCTGTAGATCGGTGCAAAAGAAGTTCATCATACATACATACATAAAGTGTTTAAAAACAAATTCAACTATAAGTGTGCTCTTGCACATTGTGTTGATAGGCGTTAGGGAGACAGCTGAAACAATGTTAAAAATCTTGTAATTTTCTCAGATTTACCATGTAATCATGTGTATTTCCTTGAAAGCAGACCCCAAAAAGATGAGATGGACCATGGCCCCAATATAGTTCATTACTTACCTGCCACAAGTTCAGCGAGGCCAGATTTTACAACACAAGCATCTACATTTGTAAAATTCAAGATAAACAAATATGCATATCTTAGAGGGTAGCACAGGGGTAGGCAACCAAAATAACAAGTATAGCAATTTTTTTCGAATTCGGTAAATAACTCCATATTTCAAGAGTCGCAATGCATGTGAACACTGGATGGTGGTCCTTATTAAATAACGTCAGGAAGCAGTCCTTAAAGAGCCGCAGGTTGCCGGCCCCGGGTGTAGCGCATTCACTTGCGATTCAAAGGTTCAATATCGTGACCTCACCAACGGTGTATCACGTGGTGTATTAACAACAATGCAGTTCTCAATATTTGTTCTTGGCTTAGGCCACGCAGTGATTTAATTCCAAACTTCTCGTCATTAACCCTCCAGCAGACGACATACAGTAACTACCCCTACGTTTTAAGTTAACAAAGGGGATGTTTGCAAATGTTTTATTTTAAAGTTTGAGCACAATAATGCTGTTGTATTACAGTAAACACGCCGACACAAATATATGTAATATTTCTACAAATAACGCGATCTGTTTTTGTACTAATCGGCATTCTCTTACCTTTTTAGTCCAGAATATAAATCATTTGGACTTTCAAAAGTTGGCAACATAAAGTTGATTAAAGCAATTACCTGGAGTATTGTGACCATGATCTAAGGCATGGACTAGTATGCTGTATATTATTATAGGTGGTGCTGCATTCACATCACTCTGTTTTATGCCAGGAGCAGCGTTGGGGCAGTAACTCTTTGTTTCAGCCACGCAAGGAAGTGCCAGTTTGTGGTTTGTGTTCAGAATCAGAATCTTGCTTTAAACTGGAGGAATCTGATGAGCTGTGAAGCTCTTTTTTGCTTTTCTGGCTGTCCTTTATGCAACTTTGATTGAGTCGACAAATCATTTGGTGATGCTGATGCTGCCTTATTGGGTAGTGGTGCACAAGCATAAATAAGAAAATACTCTAAATTCATCAATAACAAAAATAAAGTATATAATCAGTGACGTTTCATGCAATGGCCCACCTTCGAAGCACGGAGAGAGGTCACAGAAGTGGTGTGCTATGCAGAAGGGCCATTGCCCAAAAACATGAGCCAGTCATTCTCCTTTTCCCTGTGAAGACCACGGTGTTATTGATGAATGGGTTGAGGTTTCTTGGCCGGGTAGGTACACAGGACAAAAACAACACCAACAGATCAGAGCGGCCAAGTGAGGCTGACATTACAAGACAAGCCAACAACATCGCGATACCGTGGCTCGTGCCTTTGCTTTAATGACAACACCACAGTTCAAAAACAAATCGGATATTTCAGTGAAGCCATATAATTCGTATTTTGGTGAAAATATTTCTACTTTTTGTGGGGTTTCGGTGTTAAGTAACATTTTGGTGAAGTGCCAAAAGGACCAAATTCAACTCCGTGCGTGTCCTGGAAAGCTTTTGTACTCAAATATTTAGAGTCCATCACGTACAGCCTCTTCTTTGCAGGTGGAGCTTCCGTTCCACATTTTGTGGTGTGGCAAGATTTGAAAACCATTGTACGTCTCTGGATTCCTCGACTTTGATTATGCAACATATACTCTCTCTAAGCAGGCAAAAACTGCACTGACTCAATACGCAGTGTCTCTGTTATCGAAAAGGTCCTTGCATATTATATATTTTGTTTATTTATTTAATAACAGAGTATTCACCAGCTATAAGTTACACTGTGAAAATATAGAGCTGGTCTACGTTTGACCTTCAACCCACTTTGTTATTGTTGGGGTGCTGATGGTACATAGTGGGAGGGGGGGGTGTTTTGTAAAGACGGGAGCTTTGTGCTTCAATCGTAAGGGTCCCTTAATCGCTGCTTTCCCAGGCTTATCACCTGCCAAACAATCTGAGTCCTGCTCATTATTTTCTGAAGCCCAGTCGCACATTGGGGGACCCTTGTAAGCGTGCCATCACCCATCGACTTGTTCCTTTCCTTCTTGGAAAAAAAAACTGAAGGTAATTTCTTGCTCATGCCACCCACCGATGGAATGCCTCCACTTGAGTGAGCTCTGGAGAGCCGCCTCCAGGGGGTATTTGGCCTACTCTTCCACACTGGCCAGACGTCTTAAAAAAGAGAGGTGGGAGTACCTAGACTTTACCCCACAACGTGCAACCTGTCGTTCGACGTTCTGTGGCAGGCCCGTTCGTGCTGCCACGTGGTGTACCCGTTCGTGCTGCCACGTGGTGTACCCGTTCGTGCTGCCACGTGGTGTACCCGTTTGTAAGGAGTAGGGGAGGCGGGAGGGGTTAATAAACTAGCCTGTACGTTTCAACGTATTGTACATTGCAGTGATTGTGACTGTTTTTATTATATCTGCATGCGCGCTCAAAATATATCAGACGCACGTACCCTCGTCGGCCTCGTACATTTGGAGGCTGTCCGCTGGTGCTCTTTTAATATCCGTGGTTTGTAAAGCGTTGTCGATTGCAAGGTAATTTTCGAGTAGACCATTGCTAGCCCAGAGTACGGTACCTTGTGGAATTACCGGGGTTTACATGCGCCAAGGAAATTTAGTCTGCTAATAAAACGGCTCCAGCACTTTCTGTGCAACTTGAGACTGGGGTATGAATCGCCCTGACTTGGTTAACCCATCACTTTAGTTTACCGCTGTTGAACGTTTTTGTAACAATTATTTTGTTGCGTGTGTAGTGGTGTACATTTTGTAAATTAATTTCAGTAATGTAATTTTGTAATTTAAAAAGAAAACAATTCCTTGACTGTTTGGCAGCAACGTCGATGTGGACTGATTTAATGTGACAATCTAAGAGAGTGATTTTGTTTTTTTCTTTATGCAGGGCATTTTTATAATACTTTGGATCAATTGCAGTGAAAGTCGAAATTTGGTACAGTGCTTCTATTTATATATGTATGGGTAGGAGTGACCAATACTGTGCAGTGGGTCCTTGATTGTGTGTGTGTATATGTGCATATATACACAGTACTACATATCTGAACATCAGGGCTATTTTCATGGTTTTCAACCGTAATCAAAAACTGTTAAAGTTTTACCAGCAAACAGTGCCAGCCTAAAACTATGTCGGTTTATACATCCTGGCCCGTTGACTTTTCCCCTTCGTGACTGCATTTTGTTATTGATGGCATGAGTTGTTGACAGGGTATGTCTGCTATCTCTTTGGAATATTTCATTCAATGCAACGTTAACTTCAAAGAGACGCGTGCGTGGATGGCATAGTGTGTACGTGCTCGATATACACACGGACGGAGCCGTTAAGGACACCTCACTGATTTTCAACAACCCATCGTATCAACTGGGCGATTGATTGTTCATGAAACCAATTGCTCTATATCATGGAGGAGAGAGTGTTAGTATCGGCTATACCTGTATTGAGAATGGCGGGATACATGTAGACGCTTTGAATTAAAATACTTTCTACTTTGATGTCTCCCTTATTTTAGTGGGGTATCGATACACGGACCACCCTGTGTACTCACCATGCACTTTGGATGCATGCACATTACCGCTGTCATGGCTTCACTATTACTGCAGAAGGGTCCCACTTGTTTTCTTCAACTTCCGCTCTTGATCGTGTGGATGTTCTCGCCGTTCCTAATGGTTGTGAGCTGCTTTGAGTGTGGACCGATGTTTAAAATTGCTCCCCTGCATTTTAGAGAAAATATTTCACGGGCTTAAAACAACACCTAAAGATGTTAAAGCTGCCTTCTTACTAAAAGTTTGCACTTTAGTTTCGTTTTTTGTATCGTTATCGACCGTCTGACTTGTCATATTTCGTGTACTGCTTTTGCTAAATGTTTGAGTGTTCTGCTGCATGCGTTCATTACCTCTGTGGGGAAAATCGTTTGGCCAAATGGTTCTTGCCCTGTTGTCCTTGACTCGGTGAATTCCAGAAAATCGATTGTTATTTTTTACAAAAATGACATGAACACAGATTGGAAAATTTAAAGTTTGGAAGTGTGGAAAACAATCCGTTATTCTATATCAGCCAATAAACAATTAAAACTAAACACGTCCATCTATAAACAAATACACAATTAAAACTAAACACATCCAACTATTAAAAAATAAACAATTAAAACTATACACGTCCATCTATAAAATAAACAAATAAAACTATGCACGTCCATCTATAAAAATACCGTAAAAGGTTTTTTTTTTTAATCAGTAATATATTGTGTAATGGCCCTTCTTCATAGCAGAGAAAACGGGCCATTGCCAAAAACATCACCGGTGTTATTGATGAATGTGTTGTATACACCGCTGCCAACCCAGTATCACCAAAAGTGTTGTTTAATAAAGACATTTGGGTAACGAGTATTATGCAGCTTCAAGGCGAATGGAGGTTGTTTGCTGACATTTCAATATTTAATTGGTGGCACAGGATGCCTTTCCAGTCGTTGCCATACCCAGCGATGGTTTTTGTACATCGAAAGACCCTTTGCGAAGTGGCAAATGGAGACAAGTGTTTTAAAATGGGCATGTTAGGAAATTTCAGTTGACCTCGCATGTTTAGCTCTCTTTTGTGGGCACATTGTTACTGTTAAGCTCATCCAAAGCGTCGTGCTGAATTGGATGTGCAGCTTAGCCTGTTTGTGTTCTCGGCGACATTTTGTTCGGCAACGTTTATATCCGAAACCTAACTGCTGAGAACCACGGTGTTTTTTTTATATTTAATCCCAACATGAAGAGTGCACACGCTTAATGTAAATGTCTGCTGCGAGTCAATGTGATCTGGAACCTGTTGACAGTTTGGTAATAAAGGTGAGTGATGAAAGAACAGTTGAGTTGTCCACTTTTTTTAAAATGAATGTCCGTGCTGGCGTTGTGCGTGTTGCGCCATTACAAAGTTGTATCGTAAAATTGTAATAAACCAAACGCAAGACTTGGCTAATATAGATGTGTTTTCACTTTCAACATTTAAACCCCACACTTCAATGTGACACAGTGGTGAGTGCACTAAGCTTATGAACCTGGTGTAGCGAGTTTGACCCTCCGATATGACTGCTACATCGTGGCGTGGAGAAACATAACCAGCCGTTGCCAAAGCCCCCTGGCACCTTACCAACCCTCCCTGACCAGCATGGTGAAGTTCAATCAAACAACCCCAATAAATGGCACCGCGTTTGGGAGGACTTCATCAAGTATCTGTAAATTATTATTTGTACGACGCCGAGTATTAGTTTGGCACTTCGGGTTGACGCCTCTCCGGGTTTGACCAAGGCAGGGAACTAGCAAGTGTTGAACATTGTTACGGGACACTGCCCAGTTTTTATTGACCTCGGCTGACTGGGAACCAGGCTTGACCCCGGGACCCTGGACGGTACCGCGAGAACCGACGGTTCATGGATAACCAGGACCCCCAGACCCAAGACCCTACTTATAAACAGGCACGATTATTTAGTCATTCAGCAATATTTCAGCCACTGCATTCTTATCATTTAAACTCCTCCCTGGTATTGGCTGAGTAGGTGAAAGGGGTAGAGAATAGTAAACGTAATCACTGGGCGCGAACAGGACGCCTTCTGCATTTGATTGCTGGCGCATACGACGCATGGAATGTGTCTGGCGAATCAAACCCTCATTGAACTGGAGACGGAATGGAGGGAAATAAGTTGTGATACTGTGTTGGACTCTGTGGGGTGAGAAGAAAGGGAGAGCTGACAGAAATTATGGAGTTGGGATATTTAGTCTTTCCAGGATAATCATTATTTCATTGTATATAGCGTCATTAATGCTATTGCATCCCACAACGCTGCACATCAATGATCCAGTTCTGTACACAGATAATACAAAAACAAAAACCTACTACTTAGAAATGGAATCGGCTTTGCGAATCGGTTAAAGAAAAAGAAAATAAAAAAATTCGCGTCAGCCAATCGAGAGCTGGTGCCGCGTGAGGCGTCACGAGCACGTGGGGAGGTTTGCCGCCCCACTTCCGGCGATGCCGAAGGGGCGACTCTGTGGGGACTTCTCCCGAAGGGCGACTTTGTGAAGACGTCTACCGAAGGGGCGACTCTGTGGGGACGTCTGCCGAAGGGACGACTTTGTGAAGACGTCTGCCGAAGGGGCGACTTTGTGAAGACGTCTGCCGAAGGGGCGACTTTGTGAAGACGTCTGCTGAAGGGGCGACTCTGTGGGAACGTCTGCCGAAGGGGCGACTCTGTGGGGACTTCTGCTGAAGGGGCGACTCTGTGGGAACGTCTGCCGAAGGGGCGACTCTGTGGGGACTTCTGCCGAAGGAGCGACTCTGTGGGAACGTCTGCCGAAGCGGCTACAACGATCGCCGCGGTCGTTTGTAGTCGCCGCCGCCGCCGCGGTGACGCTTCTTGCCGAGGGCAGTAACATCGCGAGTGGTCAAGATGAGCGTCCGAGCGCTCTGGGTTGTCTCCCGCAAGGCGCGCGGCGAGGAGGCGCGCGTCCGATACTCGAGGCGAGCGAGCGAGAGACTCTTCCCCCTCCGCCTTGTGTCGAGCAGCGTGCTCTCCTTGGGTTTTGTGCTCGGAATCTTTTTTTGTTTGTTTTAGACTTGCGGGGAGGAATCCGATGAGCTGTGAAGCTCGTTGGCGGTGGTGGTTTTTAAATCACCGGTGTGCCAAATACGGGCACAGGGGTCGGACAATTACAGCAGCAGCAGCAGCAAACAAGACGACAGTGCAAAATAGAGAACATGATAAACAAGTCACGAAATATATAATTAACGCATTCGTTATGTATTCATAAGTCAGATGTATTAAGGTTGGGCAAGGCAGCATACAGCACCAATCAAACAATCCCAGACCACGCCAAGATAACGCCACACAGTAGGAGTCCCTCGATACAATGGCACATTAGCATTGCACGATCGATACTACACAGGTCATGATCAAAGTTGCAAATGTCCCTGGTCGGCACTATTCTCCTGCTTCAGGATGTGTTTGTTAAATATTCCTTCCTGAAGCGGAAGATGAGTGCTGGATATTGTTTAACATCAGCTGCATGGCGTGATTTAAATAAAACACAATTGTCAACAATACTGCCTTAGATTAAAACAATATATACATATTGGGCTACGTTTCGGGCAATAATAGCACCATGATGACATAGTTCATAAAAATTTAATGATCATTTGCAACCCTTTGGCCATCCGCTACTGGATGAATGCTTATTGTTTAACCATACTTCACCAAGCGCGACGCTGTGGGTTGCTTAAGATGTGTTATCACTTGGCCAACGTTGTTAGCCTTGACCGGGAATCTAACTCAGGTGGCCAGGTTGATAGTGCAGTACGCTAACCACTGTGCCACCGCTCCTCCAATGTTGTACCTGTACTATAGTTATCATGAAGACGCTTTGTTTAAGGGTGTAATATCATACACACTGGTCGATGGTGGCATCACTAGACAATGGACTGATCTCGAGTGGGAGTCGTGAGAATATTTATTTTCAGATCCGTCTTTGATATAAGACGTCTCTAGCCAGTTTGGACGAGGAGGCGAAATGCCCTCTGGAGGAGCTATCTGGGGCTCCCCTGTATTTGGCGGCCCTTGCGCTAGTCGTGGAATGCCGCAAGCAATTGCAGGGGCTGCACCTTGACCCTTTTATATGTTTGTATACGAGACATGTTTGTGTCCATAACAAAGGTTTTTGGGTTAGATCGCGTAAGTATAGATGTGTTGTAACCCTCCACCACCCGACACTGGTTTGTCATGTAAACAAAAATCCATAATGTTGTCGTAAATCCACCGGTCGGCTGAAGTAGTAACTAATTGACGCGCTTTGTTTATGTGACAAACCTTCCTTACTGTGTCGGGTGGTGGAGGATTATGACACATTTATACTTGCGCGATCTAACCCAAAAACCTTTATTATGAATAATATTGGTCGCGAAAGCCTATGTGTTTGACTGTTTTCACACAGACGCTATCCCACAGTGGAGGCCCAAGCCAGGCGCCTCAACGGACACTCCTACTCTCCGGCACCCACACACGAAGAGCTCCTCCGCTTAATCGGCAACAATAAACGCTCCCGCAATCACCACCACCACAGTGGCGATAGTGATGATGACATCGACGATCCGGACTGCTGCAGCGACGACGTGGATGACTGCGGCGTTGGCTTGTTCCACGCGGGCTTGGTGGCCTCAGTGCACGGGCAGAGCGCGTGGCCCCTGCTCGTGACGCGTGCCACCCCCGAGTGGCATCTCGTGTGCCTGCCCCTCGTCGAGGGACCCCTGGAGCCCCGACCACCCCTGGGGATGATTCTCGGGGTCCCTCAGGGCCTGGCCCTCCTGCAGGGCATGGCTGCCTTCATGGTGGATCAGCAGCAGTCAAAGCCAGGGGCTGTTGATGCCAAGGTAAAACCACATCCAGTGTGGGACCGAAAAATGATAAAGAGATATCATGATTATCATCATCCACTGCTGGATGAAGGCCTCATCATGCCATCTTCAACGCTCACATTCCAGTGCTGCCACCATTCTTTATGAACTGATTGCATTGCTCCATCTCCACAGTGGTTGCCCTCGAGGACACAACCCTCACTTTGGCCACCATTCCATCACCAATCTTGTCCTTCGGCCACAACCAAGTTTTGTGCCAATCCCATTTGTTACCAACAGGTTGCCCAGTTCAGCACGCTCATGATGTACGCCTGCCCGTTTGGCCGCCCGGCCGAAACCGACTTCAGAGTGCTGCTGCGGGAGCTGGCCACACCGTCTGGCAGCAGCGGAACGTCAGAGCAGCAGCAGCAGCGGCCTGCCCCGGCATGGCGGCCCCTGTGCGCTCAGCGAGTGAAGCCGCTCGTGCGGATGAGCGTGGCAGAGGTGGTGCGCTCCGTGCAGTACGGGCGCAGGGACGTGCCCGACGTCTGGGAGGTGTACGGATCCGTTGAGTGCAAGGTGAGCCGAGCGGCGCTCCCGATAATGGCTTGTGATTTACCGCCCGGTGTAAGTTATATGACAAACTGTGCCAAACTCAAGTTTTCTTTTGTAATTCTTAACCTACACAGCTTGGCGCGCAAGGCATTTCTCATCAACATCATCGTTGGTTATTGTCTATCCATCACTGTATGAAGGCATCCCCATATTTTTTCCATTCCTCATTATTACGTGATGCCACACAATCCATCTCACTCCTCCACATGAGCTAATCTTGATGCTCAATTTCCACGTTGGTCATCCTTTCGAGTGCACCTAGCTGCTGTTCCATCACCAGTTTTGTCCATCAACCGTATATGCTGTCTCATGTTTATGTCTGTCGTGTTTCTAATCCAGAGAAAAACACACCTAATTGTGCTTCAACAACATTGTACTGCTATGTGCCTCGCTTAATGGCTCCTCACTGTCAAATGTTCCTAAGCTACAGCTGGCGCCTAATTTTTCACTGAATATTCTCCGGGTCCCTGGAAGACTGCAGTAGGTGCCACGTGACTAGCAGCCACAGCCATAGGGAGAAGGTATATTAGATGTGGTGCACCAGGTGTGTATTTATTTTTCAGGTCACTGACCCAGACAATCGGTGGCTGATTTCTTAAATGATGGCGGGTCTCTTTTCGGTCGACTCTGCCCTAAATTTGTACCTTGTGCGATGTATAAACATCACCACCGGAGGTAAACCAAAGGCGGTCGAACGCGGTCGCTGGCCACACAGCTCTTCCATGCGCTGCACCAAGCCGTGGTAAGTGCCCGCCGAACAGCACTTTGCCTCAACATCCTGTGCAGGGCCATACGCTTCATCTCCGTGTGCGGTCGTTTCGCAGTGTGAGCTGGACAGCACGCCCGACGTGAGCGCCAATCTGACGCTGCCGGCGAACGGCGTCCCGCTGGAGGACCTGCTGCTGCACCATTGCGTGTTGGCGCCCGACCCGCAGCTCGTGTGCCCGCTGAGCGTCGCCGCTCCCAACGGGGGGGACCTGTCCTTCACGGGGCCCTACCGGTTCCGCTTCGTGCCACCGCACGACGGATTCGCGTTGTGCTCCTACACGGCGCAGGTGTTGGCAAGATGCGGCGAATTGTGCCTTCCTTATTTTGTCCGTGAATGAAGATGTCGCTCCTTAAATAAACTGTGATACTCTGATTGACATGGTTGGCTACATGCGGTGCTAAAGAAGTTCTACGTATATATTGCATTGCCGGTGGTGCACAAGCGCAAATAACAATGACTTGGTTTTATCGAAATCGTTGCCCTGAAGAGAAAATATTTTAATTTGGTGTTTCAAGGAATAGCCCTTCATAGTAAGCAATGGTAGAAAATGGCCTTTCTATGATGATGGGCCATTGCCCAAAATCGGATCTATTATGTTTTCTTGGGGTGGTATGAATGTATTTTATTTATATTACGATGGAGCTGATTAGGCTTTCACATCCGTGTAAATTATTGAATGTGTTCAAATGTTTGGGGGTCCACAAACGATTAGATGTAGCTCTATACAAGTAATATCCTTGTAGGAGTTGAAAACATTGAGCCTATAGTACAGTATATTGACAACAAACATCAATTTCAATATACACTTGAAGCTGATCTCTTATCAGTTTTAACATGGTTAAAAATTACGTTTGTGTTTGCTAATCGAATTGCTCATGGCACTAATTCAGTTAATTAGGTTTGTGTTATGCCCCACAACAAAGTCTTGGTGTTTAAGTAATGTAATAACGTTACAAGTTGAAAAATTGGTTTTCTTAAATCCTGTAATCCGTGTCTAATCCACGTGCATTGTGCAGGCGCCCATTCCGCCTGTCCGTGGTTCTTTCCGCCTCGCTCTGGAGAAGGACGAAGACAAAGAAGATAATTTTGAGCGCTACGACAGGGAGGGCGGCGACCAGGACCGGCCTGATCGACGAACTGGGGAGGCTGGAAGTGAACGAAATGGCAAAGGACTGGCTCTGAGGTTGACCCTCGACTTGAGGCTCCATGAAACCGTTAAAAATTCATTTGACCACTTCGAGGCACGCATTCCCTTGGCGAACAGGTACACCTGGCGTGGCATTTGAAACTGGGCATTTTTTTTTAACCCCCTTCCATCACCTCTAACCACCCAACAGTATAGTCACACCACAGTTGATCGGCGGATTGTAATACGAGTATTCGGACCTCTTCAAAGGCACCTCGTTAACGTGGAAGAGTAGGCCATATACCCTCATCGAGGGATTCTCTAGGGCTCCCTCTTGTGGCATAAGCAAGTAATCCAGGGATGAATTGTTAGCTCTTTCACGTTGCACATGCAGGTTATTTTTTTTAGTGCAGCTAAATGATATATCAGAAGTAACATATGGAAAATTCATCAATGAATACATTCAATTTCAAGTGCCCTTACTAATGTTACACAAGTATATGGGATATAAATGTTGGTAAATTCTTTGAATTCGTAATCCAATAATGATGTTTTAATTAGATTTTTTTTTAAGGAATGAGAAGTCAGTATTACGCGTGTATGAATATCTTAAGGGATTGAGCTGTCTGCTTCTGAGGCCCGTGCCATAAATATTATAAATGGGGTGGGAAAAAATCCCACTCTAGTCACCATTTCAATATTGCATTGAGTGATGCAGAATTGATACATGTGTGCAGTCGTGGGGTGGATGGATGACCTAGTTCCATTAAGACTTTGATGTCTTGGAATAGACTTCACTACATACAGGGTCATGCATAATTATTGATGCTTTCTGTATATTTTATGTCACCTCTAGTGGCCCCATAACGAATGTGGCTTACAAAGTATCATGTGGTCAGTTGGAAGCACTCAGGGACCAGGATTTGCTCATCTGGACTATTGGTAAGCAATTGTATATTTTGTATGGTATGAGCAAGGGTCTGTATGGTATAAAATGCTTACAGCTATGATTTTCAACTCGAATTACATTTGACCACAGCAATCTACTTTTCATGACAACAAATTACAGTAAACATGTACATGATATAATTTACATACAAGCCTAACATTTAATACATTTCCCAATTTAATCATTTAAATGTAGTTGTATTTTGCTTCATACAGTCGTGTACAATGTATGGATAAGATCCTGTACAATTTTCAGATATCGATCCATATATCATTGTTCTGTGAATTGCCATTGATTTGAGAATGTTAAGCAAAAGAAACGTGTACAGCCCTTCGTCAATCAACTTGTGTATGAAGACCTTGCTGTGTCAGTCATGGGGGTCGTTAGACCACACTGGTCAGTGTTGGTTGGTGAAAATGGGGGGAGGATCAAGGACCCGTTCAGATATCACTCGTCGCTGATGCTCACCATGGCCCAGAATCAAACTCTGTTTGCTCGGTTTATAAACGCACTGCGCTAACCACCCCGGCACATTATTTTTTGTATTACCAATCTACATTGTTTGAACAGAAGCTACATACATTGCAACTGTATGAGAATAATGGTGTGCAACACAGTTAAGGAGCACTTAAGTGTAGAAAAATGGCAGGCACAAGGAACTAGGCTGTTGGTGGGTTAAAGAACTGATGTTGAAATCTTCTGTCATGGGTTTTTTTTCCCCTTTGCTAGGCCAACGGTTTCCAAAGTCTCTAGAAGCCAGTCTCGTTGCGTGCGTTGGTGTGAGCTCGGAAAAGGAAGCTGTAGACATTTCCTGCAATGTACTCGATTCCTACGTTCAGGTTTGAAAAGCAACACACATTCTTTGCCAATAAACCACAGTAATGCAGACATGAAAAAAATGTATCCTGTTTATTTCAATATCCTGCCCAAAATTCAGACTACCTAATATCTGCCAATCCTACTGATTTAAGCAGGAATCTAATGATGTTTTTAGTCTCACCACCGCATAGCGGTTTGCAATGCAAAAATTGTCAACGTTTTTGTAAAAAAAAATTATAAGGTGCTTTGATCAGCTTTGAAATTCGGTTTGTGGTGAAATGGTTAAAAAATTGGCAGCCTTTTGCTTAAATTGGGAGGGTTGGCAAATACGCCTAATTGTAAATTTTCTTATTTTAATTTCTAGTTCCTTTGTATAATACATGCAGTAATAGATTAATGCATTTTACGAGTGGAAGTTTTAAGCGAGAAGGGGAAGAAATCCAATTTAAAATAAATCTGCCAATGTAATAAAGCACCACAATAATATATTGTTGTACTACAGACCTGAATTAATGATGATAAACTAATGAAGAAATATTACATGGCCTGTTTAGCGATGTACGCTTGAGAACAAATGAATTAATAATATACCGCGTTGGCAGAGATAAACGTTGCCTGCAGGTTATCAGCGTTAATGCATTTGGGTGTGGTCCCCATAGAGTTACGCATTGGAAGTAAACCTCATGGCCAGCTGTACAGTACATGGGCTGGGGATAACCAGTTTGGAGATCCCAGCCTACAGATTAATTCAGTTATTGATGTTTAATATGCCGGCTCATAGCTATATGTACACATGCTGGTCCAATGAACTTGCTAGAACAGGAGTGTGTTACGTCTACTTGATAGGTGTGCATACTTAATGTGTTGACTAACAGGGGGGGAAAGAGCACACTGAAAGCTGATACTCGTTTCCTGAGACTGCTGAGCTGATGTAAGCTAAGGCTACTGAGCTGACACAAGTTTACTAAGGCCATTGAGTTGATGCAAGCTGACCAAAACTACTGAGCTGATTATAGCTGCCGGAGACTGCTGAGGCAATTTAAGTTGACTTGAGTCTACTGAGCTGTTACAAGTTGATCCAGAGCCCTGAGCTGATTTACATTGGCTGATACAAGTTGACTAAGACTCTTGAGCTGATACAAGTTGATTAAAGAATTCTAAGCGAATGCACGTTGACTAAGCCGATTAGGCAGATGCAATTTGCTTGAGACTTGTGAATATTTTTCATAAGCCACGCATACCGATAATTTCATGCACTTTATTTGTATTCCATTGTAATGTTTTTTTGTGGTGATTAAACATTGCGCTCATGCTTGAGACTTAATGCAGTTTGTGGCCACGCTGCACCGTGAAGTCCATGTATGTCTCTCCATGCAGCTGCGATTCAAGATTCAGGACTACACGCTGACGGGTTGTGCTGTGGACCCACATTCCATACAAGTTCAGCCACCAGTCAAGCCCAAGCTGATCACCGGCAAGCAGCACACATAACAGGCGCACACGTGCCCACTCCGTGGGTGGTGCAACCAACCATAACTCTTTACAAAGTCTCAACCTTTAACAAAAAACCCTGTTGATTGTTTTTGATTGTTGTTTTTTTCTTTTTCAGCAAGAGAACTCGTCTCCGCAGAATACATCATCTGGAACAAGTTGGGTGATGCGCCTATTGCCTACAGGCCCGATGCCTATGCTTAAAGGAAGCTTCCCACCCTCAAGCTCTTGTTCTTTCATTGGCAAACGGGGGCTTCAAAGCGTAGCATGAATCGGTGACTTAACAGTAACCGCATAGGTTTATTTCTCATCCCGCACGCCAAGAAGTCGGCCAGCCTGTGGGTCTTTTTTCATATTTGTAAAGTGACAAAAGGAAAATATGGAGCTGTAAATAATGCCTGGGCTCAAGCCTTTTCAATTAAGTAACTGCGATGATTGTGAAGATGTATTCTTTGTTTGTTTATTAAAAAAAAACTGACGTAACTATTGTTTTTCTTTCGTGGGTTGCAGCCGAATATTACCGGAGATTGAACAGTTGAGATGTTGGGATTAAGACACATTGCATTTCTACAATGGGCTATATACATCGCACTACTCAACAATGTGTATTGGAAGTCTGTGACGCTTATGTTTAGAACATGTTTGCAAAAGTATCAGTTCACAGGAAAGACACTGAAAAGGCATCAAATCACAGAGTAGCGTGAACATTGTCAGTGTATCGAGTGAACCAAGTTTTTGTAACACGTAGGCTTTCGCGACCAATATCCATAATAAAGTTTTTTTAGGTTAGATGACGTAAATATAAATGTGTCGTTAAACCCGCCACCACCCGACAGCCAATCCGTAAGGTTTGCACACTCCAACACACCGGTGTGCTGTACTAGTAACGAATTGGCATGTTTTGTTTACGTGACAAACCTTACTAATTGGCTGTGTCGGGTGGTGGCGGGTTTATCGACACATTTATGCGATCTAACCCGAAAACAAAACATGAACCCAGTTTTTGCCATGCGCTCATGTGTTTTACCACACATACCGGGTATAGCTTTCTGATTATACATTATTTGGCTACTATAAATATCTCTGATTAGCCACTTCGATGAGCTGTCATGTGTAACCAGGTCGCCTCTGAAAATAGCTAATAACTCAAAATAAAGTGGTGTTATTGAGCGCAGGTGTAAACTGTAGTCTTCAATATATTATATCTTGTCAATGGGAGGGATTCTTAAGTTGCAGCTTGGTAAAAAAATAAGTGGTTTTGCTCCTGTGAAACATTGTGGAATATTTTCTCAAATTCGTGTTTACTGAATGTCATCACATTGCAACTATTACGTGAAACATCACAGCGTGTGTGCGTGAAAGCTGGTTACAGGAATCGCGTGTGTACGGGGTAACAGGAGACCACAGCAACGTGGCCGTGTCAAAGCTGGCATGGCAGATCAAACACAGCAGTCTAGGACTTGTGCGGAGAGGGGCAAAGGAGATCATATAACCCCCTACTTTAATAAACGAGGAGGTATACGCATTGTATGGATGTACGTTGAACTTCTTTCCCACCGTACGTAGCCAACCGTGCTAATCGAAGGTGTGGGGGAAAATCCATTCTGTGAGCACTGTGCAGTGGCAATGTTGCGGAGCCAGGATTTTCAGGTAGGGGGGCAACCCCTCCAGCAATGAAAAATGATAGGAGTTGTTAGTAAGGACTTACTCTTTGGTTCTTTCGGTAAAGTCCCGTAGAAAGAAAATAAATGTAATAGAATACGACGTTTCGATTGCAACACAAGCAGTCCTCATCATGTAGAAAACAAACTTAGTGAACTTATGAATTTGTGTCTCCTTGTCTGTGTTTTGTCTCTCAAATTTAGAAGTTCACTAGGTTTTATTTTATACCTGATGACGATTGCTTGTGTTGCAATCGAAACGTCGTATTCTATTATTAAGTTTATTTTCTTTCTACGTTACTTTACCGAAAGAACCAAAGAGTTAATTCCTGCAGTCACGAAAGCTTCAAATCAAGTGAGGACTTGTGTCCCCTTGCTTTTTATTCGACGCGCGTGCGGCGATGGCGCAGCTATCGATCGAGGGTCGAATTGGAACCGCGTTGTTAGTGATCGGCATCGCGCTCGCTGAAGGTGTCGATGCCTTCAGGGAAGTCGTGGACTCTGTAGACGCAACTGCGCACGATTCTGAGTCACTTATAACCGCTTTGCCGTTACTTATTGCCAACTATCGTCTCGGAGTCCCTGGCACATAATAATAATATGCCACACTGGCAGTGGCGGTCGTAAAAGTCGATTTATTACTAAAAACCCCAATGATCCGATCGAAATTAAGGATTTCGATCGGATCTTTGGTGGGGTGGGGTGGGGGGAAGCTCATCCAGCAGTGGATTGACATAAATGGCTGCGCATTTTTGGCTGGCCATCGAACAGACGCGCTGGTGCGGCCGTCTGGAACGCTCTTCCGATTATTAGGAAGAAACACTGGAGCGATGCACTTCCGAATCATCTCGACTGAAAACGAATTTCTTTCGAACCGCTTGCTGTGTTAGGTGCTGTTGTCCTTCCCCGGCACCTCCGTCGAGCGCGGTTTGGCCACGTACGGCGCGAAAGAAGTTTAACGCCAGCCGCTCGCGGACGCACAAAAAGAAGAGGAAGAGAGCCACACTCGGACGCAACAACCAACCGATCAATGTCCAACCCCCCCCGTGCACGGTGTCAAATTCAAACGTCAATTTAAATGTCGACTTACAACTTTCGTGACTGCAGGAATTCATTATTCTTGGTTCTAGTCACGTAAATAGAAACCCCCCCCCCCAAAAATAACAAAATTTAAACAATATAATTTAAATAAAATCTTCCTGCCTGACGAAGACCGCTTGTGTTGCGATCGAAACGTCGTGGGTTTTTTTGCTTTTTATTATTTTGAATTTATTATTTTTATTTTCTTTAATTTTATTACAGTTCAATTGTATTATTTTTATTTTATTTTTTAGATTTGTTTTTTCTATCTATTTCCGTGACTTCACCGAAAGAACCAAGAATGTCAAACGTCAGTGGACCGGCGCCGCGACTTCGTTCTCAAGGACGCCCTCTCTCGGCTCACTTCACTCATTCATATCGGCGGCGGCGACAGCGGCAGTAGCAGCGGCGGCGGCGGCGGCTTGCCGCGTGGCGCTGTCGCTGTGGCCTTGCCCGCCTCGTCGCTCCCCGCTCACAACGGAGACGTCTCTCGGATCGGCCGCTCCCCAGCGATGGACGGAGACGGCGTGAGGCAGAGGAAGAAGGAACAGGCGACGAGGGTCGCAGCAGCAGGAGGTGGTGGTGGTGGAGAAGGAGGCAAGCCGCCAGAGCAGACGGAGCGGGGAAGCGCGCGGATTCTGCGGCCCGGATCTCTGTGGGCCACGCGGGAGCTGCTGCTGCGGGCCCTGGCGCTCATCTACGGTCAGAGCCCTCGCGGACCGAGCGTGAAACACAGTCGTGCATTGGTGAACCTCTTTGCCTCCCTCCACGACTAACCCCCTTCCCCCACCCCCAATCTGGTCTGACGCCCCTCATCCGTGGACGTTGGCACGGGAGTGGCTCGTCTCAAGCCCCGTGCACCCTGCTGGGTCGACTCACGCATTGGGTGCGTGAGTCGACCCGTGCGTTGTGAACTCCCCTCGACACCACCACCAGCCACATATCTCTCTCGAGTCTCATGCAGCAGGCCACGCTGAGACAGCGAGGCCCTTCATTCAACAAGCCCCGTGCACACTGCTGGGTGGTCTCACGCGTTGGACGTGAGACTCCCCTCGACACCACCACCAGCCACATCTCTCTCTCGAGTCTGACACCTCCAGCAGGCCACGCTGGGACGGCGTGGCTCTTTACTCAACAAGCCCCGTGCACACTGCTGGGTGGTCTCACGCGTTGGACATGAGACTCCCCTCGACACCACCACCACCAGCCACATCTCTCTCTCTCGAGTCTGACACCTCCAGCAGGCCACGATGGCTCTTGGCGCACTGCTGCTGGCTCGCACGCTGCCTGCGAGGCGAGCCTCTCACGTCAGCGACTACTCACGCAAATTATCGCGCACAGTTGTGAAAACTTCGTGCTGCTAATTTGTATTCGTGTTCAAATTGGTTCGTAGATGCAATGTTAACAAAAACACCCAACCTGCCCTGTGACGGGCGAGCTAGGCTGCATTGTTGTCAATAAATGAGACCGTTTGCAAATGTGAATTGTTTGTATTCGGACCCCACAGCCCGAGATAAATAATTGTTTTGTTTTTAATGGAACAGCTATCGATCCTGTCAAAACGTCAGAATCCAAAGTCTCGCTATACGCAAATAAGCTTTAGGACTGCACATCCTTCCTACGCAGTACTCTTACATTCATGATGTCCTGTCGTATGTCGTCTCGTTAGTACTGCCCACGTCTGTCATGCATACCGTCTCATTAGTCCACTATTCTTGTGTCGTTTCTACCGCATCTACAGTCCTAAAGAGTGTAATGGAATAGTAATCATAGGATTACCAATGTTAACTTCCCACAAAGTGGTACTGAATGTTATCGACCACAGGAATGATATTGATGATGATCCCGAGACATCCTCTGGATAGGGCGGTCCCATCCATCAATATTTGTACTAAAGTAATTTTCCCACTTCAGCACGGTACTGTGGTAGACGACACTTTTCATGACGGCATGGGTATGTTTCCAGCGTCCACCATCCGTTATCTTTCCCGAACTTGTTAGTATTGCACGAGCCGACGGCACCTTTTGCAGTCCTTGTCAACAGTGAGACATCCACGACAGCGAAATGGTCACAGTGATCGATAAAGACGTGGCAAGCGTAAGACGAAGTGCAAAAGTTCTGCCGTGGTGGCAGTGTGCGTTGAGAGCGCTTGGGTCGCTGGCAGAAAACGGCTGAGATCCGGGTTTAAGCCAGCCGAGATATAAATAAATGATGTGGTTGCTTACTTTTTGGTTCTATTCGGTAAAGTCACGTAGGTAAAAAATAAATCAACAAAAATCACGACGTTTCGACCACAACACAAGCGGCCTTCATAAGGTGAAGGGACCAGGCTGTCTCGAGGACAGCGCTGGAGTGAAACACAGCCACGCTCAGACCGCGGACCTTTAAGCTGTCTGGTCCCTTGTCTGGTCCCTTCACCTGATGAAGGCCGCTTGTGTTGTGGCCGAAACGTCGTGATTTTTGTCGTTTTATTTTTTACCTACGTGACTTTACCGAATAGAACCAAAGAGTATGGATCCTTGCAGTCACGAAAGCTTTAAATCTAGATGTGGTTGCTACCGCGTTGGTAGTAATGCACGAGCCCAAATAACCAAAATAAAAACTGAACACGTTTGTCATGTGCTACACAGAATGGTCATTGCCCGAAGCGTTGCCGATAATTGCGTCCTTTTTCTTTCGGGGCAGTGTTATTGACGGATTTGTTATTGCAAATGTGGTTTTGGTGAAGCGTAGGTATTCTCCCACTTCTTTCAAGATGTGTGACCAGTGTGGACAAGTAGGTCAAATTCCCTCTCGATTGGATCTCTATATCTGTACTCGAGGCCCTTCCACGAGCATTGGCGTCAACGAGAAACCTCCAGGCCCCTGCACGTTTTACCGTTACCTCATGTACTGACTACGGCATGCGTGTGTGTCCCTTGGATCCCAACTGTGGGGAGCGGTAGTGTAGCGGTTAGCGCTACGCTGCGCTACGAACCTGGCGAACCGGGTTCGATTCCTGCTCACGGCCAACACCGGTGTTGATTTTCTGAACCGCTCCTGGGCCTCCCCTAGTTTGACTCAGCTTCAAATGAGTACCTGGTGCGGTGCTTAAACATCGTCACTGGGGCGACAAAGTCGGCCGGGCGTGGTGTTGGCCACCCACCCCCTCGTGTGCCGTGCCGGCCTTCACAGTTGCTCGGTGACAGCGCTTGCCCCAACAGTCTGTTAAGGCTATACGGGGGATCTTTGTCCCAACAGTGGTGGCATTTTCGGTGGCACTGCATCAGAACCGAGCGCTCATCGGCGACAACGGCCTCCTGCCGGCGAGCCTCTACCTGCGACGGATGCTTCGTTACGTCGGCGGTGGCCCTGTGGGCCTCCAGGCCGTCGCCCGCGCGCCCACGCTGCTGTGGCTGGCATTGGACGAAGTCTCTTCGCTGGACTGGGCCCTGGATGCCGTGGCGTGCGCAGGGCTGGCCCTGGCCGCGTTTGTGGCGCTGACCGGCCGTGCCAACATGATCGTGATGGCCGCGCTGTGGATGCTTTACCACTCGCTCGTGGCGGTCGGACAGATTTGGTGAGTCTGCCTGGGTGGTGGAGAGGGCTGTGGAATTTACCGCAGTAAGTTTGTTGAAAATCCGAGATGCCCCGTTACCAGCTGGAATAATAAAGGCTGAGTTTGCCACTTTTGCATTTAAGACTTTCCTAGTCTCATGTGTTCTCACCTGGTTCTCATCTGGTCAAACAAAATAAACTAAACTCATGATTTTTGGAGGTATAAACAATTCACTTAACCACCCAGTTATTTGATTCATTGTTGCGAATCTTGCGTCGCTAGTGCCTGCAAAAGTCTCATGAATCATTGAATACAGCATTTATTAATAAAAAAAACATTAATTCTTTCACTGTGATTTTATACATGTACTGTATTGCGATATTAATTGATGCATCATTGCACCTCTAATAAATAGAGTGTATATATAGCAATTTATATTAGATTTTTATTGAATCAAGTGCAAAGTGATTGTATTTTCAAAGATGGCTATAGATTGAATATAATAATGAAAACATTCACTCAACACAAACTGCTTAAAATATTCAAGCTTAAATATGTATGTCAACACGTTAAAGAGGAGCGCAGTGACACAACAGTTAGCACACTGTGCTATGATCTCAGTGGCTTGAGTTCGATTCCTGGTCACGTTTAACATCATTGGCGAGTGATATTGATACAAAACTTGGGCCTCCGATTTCACCAACTCACGTTGACCCCATGTGGTAATAAAGGATGGTCACATAACCTCCATAATTGACATGGAATGGGCAGGCCTTCATCCAAAAAGTGGAGTGACAAAGGGCTGATTATTTATAATACTTCACACTATATTTGCACATGCCTCTTTTACAAATTTTAACAGCGTGATATAATTTTTTGTAAAGATCGTTGGTAATGTTTGCTATTTTTTTACTTGAATTTGTATCTATTTCTAATTTTCAAAATGATCTTGATCTCTTTCAGGTACTCCTTTGGTGAGTGATACAAATTTTATATAACTTTCATCTACAGTCAAAATTGAAAGGTAAAGTTTCCAGGTAACTTAAATGCAACGTTTTATTTATTTTTCTTTCAAAAGTTGGCAATTTCTTTAATATAGATTATTTTATCAGAAAAAAATACAACCAAGAAAAATAAAGAGCTCTTGTCGATGCATAGCTATGCTGTGTGTCCTGAGCTGTCTGAAATAAGTTTGAAGCTTTGTTCATGAGTAGAAAAAACGTACGCTTTAGTGCGTCATTATCGCACTCTAATGAGATCACATTGATACTTTTTGATGTAGGTGCAGTGCCATCACTGGGGCCAGACGACATAACTTTTAAAGTTTTTTCTCGTGCATGAATCTTTAAACTTGTGTCGGATAACCCATTACCCACAGTCCAGGTGTGTGTACAAGTTAATATTCTTTCCGTTTATTGGGTTGCCTATAATGACCGGTAGCTGGGGCTTGTGTGTTTTGCAGGGTGGGAATCTCAGCTGCTGGAGACTGGCTTCCTCGCCATATTTCTGTGCCCGCTGCTGTCACTGAAGCAGTACCCACGTGGCTCACCACCTTCACGTATCGTCATATGGGCCTTCCTCTGGCTCATATTTCGAATCATGCTCGGCGCTGTGAGTCCGATTAACACGCTTCCTTCTGCTGCCCGTACAGTAACGCTCATTACTGCCACTGGGACGGTGACATGGCTTAGCGGTGACGCGTTTGCCGCTTGTTGCAGAGGGTTCTTGCGGTTCGAGCCCCACGGCCTCCCTGGTTAATGTTGCGGGTCAGTGATCCCGTTACGTTATTGGAAAAAGTGTAAGCCATGTGTACTAGTGTCAAATTTGACAAAATTGCCAAATTCGAAGAAATTATCATAACATTTACTCAATTCGAAAGATGCGTAGCAACGTCGCCCCCTCCTGTGAAAACTAATAGTCTTGAGACTAAGTGAAACATTCTTGGGCAAATGAATGTTACATAAGAAATTAATAACATTATTGAAACCCTCGAGCTATAAAGTCGTTAAACCAGAATACGCCGCTAAGCTCGCAGTTTCCAGATTGAAACGCATTTCAAAAATCTATCTTTCGATTTTGGACTTTTTTGAGATTCCCGTGTACAGCAATGAAATCTGTTTAGATTATATAACGCGGTGTGTTTGGCAGTGATGGACTCTTTTCGTGTGTCAGTGTTTAACCTGACTTGAGATTTATTGAGGTTCTTAAGTTGCGTGCGTCACAATTTATGGGCATAATCTCAATTGTTGCCAGCAGGGACGTACATGTGAAGTATTAATATGCGAGTACGGTTACATAAAAGCACCTTATCAATGCCGTTGTTAAGTCGTCTGTTACCGCAACAAACCATGTTTTTCAGGGTTTGATTAAAATCCGTGGCGATAAATGCTGGCGAGACCTCACATGCATGGATTACCACTATGAGGTAATGAATGCCTTTTTTCTTGCCTTTTTTTCCTGCCTTTTCCCCCCCCCAGTGTTATTCTAGCTGTGTTGTTATCATAAACATTTTCAATTCGGAACTCTCCCAGCACAGTGCAATGCTTCCGAGATCCCTTCAAGTGACCTCTTATTCACACTAGGGGTGCTGTGTTTTTCCCACATGCCCTGCTGTAGAAATGTTCATTGCAATGCAGTCAAACACATCTATGTATTTTCATTTCCAAGGACTGACTTGCCAAATGGAATATAAAAAAAACTAATTTAATAGGAGGGAGTAGTTTTTTTTGTGCACCCATTGGTGAGTGGAATGAGACCATCAACCGCTTATTACAAATTCATTTTAATTTCGGTCGAGGCAATTATTGCAATTTCAAAGTGACGAGTTCAAAATTGACCATCTCAGCCTCACACTGATAATACCAATCGTAATAAGAGTTTAAGTGATGACCCAATTGCACAATTATCTAAAACCTATTTTTATATAAAACATCACCTCACTAAATATTCGTTATTTTTTTTAGCAAAAATGTCCTCTTAGTTCGTTATGGCCAATATACATTAACATAAAACTTTCCATCGACATACTGTTACTGAAAACCAACAAAGTTACTTCATCATACCTGTCAACCACACGGCTTACCCGTATTGTACAGGGATATTGATGTTTCAGGTCTATACAGCGTACGGCCGTTTTAATACGAGCAAAAATTATCTAAAACCTATTTTTATATAAAACATCACCTCACTAAATATTCGTTATTTTTTTTAGCAAAAATGTCCTCTTAGTTCGTTATGGCCAATATACATTAACATAAAACTTTCCATCGACATACTGTTACTGAAAACCAACACAGTTACTTCATCATACCTGTCAACCACACGGCTTACCCGTATTGTACAGGGATATTGATGTTTCAGGTCTATACAGCGTACGGCCGTTTTAATACGAGCAAAAATTTAATATTTATATGTATTTGTTTGTGTTTCTCCCTTGTGATGGGACTTTGTAGGATGAACGTTGAGATTTATAAGAGCACGGGGTGACCAATACGGTCTGAATTGGTCTGTAATAAAATAGGCACTGATAAGGGGTTGACAGGTATGCTTCATATTAATTTTGAGAATAATGATGTAGTCACAGCCAAGGGATGGAACATGCCAGAGAATGCATCCATCACAATTGGTGTGCAGGTGCTGGGTGGATTGTTACATCGCACGACTCTTGAGAGATGTATGTTTGTTGAACTTTTTTCGCACCGTGCGTAGCCAACCATGTTAATTGGAGGTGCAGGGGAAGGACAACATACCGAATGCAAAAAGCAGTTCTAAAAAAAATAGTTTTCCATCTAGATGATTTCAAAGTGCATAGCTCCAGTAGCTTCCTAATATCGGAAGGAAGAGTGTTCCAGATGGCCGCAGAAGTGCATCTGAGAGTGCCGCGCGATGCAGTGACCGTCTGAGAGATGGCGATGGAATGGGGGCGCGTCATGGCGGGGTGAGCCTTAACCCAGCAGTGGATTGATCTTTGCTGATGACGACGACGACAATGACGATCGTGGTGATGTTGTTCCTTGGTGTCTCGACCAGACTCAGCCGGTGCCAAACCCCGTGGCGTACTATATGCACCGCGAGCCAGCGTGGTTCCACCGCGCCGAGACGCTCGCGAACCACTTTATCGAGCTCGTGGTGCCCTTCTTCCTGCTGCTCGGGCGTCGTTTCCGTATCGCGCACGGCCTCCTGCAGATCCTCTTCCAGGTGCGGACCGCGCTCGTCACACGAAACGCGCACCCTGAAGGGATCACGGGCCGGGGATCCGTACCTCCGATGAGCGCGGTCGGCTACGTACGGTGTGAAAGAAGTTCAACATACGTGCGTACATAACGATGGACTGCTCGCCAAGGAAGGGGAAAACATTGCTGGGAAAACTGTCAATGAACCCTTTGCCAATACCATTATGCCTACAAATCCGGTTCCCTTTAAATAGATATAGGGGTGACTATTATATTAAAGGACATTCTATTTTTGTTCAGTACTTTAATGCAATGCTTACTGAGGAACTTGCTTCAGAAGGGAGACTGTGAAATAAACTGGGTCGTGCCAAAATCATATTTTATAGAGCACTCAGTGCGACGTTGAAAATGCATGAGGTGGCTCAAGGGGCTAATACGGAGTCGGAGCACTGAGCCTGGACCACTGAGAACCTGGGTTCGAATCCAGGTAACCCATCTGAGTGGGCGGTGTCAGCTCCGGCGCCAATGACTGCACAAGAAAACGGTCATCATTCGTTTTTTACGTGAACTTGGCTCTTTGCAACTTTGAAGTCTAAACAAAAAATGTAGTTCGTAATTGCTATGTGACGACCATTTGTGTAGTAGAGCACATGGTTAATTTGCACTGGGTTTTTTTGGGGATAAAGGGCAATTGAATGGACCCCTGAAGTAAGTTTTAACATGCGATAGAACGTGATGCGTTTAAATGTATTCATATCTCATCATGGTCATAGCGCAATCGGAATATAATTTAGATGAAAAAGCAAATGTCTAGTAAAAAATGCAATGCTCTAAGATAACAAAAGTGGTGACATTCTTGTCGCCTGATGAAGCTAGTTGTAATTACTGGCGAAACGTCGTACGCGGATTGTAAATGTTGTGGCTTTGCTGTCCAACACACCGGTGTGCTGTACTAGTAACGAATTGGCATGTTCTGTTTATGTGACAAACCTTACTATTTGGCTGTGTCGGGTGGTGGCGGGTTTAACGACACATCTATATATTTACGCGATCTAACCCAAAACATCTGTATTATGGAAAATTACTTTCCTGCATAAAAATTTGCCTTCATTTGGTCAGCACAAAATATGCTCTGTTGGCCTATCAGCATGCTCATTCGTGACTCTGGTTGACTTCGAAATGAACTCATCACGGTGATGTGGTTTTCATCGTCTCTTTGTCTCGTACTAGGTGGTGCTGATAATCAGCGGGAACCTCAGCTTCTTAAACTGGCTTACCATAATACCGAGCCTGGCCTGCTTCGACGACGCGTCTCTGAGCTTCCTCCTGAGCCGGTCCAAAAGGGAGAAGTTGATGGCACTTCAGGCGGAAGAAGAAAAGGATAAGCGACCCCGCAAACTGGGTAATCCTGGGTGCCTTTCCACATGCGTTTAATTTCAGCTGTCGTCAATCCTTTGCTTATTTGTGGGGGGGGCCCAATAGGAATTTTAAATGCAAATCGCCGCTGAATTGTGATGCTGCCTTGGCAGTATGGTGGTGGACAGTGGCGATGAACAAAATCTCAACATATTCATCAATAACACTGCCCTAAAAAGGAACATATATATGTATACGATTTGGCAATGTTACGGGCGATGCCCCTTTTTCATAACAGATCTTTCAGATGTCACCGAATGACGAATGGGTTTACAAACCCTTTGGCAGACTACACGTAAGCTTCTTTGGTTCTTTCGGTAAAGTCACGTAGAATAATATTCTCAGAATATTATTGTGTTATTTTATTTTATCAATTTATTATTTTATTCTCATTCTACGTGACTTTACCGAAAGAACCAAAGAAGATGAATCATTGCAGTCACGAAAGCTTTAAATCGAAATTTACACGTAAGCTGGTACTAAACTTTGAACACGCGAGGACTTTATGCATTTCCTTTGTGCTCAGATGTACTTGAAACGCTGCAGGTGACGGAGCATGCTAAAGTTCTAAACGCAGTGTTGTCAGGTTGAAACTATTTATCTCTCGTGCCCAATTGGTGTGGCTAAGATGCTTGCAATGATGATAAATATCACTACTGCGCATAGGTTTTCTCATTTGTGCTGTATCTGATAAAAAATATATATAATTTGTGGGCTATTTTTAAGTCGTGGGCCTTACTTGGCTGCAAGCCGTACAAAATAAATATGTTGACCATAGCATCACCGCCGCCCCTGGTTTAATACATCTCGAGCTTTGTGTACATTCAGTTATACATATATATTTTAAACACGCGATTTCATGTGCGTATCAATGAATCTGTTCAACTTAAAACGTTTGAACGTTCCTTCTAGGTGCGCTGGTGCGCAGTTGTGTGCATGTGCTGCTCGCACTGCTCATCGCGTATCTGAGCGTGCCCGTGGTGCACAACCTCATGAGCTCCACGCAGCGCATGAACTCCTCCTTCGACCCGCTGCGCATTGTCAACACCTACGGCGCCTTCGGCAGGTGAGCCCGCCAGCTTCGTGCGACCGAGCAACGCGGCGCTCGCCTGTCTCTTGTGTTCCCACGAGCGAATTGAATGTATCACGAGCTGCGTGATCCGATTGTATACGCACCTCGCTATCCCCATCCCCGTTGGCTCGCTCGTGCGTGCGCGTGCGTGCGTCCCTGCCTGCCTCTCTTGGAACTGTTCAAGTTTGTTTTGTTTAACCAGGTGAGAGCTCAAGATAACAACACCAGGGTACTCTTGATTTGCAGGAGTGGCCTGGCAAATAAAACTCGTAGGAAAACAACTGTGTCGTCACATGAGAAATCGATAATATTGCAGAAACGTAAATCTAAGTTAAACAATAAATTAATTGTCGGGGTAAGTCGGCTTGGGCAGATTTTTTTTACTTTTCACAGTACAAGAAAAATTAAGTTACAGAAACATTAAACAGATATAGGGGGTGACTATTATATTAAAGGACGTATATATATAATGATTGTATTGATAAAGCGCCCTTCATCAAATATCTCAAAACCGCTGTACAAGACGCAAGCAGCAGACCCTCAGCACGGCGACAACTAACCAAAGCGACGGTCAGTACATGAAAGTAATCTTAAAAAACGTGAACGCGTGTGTCGTGCGCGTGGCCGCCGCCGGCAGCATCACCAAGGAGCGCACGGAGGTCGTGCTGCAGGGCACGGCCAGCGTGGACCCGGCGGACGCGACCACCGAGTGGGAGGAGTACGACTTTGTGTGCAAGCCGGGCGACACACGCCGCCGCCCCTGCCTCGTCTCGCCCTACCACTACCGCCTCGACTGGCTCATGTGGTTCGCCGCTTTCCAGGTGCGTTCAGCCGCCTCGCCCAGGAGCCTTTTCGACTGCCCCCTCGGCATTCGTCTTCACTGTAAACCGGCTTCCGCCTGCTCCCTTGAAAGCTGTCTCTCCTCCCTCGCCCATCCTGCTGCTACTTCCTGTACCCGCCCCCCAGCTATGACCAGGCCTAACCCAACTCCTATCCCTATCACTTCCCCTACCCTTATCACTACCCCAAGCCCTATCACTACCCCAACCCCTATCACTATCCCTACCGCTACTCCCTGCCCCCGCCCCCCAGCTACAACCAGCTCCACCCCAACCCATCCTTAACCTCTCTTAACTGTCACCAAAACTACACCACCACTTTTAATAAACCGCACTCTCAACAACTATCATCTCCTGTATCATTTTGATCATGGCTGTAAAGCGCCTGGGAATAAAGCACTGCGTACATCTAGAGGATAAGTTGATGATGATGTTCCGTTTACTGTTTTCACAATATTTGTTTTGTTCAAAACCTGTTTTTGCGTTGGCGCTGTCGTTTCTTTATTAGCAAGGAAGGGCACGGTAACTCTCGTACAGATGGTTCAAAATGGACAAAACTTTAACATAAAGTTGTGTAGATATTTGGAACTTACCCTTGTGAAAACTGGCTAAATTGATCTAAGAGTTTGCCAGAACCTGGAGATAGAATGCAGAGCAAAAAAAAGCACAGTTTTCAAATATGAAAATGCATTTTGCCCTGACAGCTTCCATCGCACTGATTAGATACTTCCAAGGACGAATCCATTTTGGAAAGTTGCCATGATCTTTGTGTTGTATGAATTCCATGACTTGCCTATTCTCTGATATAATTTTAATCAAAGTTAATTAATGAATTTTAAATGATAAAATATACTTCAGAACCCTCGAGGAGTGTTAATAATTAGTTTTTTTTAATCAATGTTATGAATTTATTACTTGAAAAATTAATGCATACATTTGTCATTGTAATTAACTGTGTCCTTGGGGTATACATTTTATGAATGTGTGGCCATTAGCTGCCTCGCCAGTTTGCCTCAAATAACCCCAATAAATTTCTCTGGGGCATTGGCAGAGTAGTTAGCGCTGTGCGCTATGAACCCAGAAGCCTGGGGATCGCTCCACGCACATCAGTGGCGAGCAATGTCTGAACCAACCTTGGGCACCCCCTTAAACAATCCACACTTTACTCAGCATGGTGAAAGTATGATGAAAACTAAAAATAAGAACCAGTATCAACATTGCATTGGAAAGCCTTCATCCCGTATTGGATTGATTAACCGCTGCAAATCAATGTTATTATTTTATTTGTATTATTATTTTACGCTCAACTGCAGCGGCCATAGTAAATCCTCAGCGAATCAAAAAGATCGGCAACACGTCAACGCCGACGTGAAAGCGTTGCTCGATGAAGTGTTTAACGAACGCGGCGTTGTCCCTGTTGCTCAATAAGACGTACGAGCAGAACCCCTGGCTGTTGCATCTTGTCGGGAAGCTGCTCACCAACGACAACCAAACGCTGTCTCTGATGGGCAAGAACCCCTTTGAGGGTCGCGACCCTCCCCGGTGAGTGGTGACCTTTCTAAAACCCACAGCCACTTGCTTACCCCTTTTCCACTGTACTGACTGAGCCGTGCCAGGGCCGTACCGAATCAGTCTGGCCCGGCTCAGGAGGCGCCAAGGTTAAAATTTCCGCTGCAGACGCCGTGCCGTGCTACTGGCATCACAATAATCGAGTCGGAGACGTGTGTAGGATGGCGTGGAAACGCTGTGTTCGAGTCGTGTACTCGCACGTCGCACGCAATGAACACCACGTCGGCTCGCTCGCGATATACACATCGAATCGTGTGCATGAAAATTGCTCATTTACAATGTATGCAAATAATAGAATAATCTGATACTCGGCCTCATGAAAGCAAATCTGTATGAACGAGATGTAGAAATGAATGAGTTTGGAAAGGAGTTTGGTAAAAACGTTCGCCACAAAAATTCTAGTTGATCCATGTTTCGAATCACCCGGATGATAGTATCCCCGTCCCATAGCGCTGGCTGGACAACCCCGAAACCGCCGTACCACGACAAACACCATCCCATTACCGCAAGCTGTTAACGACGGCTGCGAGGTAAACCTACCAGCAGGGAGAGGCCGCTAACACCGTCGCCTTGCAGGTGGATAAGGGCGCAGCACTTCCGCTACCAGTTCAGCGAGCCGGGGAGCGCCCGTGCGTCCGCCGGGCACTGGTGGCAGCGCAAACTCCTCGACCGCTACCTGCCGCCCGTCAACCTCGACTCGCTCGCCGCGTTCTTCCGCGCGCAGGAGTGGCCGCATCCCCACGCGCCCCGCAATCAGCCCATTTAAACGCCGCTGCGCTCCTCCCGTCGTCGCTCCCCAAAGACAGGGAAAACAACAACAAAAACGAAGCACGTTTGCAGTGCGCAAAAAGCCAACGATGTATGTTCAAGTTCTTTTGCGCCGTACGCAGGCCAAACGTGCTAATCGTGCTTCGCTTGGCGACAGATGTTTGGCTGAACGACGGAAGGGTGGCGGTGGCCGGCGAGGCTACAGGGAAGTGTGCGCCCACTGCTGTCGGTCTTTCAGCTTCGTGCTGCTGCTGTGGCCCCGAGGGTGCTTAATGACAGCGTGTGCCGGCAGGCCCACGTGACGTCACATGTCCCGTAATGTTTTAACGGCGCAGTGTCACGCGTGCAGACGTTTACGACCTTTACGTGTCTCCGTGACGTCGTAACGTCCGCACACGCGACCAGTAATCTGTCCCTCTCTCGTCTCAAGGGCTCTTGCATTGCTCTTGCTTATCTTGCTTTCATTGCACCATTATCGTCACCATCAGCCATGGTCAATCCACTGCTGGATGAAGCCCTCCCAAAGCTGCGCCCGCCCCCTTTCGCAATCCTGCAATCTAATAATCGTCGCAGCACCTGCTCGACACACGAACTGATTTCCTGTCGGACGCGTTCCATTCCTTGGCTGCCACTGCTTTACTATCCGCGGCTGCTCTTATCTCACAAATCTTTATACCTTGTCTGGAGCGTACTCATAACTTGTTTAATATCTCACCTTACTAATCTGTCACTCACTGTTAGTTTACCATATCTCTCAATGGACCACATTTGACTTATGGGCCCCCAGTTCAAGAAACCTTGCCATATCGATCATTGGGGATCATGGTGTTGTTATTGCACTTATTCGCCTTGTTATTGGGCACATTTTACACCAACCATATCCTAATTTAACACGGCCATGGGCACTTAATACGTTCATGGGGGGGGGGGAAAACACCTAGTTTTGATGATCATTTTGGGAATGTTTACTTTGTTCCACCATGTACTGCGCATACCAAGTCTACTGTACTGAGTTATTCTGTAATCGGAAACTTTGCACTGTGAAGACAGGAACGACGATCGATTGGGGGAGGCCATCAAACAATTACCTCTCGGTTCTCCATGGGTGGATTATCTGGCTTGTGGATTGACCGTCATTGTAAAAAAAAAAATATCTATGTAGGCACCGATTCTATTAACTTTCCGCTCATCGAGGGACAGTGACCCGGTTCTCACTCCACCACAAATATCCATAAGTAAATGCAAACACGTGGCTTTAATTCAAGAAAAAAATATATTTAAATAGCTGAGTGATGTGTACGTCACGTGTTTTCTGCCCTGCCGTGTAGAAACTTGAGTTTGTTCTACTTCTTCACACGACATTCTACTTAGGTGAATAGTAAATAAGTTTTACGGAATATTGTTTTTATTTATCCGAGCCATCATTCCTCTCCCATTACCTCGGAAAATTCAGAGTTGGCTGCATGATCAGGCACTGTGGAGCTTGCCCCGACACCTGGCTAGCGAGTCACATTTAAAGAATGTGGAATTGGTTTATTTTCAAGGATTACAAGTCTGGAAAGACTCAACATTACGTTACTTCATTGTATGTTTTGGAAGTCAAACTATCAAGTGTTTTTTTTTTACCTTGTGAGAACTCAAGAGACTAGGATAGTCTCATTTGCAAAGTATGTTTCACTCTGGGACACCTTTTGTTGAACTGTTTTTGCCGAATAAAACGATTGCCAATTTAACGTTGTGTTTTCTTACAGTCGTCGCAAGTGTGTGTTCCCAATAAACATCGCAACGTTGGGCCAACGTTATGTGTTAGAAACTTTTGGACACAATATCGGCCCAACATTCCATATTTTCTGGATCGAGACTGAAGCTTTACTTCACGGGAACCCTTCTACTCTGGGCAGGAACAAGGGAGAGTGAATGGGTAGCAACAAGGGGTCATTGCCACAGAGAGGCGAGGTGGTCCACTCGTGTGTCTAAACGAGACGACCCAGCAACACGCGACCGATGGGCCACTGCCGGTACGTGGTTCGGTCGGCAGGCAACGTTTTTTTCCCAACATTGGCCTAACATCCTATTACGTGCCAATAATGTTTTATGCAACACCAAAAAAAGCACTGCTGTATGAATAAAGATTTATTTTGTGGCTCCAAATAAATGTCAATTGGTGGTACGGTGACCATCATAAGCGTGTTTCCTTGAATAATTGCTAATTGTGAAATATGCCGTCTGAGCGACGCCAAGTGTATCAATTACACACAACTCAGTTGTGGATTTAGATAAAATCTAAAATAAATTTGCAAGCGAACAACTGTAAATTATATCTGAAATGAATGCCTGAACGTGGTCATCTTGTGTGGTTGAGCGAGCAAACTAGGATGAAGGGTTCTCGAAGTATACATGACAAAACTCTAAAGCGGAGGTGCAAAGAGAAGGTATGAGCACGGGTAACGGGTGCACGTAGTTGGTCGCTGATATCTCCAGCGCTGGTGGAATATGACGGGGCATGGACGTGGTTTATCGGTTCTTGCGGGGCCAAGCAGATCGAGCCCTCGAGGTACCCGGCTTTGCATCTTTGGCAGAATCGAGGACGGCGCTGCCGCCGCTGCTGCTACTCCCGCCGTCGCTGCTGCTCACGGGCGCTGGCGCCTGGCCGTTGGCACCCGCTGCCTTCACCTGCATCTCTTTCAGTTGCCTCTTGTGGTCGCGCTGGTTCTCCATGATGAGGTGCACCTTCTCGCTGATGTGGGCGAGCATCGCTAGGTTGCTCTGCTCCTGAGCTTCTTCGCCGTCCGAGCGGGTGGAGCATTCCCTCGGCTGCTCGGCTTTGAAGCGCTTGCCGTTGCCTGCCATCGAGGACGCGTTAAACATTTTACGCTTTTCGTCCCCGTCGAGTCTGCCGCCGCCATCGACGAACCCGTCGGCGTAGCCGTTCGACTCCATCTCGTCGATGGTGATCTCCTCGTTGATCTCCTCTTCGACGATTTCCTCTTCGGCGACCTCCTCGGTGTCGTCGTCGCCGTTCGACCCCAGCTTGGTCGCGGAACTGGCCAGGACATGTGCGGGGGGACTCGCCTCGCCGTAGGGTCTTTTGTCGGTGGCCGCCAACATCGCAGCGACGCACGCCTTCACGGTGGCCACCTGCGTCTCCGACAGCGACGCTCTCCCTGTGGCCTCGGCGGAGGCCCCCTGCCTTGCATCGCTGCCGGCCGATTGTCTGCTGAATAAAGTGCCGACGACTACGTTCCACGCACTGTGTAGCTGTGCAAAAAAAAAAAACGGAACAGTTAATTCATGGGGAAACTTGAAACTATTCAGGACGTTTCTTACTCGGATAAATAATGCGCAATGTGAATACCGTGTCAACCCATACGGTTTACCCCCTATTCTTGTACAGTGAAATTGAGTTTTCAGGTCCCTACGGCGTACAGCCGTTTCAATACGGGCAAAAAAGGTGGCTATTTGTTTGCGTTTCTCCCTTGTGATGGGACTTTGTAGGATGAACGTTGAGATGTATAAGGGGGCACGGGGTGACCAATAAGGTCTGAATTGGTCTGTAACAAGGGAGGCACTGATAAGGGGTTGACGGGTGTGAATGTGTGAGTACTGTATTGTACATTGTCGCATAGCGGACCAGCTGAGAACAGAGGTATAGGCGGATATGTGAAAAAAGGTCAGATATGTGAACATCCATAGCGAATAAGAGCAACACCAATGCGCTAATTTAATACTGCACTGGGTGTGCGCGGTTAACCAGCAATGTGTGGGGTAGAATCATCTTCCATTCAAACACGTCCCACGTGTTACTGCTTCCCATTTGAGCCCTGCGGCCACTGGAGGCGCTGCATTCACGACGAGGTTAAAATAATCGATTATCGAATCGAAAATGCGTCGACTCTGGAAGCAGGAGGGTCGTTTGCAATGTTCATTTAGAAGACGTCTCGAAGTCCCGTTTAGGCTGATGGACCTGATTGTGAATGCTTTATGGATAAACTGCCGTGCGTGTTGATTTAACAGCGTTCAATGAACAGGCATACCCGTGTGTAACCTAGTTCCCCATCCTGCACCCAAAATAAACCAAACCAAGCAACAGTCTTGGGGACTCGGTAAACAATGACGAGGTTCAATCAATGACCTTAAAGATCCACCCTTCGCCGTTCTCGAGACGCCTGTCAGTCTCATTTGGGGCCTTCGCCCGGTTTAAATAACAACAACAAGAACAACAACACCAACAACGGAACTTTTACCGAACTCACCACGGAGATGGCCGCAACCGCCGCCAGCCGCAGGCCCCGCGCGACCGGCAGCAACGGCCAGGCGAGCAGATGGAGCAGCAGCACCGCCAGCAGCAGCAGCAGCAGAAGGTCGCAGGCCTGGGCTACGCTCCAGCCGGCCGGGAGGTCGCAGCAGGTCCAGCAGCCGCTGCTCTTGTCCGGCCGAGGCACGCACAGCACCGAGCGAGAACACGGAGACTCTTCGCGGTCCCGCTGCCGTTCCTCCGCGTGTCCTGCGCCGCCGCCTCCAGCTCCTTCAGCAACTCCTTCAGCAGCTCCACGCGGCGTTGACTCTTGAGCTTCAGTACCACTCCCGGCGAGGACAGCGATCGCGTTGCCCATAGTGTGGGTTGGATGTGTCGAATGCGTGTGGGTAGTCTCTTGGAACCCTCCTCCCCTCCCTCCTCTAGGTCAACTCGGCCTTATACGACACCTGGTGCCATGTGGAAACGGCGATTGTCGAGATGAAGGCGGCCGTCCTAGGGTGATGATGGTTACGGCGGCAGCCCCGCCATCGCCTCTCCTCCTCCGCCGCGTGGACCACCACCACCACCTGACCGGACTCTGAATGGTGCTCGCGAACAACGCTGTGCCCCAACAGCCTGTGTGGCTATACCGGGGTGGGGAGGAGGGCGTGTGGCTGTCTCGTGGGCTACACTGTTTTTGTTGTTGTCGTTATACTGTACACAGTAAATGCCACAGCTTAAGCTTGTTTCAAGATCATTTTGCCAGTGTCTGTTCAACTAAACGGAGTGTTACGTTTATTTTGAGTGCTGGGTAATGAATTTGCGCTGCACTCGGGTCAACTCATCCCCTTGTCTCAGAATCAGAATTTTTTTTTATATATTTACCGGAGGAATCGCATCAGAACGCTACAACAAACAATACAAAAACAGGATAGGAGTGCAAAGTATCAATAAGGTAAACAAATCACTTGAAAATGTATACAAATAAAACTAAACTATTTTTGTATCTCACCAAGTAAAGCCCACTGACCTACTGGTTTCTTTTTCAGAAGGGACCTGGCTACAAGTGATAGCCCAAATCACTGGGTTTCCAGTAAGTGTGACAAATATAACTCGGCAAAACTGGGATCAAAAATGTAAGTTGTGGCCATGCAACCCAAACTATGGACCGTACGGCAAAGCACGAAGTCTACGCTCTTTCAACGGAGCAGGAGGAATAGCAAAATTCGACGAACTCCCAACGCCTGGAGTCCCCTCGTCCTGGCTTCCAGACCTACACATTGACAACCAGCTCCTGAACATATTGGCAGAGGCACGAATAGAATATCGTAATAATAAAGATGAATAACCTAACGGGAATTGCTTCGTTTATATAGCGCAAAGCTACCGCTAATGCGCTGTTTCACAACGTCAGCAGTTTTTCACAGGCGCGGGAAATGTTGCGAGTAATCCCATTCTCGTTATTTTCCTGGTGATTTTCTGTTTTTTTTATTTGCGAGAATAAAATATGAAAGAATGTTGTAAGTCGGGTGATTTGTTTTCCCAAATCGAGCGGCGTGTGCTTGGTGATGTGTCGTTTGAAAGTGCGGCTTTGCCTGTGACCTGTCCCTGACTGAATTCATGTCACGCGTGGTTTAATTTCACGTGGGACTAATTCGCTGCGTCCTAAAACCATTGCACTGCATATATGGACAGCCCTCCCGATCCACTGCTGGATGAAGGGCCGTGGGAGGTTATTTGACCATACTTCACCACGATGATAATTGTAGGTTGGTGGAGGCGGGAAGTATAGCCACGTGGGTGCATAGAAGTGCAGCAGAACAATCCACTTTGCTGCATTGCCCACTGCGTGAACGTGAAATCCAGTCATTGTAACTTGAACACAATGCGATGGGACTTGGGCTGTCGTGTTTGTTAGGCATATAAACAAAATGCATTTACCGAGCTTCATAGGACCCGACTAAGTCAATTTTACGTGCACACATGACATTGCTATCTCGAAGGTATCACAATCACCCACATTATTGGTATGATTGATTTTATTAATGTATTGTAAGGCGTAGATTCAAGAATCAATTATTGTTTATTACTGAATGTAGTGGCCTCGAGTGGCTGAAGGGAATCACGTGAAGCTATTACATACAAGATATACATTGAAAAACAGCGATCTTTACATGTGCCATTCGATTAGATTCCATGAAGTATAGGTACAGATACAATATTAATCTATATATCAATAGATGCATTGTCGTACCTATAATTATTACGCCTATGTTTTCTCGCGTTTTTTTCAGGATATGCCATTTACAAGGCGAATCTCACACAGTAGAAGTTTCAATACGACTGTAAGGCTCATTGCTTTGGGTTATATATACGTACGGCAGCATTGTGATCGTGTGTAGAGCTGTCCCTACATCGGTGGCCTTGGAACAATGGCTTGTGACTGGCCAAGGCTAGGGTTACGTCTTTCCGCAGCGCCTTCACTGTGGCACTCCGTGGGAGGGATTTGAATCGGACAATGAGATCAGAATATCCATCTCATTGGGGCGACGACGAGACCCGAGCACCAAATATATCGTGATACCGTTTGAATTCCATTCGAATCGAGGCAAAATGAACAAAAACAAAGCTTCGCTTAAATTACCCACTTGTTGTTACGGCACTTTAATGTTTACGAATGTGTAACAGAAGTATATTTAAGCGTTATATTTTTTAAGGAAAAAAAGTCAACATATTTAGGTGGGTGCCACCCCAATGCCCAGTGCAGTGCAAACTGCCACCGCCGATGGGCACGGATGGCTACGTACGGTGCGAAATAAGTCCAACATACATCCATGATGGAATCTTATCCAGAGACCAGAATAGTCTCGTTTGCAAGAGCCACCAGGGTAATCATACTCACAAAAAGCAATTAAACACAGTCCAACAATATAGCGAATACAAGTCAAGAGCAAGTTACAGCAGAGGTTTAAAACAGCACACAAACATCAATCATTAAATAAAAAGCATTTCTTGTCGTTGCTTCGAACAAAATCGTTGTAAAACCATTACCGCTAAGTTAAGTTACAGAAGCATCTGAATGGTGATTCCTGCACTGATGTTGCACAGTTGTATCCTCCTAAGGGTGGTCATTCTGTCGTGTGAGTTGGGTTTATTTCTCATTGCCTGCACTGTGTTAACTATGGCACGCTGCTAATAATCGTGTTATATGAGCATGCATTGTAAATTGTTGATGCGATATATGCAAACTGTACAGTATATCTGTTGAATAAATTACATCTAAATTTATGCTGCTTAGAAATTGGTACGAGGTATATGCACTATACTGTATATATCTATGCAACGTAGTGTTACATACTTAAATATGTATTTACATTTCAATACATATTATTATTTTCCCCGCACAAAGCGATAGCCACGATCCGTTTCTGCTCTGCCCCATCTTTGGAGCTGTTATTCAGTTTTTTTTTATCGCAGTGGATGCAGTTTGACCGAGGTGAGATGTAAAATAATGTCAGAGGGCTCTCTCCCTTCCCTCCAATTCCTCTCGCGCCTTTGAATTGCTGCCTTCTATGCGACGGGTCTACACTCACCGCCTGTTCGTCCGGCCTGCAGTGAACTATTTACATGCAGTGGAGTCGTTGCTGAGTGTGCAGGCAGTGAACTGCCCAGGTCTCAAGTTACAGAGAAGGGAGAAATATTGTATAGGAGATCCCATGTTAGTGTTGGTACCAAGGCCCATGCCAACCATGCTATGCCACTACTTTACATGTCAACTCTGTGCAGGGTTTCTGCATCATTTGTTTTGGGTTTTTTTTGGGATGCACACTGCCAGTTCTTTTGGAACTCGTCATATTAGTGGGCATTGCTCAGGTGAATAACAACAACCATATATTTGCCTATTGTTTATCTGTCCACTTGTTTATGGATGGCACAGTTTAATTTTGCAGAGTGCAGCTCATATATTTGACGTGAAGAATTGCAGTCTGCCAACTCTGTATGGAAATGTGTGCACTGTCCACTCTCAGATGTGTTTAAATCACATTGTGCCCGTGTGTGTGGACGACGAAAACTGATGTAAAAAACATGCCCCCCCTCCCCCCCACACACTTCCCGCTTGTGTAAGCAGCATCATACTAGGATACAAATAATCCATTTGGGAATCTCACAGAAGTATTTCGAGAATGGACTACAAAATATATATATATATTTTTCCACTGGAAGCGACCTTTTAATCCTTTACACAGTATAAGGCTCACTTTCACACGAGCTCTGCTATGAGAGTGTAACGTGACAATCCACATTTTTTCAATTCTCAGAACAGGAATTGGTCAAACCGACATTCACAGAGTTAGAATTTCATCAAATCAAATTGCAAAAACGTATTTAATATACATTTTTCGGCAGTCATTTATATTCAGCTGAGACCATCAAATCATTAAACTTCAGAATCCGGTTTAATCAGGTGGATCAATGCCAGATCCAGACGGTGGTGGCACACGCCTATAATCCAACACTGCGGAGGGGAGGGTTGGTATATCACAAATCCTGTGGGCATTGAGGTGCCTTACCCTGGCTTGCCAGGAGAAGGCAGGAAAGCAAACGTGGACTCCCATCGGTTCCAAATGGATGGGATCCCCCGTGCACGCATGGGTTTTGTCTGGGCGTGCACTTTTCTCCCACATTAAAACATTTATTAAATGGCTAAAAAACGCCTTTATATATAGAGGGCCACACAAGCTTGGGAAACTGTTGGCATCTGCTCACCACCTGCTGCCTGTGTCCTCGCGATACAACCCAGAGACCTATGCAGCACAACGGCGAAAGCCCACGCATTAACCTTAAAACAGGCTGATAGACCGCAACTACGTGTCATCTTTACACGGAGACAAAGTGTGCTGCTTAAGCTGCAATGCAATTTTTTTTCCCTAAATCACTGTCGCTGACCACAGGCCCAGAGCTCCAAAACGCCATGCAGCCATCGGCAAAAACGGCACCCTCGAAGGTGCGAGAGATGAATATGGGTGAACACGAACCTTGACTCGAGCACCGTTCTGTTTGTGGCGTCTAGAATGCGCTCTTGGCCAGCTTGGCCGCGCGGAAGGCCTGCATCACACTGGAGCACTCGCCCATCCGGTGGCATTCGTGGGAGGCGGCGGCGGCCTCGGCGGCCTCGGCGGCGGCGGAGGCGCTTGGTGCGGTGCCGGCCGCGCGCGGCGTCCCGTGGGGCCGCTCTCCTTGCTGCGGCGCGGGCCCGCGGCCGCCCGGGGTCGCCGGCCGGGCGGGCCGGCCGGCGCGGGGATGGCGGGCGGCGCGCATCCTCCTCAGCAGGCGCAGCACCGCCTCGTCCCAGTCGGAGGGCAGTAGCAGCAGCACGAAGGCGGCGCAGATGAGGAGGGTTGCGTTGAGCCGCACGGCGCTGAAGTCCACGTCGGATCGCAGGGCGTCCGTCACTGCACAGGAGACGCATCCGCGACGTCCCTGTTATAGAGCAGCCCGCTGACCTCGCTCCCTTGCATTGCCAGGTAATCGTGTACGCGTGCGTGCGCAGCCCCTTTCGCCAATCCGCTGCTGGACGAATGCTTCCCCACCCCGTGCGGGTCATCGGGGCTATTTAACGGTACTTCACCACGCTCGTCAGTGCGGTTTGGCGAAGACGGAGAGCACGAGATATTGGAGCATAGTACAACACAACCGTGGATTTAGCTCCACTGCCCTCTGCTAAACCTTATATTTATATACTGCCTCATATCCAAGGCGCTTTACAAGGGTTATATTGGTACAATGAGGTTGTCTAAGGGTGATATGGTGGCATATGAGAGGAGGAGGAGGGAAAGAGGTGAGGGGGTAGGGATGGGTAATTGAAGACAAGCTCGTGGGAACGGGAATCACGGTGGGTGCCGAGGGATGAAGGATGGGCCAGGGAGAAGACGTCGGGGTCTTGAGGGAGGAGCGGAAACTCGACAGGGAGAGGGGTGCTTCTCGCTGCTTCATGTGGAGGGGGAGTTTGCTCCGGTGCAAGGGGCCGAGTAGGGGAAAGGAGCGGAAACGGTGAATGGTGCACAAGGAGAGGGGGAGGCACGGTGAGGAGTGGTGGGAGGGATTGAGAGCGGAGCGGGCGGGAGGGGACACTGTGTGTTGTTTATCGTGATGCTCGCCCATTGAAACACGATCCAGGCTCAATCCTGCTTAGCTTCCGAGATCTGACAACATCGGGCACATTCACCGATGTGATTTGGTCATAGGCGTATGCAGCTGATCCGACAGCTGGATACGTTTCAGACGAGAGCCTATGCTGCCGAATTATTTTAGCAACACCATCGTCACCTAGTTTTACATCTTCACGACTGTATACTGATGCCAGATATTTCCACTGACTGTACATATATTGCCGGCATCTAATTGATATGTATGTCCCAAACCTAATGGAAAAAATGTATTTTTACATACTGGTGAGTAAGGGTGATTTGGCCAGATCAGAGCTTAGAACTGGGATGTTACCCAGGATTGCTCGGATTATTGCACCTGCTTTTATTAACAAGCATCAAGGGACCGTGAATGATTCTCCGCGAGGTGATGCAGGTAAAAGTAAATGCAAAGGCGCTGCCTTGATGTCAAGGAAGGGCCTCCACTAGCAGCAGCTCTACAGAGCCCCTCCAGATTGAATGTTTTTGGCCTACTCTTCCGCTCTTGACAGACGGTGATACAGGACCACAGATTGTCGTCTCATCTGAGACGACGCTTCCTTGCAAGTCAATCCACTGCTGGATGAGGACTACCCCCACCAACACCGAACGAGTCGTGGGGGTTGTTTAATCACAATTCACGACACCGATCAATGCAGGTTGGTGAAGGTCAGTAGCATAGACGTGGAAGCATAGTGCAGTACAACAATGGATTTTTCTGCACCGCCTTCTGGTGAAGGGTGTTGCTCGGGTACTTGCCTGCGTTTCCTGGCACACTGAGAAGCACCCCCAGGGAGATGAATATCGGGTAGGTGACCACCACTCCAAAGTTAACCAGAACGTTGAACACTGAAAATCAAACAAAACACCATCACAACGTTTTTGGAGCAAAGTCAAGTGAGCAATAAACACATTTTAAAATATCAACGGTTTGTTTGTTAATGCTTTTAAAAGTATAAGTGGATTTTTTGTTGTAATTTTAAGCCACAAAAAATGTTTGAGACGTGTTGAAACAGCGTTGAGGAATGGCTCCTCGTTGGAACAACTTAGAGGCACTAAGTGGAAGGATGCGGTGGAGCTGTGGCACAACGGTTAGCACGCTCGACTCTGAACCCAACAGCCTGAGTTTATAACCAGCGTGGTGAAGTATGGTCAAACAATCCCCATCCAAAGGTGGATTGACAAAGGTGCCTGTGAATCATCATCATTACGACGTAATGATGATATGCTCACGTAAACGTGACAAAATCACGCACGGTTTGCGTGCAAATAAATGTACGGGCACAATCGATCAGGGGTACAGAGACGAATGATGACTCTGTTTGTTCACGCTGGTAATTAAGCAGGTAACGATCCGCAGTCCTGGTGCATTGCTGAATTGATACATCTTCACTGTTTATGACCAAATCCTATGTCATATTTCTATCACATATCTCGTAAGTTCTGTCCAGTTTATTCAGTCCTCTTTATTATCTCACAGGAACAATCACCTGTAATTTGCATATACTCTGCAGGCATTGCAAACAATACGGTATACTTTTAAGCCACACTAATGCATTGTTTGCAAGCGTAAAAATCGATGTTAATGTATGAAACTATCCACGCTTACTTGCCAACTGGAAGTGCCTCGACGAGTCGCAGAGTTCTCTCTCAAGGAGTCCCTACGTGAGGTCACCAGTGTCAATCTCCCGGGGCGGAATTTGGAAACAACTTGATTAAATTCACCACCCCAGCCGCTCGCCCCCCACTCCCCCTACCATCTCTTGTCTACCCAGCAGTATACATTCATTTGTCATTGATAACTATTTTGTAACTCTTTCTTTATTTTACCAGGTAAGGCCCACTGAGCGATAAAGCTCGTTTTCATAAGCGAACTGGGCTATCACGAATGATAGCTCAACGAAGTGGCATATCACGTGGGAATGTAGAGCAGCCAAATACCTTAAACGCGTGATGTTGATTCTAAATGTGGAGGGAAAAACCGGAGAAACCGGAGAAAAGTCCACACGACCATGGGGAGAACATGCAACCTCCAAATATACAGCAGGCGTCAGAGTCGGGATCGAACCCACGACCTCGTGTACACCAGGCGAGGTAGTTAACATCTCGCCTCCGTGGCACCCATTAAGACTATGATAAGAGGTCACGTGAAGGGATTTCAGAAGTAGTTCTGTGATGTCTCCTTTTGCGGGCTGTTAGGGCTATGCACTGCTGCGTGAAAGTTCCAAATCGACGCTTCGTCCAGAAGCTAATGCGTCCATGCAGTGCCGGATTATCTTAGTTGCACAAGTCGCTACACAATGCTACGGGCCCCGCACTTTCAGGGGCCCCGCGCTAAATGCTTTCAAGCTATCAATTCTGGTTCAGTGATTCTGCACTTGTTCTATTGCTATAGTACTATACCACCTTCAACATTTATGAACGACGGGGTGTTTAAGGTTAGCGATTTGTCGTATTAGAAAATGAAAAAATACAATTACATTACTATGCAAGTAAAAATTTGTGTTTTCATATTTATGTGTTTTTTTATTTTATTTAGGGCCCCTTTATAACATATGCTGCAGGCCCTGCACAAGCTTAATACGGCACTGCGTCCATGCCCATACATGTTATCATGATCAACAACAGCCACAATGTATCTGTGCCCGTATGAAGTCCTGAAAAGAATGGACGTAGACTCGAGGCGACCGAGTCAAGTAGAGGAAACTGCAATTCTTGGGACACGTGACCGGGATGAATGGTGACCGGCTGCAGCGCCGCACCCCCCGCGGCCACGCGCAGCGGCGGTGCCGCCAACGAGGCCAAGGCGCAAGGACACACCGAGCAGCAGGCAGGCGAATCCGCACACGTGACCCCAGGGCAGGGCGGCTGGCGAGGGCCAGTACTCGACGTGCGTGAAGTACAGCGCGACGGGCAGCACCCACACGAAGAGCAGGTCGAAGAGTCCCAGCGACGAGAGGAACTGCGACGCCTCGCCAAGCGTGGCGCTGCCCAGCAGCATCTTGCACAGGATCTGCGGGGGGCAACGGCACGAGTGGGGGGAGGCCGCTTTAATCGACGGCCCCGATCGTCGCGCCGCCAGGAGCCCGCGGACGGATTTGCTTCGCCAGAGAATCGCAACGGGCACGGGCCCCCCGGTCTCATCAGATCTCAGGAGGCTAAGCGACGGTCGAGCCTGGCTAGCACTTGGATGGGAAGACTGCCAAGGAATATTAGGCACTGTAGGGTTTGGGCACTGTAGGTGGTAGATCAATGGATCCTTGAGATGCTTCTGTTTTAAGTTTTACTGCCTTTTATGAGAGGGTTTTCACCAGATATATATTTTTAATGTGTCAACGATCCCAATGTAAAACCCTACTGAAAAAGAGTACAGTATGGCTTTATTGGTTAAATATAGGGCGTTATTATTACTTCATACAAGTGTGTTGCTAAAATCCTATATTTTAGGAATGTTGAGACAAGCATTGTGTTGAATCAAATAGATTTGCTACGAGGTGGCGAGGAGATGGCAGTACGGAGTGAGCGGGCTTGTAAACCCACTCACTACGTCAGGTGGTGGAAACTGGAGTATGCTATTAAAACGATACTCATAAAACAGCAATTATTAACGGTGGTATGTTTCTCTTCTAAGACGTTTGGTCCAGCGTGGAAGAGTAGGCCAATAATGCCTCCCTGTTAAGTGGTGGCTGTTCCTCAAGCAGTGTGGCATGAGATACATTTCAGTGGTGTACCTTTACCGTTTATTATGTCTTATTTTTTGATACTCCTTGGGTCTTTCGGTAAAGTCACGTAGGTATAAAATTTAATTATTCAAAAAAATATTCAAATTTTATTTTATTTTCTACCTACGTGACTTTACCGAAAGAACCAAAGAGCATGGATTCCTGCAGTCACGAAAGCTTCAAATCTTACTTTTTTACTTGTTCATGTTCAAGCATAAACAGTGTAACTTATCGAAATAAATAAAAATCTCACGTGTATTGTTTTTTTTTTTATGAGGCTCTCATGGAATGTTGGGCCGTGGATAAATTCCCCCAATTCCTCTCCACCCTGTCCCCATCTCTCTGTCTGGCTCTGGCTTGAGGTTACCCGAAGCACGTGCTGCAGTGGGTCGGGAGAGCTGCCTGAATGCCCTCTCCATCACAGAGTGGCTCGCCATCTCTGGCACGTGATGCACTGCAATAAGTGATGGGCCCTGGAAACAATTCAACAGTCTAGGAAATTAAAACCCATCGTCTCGGCCCCGTTCTCTCCCCGGACTCTCTTTGCGGAATTATTAATGAAACTTTTTTATTTCCATACATCCTCTGGAAGCTATTGCAACGGGTTACCCGCCAATTTAATAGAATCTGACTCTTTAAAGAGTACACATGGCAGAGGCAATGTGAGAAGTAGGTCAGCAGAAACAGGTCCAGACCTGGCTAAAGTATTCTCATGGAAGTCACCACCCATGTAGCATGCTGGCTACCGTCGTACCAGCTGCTCGATGCGGCCCCTGTAAACCCTCCCTTCCAAAAAATAAAATGAATTCGCACGGAAGATATGCTGCACTCACTAACCATGTAACGACGATGCTTCGATTAAATCGATTCAAGTTGATTCACTCGCACGTGCACATGCACAGCCCTTTAGTGAATCCACTCGTACTGTTGGACTTGGTTTATTACTGCAGGAGGGTGTCAGGGAGATCGAACGCTCCAAATGCGGGATTACTTCAAGCAAAGAGAGTTTCAAACAGGATTACTGCAGGTGAAGTTATATATTTTAAATGACGGCGCCAAGATGGCAGGGCAAGAGTCTTGACGCATTGCCAATAATCATAAATGCTTGTCTTAGAGAAATAGAATAATGTATACCAGCGTGACAATTCCAAACGAAACATTCATTGTAGGATAACATCTTGGTAATCAACATAATGAATGCATCTTGTAAAAGAACAAATTAGATTATAAACCTACAGATTACTGGATTAGCGTCTCCCTAGGGCGGTGTGTAGGCCATGGTGGTTAGAGGATAATACCTCATCACGCTGGTCAGTGCGCGTATTGGTGACGGCAGAGAGCACATACATGAGGGAATAGTGCAGTACAACAATGGGTTTTTCTGCGCGGCTGTCCTCTCTTGCTGCCACATCAGCTACAACACCTGTGTTGTGTACAAACGGCCACTCATACAATCACTCTCCGGGCTCACGCCTGCTTAGCTTCTGAGATCTGACAAGATCCCGGATGATTTGGTCTAAGGATCACTCGCAATACATGTATCAAATTGCATGTTAAAAAGCTTTTATTTACAATTTATACGCATGTTACATTTAGGCTAATGAGCGAATGAATGAGACGGTACAAATGAGAAAAAAAGTTCCTGAATTGAATTGTCGATCACAAATTACGAAAATTCATCAAATTATCATGGGAGGGGGAATCATGGACTTTAGTGACATCTGTATATGCTGAGGATGCCTCCGTCACAACAGAATGAAAGTGCAGGCCGGAAGAAAAAAACGGCTCACGAAACGTGTACAAGAGAAAAAAAACCTGGCCACAGCCTCTGTGCATTGTGTTAAAACCATGAGCAGCAGTTCTTGAAGAGGTGCATTGTGGTCCTCTCGTCTTCCGCCACCGTCAACGTTGTTTTTGGCTGCTAGCCACCGAGCAAAGACGGTGGTCACCGCATCACGTGGCGCTTTCAGATGCGTTTCTGGGGCCGTCTGGAACGCACTTGCTTCTGATATTAGGAAGCCACTGGAGCGATGCACTTTTAAATGATCATCTAGATTGAAAAACGTATTTCTTTAGAACTGCTTTTTGCGTTAAGTTTGTTGTCCTACCACCGCACCTCCGATTAGCACGGTTGGCTGCGTACGTTGCGAAACAAATTCGACATACATACAAAGTAAGTTTGAGCAAATGTGACCGATCGACAGGCAGCTGCGATACAGAGGCAGTCAACAGCGGGCGGACCCTCCGGCGGCTGTCATTATCAGCACTCATCGGCACAGTCCCTGCCTTGTAGAGGGCGGACGTGGACGCGGAGCCGACAGCCAGGGCCACCCCGACCACGGAGTCGTGGTTGAATCCGTCCACATACTGCACGTAGACCATCATCACGATACCGGCAATGGCCAGGATGGCGGCCACCATCTGCGGCAACGCGGGAGGCGGGGGATGGGGGGACATTGGTTAGTGAGGGGCGTCCCGTGGCTGAGTGGCATTTGCCGCTGTGGTAATTGGTGATCACACTTAAGTGGCGGCGTCTGCTCCACAGTGGACGTTAAAGATCCCGTGACCTCAGTCGCAATGAGTAGGCCACCGTTTGCCGGCGTCAGAGTTGCACATTTATCCACGTAAAAAAATAAAATAATAATAACCCGCATAATTCATCCAAGCACTGTCCAGGCATCGTCCCAGCTTAGCCACCGAGATGGGGCGCATTCCAGGTAACGTGGTCGTAGACTCGCCCCACTGACGACTCACGCTGCCAGTTATTCTAAGAAATCGCGTAACGGCCCGCACGGCCAAGCCACGCGGGTATAAATGGGTGTCACGGCAGAGAGTCGTGCGCGCACCCTGGGCACACGCGCGTGGGTAGGCCGACACACGTGCAGCGGGGCCGTGCGCCACCAACTGCATCAAAGGCCGAGACGCACGTGACGTGACGCATCGGTTACATTTGAAAGTGACGCGCAGGGCGGTGGTCAAGCACGGACATCAATAGCTTAAAACATTGGTGGGGGATGTGGAGGTTGCTTTATGTCACGCATCATTTAAGAATGTCGCTTCCTGGCCCATGAAGCACCAATTTCCCGCACCTCCGATCAGCACGGTTGGCTACGTACGGTGCCAAGTTCAACACACACATTAAAGTAAAAGGTCTTCTTGCATCAAGTGCCAGATTCCTAGCTCCCCTGAAACCCCCCGGGTTGGCAGCTCGGCAGACGAATGAAATGAACGCGCGCAGGGATGGACTGCAAGTTGAATGCAAATCGAGATGCGATAGATGCCGCGGGTATTGAGAGGTCCGTTCATTAACTAATGCGCCGCATCTGTGTGCGTTCAGCCGCAGTGTTTATTCGGTAGATGTTTAGTTTTAATCTAACCGTGCATATGGCATCACCGTGCTATGAGCACGATGATTCGAGGTTGATTCACGGGCGGTGCTAACATCAACGACTGCTCATGAGCCCTGCCTTGGCCAACCGATCGGTAGCACGGTTGGCTACGTACGGTGTGAAAGAAGTTCAACATATATCGCAACCTGCTCTCATCATTGTGGTGAAGTATGGTCAAAAACACTCATGACTGACAGGACTTTGAGTAGACCTTCATCCAGAAATGAATTGACAAAGGGCTCGGTATAATATATTTTCATTGCATCTATGTTTATTTTGTTCGCCACTACGTTTATCCAATTACTGAGCAAAGTGGTATTTTAAATGTAATTACTAATTAGTAATTAATGTCGAATGTATTCCAGCAAACCAGGAAGAAGGCTATGCATTAAAAATTAAAGATCATGCCCCTGGAGTGAGAGAAAAAAGTAAGCCCTGGCTCCCATCGCAGGGATGTGGAATGTTGAGGTGGCCGCGTGGGTCAGAGGTCAGAGCGGTGAACTAACGCCGCTGTGAGATCCTGGATTTGAATCTGAGATCCAGCTGCCCGTGATTACACCGGGTCTTGAAGTTTAGAAAGTGAATGGTCTCAGCTCAGTCACCAATGACTGAAAATATTAACATTCGGTGTTTAAATTAATTTGGGCAATTCTGGAATAATTTTTGTTAGGCTGCGATCTGAGGAATGTCAATCTCATATGAAGGTGTATGGGAAAGTACACCCCTGATTGACTAAAGATGACGAGGCGACATGAATATATATTTTTTATAGAAGTTCCATGAAGTCTCCTACATCCTTGGGCATGTGAGATCGCACTACCCCGCGAGAATTCCGAACAGCAGGACATGCCGCTGATAGCCCGCTGGGAATGTGGGCACCATCCAACACTGAGCATATTACGTTTTCAGCCAATTCTTTTGCAAAATCATAACAGCGCTTTGACGCGTCAACGGGCTGCACCGCGCGGAGTGAAACGTCGGACATCGTGCCGAACGACAGCACGCGCGACACGACCCGAAAACGCTTCGGTGAGATGAACAGCAGCCGCGAGAACCTACGCAGCGGCAGAAAAACAAATCTGACAACTGACTCGGCAACCTGATGGTGGACGCCAGACAGACGAGCGAGGAAGCCCAGCGAAACACGTAGCAGGCTTTCACGACCAATGGTATCCATCATAATGGGGTTTTCTTTTTTTTTTGGGGGGGGGGGGGGCTAGATCGCGTAAATATATAAATGTGTCGTGAAAACCCGCCACCACCCGACACAGCCAATGAGTGAGGTTTGTCACGTAAACAAAGCGTGCCAATTCTTATCTTCTATTTAAATAGCGCATTTATCCAATTGGTTACGACTTCATCACGCGCGGGTGTGTTGGAGAGTTAAACGCCGCGACGAGCTGAGAATCGATTTGGAGGCCCTTGGGCCAGACGCGGGGAGGTCTGCCTCACCCTGACGCCCACGAAGCGGTCCTTGAGCACGATCCACGACAGCAGGAACACGAAGGCCTTGTTGCAGCAGAAGAGCGCCGAGGCGTCGCTCGGCGGCAGCTTGCGGAGCGCCAGCAGGTACAGGTAGTGAGTGGCGAGCCACAGGGCGCAGAAGGGGGCCGCTCGCTTCACGAAGAGGCGCGCCGTGACGCCCTCCTCTCCCCGCAGCCGCAAACACTCCCTGAGAATCCGAGTCGCAAACAGCCGCGGAAGTTTGCCCGCTTCCTGCCGCCCTGTCGCCCCAGATTCCTCCACCCATGGCTGAGGACTCGGTCGATTGCCACGCTGGCTTGTTTAGTCTCGTCCGCGATGTGTTCACGCGCCTGCTGCTATAATGCAGGTCACAGCAACACGCTCACCCAACCAAGTTACCCACTTGCTCACGCGCTCCATCACCCACTCGATCACCCACTCACCCACCCACCCAAGTTACCCACTCGCTCACGCGCTCCATCACCCACTCGATCACCCACTCACCCACCCACCCAAGCTACCCACGCGCTCACGCGCTCCATCACCCACTCGATCACCCACTCACCCACCCACCCAAGCTACCCACGCGCTCACGCGCTCCATCACCCACTCGATCACCCACTCACCCACCCACCCAAGTTACCCACTCGCTCACGCGCTCCATCACCCACTCGATCACCCACTCACCCACCCACCCAAGCTACCCACGCGCTCACGCGCTCCATCACCCACTCGATCACCCACTCACCCACCCACCCAAGCTACCCACGCGCTCACGCGCTCCATCACCCACTCGATCACCCACTCACCCACCCACCAAAGTTACCCACTCGCTCACGCGCTCCATCACCCACTCACCCACCCACCCGCTCACACGCCCAACCATTCATCTATCGCGGTGGTTCTTAACTTGGACATGACGTATTTTTTTAGAAGGTAAATAATCGAAACACGAATTGGCACTTAAGTACAACTACTTTGTTTCATCAAACCTATGCATTTATTAACATTATACATTTTTTTAATCGATGAGAACCAAAGTGGCTGCAGTAAAGGTTAAGAACCACTGGTCTATCGCAATGATCATGGTTACTGTCCCCGCTGCTTCCTCCGCCCATGCACACATTAAACATTTGTTTTCCTGCACAGTATCCATGCTACAGCCTACGCGTTATCGAGACCTCCTCCGCCGCAGAAGAGACGGACTGAGTCAACGCTTTTGAGGTTTCACGCCGCGACCCCTCGGCTGAGACGGTGCTCCGAACAAACTAACAAAAACAACAACAACAGCCACGTACCGAAAAACCTTGATGGGCGAGCGCTTGTCGCCGCGGTGGCTCAACACGTGCATGGCGTAGTAGATGGGGAATAGCAGCACGTTCCAGGCGGTGGAAAACCACGCCAGGAAGAAGGGCGCCGACACCTTGCAGAAGGCGAGGCGGGCGAGCTGGCTGGCACCCACCAGACACCCGGCCACGGACACCGACACGAGACCTCCCAGGGCGACCCGTGCCAGCACCCGGCTGGAGCACGGTGGCGCCCTGCGGACGGGGCAGCCGGGGCAGCAGCAGCAGCAGCAGCAGCGGGCGGAGCTCGCCTCGCTCGCATCCCGAGTCTCGTCCTCGAGTCTTGTTGGCTCTGGGCTGTCGTGCCTGGCCCTCCCTGCGCGGGGGTGGGGGGCGGGGGCGATTAGCGCGGCGCTGCGCCTAAAACAAAAACAAACCCTGGCCACCCGGGTTCGATTCTCGCTCACGGCCACCAATACCGGTGACGATTATCTGAAGCGGTCCCGGGCCTCCTCTAGGTCGACTCAGCTTCAAATGAGTACCTGGTGTGTAAAAAAGAAACATCGCCACTGGGGAGACAAAGGCGGTCGGGCGTGGTGCTGGCCACTCACACCCTCGTGTGCCGTGCCGGCCTTCATAGCTGCTACTCGCTAACAGCACTCGCCCCAACAGTCTGTTTAACCAGGTACGAACTTAAGAGACCAGGAGGACAGTCTAATTTGCAAGAGCGACCTGGCGATGATTTATTTGCATGATCCCAATTGAGTGGTTCGCGGGTACTTTTCGCACTGTCACAAGCTCGGACTCTCACCTAGTCTTGCCCTACTCCCACTCTTGCGACTAACAACAGGGCATCTTTCACGTCTTGTTACACTCGCGGTGACCGTGAGGGCGGCGGCTGGCTTCGAACCCTGGCGCCTACGCAACGGCGTCGACACGCGGCCCTGCTGATGTTTCCCATTGCACGAGCAAACGTTGAGCGCGTCCACGTTCCGACGTTCCGTGCGATGCAGCCAAGCGAGCGGCGCGCATCTCGCTCTCACCTTCAGCGTGGGTGAGCGCCACCGCAGGTCCGCCGCATGCTGTTAGAGGCGCCACTCTGGGCGAATGCTTCTTCATTGGTTTTGCTTTACCCTGCTGCTGATGCTGCTGCTGATATTGCTGATGCCGCTGCTGCTGCTGCTGATGATGATGATGATTCTGCTGATGATTACAGCGACCCCCGCGGACGCTTTCCTATCCAACGCACGCACGTGGGTGTCCGCAGTGGAATAAACGCCGCGCACAAAGGCAAAGATCCCCCGTGTAGCCTAAACGGGCTGTTGGAACAAGCGCTGTCAGCGAGCGGCACCTATGAAGGCCGGCACGGCACACGAAGGGGTGGGTGGCCAGCACCACGCCCGACCGCCTTTGTCTCCCCAGTGGCGATTTTTATGTTTTACTTTACACACCGCACCCGGTACTCATTTGAGGCTGAGTCGACCTAGTGGGAGGCCCATGTCCGGTTCAGAAAACCGCCACTGGTGTTGGCCATGGAGCGGGAATCGAACCCGAGTGGCTGGGTTTGTAGCGCAGCGCGCTGACTGATCACTACCGCTCCGCACACACAAATACACACGCGTGTGTGTGTGTGTGTCCGCGCCTGTGCGTGTCCGCGTGTGCGCACACGCACGCGTCACACGCGCTTAGATTTGCGCAAAAACAAATACTTGGCTCCAACCCCGCACTCGAGCAGCAGCAGCAGCAGCGCATCTGTAAGCTCCTGTCTCTCTCTCTCCTGTGGATCTCACCACCACTTGTCCCCTCCCAACCATTCATCCCCTACAGCTATCATCAAGACACTTCCGCAAGCGTTGCAGCGCCGCTACCCATAGCAGCGTGGCACCACAGACACAATTGATGCTTGTTTCTTAGCGCTTGGTTGAACTCGGATGGTTTGCGGCATAACACCACTTTTTTTCTCCCTGTCGTGCATCAATAAATGTCTTTTCCATTTCTAAACAATAAAAATGGTTAGGGTGCAGTATTGACAATGTCTTGCCCACGCCACTACTGGCGGAAGAGCCTCTTATGTACAGGGAGCTTCTCTCATGGAGGGTATTTTGCCTTTTATTCCACACTTGCCAGATGTCTTGGAAGATGTTTTTGATATATATATGCATCCTCTTGATTTGATATTTTGTTACAGTCCTGCCCAGAACATTCATGACTATTAGATGGTTATTGTATGAAACTCGTTAATTGGCAGGACACTCTTGAAAAAAAGTCATGCCACTTCGTGTGGCTCTCCTGCACAAATGTGCATTATTATTCATTGAATGATGGTGCTTATATCACATCGTTATCACAACTGTTATTATTTTTACAATCCTGGACCGTTGTAGCAATGTCGCCTCATGGGTGTAAACCTTCGGTAGTTATCTTCCTTGTAAACAATGCTTTTGTTAACATAACAATAATAATGATGCTTCGGTAAGAATCATAATCACCAGCAGCAGTAGGAGTGTCATTTTCCAGTGAAGGATTACTCTGATGATCTCTGGTAATCATATGTTTTTGTAAAGTAGAATAATAATCATCATGCTTGAAACCAATGATTTTATTGGCAAAGGTCATTGCTTTGTATTTTCCAAAAACTAATATCAGCATCATAGGTATCTATATATCTCTCTGCATTATTAACGTTAACCTATTAAGACAGCCCTTTCTCAATGAATTTCCGAAGGCTTTCCCAAGCCGTGTAGGTCATGAGCGTTTATCGGCCATACTTCACCACGCCAGTCAGGGTAGACTGATGATTTGTGTGGGGGCCAGGACTGGTTCAGATATTATTCGCCACTCATGTTACCCGCTGCCGGGAATCTAACTCGGACCTGCGGGTGCAGAGCGTCGTGCACTAACCACTGAGTCACCGCTTCATACACACAACTCCAGCCTAGCAAGCCATACTTTGCTTTCCGAATACAATGCGTTTTGTTTATAAAATCATCGTCGTCCAATCCTGCGCATATTCCGGCAATATTTTGTGATCGTTGTAACCTTCGCTTGAGCGGCAAAAAATTGTTGTTAATCCGACACCCGCAGCTTTGCTAACAACGCCTTTGTCATCGGAGTATAATCAGAGTCGAACCACATTGTGGAGTTCCACTAACGCGCGTGGATTTTCCGCAGGGCACCTGTCTCGACCACACTCTCCGTCGACGCAGCAACGCTCCAGCGACACCCACAGACGGCACCCCGGTGCCTGTTGATGCAGCACGACGTACTCAGAGGGGGTGCGGTAGTGCAGTGGTTAGCGCGCTACACACCTGGCCACCCGAGTTCGATTCCCGCTCACGGCCAAGACCAGCGTCTGGTGCGGTGTGTAGTAAACATCGCTACTGGAGAGACAAAGGCGGTCGGGCGTGGCGCTGGCCACCCACCCCCTCGTGTGCCGTGCCGGCCTTCCTAGGTGCTCGCTAACAGCAGCACTTGCTCCTAGAGTCTGTCAAGGTTAACCAGGGGGATCTTTGTATATGGTAATAATACAGCAGGAGCATTTGCTTCGCCGATGAGACCCAGAATGTCTAATCCAGCCCAGCGTTTTACTTGCTTTAGCAAATGCTGCTGGATATCATTGCTCTGAAAAAAAACCGATGGCCTTCAAGTAAGCGCGGTTCGTGTCCACTAGGGGCGATGGGACGCCGCTCCACCAAGCAGCTGGACATGAGAAACTATTTTTCTCATACAAAAAAAATACTTTTCTAATCATTGCTTTGTTGTGTTTAAAAATAAATAAGTACATACTGATCCTTTCAACGTGAATTCCCTACTGCAGAGAAAATGTTGAGTTATTCGTATTAAAAACCGCTGCAACGCCACGGTCTGATTGATTTGTGCATGGGGAGGTCTCGGGGCGGCTGTGAAGGTGTCCGAGTGAGAGATTTCCAACCTTCTTGGTTCAGTGCGATCAGCTTCTAGCGTTGTAGCCACGCCGCTTGAGACCCATTCATGGCGGTGGAAAAGGCGCCCATGGCCGTGATGAGACGCGAGTGTGCACCGTGCAAAGAGAGCCGCTCACAGTGTCAGAGGGGGTTGTGTAGTGTGGACTTGAGGGTCATGGGGACAGCATTTGAGTGCTGTTGTTTTGTTTCGTGTTGTTTATAAATGCCTACCGTTTTGGTAGATAAGACATTCATATCGCTTTCACGGGAGGGCCAATAACATGGCGAGGTTTTTTGTTTTTACAGAGGTCACTCACAACAGCCCTGCCTAGCGGACATGCCACGAGCCGTCAATGACTAAACGTATATTCTTGATTTGAAGCTTTCGTGACTGCAGGAATCCATGCTCTTTGGTTCTTTCGGTAAAGTCACGTAGGTAGAAGAAAAATAATAATAATAATAGATCACGACGTTTCGATCGCCACACAAGCGATCGTCCTCAGGTGGGATCAGAACCTATCCCACCTGAGGACGATCGCTATTATTATTTCTCTACGTGACTTTACCGAAAGAACCAAAGAGTCTAAATGTATATTGTTTATTGTGGGCGGCAGTGGTAATCGTTCACAGTTCGGTTCCTGACTCGGGCGTCTTTCTGAGCGTGCAGTTTGTGAGTTCTCTTTCCCTGCTCTGCATGGATTCCCTCCGGGTTCTGAGATTTCCTCCCAAAGCTAAACAAACAGACAGACAGAAAGCCATACAGCGTAACTGGTTTTGGCCAAACATCCCAATGCTGAACATTTTATTTGTTAAATGACGTGCTCATTTGGGATTACACACACGCAGCAGCAGCAGCAACATCGCCACTCGTCTGCGAAGTCAGGAACCCCTCTTGAATTATTGGACACTCAACGGAGCTCTGCTCGATGTCCGTGCAGTGGCAAGACTCTGCCACTAGATGGCAATGCAAGATCGAGAAATCCGCTACCGTCTGCACGTCAAGTTAACAAATGACGACATACCGTACACATGCAGCCTTACTATAAGCGTATCACCAGAACTACAGACTTAGTGCTGCGTAGAAGCGAAGCATCATATAGTGCATTGTTTACAGGTCCCTGCAGGGTGGGCTGGTAGGACAAGTCTCTGCGCTGTCTATTGCTGATTTTACACCCAACAGCACGAGATTTCACTTCGTTAAAGTATTGAAAGGGGACGGACGGACACATTAATCTATTGCAGGCTGGTACACTCAGTTTACAACTTCGTTCCTATAAAATGCATGCCTATACAGGTCACCATACTTCAAATATGGATTGACGTTGAACATTAACAGGTACGGCTATTTTAGTGCGCACAATGGACAGGCGGTACTAGAACAAAGGGCTTGCATAATGCGCGTGCATAATGTACGTTGATTACCAAATATATAACACAACCGGCAATGGATACCCATTGTCATTTATATTTATTCATTAATCTCCACCACCACTTCGCTCAAGAAAGGCACACAAGTGACGTCATCACATCTACCCCTCTATTTGAGGAACGAAACAGGAGGATTTCTCCACAAATCTGGCTGTCGCCTGATGAAGCTTGTTGAAATTACTGACGAAACGTCGTACTCAGATTGTAAATGTTGTGGCTTTGCTCTCCAACACACCGGTGTGCTGTACTAGTGACGAAGTGGCCACGTTCTGTTTACGTGACAAACCTTACTAGTTGGCTGTGTCGGGTGGTGGCGGGTTCAACGACACATTTATATATTTACACGACCTAACCCAAGACACCTGTATTACGGATGATATTAGTCGCGAAAGCCTTCTACGTGCTCATCCACAGTCAATGTACGGGTACTGCCCCTTTTGTCAATCCACTGCTGCATGAGTGCCATGCGGGTCGTGTGTGGGCTCGGCAGGTGATTTGGCCATACTTCACCACGCTGCTCAGTGCTGGTTGGTGAAGGCGGGGAGCGTAGGCGTGGAGGCATTGATGTGGGTGCTGCACTGCCCTCTGCTGCCCAAGTGCTCGCGAACATGCACTTGCCCCAACAATCTGTTGAAAGGCTATACGGGGGTATCTTTGTCTTTGCTGGCCACCACGAACCCGAAACGGTAATACGGTCTGTGACTTCATTTTGTCTCCACAATAAATGACGTCGAACTGACACAACATTGCGGATATTCATTCAGGGGAAATTTCAACGGAGTCTCTACATCCTTGGCAAGCATTTCCATCACATTTCAAGGATTTGCTGGCGTCACTTAACTGCTTGGGAACACGAACACAATGCTAATCGATGTCGTTCGCAAATGTGGCCCATGTAGGCCATCCTTTCAAAACACCGAGCAGATGGAAATATGTGGTGAATGGGACAGCGCAGTCCACAGAGCTGTAATGTAGCACACAATACCTCCTGTGTGTAGTACACAATACCTCCTGTGTGTAGTACACAATACCTGTGTGTAGTACACAATACCTCCTGTGTGTAGTACACAATACCTCATGTGTGTAGTACACAATACCTGTGTGTAGTACACAATACCTCCTGTGTGTAGTACACAATACCTCCTGTGTGTAGTACACAATACCTCCTGTGTGTAGTACACAATACCTGTGTGTAGTACACAATACCTCATGTGTGTAGTACACAATACCTGTGTGTAGTACACAATACCCCCTGATGTAGTACACAATACCTCCTGTGTGTAGTACACAATACCTGTGTGTAGTACACAATACCCCCTGATGTAGTACACAATACCCCCTGATGTAGTACACAATACCCCCTGATGTAGTACACAATACCCCCTGATGTAGTACACAATACCTCCTGATGTAGTACACAATACCTGTGTGTAGTACACAATACCCCCTGATGTAGTACACAATACCTCCAGATGTAGCACACAATACCTGTGTGTAGTACACAATACCTCCTGTGTGTAGTACACAATACCTCCTGTGTGTAGTACACAATACCTGTGTGTAGTACACAATACCTGTGTGTAGTACACAATACCTGTGTGTAGTACACAATACCTCCTGTGTGTAGTACACAATACCTGTGTGTAGTACACAATACCTGTGTGTAGTACACAATACCTGTGTGTAGTACACAATACCTCCTGTGTGTAGTACACAATACCTGTGTGTAGTACACAATACCTCCTGTGTGTAGTACACAATACCTGTGTGTAGTACACAATACCTCATGTGTGTAGTACACAATACCTGTGTGTAGTACACAATGCCTCCTGTGTGTAGTACACAATACCTCCTGTGTGTAGTACACAATACCTCCTGTGTGTAGTACACAATACCTGTGTGTAGTACACAATACCTCATGTGTGTAGTACACAATACCTGTGTGTAGTACACAATACCTCCTGTGTGTAGTACACAATACCTGTGTGTAGTACACAATACCCCCTGTATGTACTCAGGATTAATATGTGGCCCTGAATTGTTGTGTCGGAAAACTTCTGAAACCTTGGCAGGGCCCTCCTGAAAATTAGTCCTGAGACTCATCGATGCTTTGCTTGGTATTTCTTTTTTTACCAGGTAAGGCCCACTGAGCTATATAGCTGTTTTTGAGAAGCAACTTGGCCAAAAATGATAGCTCAACGAAGTGGCTTGTCACGTGGAAATGTATAGCAGCCAAATACTCGAAACGCATATTTCTAAATGTCGAGGGGAAACCCGGACGACCCGGAGAAAAATCCACGTGACTACGGGAAGAATATACAACCTCCAAATATACAGCAGGCATCAGGGCCGGGATCGAACCCATGTGCTCCTGTATGCCAGGCGAGGCAGCTAACATCTCATCACCGTGGCAAGATGTTAGCTGCCTTAAAATCACCCTAAATAAGTGAAATTCAACCACAAAATCACCAAAGTGCCGCAAAAATTGAATGTTGTTACAACAGCAACAACAACAACAGCAACGGATGCGACAACTCACCCAGGTGCGAGCAGGAGAGGAGGGAATCTCTGCGGCTGCACGCCAGCCCTGCCCGCGGGGCGAAGTGGCCGTAGCAGCTGCCCGTAATGCGCATGATGCGCTGCTCGATGGACGCGAGTCCCCCCGTGACGCTGGGCACGTCGAGGAAGGAGCGAGACGCGCGGACGCCGTCCGCCCCGGGGAAGCCCCACGTCTCGCGCGCTGCGTGCAGCGAGCGCAGCTGCCCCAGCTGCGGGCTGATGTCCGAGAGGCGCCGCATGGGGAACACGTGCGCAGGCACGGCGGCGGCGGCGGCTGCTGGGGCTGCTGCTGGGGCTGCTGTTGCAAGGATGGCCGTTGGCTGCAGGTGTCCTCGGATGCAGATGGTCCTGTTGCAGGTGGTTCGGATGCAGATGGTCCCGTTGCAGGTGGTCCGGATGCAGATGGTCCTGTTGCAGGTGGTCCGGATGCAGATGGTCCTGTTGCAGGTGGTTCGGATGCAGATGGTCCTGTTGCAGGTGGTTCGGATGCGGGTGTCTAGGATGTAGATGGTCCTGCTGCAGCTGCTTTGGATGCAGACGATCCTGTTGCAGGTGGTTCAGATGAAGGTGTCTCGTATGAAGATGGTCCTGTTGCAGGTGGTTCGGATGCAGATGGTCCTGTTGCAGGTGGTTCAGATGAAGGTGTCTCGGATGCAGATGGTCCTGTTGCAGGTGGTTCGGATGCAGATGGTCCTCTTGCAAGTGGTTCAGATGAAGGTGTCTCGGTTGAAGATGGTCCTGTTGCAGGTGGTTCGGATGCAGATGATCCTGTTGCAGGTGGTTCAGATGAAGGTGTCTCGGATGAAGATGGTCCTGTTGCAGGTGGTTCGCATGCGGCTGTTTTCAATGTAGGTGTCTGTTTCACATGTCTTCAACGGCTGGTGCACGACAGTCCTGCTGCAGGTGTCTCCGTTGCAGGCGTCTTAAATGTCGGTGTCTCACGTGTATTGGTGTCTCTTTTGCAAGTGGTCTTGCTGCATGTGTGTCGGATAAATGTGTTTCTGTTGCAGTTGTCACGGCTGTTTGTTGTCTGATGCATGTGTCCCAGCTGTACGCCTCTGATGTAGATGTCCGAGCTGCAGTTGTTCCGCGTTGCAGGAATCTTCGAAGCAGCTATCCGTCTGATGCAGGTGTTCCGGCTGCAACTGCGGGTGCAATTTCACCCGGCACACCACACTCAGTATATCTCTCGCTGTGCCTGTGTCTACAGGTCACGTGCTACCTACTCCGGTGTCAATCACCGACCAGGAAAATAATGTGTCCTCACCCGGCACACCGCATCCAGGATAACCTATCGCTCTAGCTGCGGCTACGATACTGGTCACACGCCAGCCGACCCCAGCGCTCGGCGTGCAAGTGTCGCGGTCTTTCCCATTGCGGACTCTACTCGCGCAGCCTCGATCGTCGCCGCTGTCAACGCAGAGCTCCGTTACAATACTGGGGTGGCCGACTCTTCTTGGCCGCTGTCCCACGCTCTCCACACTGCTCTGTGTAGTATAGAGCCACGCAGCACCGTGCTACTGCGTTCACAGTGCCCTGCTCCTAATAGCTTATTCCGATGCGCTTCCCTTGCTTGTGCGTGATGTGACGGCGTGCCTGTCCGAGCGTCCGGGTGTCGTTCGTGTAAAGTCCCACGTCAGTGTTGACCCAGTGTCTATATCTCTTTAATCGATGGATCTACGGCAACCTCATTCGAGAGTGTCTTGAGTGTTCCGCTAAAGAACGTACAGACATTTTGCTCATCCACTGCTGGATGAGGTGCCACCCGATGCCACAGCCGAATAACCCTCCTCTCTTTAGACCACCATCATCACGTCCGTGCCGAACTCTCTGTCTCTCCCGCTGTGCGTCTGTTTCTCTGTCTGCATCCTCAACGTGAATGCGTAAAATCGACTCCACCTCCTTCCCAAATCTCACCTGCCTGACGTGGTAAAATTGCAAGCCGAATGCGCGGCAGCAGTAGCAGCAGGGCGCTCCGTGTCTCGCTTGCAGCTTTCGTGAATGACTCCGCGTTGCGCGCAACCGTGGCACTTTCCCGACAACTCACCTGCGAGTGAGTGGCGGTGACACCGCGAGCGGGCGAGCGAGTGAACGAGCGTCAAACGCGTCGTCTACTCACGTGCAGCTAGAGCCATCCGGCCGAGCAAGTGGGCAATGGATAAGCGTGCTGCTTCTACTGCTGCAGCATGCACAGACGCAGCAGCAGCAGTAGCCTCAGCAGCAGCAACAGCGGAAGCAATAACAGCAGCAATAGCAGCAGCACCCACGCGCTTATAGCTCAACGATGAATATTCACTCCCCTCCGCGCGTCTCATCTGCACCAGAGTAACCAATTAAAATTACTTAAATTCATCTCTAATTGGCCACCGGCGAAATACTTTTTTTAATGGGGAAAATTAATCCCAAGACGCATTACATAATGCTGATATTACAAAAATAATACGCAGAAGCGCCTGCAGCTCGGTTTGCTGATACATCGTTGAAGGCGTAAAGTGTTGCGAGTGGGATGATAAAGAAACCACGTGTCGTCCACACGAGTTTAAGAATCAGCTTGCAAGTGTTCTCGACGAGAGCTAATTCATTATGTTTATTTATAGCCCGATACAAATTGCCCCAGGCGTGCGTATCGGTGTCAAGCAAGAACACAAAGGAGTCATCATTATCTTTTATCTCGCTCGACATGCACGGACCGAGAAGAGCCGTCACCTGTCAACGTGCCTCCACTCCCCGTGCACCAACACCAAAGGAAAAGATCCCCCGTAAAGCCTTTAACTAACTGTTGGGGCAAGTGCTGTTTGGGAGGACATGTGAAGGCCGGCACGGCACCACGAGCGAGTGGTTGTCCAACACCAAGCCCTAGCGCCTTACTCTACTCGGTGTTGATGTTTACACACCCGCACAACCATTTAAGGCTGAGTCTACCTAGGGGAGGAACAGGACCGATTCCGATATTCGTCACTGATATTGTTCGTAAGCGGGAATCGAATTCGTGTCGCCGAGTTCATCGCACACACGGTGCGCTAACCACTACACCACTGCACCACCACGACTACTACCACCCCACCACCAGCGCTGCACAGCCGATGTATATTCTACCCGTTAGATGTTTCTCCTACCCGTTAGATGTATATACCACCCGTTAGATGTTTCTCCTACCCGTTAGATGTATATTCTACCCGTTAGATGTATATACTAACCACGGGCGCTCGCTCGGGCTGGAGTTTGAGTTCATAGGATGAATCACTCGCTGCAAGGGAATTCAACAAAAACATGGCAACATTTGACACATTATAGCCAGTGATTTATTTCAGTCCAGAACAGTCTGGAACATTTTTCCTGGAGTCACTATCAGTGGCGAGTGATATCTGAACGTCTCCTGGATGCCCTTTACAACAGCTAACATGGTGAAGTACAGTCAATCACTACCCATGATGGACATGGTGTAGTAGGTGGTAAATTATTATTACATATATTTTCTGCTGTGACCCGTGAATCAGAATACGTGGACTCTGATAAAGATACACACACAGAAGCCTGGAGAGATGCATGCAGGAAATTTCACTGAGAGACAGAAAGAGGAACACGTGGGTCAGAAGCATCACGCAGACTGTTAATAAACGTAAGGCATGGAATCATGCGCACCAGACTGGTGATGGAATGGCAGCTAAAGGAAGAACAAAGAATCACCGGCTACTACGCTAATCTCCTCCTACTGCTACTACTACGCTAAGCTCCTGCTACTATAACTTAACTCCTACTAATATACTAAGCTCCTGTCACTACGCTAAGCTGCTGCTACTACACTAAGCTCGCGCGGGAGAGTGAGATGGACTGTGGCATCGCAGAGCCAAGAGCGATGGCGAAGATGTGAGGAGGGGCCTTCATCCAGCAGTTGATAGAAAATGCCTCACGTTGACAATGCCGGCGAGGTGTTTATTTTGTACAAATGCCACCGTGCACGATAACCGCACGTCTGCTTAAGTGGCTATGGCGCTCCGATACCCACCAAACAAAGCATGATTTTACTTGAGCAAAGTGCATGACCCATACCTATGATGGGGCAAAAGACGTCGCAGCCTATTCAGCCAGTGTGGATGAATACTCTTGTGTGATACAAAATCAATAGCGCGTCCTTCCCACGTTTGTCTCTCCACAATAAATACAAAGTATTTTTTGTACTCTACTCATTGGTCACACGGCCTTCTCTGAGCGCACCCTATCAGCGGCATCTGTCCGATACAAGCAGACTCGAGATCGGTTTTGACATTCATTGACGCATAAAAAAATCAGCCTTGCTTTGACCAAAGCTGGTAAACCGCCAGATTTGAGAGACAAACATGGGAAAGGAGCATTATGTATTATTAATTCTAAATTATGTATTCATGGCATGGCCTACGGGCAGCGCGGTCGCCGTTTGCTCCAGAGGTACATGGTTTTAATCCAGCGACCGCCCTGATTATTACCGTGGGTCTAATAACCATAAAAATACAAAGCGCCGTCTGCTCAACAGTGACCATTAAAGGTCCCCTGACGTTAAGCATAAGAGTTAGGCCATTATGTGGTGGTCGTGTCATGGTCCAAATTTGGCCAAATTTGAAAAATCACCCGCAAATTGCTGATTTGGAAAAGACAGAGCAATTATTTCATCGCCCCTTACTGCAAAAACTTGGCAGGATCCTGCCGAAAAATATTCATGAGCCTCGGTTATTTCCGTTTCGTGAGTCAACAAGCTTTCAGATGCGCTTCCACGGCTGTCCAGAACGCTCTGCCTTCCGCTATTATGAAACCGCTGGAACTATGCACTTTCAAATAATTTAGATTGAAAACGCATTTATTTAGAACTGATTTTTGTGTTTCGTTTGTTGTCCTTCCCCCCCACATCTTCGTTCCGTACGGTTGGCTACGTACGGTGCAACATACATACAAGCATATTCATATGTGTTGTATTATACTACCAGCATTACACCAGCCCAGCAGTGCTGACATTGGTTCCGTAAATCCCCCACAGTCTCTCGTGCATGGCTTTATCAGAAGCGATGCTCTGACATATCAAAGAAATCAATGTTTGAACGTCTTTGTGAAATAGGCGAGATTAGATAAATGATCTCAGTTCGGCGAGTGGATTGTGTCCCGTGTCAGCTGTCAAATAATAATAATAATGTTGTTCTGCAGTGCATGGCGAAACAAAGACACATTTAAAGATTCATTATGTCCACCCACAGTCGGTATCATTGTGAAATAGACCGTGCCAGATGATGTGCGTGCAATAAATGTGATTAGATTCTCGGGAGTAATCTTTTTTTACAAGCTGCATTTGCACAAGCAAGCAAGTTCATCGATGGCACACATTTAAAAATACTGTACGTGTAGTATATTTGTGTGAACGCGTGGCTGAAATTCAACCGGAGCTTCCGGGGCTGAGGTGCAGAATACATGCCAACAACATGCTACCCCATTCCCCCCTTCCCACCTTCGGACCAAGGAACTGGGAGCTGCAGAAAAGATTCCATGAGAAATGTAAGTCCCGTGTAGATGTGCAGGCCCTTTGTCAAACCAATGCTGGAAGAGGGCCCCCCTAAGCGGTGCGAGTTGTGGGTGTCGTTTGACCATACTTCACCATGCTGGTCAGTATGGGTTGGGGGAGGCGTGGGAACAGAAACGTTGGAGCATAGTACAGTACAAGACTGGATTGTGCAGCACTGCCCACCGCTGACAAAGTAGCGGTGAGGTTTCACTGTCCAGTCCAGTGCTGTGCAACCTCCATCCTTGACTCACACAGAAACCCGAAGCTCATTCGCCTCGGACGCAAATAAATGATGAGAAATACCCACAAACATTCATCATCATCATTAACAACATCGTCGTCTGCATACACACAGTCTAGTTTGGAGCTCGTCAGTTCATTTTGAAGACGAATTATAATAATTCCTTTCTGGCAACCAAGTGCAGAAACAAAACCACCCGGGTTGCACATTTTAAAGCTGACGCCGATTGGCTTGCAGCATCCTGGCTTGCGGTCAACTTCACACGTAGGCTTTCTGACAAATCGCCCGATGATGCTGGATGCAATTATCAGCGAAACGTCGTACTCCTCAAAATGTAAATGTTGTAGATTTACTCTCCAACACACCGGTGGGCTGAAGTAGTAAACTATTTGGCACGTTTTGTTTACGTGGCAAATCCCTTACTGGCTGTGTCGGGTGATGTAGGGTTACGACACATTTATACTGACGCTATCTAACCCAAAAACCTTTATTATGAACTGGCTTGCGGTGTCGGCGCACTTCCCTCTCAGCGTACAACGGGCGGGGCCAAACGTTGCTGGCAGGTTGTTGGCACCGTTGGACTAAAGTTGGCCCAAACATTGGGCCCAGTGTTCAGTGTTTCGTAGTTTTCCACCTTCTCTCGCTTCTTGTTGTCCTCCCATCAGTCCAAGAGGGGCAATGCGGTTGAATTCACTCCCGCCCCCCATCTGGATGAAGGCTTTTGCCAAGTCTCATCCATGGTTCTATATTTCACAATGCTGGTCAGTATAATAATGATGAGGGCGGTGGTGGTAGTATCAGTGTCAATTGCACTGTATAATAATTATGATGGCGGTGGTGGTAGTATCAGTGTCAATTGCACTGTATAATAATTATGATGGCGGTGGTGGTAGTATCAGTGTCAATTGCACTTTTAGGCCATTTGGACTTAACGCAGTTGATGTTTCTACGCGAGACATCAGTTCCCATGCACCACGACCAAATGTGGAAACTTCATCCACGTGCATCGGTGAAACCCAGAAAAGGACTGGCAGACAGATTGAGGAACCAACCAAGTATTCTCGCCATTCCCAGCCTCACACACTCTCACGAGTTACAGAATATTTAATATCCACGGGGACACAGCCTCTCTGCTGTCACCATATGTGGCTAGCTAGGATGTTGTGGCTGTGCTGTGTTTTCGGGGTATCTCGCATGTTGGTCATCGTTTATGAAGGATCGTCCATCGCACGGAGTTAAACGTGGGACACCAGGCCAAACAACACGTGGCACAACCCAAAAATAAATCGAATAACCATGTGGTCTGTTGTCCAACTTCACAGTTTAATTCTCTCGGTCAGAGGCAAGACTGGCGTTGAGGCTCAGGACGAACGAGCATCTTGGCCTTGACGCCTGCCTATCATAATCTTGAGACTGGAGAAATCCGATGAGCTGTGAAACTCTTTTCCAGTAAACCTATATAATCCCCTTTAACATTTGTAGAGACTAACTCGGAGACACTAAGAGTTGGAGGCACTTCTTTATTAACCAGCACCATCGGAGTTAACACTTTTATCATTAGTCCATCTATGATCAGCGACGTTACTCAGTCAGGACAGTTGATTGGCTGCCTGACTGGTGACGCCTCGAGATGGTGAAGACGGATATGACGACAAGGAAGATGGTGAAGACGCCGAGAAGGATGATGAAGACGCCGAGAAGGATGATGAAGACTACGAGAAGGATGGTGAAGACGACGAGAAGGATGGTGAAGACTACGAGAAGGATGATGAAGACCACGAGAAGGATGATGCAGACTACGAGAAGGATGATGAAGACTACGAGAAGGACGGTGAAGACGACGAGAAGGACGGTGAAGACGCAGAGAAGGACAGTGAAGACTTCAGCAGCACGACGGGGACCCCACTCCATACGACAGCCCCGAGGTCCCCTCCAGGGGCCCCTCTTATACTGTCAGCGTGGCCTGGCTCCGCCCCCGGCCACGCCCCCTTTCTAGAACCTCCCAGCGGGTTCTCGGTGTGCCCCGTCTGTGACCTTTTCCCCGAGATCCCCCTCTGGTGTATCACGTGGCCTGCTGACATTAGGGCTGGAGAAGTCGCAGATCCCCTTCCCTGCCAGCAGCCAGCGCTATGCTGCTACATTATTATTATTAGTCTATACCACTACACATTCATACAGCATGTTTACATCCCGAATCTCTGCATTTGCGTAGTGATGGGCAGCGGTAGTGTAGTGGTCAGCGCACTTCGCTACAAACCCGGCGACCCGAGTTCGATTGCCGCTCGCGGCCAATACCAGTGACGATTATCCGAATCGACTCGGCCTTAAAAAAATGAACCTGGTGTGGTGTGTAAACATCAGTACTGGGGAGGCAAATGCAGCCAGGTGTGGTGCTAGCCACCCACCCCCTCGTGTGCCATACAAACGTTCAATGATGCTCGCGAACAACACTTGCCTAGGCTATATGGGGGATCTGTCTTTGTAGTAGACATGCTGTAGATTATGCATGCGAGGGTAAGAATGGTGAGACGACTCTGTTGTCTACACCGTTGCCATTCTGTAATTATTTATAATTCAGCATTAGTCTGCATTCTGCGCAGAAAAAATTGCAAGATTATAGGAAGCACTTCGTGTGGAGGGCGCTTCACCTTCAAAAGGCTTCAATCTTCAAAGGGCCCAATCATATTCACAAGCCTCTTCATCGCTTCTGGTTTAATCAGTAAACTTCGGAATGGGGTGTCCACACAAGGTTAAAACCAACTGCACATCGCACGTCTGAATATTTGAAACTTTTCGGTTGTATTATTAATCCAATTCATAGTTGGTTTCTTGTTGGCATGTAAAAATAGTTTTTTTTTTAAGTACAACACTCCACCATCCACCAAAGCCAATCAAATTAAGTTGTCACATCAGCAAAACCGGAAGAATTGTTTTCGTTTAACAGCAGGCGCAATATTAGTTGGAAAGTTGCTCTAAGAGTTCCAAAATGGGTTTACTCCTTCATGAGACGATATTCCCACATTGGAGACCGGTTATATCGCGACACTACCCATCGTCCTCCGCACAAGAACACACGCCACGTTCGTATGACAAAGCTCAAAAAAAGGTTACTTTATTTGTTCTCTTGTGCAGTCAATTACAAACACAACAACCATAGATTAAAAGCCAGCCGATCACCAACCACAGCACGTTAGTCACCAAAACTCTACTGAACAATGCCTTCAGCCGTGCGGCAACATACAAACAAACCCCCCCCCACAAACACGCGATTCGTTATTAATCTAACGCGGTGGTTCACGTCGGCACAACGGGTGGGGTAGACTGCGGTTAAAATATGAATGCGATGTCAGTGAACCGGCACGCACTCTTATCTGAACTGGGCTACGATTCATATTTCACCACCCACGCAAGGCGCTGCTGAAGTGCGCACGCGCAAACTTGAGATCAAACCGTTGAAAAATAGCACGGTTTAGAAAATGACTCCCCAATTCCCGCTACAACCATTGGTGAATGCGTTAATTTTGGTGAGACGGAGTGCTATCAAGGAGACATTTGCCATCAGCCACTTTGTAATCAAGCGCGTCTAATTACCGCTACAATTCATGAGTTGCATAAATCCCGTAACGCCAATGTGGAGTAAGGCAGCGTTAACCGATGGTGCAATGAGCGAATTGCACAGCAGCAATAATGGGAATCGCATTGGGTTGGTAATACCATGCTCCTCTTTGCATCGTTAGCTCATTACACCACTGCACCGTGGGACAAATGTGACCAGATAACAAAAAAAAGTCTCGCGAACGGAGCCTTTAGCTGCTAACTGCATCTGTTCTCGGACATCAAAACGTTGTTTTCGTGCGATAAAAAAAGCATTGCGCTTTCAAGATGCTGACAATGTTCTGTTGCTATCCCAAGAGTGTTCGGGTTGTACCGCGTTTCGTTTGGCGTGACATTCATTTCAGTTCCCGATGAAAGCTCCCTCGACCCACTGGTGTCTATGCCCTTGCCAGTTCACATTTTATTATGATTACTTAGTGTTTGTTGCTCCACTTGCCGAACTATCCAGGCTTCACAGCAGGACTTCACATCGTTCATTTGTCCCAGCACATGGGCAGAGATAAACGTCGGACAGCCACTCTTGAACAACACCACGTGGTACCGACAATCGGAGAGCCCGTAAGAGAATAACCGAAAATACATACGCAAGAGCAGTGTACGGTATTCGCAAGGCGAGAATTAAACTCGCGACCTCTAAGCCGACGAGTCAAATTAGGCATGCCAACTGAGTGCAGGCAGAAATACCGAAAGCCATATGCAGCGTGACTGTAAACAAACTCGATTCAAAGTGTGCGGCCAGCTAAGACGACCACTTTTGCCACCTTTCGCGAATGGTTCACCGCAGATGCGTTTCATCATTCGCCGCAGACAAGGAGATTTGTAAACAATGACTTTCGAAGCAGCATTCCCTCGTTTTAGAGTCCGTATATTTGCACTAAAAACTGCGACTAATAGCTTCCGAGCCAGGTTCACAAAATACCTAGCAATAGCTTTGCACATCTCAGCTCAGGAAATTAGGTTTAACAAAAAGCCTTCCCAATTAATGCAAAGTTTATGAAGACTCGTCTTAGTGCATACAGCAATACAAAATTAATTCCATAGGGCACTTTGTGGGCAACAATGGAGTTAGTTCATACAGTTGGTTGCGTTGTAACTTAAATACACAATCGTTTTCCAATGCGGAGCATGCTATTTTGTGTAGACAAAGTGAACTTTATTATTTGTAAGTAAAACAATTTATTCAGATAAATACCCACCATGCACTGCTTTCAGCGGAGTCACTCCATGTGATGCTTCCTACATTTTACTTCATGCTGTCCAGGGGCGTTCAGTTGAGATGCAATGCACTGCACAGTAGAACGTAACAATTCACCAGAGCAGAGATCATGTGAACTGTCACAACTCCAGATTGTGATGCGAATCCAAAAAAATAATAATTAGGTCTCGTTTTTACACCTCGTTTCTATTGTTTGTTATTTTTTTCTGTCTCACGTAAAGTTTTTGTTCAAGTCGGTATACTCAATGTTACTCGGTCAAATTTGCACAAATCGCAAATCATCGTTTTTCATGTGAACACACAACTTAATGCTGTATCATGAGTGCAAGAAATACATTTTTATAAATGAACCAATTACATCGCTCACGACTGCACCGGATAACGGAATTGAATAAAACGTGTCGTGGATTCCAGTGATGGACTTAAATGGCCTTCAACACCATCTGGCACAAAAGCCTGCATGTGCTCAAGCATCTCGCATCAACGAACAAGGTGCAACTTTCACGGTTTTGAATTTGGTAATCAAAGAAACAAAACACATTCAAGATCCATCCAATGGCTTTAAACATTGATTGAAACAATTTAAAAAATCGTACATCCAACAGTTCATTGCCGAAATCAACAGGGTCAGTTAAGTTTGTAAAGTTAGCTGCTGCGTTGTTTTGCGAGTTAAAAAATTTTCCCCTTTCTCCTTTCGTGAAGATTTCATGAACAATTATATTCTTTTTTTATGTTAAATGCTTTGAAATGTCAACTCCAACTTTACACTATGCTTTGTTTAAACTCCGCATGCGAACACACGACACGCCAAAACCCTCCCGTGTCATGCGTCAGGTCCCCCGTGGGTGAACCGCTCTGAGTTGGGGCGGCATTTCAGCAACGGTGCACGAGCCCCAAAGCGTTGGTGGTGCACGCAGCCCTCTCTCAACTAGGACGTGGTCCATCAGTGCGGCGGTGTTGGTGGCGATGGACAAAATGAAGACCACGGCCCAAACGTTGGGTAAAGCAGAGCTTGGCATTCACAAGCTGGCAGCTGGAAGCTCGGTGCCCGCTGTCGAGCGACTTTATCGGAATTCTTGATAAATTACGTGAACGCATTTTTTGCGTATTTGAGGCAGGGTTGGGTTCCGTTGCCAATAAATAAATCACTTCATAACCAATTAAAAAAATGTTTGCTTTCGCTTCCAACAATATGCGCACGAGAGGGTGTTAAACAAAACAGCTTTTAAAAAAACTAATGTGACCCAACGGAGACAGGAGTTGAGATTTCGCCACGCTCACCGCGGCTTGAACCGGCCGCGTGGAAAACCGCGACGAATCCGTTTCACTTTCTGCCGGCGGTTGGCGACGTGGAGTCGGAGTCGCCGAGCGCCTGGTACGACACGACCGGACCGTCGCGCTTGCGATCGAACAGACGCCGGAGCATCCCGTCGCCGCTCTCCGCCCGCGCCGCCTCAGCGGGCGACGCCGGCGACGCGGGAGCCTCGCCGCCCGTCTCCTTGACGGTGTCGCCGTGGTGGGTCCGCACGAGGCCGTGCGGCTGCTGCTGCTGCTGCTGCTGCTGCTCGGGAAGAGAGGGCGGCTCCCACTGTGGTTGGAAGACGGCCGTGAGACGGCGCATCTGCGGAAGCTCGCAGAACGTCTCCAGCACCAGCAGCATGGAGATGAGGCCCAGCAGCAGATAGACTGATGGGAGGGACGCGGCGGTGCATGGAGACAGGGATGGGGGGGGGGGCACGGAGTGAGTAGGGCAGCGAGAAGGAATGAGAAACCTAATCGCTTCCGAGGGGCAACGATTCGCGTTGTCTTGCCCGAACAAGTGTCGTTTATTCAAATGAAAAATTGGATGCGGTGGATCAATGTGCATCATTACCAACATGAGCCAAAATCAATCCACAGCTAAATGAAGGCTTGCTCAAGTGATGGCCATTTCAGCCAATCGCAGGACAGTGACATGCGAGCGATACAAACAATCACATACCTTTCCATGTCGCTGCGTAAATTGATCGGACGCAGTGAATTGCATCGCACCCAATCAACGCCCACCGCAAAGCAGACGGGCACCATATTCACGGCTAACACACCCCCGCAGCCTTAACCGGGGCGTGACCCCGCTGCGCTCGAGCGGCGAACCTCAGCCACCGCCACGGCCACAAAACGACGCGCCACCGTGCCGGCGCGAGCGGGCGCCACGCACCGGTGACGCAGACCTTGTAGAGCTCGCGGCTGGGCTGCCGGTCCGCCTCCCCCGGCACGTAGTCGCCGAGGCCGACGGTGCTCAGGGAGATGAAGCAGAAGTAGAAGGCGCCGAGGAATCCCCAGCCCTCCTCCAGCGACGCGAAGACGGCGGCGGGCACGACGAAGAAGAGCACGGCGACGCAGGCCAGGAGCAGAGCGGCGTGCGCCGCGGCCAGCAGCTCGGGCGACTGCGGCGGCGGCGACGAGGAGGAGGAGGAGGAGGCGGCGGCGAGCGACCGCAGCGGGCGGCGCGTCAGGTGCTCCATCAGGCGCTGGACGATGGAGGTGAGAAGCAGCAGGGTGAACGGGATTCCCAGCACGGCGTAGAGGATGCACAGGGCCTTGCCGGCGTCCGAAAGGGGCACCGTGTGCCCGTAGCCTGTGGCAAAAGGCGCGTCCGCGAGTCAAGGGCAGGACGAGCCGGCGGAGAGGAGCGGACGGTACATCAAGTGAGAAATACTAAACTAAAAAAGTAACTTTTTATTTTTTATTTTACCTGGTAAGGCCCACCCGAGCTCTATGGCTCTTTTTCAGAAACGACCTGGCCACCAATGATAGCTCGACGAAGTATTTATTGCGGCCAAATACTAAAAAAAAAAAATGTTTTCAAATGGTGAGGGGAAAACACCGGAGGACCTGGTGAAAAATCCACACGACCACGGTGAGAACGTGCACATGGGCAGGCCACGTGATGGAGAGCGGGCAGGCCACGTCATGGAGAGTGGGCAGGCCACGTCATGGAGAGTGGGCAGGCCACGTGATGGAGAGTGGGTAGGCCACGTCATGGAGAGTGGGCAGGCCACGTCATGGAGAGCGGGCAGAGTGGGCAGGCCACGTCATGGAGAGTGGGCAGGCCACGTCATGGAGAGCGGGCAGGCCACGTGATGGAGAGCAAACCGACGAAAGGTGAGAGGCGATGTTACCTGTGGAGCGGAGACCAAAACGGAGTAAGAGGGCACTAGAGAAAGCAGCAGCAGCAAGATGACGTCGCAGAGTTCGGAAGCCACGACTGGACAGGAGAGCAACCACAGCAGAGTTCTGTGGCCAGCAGTGGGAAGTTCACGGCTGAGAAGAACAGCAACTTGTTTACGCCCACGACCCAGTGGCGTCGTGCGGTTGGCATGGACCCCGGTGAAATTTAATTGGTGCCCCCTCCCCAACCCTCCGACACCCCCACCTCTCTCTATGCAAGCACCTTCGGCCCATGGGCCACCGTGCAGCAGCTGCACTGCCCGCACACTCGGAAGCGATGCCACCAACCGGCGCAGAATCCACCGCACTTGGGCGAAGGAGGTACAGTGAGGGAAAAAAGTATTTGATCCCCTGCTGATTTTGTACGTTTGCCCACTGACAAAGAAATGATCAGTCTATAATTTTAATGGTAGGTTTATTTGAACAGTGAGAGACAGAATAACAACAACAAAATCCAGAAAAACGCATGTCAAAAATGTTATAAATTGATTTGCATTTTAATAAGGGAAATAAGTATTTAACCCCCTCTCATGACTTAGTACTTGGTGGCAAAACCCTTGTTGGCAATCACAGAGGTCAGACGTTTCTTGTAGTTGGCCACCAAGTTTGCACACATCTCAGGAGGGATTTTGTCCCACTCCTCTTTGCAGATCTTCTCCAAGTCATTAAGGTTTCGAGGCTGACGTTTGGCAACTCGAACCTTCAGCTCCCACCACAGATTTTCTATGGGATTAAGGTCTAGAGACTGGCTAGGCCACTCCAGGACCTTAATGTGCTTCTTCTTGAGCCACTCCTTTGTTGCCTTGGCCGTGTGTTTTGGGCCATTGTCATGCTGGAATACCCATCCACGACCCATTTTTAATGCCCTGGCTGAGGGAAGGAGGTTCTCACCCAAGATTTGACGGTACATGGCCCTGTCCATCGTCCCTTTGTTGCGGTGAAGTTGTCCTGTCCCCTTAGCAGAAAAACACCCCCAAAGCATAATGTTTCCACCTCCATGTTTGACGGTGGGGATGGTGTTCTTGGGGTCATAGGCAGCATTCCTCCTCCTCCAAACACGGCGAGTTGAGTTGATGCCAAAGAGCTCCATTTTGGTCTCATCTGACCACAACACTTTCACCCAGTTGTCCTCTGAATCATTCAGATGTTCATTGGCAAACTTCAGACGGGCATGTATATGTGCTTTCTTGAGCACGGGGACCTTGCAGGAGCTGCAGGATTTCAATCCTTCACGGCATAGTGTGTTACCAATTGTTTTCTTGGTGACTATGGTCCCAGCTGCCTTGAGATCATTGACAAGATCCTCCCGTGTAGTTCTGGGCTGATTCCTCACCATTCTCATGATCATTCGAACTCCACGAGGTGAGATCATGCATGGAGCCCCAGGCCAAGGGAGGTTGACAGTTCTCTTGTGTTTCTTCCATTTGCGAATAATCGCACCAACTGTTGTCACCTTCTCACCAAGCAGCTTGGCAATGGTCTTGTAGCCCATTCCAGCCTTGTGTAGGTCTACAATCTTGTCCCTGACATCCTTGGAGAGCTCTTTGGTCTTGGCCATGGTGGAGAGTTTGGAATATGATTGATTGATTGCTTCTGTGGACAGGTGCCTTTTATACAGGTAACAAGCTGAGATTAGGAGCACTCCCTTTAAGAGTGTGCTCCTAATGTCAGCTCGTTACCTGTATAAAAGACACCTGGGAGCCAGAAATCTTTCTGATTGAGAGGGGGTCAAATACTTATTTCCCTCATTCAAATGCAAATAAATTTATAAAAATTTTGACATGCGTTTTTCTGGATTTTTTGTTGTTGTTATTCTGTCTCACTGTTCAAATAAACCTACCATTAAAATTAAAGACTGATCATTTCTTTGTCAGTGGGCAAACGTACAAAATCAACTACTTTTTTCCCTCACTGTACACAGCCAAGCCACTGAGAAACGAACAATTGTGTGTGTGATGACATCCAATTTGTAGGCCAACACGCGTGAAAGGAGTTTCTAAAAATAACAACAATCATTATTATCATCCCACATACCCTATTCCACCGAGAACAGATTTGGCTGACGTCTATAATTGAGGCATTAAAGTGAGTCACTACCAACTGTGCAAATGGCAGGGCATGCGCTGACATTTCAGCATGGAGCGTAATCATCCACTCAGCCAGGAATTGTTATGATGTTTCAACTTGGCGATGTTTTGCCAACTTCTTTTCATTTTGATTAACACAAATAATAGATCAGAAAAATCCGTTAATCTCTCCAGAATCTTTTTTTTTTAAACCGAGTCTTACCACCACTCTACCTCTCACGCCTCACCAACCAGCACAAACCAGCGTGGTGAAGTATGGTCAAAGAACCCACGTGACCAACACGGTGTGGGGGGGGGGGGCGATCCTCCCGCAGATAACTTGACAAAGAGTTGTAAGATCAGGGGCGGAGCCAGGGGGGGTGACAGGGGTTACATTCTGCGTAAAAGTGTACGACACTCGGTCTGGCGGACTCCGTGCAACTGCATTGTCAGAGTGTGTCGCCAACCGATGGCGTCTAGTTCAACAGCCTGACTCTCTAATCATTCTTGAAATAAAAAATTTGTTTAATGTCACCCCGGCCTGAAATCCTGGCTCCGCCCCTGCGTAAGATTATACAGTTTTGGTTCAGCAGCCTGGACCAGCATTATCTAGATTATTTTAATTAAGCAAGCAATCTGTCTATGGTCTGATTTCATCCAGTCAGGCCTGTTAAACAACCCGTTCAGGCAATTTTTTGCAGATTTTGCATGTTGAAGGATTTTGCATGGAAGGAAACCTGCCAGCATTGAGAAAACGCCACGCGTGTGATTAGTGAACACCTCCCAACCCCAGACGCTCTCAAGTCCTGTACTGACATGTTTGGACAATGAGCATTATTTGGCGTTTGGTATGCCAGAGGAAATCATCGTACTCAGAGGAAACCCACCAATGTATTCCTGGGGTATAACATCCGCACCTCCAATTAACACGGTTTGGCTACGTATGGTGCGAAAGAAGGTGACCGTACGTACATCTCTGCACGTAATAATTAAATCATCTATGGCTGTGGCTGCCATTTTGCCACCCAACAGATCTCATCTAATACAGAACTGGGATTTGGATTTAAGAAATTCTATACTACATTTGCAAATCGGTCAATGTTTTACTGTGTGCGAAGTGGCCAGGAAAAGACAGTACTGTACAACAATGGGGGAGTGCAGGGAATTGAACACACAACGTAAGATAACAAATTATACACGACAACAATGTCAAAATGTTCAAGTGATTCATCTAGTTAATCACACAAGTCCATGTAAGGGAGAATATACTAAGTGCCAGCTAGATGCCAAATTATGCCAAGTTCCTGACGCGTCATGGATGAAGGAGCATCCTCCAAATCCGGCATTAAGTCTTGAACAGAAGTTAGAACGAGAAACTTAGAGGTGCTCAAAGACAACAAATGGGAAGTTCCACAAACTCAGGGGTACATTGCACGCGTTTTAAAGATGTGGATTATCCGTATGATCGTTCAGTGGCCATATATGTGTGTGTGTACTATGTCAACCAATGAAAACTCACACTAAATTAAAAAACAAATCTGTCCACCTTTCCAGATAAATGAGGAATGTTAATAAAATACCACAGTGTCAGACATGGACACGTTGGGATGGCGATGGGTGCATTTATGTTTATGTAGAGATCAATTCATTGATTCAGTCCAGATTGTAGGCAACATTTTCTAAAACCGTTTATTATAATGACACCCCATTTGTGTTATTAGGACAATATGAATATTCTGACCATCGCCTAATTTGTGCAATTGTAATATCAACTTGCAGAGCAGCCAGAATTCACTCTCGATGAGACGACGACTCAGGAGGCACGAGAAGCCACAGACGAACTCGGAACGAAGCGTTGAGCCAGCACCAACAATTGCCCAAGCTTTGCAGTCCTGTGTATATATTAAAGTGCTATCGGCCCAATTATGAGCATACGGTATACATGCGAGAGGAAACCGAAGCACCTGGAGAAACCCACGCGTTCAAAGAGGCAACACACTCTAATCCCATCGAGACGGAGCAGGTGGAGTCGAGATTTTTTTGCCGTGCCAACTTCTCCTGGCAAGTCATGGCCATGGCACTTCCTCAGCCTTCGCGGGAAGAGTTGTTTCGCAAACATCGGTGCGGTGATCCACCAATCCTCGCTGCAGTCCTCCACAGTGCTGGATTACACAGGTCACGTGGGAAGCCACCAGCGCCAGGGCTCAACTCCCCGGCGTGGATGAATGAAAGCATCGACAAACAACAACAACAAGGAGAGCGAGACGACAACTCGACGACTGTTGCGAGCAGGATTAAGGAGGTCATTCTGAAATTCTGGTCTCTTTTTTGATGGTCGCCTAATTGTGCGGCGACTGTCCGGATGGGAGGAGTTCAATGATGAACAAAAGCACACACAGACACACACACACCGTCAACGACACCACACAACCGACAACAACAACAAACTCCTTACCGACTGTCGTGAGTACGGTACTGGCGAAGAACAGTGCAGACACGAAGTCCCAGTGGGGGCCGGCCGTGGCGTTGCGCAGCGCCGAAACGCCGTGCGTCCTGGCCTCGAGGGCGTCTCGCAGGAACCCCTCGAGCGCCTCGTCGCTCAGGCACGCGTGCTGCCGCACGAACGCGTCCCGAAGCCTCCTCACGTCCATCCGGAGGCGCTCCTCGTACGGCCGCTCCAGGGTGGAGAAGACGATGGCTCCCAGCACGAGGTACAAAGCATAGGTGGCTAGCAAAGCGAGGAAGCACGTCAACGACCTCGAAGCCATCGTGTGAGCCGAGACGGGGGTTTGTTGTTGTTGTTTTCCGATAGCAGCAAGTCCACCCAAGCCACCCTGCAGATATTTGCTGTCACTGTGGCACTAAAATTTTCGCAGCCCGCTCTCTCGCCCTCTCTCTCTCCACGTCTACTGCAGTGTCGTGCGGTGTAGGTGTTCTACCGTGTGCGAATATATAAAGGTTGGCAAGCCTGGTGTGTTGTTATATTAGTCCGTCAGGTTACAGAATCCCACGGAATTAAAATAACGATTTGTCGTTGTTGATAAACGCGCAAGTTTGGCGGCCGAGTCACGCACGGTCATTGTGTCATCACGAAGACGCGGCACCGCTACACTCGCACCCTGTGCGTCTCCGTGTGACCTATCGCCGCCTGCGACTGCACTCGTACAAGTCGCTAGAGGCGGGCGGGATTTAAATCCCCCTCGGCTTGCCAGTAGCGTGTAACGTTGCGCGCGTCAACTTGCCGAAATGTTCGCCGACGATCTGAACGCGAAGCGTGTCGAGCCCAACATCTTTCTGGGGCGGTTTTAATCGAGTGCCGGCGACCCCTCGTTGGTGAAAGTCATAGTTTGGAGCGACCTTGCCCTGGGCATCCAGAGAGAGAGAGAGCGAGAGAGAGCGAGAGAGAGCGAGCGAGCGAGAGCCAGAATGGCAGTTTTGAAATATCAAATGTGCACGTTGTTTATGTATTTATTAGAGCCGAACAATCGCACGGAATCGATCTCGCCGCTGTCTCCCCGTGTTGGCCACACGTCTCTTTGACACGCGATTGCGAAAAAAAAATTCCCACCTCGCAAATCAACAATGGGGGAAGGAAGCCCTTTGAAGGGAGGAGGAGTCAAGGAAATAACCACACCCGCCGCCTGGCCATGTCGCCACTGATTTACTGGTGATGCCGAACGGCACGTAAACAATTACGTCTCATCATCGGCAGGAGCGGTCGTGGGTTCGCCACTGCTGGATGAAGCCCTCACCCCGCCCTCCGCTTCCCCTCCACCACCAAGCTTTCGCCATCTCTCACGATTCTGCGATTTCATAATCCACCTAGCATCTTCTTAGCATCATTAGCACCATCTCACCATCCTGAGATTTAATAATCCACCTATTATCATTATCATCATGTCATGATTCTGGGATTTATTAATCCACCATAGCATCATCTCACCCGACCTCGCGAATGTAATGCGGTAATCCACCGTGCAACATCTGCACACGAGCTGATTCCAATCGCGTTCCGTGATTATAATAATTATACACGTAAAAACACAACATTACATTACAAGTAGTACACCAATTAAGGGGTGAACTGTCGTGTGCGTTCGTTTGTCGTGAGTTGGATTCTCAGGTGCGTGCTCAAAGTGGAAGGGATATACAGTACGCTATTGAATAAAAACAATAATTAATTAATAATGAATCGTTGGCAACATCCTGTGTGTGTGGCATACACTATCCCCGGTAGGCTTACCGTACATGTAATTAGCATTAATTACACCGATATGTTAATGTTTACATACTGTACTGAATGTGTATATTCTCTGGTAGGGGGAGACGCGGTGGCGCAGTGGTTAACGCACTGCGCTGTTAAGCCGGCCACCTGAGTTCAATTCCCCGGCCACGGCCAACATCGGTGACAACCGACGTGAGCACGGCGCTTGTGCCAGGCTAGGTGCACCACTTTAAGGCCACGTGAAGTGTCGAACGCCCGCTGGCAGGAGGTCACGGGTCAAACCCAGGTGGTGCCATGGGTTGACTGACTGAGATAAGCGGCCGATGCACCGCCCGTGCCACCTCCAATGCCAACTTGCTGTGTTTTATCCGCCCGGCGCTCCGCTCGTTGTTGTGAGCGTCGCTCCTCTGCTCTCCGTTGTTGCTCGAAGGCTTCCAACTGCCCAGCCAATCCCCCCCACAACCTCCCCCGCCTCTACCAACCCGCACTGACCAGAGTGGTGAAGTATGGCCAAACAACTGCCGTGATCGACACGGCGTGGAGGAAGATGTGTACATTACAGTTGTATTCATTTGCGTACAAGTAAATTCAGTCAGCATATATCAGTGCATGTACAATGTCAGTACCGTGTCACACATTCAGTGTAATGATTGCACATTATATCTTGCTTAACGGATTATAAGACTGTCTGGCAGTAAGACGCACCACAGACGTGTGGCTGGTGTCACTAAAGTTATTCAGATCTAATCTCACACCCACACACACGCACATGCCGGACTATAAGACGCAACCTGCAACTACGCATTGCTCTTAGAAACACAGAGTGGAATCTGTGCGTCTTGCAATCGAGAGAATACGGTAAACGCTACTTTAAATATCTGCGTGCGGACGCTTATCTCTGTGTTGAGAATGCATACCAATTGGGGCTTTGATGCCTTAATTGGGAAGGTGCGATGACAATTCATACAAACGCCCCACCCACTCCCCTTGTATTAGCATGACCACACACATACGAGTGCGTGTGTGTGTGTTAGAACGGTACACGCGTGTAAGCTATTCTTGTACACGCCACGTGATATACATTCACATCACATCCTAAAATGGGACCTGAACCGATCAGTTCTGTCCATTGCGAGTGTGTTGAACCGCAAAAGGTTCATAAAGAGAGATGGGGAAGGGTTTTTACGATGATGATGATTGTGGGGGTAAGATTTGCGTTACTAATTTAGCAATCCTGCCCGGAGGGATGCGATCGTTTAATGGCATTACAGGTGGCTGGGTGGACCCACTATGTGACACGGTTATTGTTCCTGGGTAGGAAGTGTTATATATTGTATTGCTTATGCCTAATTTTTTTAATGGCTATTATTCCCCATAAACTTTGCTTTTGTGACCAGGACTCTATGTGAACGAAAGACACAAATGCACACTAAGTTTTATCATTGAAAATAGGTAAATTTCAAAATATCAATGTCCTGGTCACAAAAGCAAAGTTTGTGGGGAATAATAGCCATTTTCTGTACTTTTGAGGCATAAGCAATTAGGAAATAACACTTACTACCCAGGAACAATTTTTTTACACTTATTATTCCATCGCAGCGTCGTGAGAGGCGGCGGCGTCTGCTTCGGGAGGCCTTCATCCAGCAGTGGATTGACCATGGGCTGATTATGAAGATATTAGAAGGGCGGCCGAGCCTCCAGAAGAATTGGGACGTTTCGTCCCCTTTCGTGTCTGACATCGCGATAATCGTCGCGATATCGTGCACCACTATACATCTTGAAATGTAATATCGCGCTCTCGTCCGGTAAAATGAAAAACAAAATAACGGATCGGTTTGCTGTCTTCTCCACACAGATCCATTCAAAGCTGTGGGCAGTTTGTGGGTGCCGTCTGTGTGCGCTGTAATGGCCCTCTGCTGACTATTGCTCTTATTGTTATACTGCATCGGCTTGCACACAAACGTCGGTCCGTGGCATGACCCGGGTATATTGATGATCACTGAGCCAACGCATGGGCATGTCTCTGGCACAGTATGTATGTTGAACTTCTTTCACACCGTACGTAGCCGATCGTGACAATTTGGAGGTGCTGATGGCACTTACTGTGGATTACATTTCAGTCGTGTTGCTTGCTTTGTCCCCACGGAAATTACGTCTGGCCAATCTCAAAAGTTAACGACATTAAGGGTTTTAATCGGCATTTCGGCTGGAATAATGTGCGCATAATTTCATGACAGAGACAACGACTAGGGAAACGGTGTCTCCGTAGGAATGCGGTTCAACTGGTTTCATCGATCCATCTCCTTCGGCGGTGGTCCTTATGGGCATGTTTCCCTCTATTGGCTGCCGTTAAGTCACCAGTCTCGTCCATCGCCATCAACCCTTCATGGTGCACGCCACCCAAATTGCCAAGTTACAGTCGTGCGCAGGCACTCCCCAGCTAAAGACACTGGCAGACAGCTGAAACAAACAAATATATAAGCTGACGTTTTAAGCAATGGTCTTTATTGGCAGAGCAGAGGCGCCTAAACTGGGAATTGACAACGTGATTTTTTTGACAGTTTATTCTCGAATAACATAACATCGATTTGACCACAAGTGGTGGCACACCTATGCATACAGACCCTGCCCCAGGCCGTTGATTTTGAACTCGTCCACGTAGATTGGGCGTCCGTCGCATCGGCGGTGACAAGAGTTAGGATGTGTCACGTGCGTGGCGCCAGTGCGAGGCCAGCGTGATCCTGTGGAGACGCGCACAGAGAGAGGAGACCCGTAGCCTCGCGCAGAGACCCATAGACTCTCATAGAGTTCCATAGATTCACGTAAGAGTTCCATAGCGTCAAACGCACAGAGCCCCATAGACTCGCATAGAGATCCATAGATTCACCCATAGAGTCACATAGAGGTCCATAGACTCATATTCTCACATAGAGTTACATCGAAGCACATAGAGACCCAGAGTGGGAGGCTAGCCCGACTCGATGAAGCAGGCCTTTTCCCGCAGACGTCACAGGTGATGGCAGGAAGGCGATTCGTGATCAGGCTTCGGGTGGACGACGCCCCACTGAGGACTCGGTGTCTCTCCACCCTCGTCTCCTCGATTTGCTCCATGCCTCGGAAACTCCTCCGTTGTGAGCGATCACGAACTACCTCCTCCCATTCGTCGACGGAGATACCGGAAGCATTCAGACGCCGCTAGAGCAAATCCTTAAACCGCAGGCACTGTCCTCCTCAGCTGTGTGAGCAGGACATCATTTCTAACTCGATACTTTCTGCAATGCTGTTGGCCTGGCTCGGAGTAGGGATTACTGGCGTAAGGCACTACAACTCGAGTACAAGGTATGCCTATCCATGATAATCCTACATTGTACCCAATATCCATATACTCATATGATGAGGTGTACACGAATATAGGGCACAATGAGGACAAAGTCAAGCGAGATGGATGTGGAGTGCTAACATCATTCCCAGAACAGTGCTCTGGACTTGATTTGAAGCACTGCCCAAAAGGGCCATGCCGAGAACTTGAACAGCATTCGGATGATATGCTCGGGACATGCAGAGACAGTGCGTTTTACATCGATAAATAATAATGATTTATTTGTATCTGAAAATGCTGTAGCAGAATTTGTAGAGCGCACAGTTTTGGCACGGAGTTGCGAGGGGAAACTATGGACAAACCGGAGGGCAGCCAGAACCGATGCCAACAATTGCCCAAGCGATGTGGTCCTCTATTGGAATGTTTGGCTAACTCTGTAAATAATAACCATGCAATAGTTGCAGTGAAAATTCACTCCAAAGTGGCGTGCAAATGGAATCAGTCATGTCCAGCATTTATGCTAAATAAATTGTTATAAATTAATTAATTGGCATTTATTAAAAATTTGCAGGAGTAATGGCAACATTTACATTTCATCTGAATTACACAACCTAAAGCCAGGCTCTGCATATGTGGGGCATAGCAATTCCTTTTTTTTAATCTAAAATACAGATGCAGTTCCCTTATGTAAAAATGTGTTCCGTGACGTGGTAAAAAGATAGCAGTGCAGAAATGAATTCTTAAATCCATCTGTGCAGGACGTTGAGTATTAGCCAATCGTATGTGCGGCCTTGGGGCTGGTCATCTACGTAAAAAAATATCTGCTTAGTTCAATGGGCCTTACCAGCTGAAATAAAGTGTTAGTATGCATGGTCGGTGTTCTCTGAGAACACCAATTTCCTCCCATACAAAGTCAAACACTCGTTCATATCAAAATGCAGCAGGACCCTACTGAAGATCTAAATTGACAGCCAGTGAGGCTCCCCTGGGTGAATAAAGATACTTTTGGATCTTCAAAGTATTTACCTATGCATCCCATCGCGTTTGTTCTCTGACAATGCACAAAGTTGGAATAAGTAGAGTGTCCTCTTCCCACACACATGTGGGGTTTTTTGTTCCCATGCACTGCTAGATTTCCTACAACATGTCAAACAATAATAATCTATAACTATAAACTTGAATCGGTTGTATAACAAGCCTGGCTCAGGATATCCAGAATGTCAATACCAGGCCATGGATTGCTCGCTTTAGCAGATGCCGCTTCATAATATTGGCTCAGTTGCCTAGTAGGCTGAGAAGCAGTCTTGAGACTCCGAGAGCCTATCCTGTGTAAGTTAAAAGCATAATTCATAATGTTTTATCCTTTTGTCCTGCACAGTATTATCGTTTGTAAAGTGACGTGTGCTCAGCAGTTGATTTCACAGTCTCAATGGCTTTTCTGAACGAGACTGGAATGTTACAGGAATTGTCAAAGCAGGACGTCATTGATTTATTTTTTCCAAGTGCATTATGTGCACGCAGACCTTTAACCTACCTTCGTTAAAAAAAATCTCACCGAGCTTTAGTATTCATCAATTATTTAAGCATTACTTTACTACATAGGAAATACAATTAAGATGTGTGTGATTGCATTTATTGGGTAATTAAATCATAAATAAAACATCAAATGTAACATTTCTTTACCACGTATTAGAGGTTTGGGTCGAGCGGTGGGTGCAGTGGTGAGCGCGGTGCATTACAAACCCCGCAACCTGAGTTTGATTACCGGTGATAGCTAACATTAGTGGTGAGTGATATCTAAATAGGTCTTGTCACCCACCCCACCCCTTCAACCCATATTGACCGATATGGTGAAGTATGGCCAAACAATTCCCATGACTGTCATGGCATGGGGAGGCTTTCGTCCAACAGTGGATTGACAAAGGCCTGTAAATTATTATTATAGATGCTGTATGCCAAATGTGTAATTAGAGTTGTGTCATGAAGCAATGATAACATCCTTACAGAACTCCTTCAGCCTGTAAACTATTGTTTGATTATTATCCATGCGTTTTTATTGGTAGATCGGTGGTGCAAGTGGTTAGCGATGAACCCGGCGACCTGAGTTCGACTCCCAGCAACGGCTAACGTCAGTGGCGACTGAGAGATTGTATCCTGGGCCCAGCTCCACCGCTCCCCACAGCCTTCATCGGCCCGCAATGAGGAAGGATGGCTGGCCCGATCCAACAAAGACGATTGCCACCGCATCGCGCGCTTTCAGGTTGCGCTTCTGCGGCCGTCTGGAACGCTCTTCCTTCCGACATTAGGAAGCCGCTCGGAGCGATGCACTTTTAAATCCAGATTGAAAATGGGTGTATTGCTTTTTGTGTGTTAGTTTGTTTACCCACCCCCCGCACCTCCCATTAGCACGGTCGGCTACGTACGGTGCGAAAGAAATTCAACAAACAAACAACCCCCAGCCACGACAAACGATGAGACGCGGGTGGACTTCAGCAGCGGGTTGACAGAAGCACTGTCAAAAATGAAGAATTCTTTGTATCCGCGCTTTGTGTTTACAGCACAGTATTCCGTGATACGGCCGTTTAAACCACTTCACATCTGCCACGAATACACAGCAGCAGCAGCTGTTTTTTCACAGTCGCTGTTGGTCTGCACGCCTTTGCTTATTACACAGCGCTGCGAGTCGAAATGTGCATCATTGCTTAGCCCAAGCCACGTGTTGGAGAAAACAAATGTTTATCTCTCATTTATGATTACGACATTTTGTCAGTTTTTTTTTCCAAGACACAGTATTAATCTTGCTCATTCAGTATACATATTGTGTGTGTGTGTGGATATGGTGCAGTGCGTGTGAGAATGGGATAGAAAGGTGGTCGGGCGTGGTGATAACCATCCCCACACTGTCGGGCATCATGCCGGCCTTCATAGGCGCTCGATAACAATTATTGCCCTCAGTCTGCCGAGGCTTATATAATATACAGCATACAAACCCCTATATTGTATACTATGTTTGGCGCAATAGCACAGTGATAATTATCACACCGCACTGTGAACCCAGCCACGGCTGACATCAGTGGTGAGTGATACCTCAACCGGTCCTGGTGCCCCAGCTTTGCCACTCCCACACTGACCAGCGTGGTGAAGTATGGCTTAAACCCCCCATGGCTATTGCATCATCCAGCAGTGGATTGACAAAAAGGCTGCACATTTATAATTTTACACAGTAAACGGAAACCTAGATGAGGTATTTTTGTAACAGGTATAAAAGGCACAAGTCGAGCAAACCCAGAGCACGCTGCCATAGCAACTGTATTGGGTGGTGGTGGTGACAGTAATTTTTGGAGGCATCACCAGGCACTTTCATTTTTACTGCACAACCGGGTAAGCTGGTCCCTTGTTTCGGAGGAATAGAGCCCTTGGTGCCACGACCTCAGACGTGGCACCACGGGCTTGTGTGTGTGTGTGTTTTGCGTGTGGTCTGCTCAGATGATATTGTGGCAACAGAAAATAAACATTGTCAGCTTAAACTCTGAATTATAATGGCGGGAAAGCAATTTCTGATATATTTTTTTTTAAAAAATGTTTATTCGGCTGATAGTATTAATGTGACTCGTGGATGCCGACCGCTGAATAATTTACTGCTATGTCAAGTCTTCTTTTATTCTTCTCCATGTTGTGGAAAAGGAGGGCTTGTGTGGCTGAGCCACTTAGCGTGCTAACCCCGCCCCCCCCCCCCCGCGTTCAGAGGTCACGGGTTCAACATGCAACCCTGTATCTCTGATGTATTTTTTTTTACATTTCCCCGACAATGTCTTCAAACGCGGGGTTTTTTTTTGTGTGTTCTCCCACCTCTTCATTTGTGCGTGCACCGAAAATATTCCTCGCGGTAGTCGTAGCAGGAAATGGCTGTCAACAGCGTGGAAAAAAAAATAACTACGTCTATTTGGGTCAAATTACTGCAAACCAATAATAGGAGGGTGTCCTTGAAAAATGTTTTATAACCCGCGATGCATTTAAAAAAAAAAACCTGTCATGGAAGGATGCCGTGGCGTAATGTCGAGCAGCACACTTTCACTTGCAACCCAAAGGACACCGATTGATTTCCAACTCCTGGCACGGCAGATGAGACATTAGTGCCAGTTTCTTAAATCCCCCTCGCCTCTGTCCATCCAGCAGTATAATTGGTTGCACAACCGTTGACCGATTGGCAAGGTAATGTGTTCTGGGATAAGGTGTGGGTTATCACGCCTCTGTTTAGGATATCTGGTCAGAGGGGAAGAGTAGGCCAAACGCCACCTTGAGGGGCTCGCGGAGGCGCTTACACCAGCAGTGGCATGAGAAAGTAATTTCAGGGCTGCACCTTTGCCTTAACTGTTATGGCATTAGCAACACAGTTGATATTTGAATTTATTGTATCTTCTCACCGATGGGCATGGGATGAAGCTCATAATAAATTAAAATCATGCTATTCTCAACAACAACTACACTTCTTGAACATTGGAGCTTTTGTGGGTTATTAAGTTTTTTTCCAGGACACTCCTGCATTAACATACGATATTTGCTATTTCCATAGGGGGAGTACATTGTTGTGCCATGATTTCATTTATTGACTTAAAGCTTTCGTGACTGCAGGAATTCATATTCTTGGGTCTTTCGGTAAAGTCACATAGATTTTCTTTGAACCTATCAACGTGACTTTACCGAAAGACCCAATAATATGATTTCATTTGTGTTTAATAGTTATTGCCTTCTGGCTTATGACAAATTGATACTACAATGTCTATTTGTCACCTAATTGAGGTTGCATCAATAGGTGCGTTTACTGGCCGTATGCTTGAGCAGATAAACGAAGCTCACACGCTATAATTAATTGTGTTTTTAGTTACTATCATACCAGGGCATACAATGTATAGCACCATGACCTCAATAGTTCAGACACAATCATGCATTAATGTATTTCGTTAAACATATTAATGGTGCATTTTCCCTCTTGGACCTCCAAGTGTATTATATACGGTATACAGTAACAAGTGATTTTCCAGATAAACACACGCACACAAGAGCTTGGGTGATCAGAGGAGCCCTTGCGTTATTTCCTAAAGCCCAGCAACAAGATGCATCGGAAACCAGCGGTAATGTACAGAATCTTGATAGTTTTCCTAAGATGCAACCCATAGTCCTGTCCTTTTGAGAATAAGTCTCGGGACTGGTAGACGTGCCAGACCCGTTTATCTAATCAGAATTAATGGTAGAAGTGTCCCAAACCATTTAATCATCATTATCATTAGCCATGATACACTATTGGATGAAGGCGTTCCCATAAGGCATTACCATCTCTAATGATATTGCAATGCAGGAATCCATCTCTCTCTTGCACATGAGCTGAATCCAACGCTCGATATCAATAGACACATAGACAATATTAAGCTGGAGGAACCCGATGAGCTATGAAGCTCTTTTAACGTGGAATGTGGCAGAGTAAGTTACATAACTGGAAGGAAGTTACAAATGTGACGCTCCATCTCCCATGATCTCTTGGTCTTGTTCGCTCCTTTGGCTGTCACTCTTGTCGTACTCACTCACTGGCCAGTGTGTCTTCTCGTGACGTGTCCTGCCCAAGCCCACTAATCCCAACAGTCAATATTACGTCTCTAATACGACGTGTCCTGTCCAATTTGGGCCTTAGAAATTATGTATAAGACCCAGTAAGCTGCTGTTAACCGATGCAGCTCACGAGCAACCAATGCGGTGAATTCCAAGTTATCTCTACCCCGGGGCATTATTAATGTCATAATTATTTCAATAATAATATTGATATCACGAAGCCTAAATGCTCTTGTAGAACGACCCTGATAGGGAACATTTGACCAAATTAACTATTCCAGCATGTTTGCTGTGTGTGGGACGAAACAGGATTTCCCAGGAAAAAAAAACCCCAACACGCATGACCAGGTCTACTTGCTGTACTCCCGTCCATAAACCACCTCGTTTTCAGGTAAACCCAGGTTCACACTATAAAATTAACAATGTACAGCCTTGTTTTGTTCACTGCTGGATGAAGGCCAAATTATATCACTCCCTATATGTTAGCCATGGGTGGGCCCGTCCACAGCGCACGCGGTGCGCTAACGGCTGCGCTCCTGCCTCTCCCCAATGGCATCTTTCCCTGAATCATAAACAAAGGCCACCGGTCCGCTCTCGCGAAAACACAACACGTGTCGCCTAATGAGCGAGTCATGCCGCCTCCTGCAGCAGCAGCGGCGGCGGGGGCCTCTTGGCGATACAGAGAGCTTCGTATCCGGCATTTCGCTGTTGGACGCAAACAGTTGCGAACCAGTGGATGTGATCATGATTTGAAATGAGTTGGGGGGCTACCGATTACCTAGCTCTTAATTTGCCCGCTTGAGTACAGCGTTGCGGCTCAAATTATGCCCCCTGTGTTGGTACCGATTTCAGTTCTGGCCCATTTACGAGATGGTGGTGGTGGTGCAGTGATATGTCATCGGACGTGTTTGGTGGGTTGCGAGCCCCGTTGCTGAGACCACACGCTACAAAGGAATGCATTACGTCCCAGCGGAATAGCCGTGGGTGGTAGCGTAGACACGCACACGCGCGTAGTTTACAGGATCTGTAAATGACGCCTATTTTAAGGCGAGAGAGGATTAAACACAAGACGTGTCTCATCTCTTTATTTCATGCTGTCGAACAGACTATTTTGTTCCCATTACATTTCCAATGGACAGGCTTGATGCGAATACAAAAAAACAGTGGTTTCCTGTTCAAACGAGTACAGCTGTCACTCAACTCCACTCTGAGGCCATTGGTGGCAATTAATAGTCACGACGTTGGGGGCAAATCCATCCATAGGAAATCCACCGTCTCAGCACGACATCGCATATATTTGCATTAATCTTACATGAATTATAATTTTGCGTGTAAAAAACTAAAATATCATTTTCTTGATGTTTTATGTATCATACACGGGCGGGGGGGGGGGGGTGTGGGTCAAACACATTGACCCCTCCCTTGCAATTCCGATATCATAACTTGATGCAAGAATGACCTCTTGATTGTAACACTGTGCTGACTCCAGCAGCCTCTCTCTCTCTCGTCACTGCGGGGATCACGTAAACCCATTGCGTAAAACATTCAGCGTCTGTGACGTCTCCACGGCGACTGTGCCAGGCTAGGTGCACTTAGAGGTGCACTTTAACAAATGGACATATATATACACACACACACGGTAATATATAAGTTAAATTGTACAGATCCCATCAGCCACTGAGCCTTCGGGGAGTTCATCATATCAGCAGCATTGGTTCAATGCAAGCAAACTGGTCCGGTTTCGATACTAAGTGTCTCACCGATTACTAAGTGTCTCACCGATTAACTTGCAGATGTTAAAAGGCAACGACACCCCCACTCTCCCTGTAATATATGGCTCCTAATTCGACACAAAATTACATTACACACGGCGTTGCTTCTCAAGACAACAGAGGCAATCGTATTGCGTTTCAATCGAAAGGTGACGGTGAATAAAAATAAATTGCAAACGCATTCAAACTCTTTGGTTCTTTCGGTAAAGTCACGTAGGTAAAATAATAATAAAATTAAATTAAATAAAACAAAAATGAAAACAACTAAATTAAATCACGACGTTTCGGAGGCAAACACAAGCTTCCTTCATCAGGTGTAAAAAAAGCACAGTGAAATTACTGTAGAGAGAGCTATTTGTGATGAGAGATTGTTATATAGGGTAAGAGGAGGGGGGAGGAGCCAGGGAAGAGGAGGGGGGAGGAGCCAGGGAAGACGAAAGCAGGGTGGGGGCAGGAAGGTAAAGCTGCTCCTACTAAACCTCCTGTGCCACGGATGGGGGGGGGGCGCATTGCTTACAAAAGTAATCCACCCCAATGTCACTAATTGCCTAGCTTCAGATCAATTGTTATACATGTGTGTGCTGCAACACCACCTATGTCTTCACGTCTGCATGCAGGGCCACACATGCATTGCAGATACAAATCACTTTATTTTTTTTAAACATGAATGCCACAACAACAAACGCAGCGCTGAAATTTGTTCGGTTCGTAAATTAGGGTGTAATGACCGCCTTCTTCGGAATTATTTTTGACCCAACTTGCTTAAACGTAAGATATTTTTTATTCCATCAAAATAATAACACGTTCAAAAATTGATTGATCGAAAGAGTTTTTGACTTAACCAGGATCTCAAGTGTGCTGAGTTGATGAACTCAGCCCGGTCGCCAATGACTGTACAAGCAACCCCAACACATAAATTTTTGCTTCTTGAATTAATTTGGCTTAATTGCTTTGCCCGTCATGACAAACATCACTCTCATATTTCAGGGCTGGTGGAAAAGTGATGCCCCCCGTCTATTGAATGGACTTAGTGACTTGAAGGTAACTCAGAGGTAGCTCTGCAGTGTCCGCTTGCGTGGGCCATTCTCGATCACGAAGGGCTTGCACTGCTGCGTGAGATTCATGGTCTCATCACGTGACACCCATAGCCCATCGATTGAACACAATATTTGCAGAACAGAACACCGGTACAGATCCGTCTCGCTGGGGCATATAAGCAGATAAGAGGTCGGATAAGTGAACATCAATGGAAAACGTCAGTTGCACCGTGCAACACAAATGGGTGACTGGACTAAAGTGAAGAGCAAAAACTTCCTTGGACGGGGCAAAAGGCTGGACTGTTCTTCGGAAGGGAATGAACGTGCCATTAAGTACGTGACATTAAGTACGTGACTGATCTATGGAAATCTGCAGAGAATTAGCTTGGTGTATTAAGTTTTTGGAACCAGCTGGCCAGTATTGGGCAAAACTTATCACGCAACTTTTCACCCAGGCAACTGGGGAGCACAGACGAAGTGTTTCTAACCTAACATTACAAACAACAATCATATTTAATAATCAATCACTTGCAACGTGCACAAATACTACATTTTGTATTCACCCCGATCACACGTACTTAATATAACGGCGAGGGCGTACACGCAGCTGCCAGTCAGCAGCAGCTCTCTGCCCTGCATAGCAATGTCACCACGGCGCGCTTGTGCCAGGCTAGGTGCACCTTGAGGCCACGTGAACTGTCGAAGGCTCACTGACAGGAGCGTCACGGAACAGACCCAGGTGCCCATGGGTTGACTGACCGAGATGTACGCGCGCCGAACTTCTTTCGCGCCGTACGTAGCCAACCGCGCGCCAATAGGAGGTGCGAAATGATGACGACCGGCAGGGAGGCACCAGGTCCACTCCCCACCACCGTGCCCACTCGCGCTCCGCTCGTTGTTGTGTGCACAACCGCCCCACACAGCCACGTGGACCAGCTCATGCAGGCGGCTACCTCCGCCCCCACCACCAGCCCTCCTTGTCCCCGTGTGTGCGATTGTCGAGCAGTCCCCCACGAGCCTGCAACCTCCATGCATCATTTATAAAGGGAGAGTGGTGGGGTGGGGGAGCAGTGGTGGTTGCTAGCCCAGTGGGAGGCCATAAGCAGAAATATTTTTCAGGCCTCTCCTCCATTTCCGTTGATCGCATCCGTCGTGCATGACAGAAGCGATGCAGACAAAAGAGAACGCCCATGCAGGCAGGGGAGAGAGCAGCAGATGATATAACTGCACGGTGGTATGAGAGAAGATACGAGCAGACAAGATCGCGATGAGAGGCATTTATTGGCTTTTTAAAACCATAATCAGCTTACGTTCTTTTTTCGATTTTTAATTATAAACATATGAAGATGAGATAAGGGAGATACAGCCAAGATAGGAATGCGAGATGTGCATTGCTTTTTTTTGCATTTGAATTAACTTCGACATTGATTGGGAATCGAATTCGAGGTGTTCTTTGATGGATCGTTCTTTCTTTATTCGTGAATCCGGGGGCCCCTTGAGCCACTTGGACGGCCAAGCCAATGTTTGCCGCAGTGTTTCCTCAGTGCCGTGCCACCGGTGCGAGTTGCTCCCTCCCAGAGGCGCTGCTGTGCATAGAGATGAGTGCTGGCAACAACAAAAAAACAACTACCACCGAGATGCGCAGACAGACCGAGGGACGCCCACTGTGTGTGTGTCTGTGTTACCGCGCGTTGAACTTCTTTCGCACACCGTAACGTGGCCAAATCGTGCTATCCGGAGGTCTTTCAAAACGGCTGCCGACTGACTTAATTCTGATTCACCGACAAACCGCTGGGTACGGGAACGCTCCTGTGTGATTTTTTTTAAACGTAGAACCCAGGGGGCGGGGGGGGCTTAATTTCAGCTCGAGTTATCTGGGGTTGGTGTCTGGAAAATATCCCATGAAAAACGAATCCCTCGTGCAGCCTCCGTTTCGGGAGGCGAAAACTGTGCACGTGACGTGCCGTCGTTGAACTGAGCACTCAATTTAAGTTACCGCACCATCGGATCTAATTGTTGGATGTAAAAAAAAACAATTTAATCATTGCGGTTGTCAATGTTCGTATTTAATGAATTTTGCTCAAATGTAAATCGTGCTGGGTGGACGGTGTCGGAGGAAATCAAGAATCTTGTCCATATTTTAACGGCTGCAACAGAAGATGGAATTGAACCGGCGTCCTCTGGATTGCAAGTCCACTACGGTGTCCTGACCCATCACACCGCTGTGGCGGCGTCCTGTGTCTGAAATCAATGTATGGACTGTAGATGTGAACAGGGTTGTATAATGTATGTCAATGTAAACAAGGGTGTATAATTTATGTGAGAATGGTTAAAAGCTTGATTTACATCATTGCAGTACTTGAATTCATCATATCCAGTGGACCGGTGCGGTTGCTCATCAGTCAATTACATGTCTCACAAACATATTCAGTGGAATGTAATGTAAACATTTTCCAAGCTGATATCCCTATTGATTTTATTAATCGCAAAAAAAACAAAAATAAAACGTGCATTAAAGGCACTTTGATATTGTTTTCAGCAGCAGTTATTTCTGTTGAGGTTTAACAATCATTTCAAACGCAGTACAACCAAATACAGTGTTGGGGCTTCTGGGATGAATGACATAAGCTACGAATGTAAAGTGAGAATGCTGGCAGACAAGTTGCTGGCTGCAGAGACACCGCTCTGTGTCTCTGCAGGGGAACGGTTAAGTCCGGTGGGCGTAGCGTGGTTGGCACAGGCCCTGGCGCAAGGAATTAAATGCAATGTGGTGCTGCGTCCAATTTTGACCTTCGTAACCCGGCGCCCGGACTCCTCCAGGCCTGGCAGACCCTGGTGCAGTCGCACCGCCCGCGCGCTCGATAGCCGCACCATCGGTTTGCCGCGGCGCCCGTGGGCGTCTCGAGGCTGGACCGGCCTCCTCCCTTTCGACTCGGCTCCGACGAGGCGCTCACCAGTAGGTGAGGAGGGTGAGCGTGCCCGGCGCTTCTGGGGAGGCTATCACCACGGCGGTTTCGCTCACCCACATGCGGTGGAGCAGCGACGGGTTTCTGTGCACCACGTTCAGCAGGCGGCCATTCTGTGAACCGAGACAAGCGGTACGTACGGTGATGATGCAGGTTCCACCAACGTGCGCGATCCACCAAGCCTTGCCTCTCAAGCGCTGGCGAACGGGGCGCTTGCCACCGTGTCTGGCTCAAATGCAAAGATACTCAGTTCATCCCCGAAAGCGCTCACTGTGGGCACCCATGAAATATAGCCTCGAACAAGAGGGGTGGGAATGCAGTGTGGTGCAGCCTGGTTGTGTGGGTGTTGTTATGGGTGTTAGTGCAAGGACAGCGATGAGGTCTCCGTGTCCATTAGCCCCTCTCTGTAGCCCGGTGGCCTGACCCCTCCAGCCCGTGGCCGCCGGAGCAGTTGCACTGCCTGCACACTCGATAGTGCCCCTGAGAAATATTGTTTCAGGGCACTTTATGAATGTAAATTATGAAATTATTATAATTCAAATTAGTCATTATTGCAACACTACTGGAGACATGGGCATTTCCATGAAATTAGGATGATAAAAACGCCTCACGCCACATCTCGTCTCAACCATTACAACCACCCTGCTGCAGAGTAGCCGAGGGGACCCCGAGTGGCAGCTGTCCCAGTGTGGCACAGGTTGTACACAGGTTGTACACAGGTTGTACGCAGCACCGGTCTGTCAGTATGAATCTACGTTGCTATTTTTTTTATATTGCCAATGAAGTAATTTGCGAGTAATTTATCAAAATGTCACGACCAACGTGGTGAACCATAACGCCCTGCACGAATGGCCTAGCCGTGGTATCTCGTGGGATCTTTAACGTCCACCATGTCCCCCTTCACTTGGCCGTGTCGCATCGAACTCGCGCGGCTGTTTGCGGAATGTATGTTCCCCCGCTCGTTCGGTAAACCAGCGCTTTGTATCAGACTCTTGTTGAAGTGTAATAACATTTTTTTAAAATATCCACTATGAAGCAGACGTGGCATAGTATTTGACAGTTAATACGCACGCGCAGCATCAACTCGGGCAGCCGCTGAACCTCTTGCAACAAGCGGCGAACGCGCCACCGCTCGGATCGCGTGACGCGGCTCTAACCTTCACGTCCCACACGACGATTTTCTTGCGGTTGCCGCCGCTGACGAGCCGGTCGCGGAGGAGGTGCAGGCACAACACCACCCCCACGTGCTCGTGCAGAGTGAAGAGGCAGCGCCCTGCACGCAGACGTGTCGCGTGCCCGGTTGTCACGCTCACGCTCGTCAGCCATAGGCACGGCAGCACGAGCACCAATACCAGACAGCGGCAGTAACGTCGCCAGCGATACCGACAGCAGCGGCGGCACCAGAAATGCCAACAGCAGCAGCGACAAGAATAATACCAGAATAATAATAATAATACCAGCAGCAACAACAATAATACCAGAATAATAATAACACCAGCAGCAACAAGAATAATACCAGAATAATAATAACACCAGCAGCAACAACAATAATACCAGAATAATAACAATAATAACACCAGCAGCGACAAGAATAATACCAGAATAATAATAATAATACCAGCAGCGACAAGAATAATATCAGAATAATAATACCAGCAGCGGCAAGATCACCGGCAATATCAGCCAGTGGCTGACTATTAAATTTGTCTCATTAGTGTCATGCTATGAAACAAATGTACTGTGTTTCTGTTATGAACCCTCACGGCGAGCAGTGCACCACCCTGTGTTGGAGCACAACTCCGGTGTATGAGATAAGAAGGCTCCTTCTGAAGTCTCTTTCATTGACCTCTGAATCCCTCTTTATCGTCACGTGCCAGTGAAGCCAACATTTTCAATTCTCATAGCTTGTCCCAGCCGAAATTAAGTCCAACATCACGTATAACATGACGGATACTTTTTTATAATTCATCGGTGACCATGCTGAGACTGTTAGCTCACCCCACGTGAGAACTTGATTTCATTGTAGGCGGCTGCCAGGATTTTGACCCAGGAACCTAGCGGTGCCAGCTCGGTGCTCTGACGTGCCCGACTCACATGACTGCCTCCTGTGAGTGGGGTTCCCAATGGGTATGGCCACCTTCTGCTAGAAATAAAATAAAAATACTCTCGAAATAGCCAGATTTGACATCTACCTGGCACATTTCTTCATGTTTCCAGACGTGATTATCGTAAATTTGGCGCGCCGAGTACACACGTTGCGTGTCTGCCAGCTATCTCATTCAGTTAACCCAGGGGTCCGGTAACCGAAATATTTCAAGAGCCGCAATGAATATGAATACGAAACGGTGGTCGTTCATAAATAACCTCACCAAGAAGTCCTTAAAGAGCCGCTTGTGGGGCTGGGGCCGTGGGTTGGCGACGACCTCTGAGCTAACTCAAAAAACACGTGGGTCTGCCTAAGAGCCTCCTGCCAGCCGGTCTTCAACATTTCACGTGGCCTCAAAGCGTGCCGAGCCTGGGGGAGGCGCTGCGGTGTTGTCACCGCTACTTAAGTGGCGAACGGCGACGGCGATCATTGGAAACGCGTTCGTGGCTTTGCTGCAGGCAACAAGGTGGTGACGCCACGCGCTATCGAGCCTCGCGCGGGTAAATCCCAGCACGTCCGTGTTCACAGTGGCTCCACCTGAAAAAAGACCACCCCCGGTGGTGGTGGTGGTACCCCCATTAAAACAAAAACCCAAATCCTGTTGAGATGAGAGAAGACAAACTGATAGTGGAGATGGAGACCAATAAATTATGATAGATATGAAGTGACTCGTTATATGCTAATAAGATTCGTGTTTTAGAAGACATTAATTTTAGATTATAATTATCACGATTATTTATAAGGACTCTGGGTGCCACTTTGCACTACCTGGGGCCCCATGCCCAGCACCTCCCGTGCTCTCCATCCACCACATTGGTTATTGAAGAAGCATACTGTAATTAATTCAGCACGTTGCCTATCAATGTCTGCCAGAGAGACTGCTCTTGAGGTCCGTTGGTATTTCTTTTTTTTTCTTCATAAACGAGTTTAATTCCGTCGCTCCCTGTGTTCCGTCTCTCCCAATAAGCACTGATTTAGTGGATTAGCGGTGTTCTCATGGAATAATAATAATGTACAGACCCATCGTCAATCCACTTCTGAATGAAAGCCTCTCCGTGTCATGATGATTATGGGGGTTGTTGACCTATACTTCACTGCGCTGATCAGTGTAAAAAGGAGGCCCAAGACCATATCACTGATACTCGCCTTGGCCGGGTGACAAACTCAGATCACCGATTTTATCACGCAGGATGCATAACCACAATGCCACCGCTCCACTCAAAATGTTTTAAGCAGCTCGATGCATGAAGTAGCTCGTGTATAACACAAATTAATTGTTGTTATTGCCATATACAGCTGGCCACTGGTACTAGGCTCAGTGAGCAAATTGCGATTGGTACAGCAGCATATGGGGCTCAAGTGCAATGTAGTGAGTGATGCTATAGTCGAATGTAATCGTACATGCCTATACTTAAAAGTGTGTGTGCTCCAACCTCTTAAAATACACTCCCACCTCTTCAAACACATCTGGCCACTGTGGAAGAGTAGGCTAAAGTACCCTCTAGACTACATGGAGCTCTCTCTGGAGCTCCCTCTAGTGGAGGCCTTCCGCCAGCAGCGTCGTGAGCCAGACAAATGCAGGGCCGCACCATTCACTTTTTTTTTTATTTACGTCACCATTCTTACACGCCCTATGATTGTGACAATTCATTGAATCGTGAGAGGGATGAATCACGGACGACTACTCGCTGCACGAGGCCCGCCCGCCCGCCTTCTCCTCCGTGCCTCCGTGCCGCGTTGGAAGCGCAAAGATGAGACGTCTGCGCCGTCGACACTTTTGTGGACGTAGCCTTCCACCGTGACGCCTGTTTGATGTCGACCGGCAACCCCTACAGTCGTAGCGGCCGCTGATCAAAAACAGGCAGCGAAGTGGCCAAACGAGCAAAACGCAAAAAAAAGGTCACGGCAAAGAGGCCCCCTCGGTCTTTTCCGTTTCACCGTCTTCGTGATGAGGCTCGTCTGACGAGGTTTGACCGACGCGCATTTCCTTGTTTGGTCCTTTTCATCCAGAGGCGTCCGGTGTGAAATAAAACAGCCGGGTGACTTTTTGTTCTTTCGAATGGAAACAGATGTTGTTGCTGTGGTTAACGCATCGTTATCGCTGCCATCGCCATCATCATAGCGTCGTTTTGCAAACGGATGAAGTGTTAAGGGGCCGTCCATAAATGACGTCACGCGATTTTGGACGATTTTTGACCCCCCCCCCCATCGTCACACGGCGTCACAAAAAGTCAGACCCCCCCTCAAATATGACGTCACAAAGCTCTGCCCCCCCCCAAAACATGCTTCAAATCGCTTTAAACTATTGTCACATTGTAGTGCGTATTTAATGTGGCGCTGCACTCTGATGTTGTAGGAGAAAACATTTATTAAAAAGTCTATTTAATTAAATAGAACGTGTTGTCTATATTTATTTAAAGTTGCGCATTTTGACGTGACGTCACATTTATCACCCCCCCCCCTCGTCACACATCGTCACAAATGTCTGACCCCACCCCTAGGTGCGTGACGTCATTTATGGACGGCCCCTATCTCAAAACAACCGGAAGAGTGGCGATTTGGGCGGCTTTTGTTGACAGCGTGTGCAGGTACAGACCTTGAAAATTCCACACCCGGATGGAACTGTCGGCAGATCCTGAACAGATGACATTTTCATTGTAGGCGAGGCAGTACTGTGAAAACCAAGAGGCACAGGTGACTTTGAAATGTTGATGAAAGTCCAAAAGCACGACTGTGAATTTTGCATGCCTGGCCACCAAAACATTCGGTTCTTTCAAACGGTAATGTCCTCATTTATTCCACCCAATGTTACTGTAAAGGTAAAGGCACAGCCCTGCGAACACTTGTGAGAAGTGGGAGTGCCCACAATATACACCCAATCGGCTGCTAGGCATGTAACGATGTAGTAAATAAAAAACAATATTTTCATGTTCGCGATACATGTACCGAGGTGTGTTCGTGTTCACACTTGATTAACCCAAAATGTACCAATTACATGCCTGCCAGGCACGCAGCAATACATCGGGCTCACCGATTCAATCCTTGCACTCGCCATACATATGCATCAATTTGTTTTCTGGAGAACAAATGATGTTATGATTTACGCCGAATATATGGAAATGAATGCGGAAGAGTAGACCGCGATACGGTATAGAAGGGGCCTTCTCGAGCTCCCTCGAGTGGAGACCCTTCTTCCAGCAGTGGCGTGAGCTTACAGCTGCAGGGATATGATACTCCGCAGGTCTCTCTTGCAGAGCGGCCTATGGCTGAGTGGTACTCAGCCGCGTTTTCAAATAGAAGTGAACTGTTAATCAAATCGCCAGAGAAGGGTGTGTGTGTGAATCAATACAAGTCTGCTTTATGAACTAGCAGCTTTGTATCCATGGCACACACCGCGGGAAGGAAAAGTAAGAGTCAAGGATGGTATGAATGAGCAAAGGGAACGGGAAAAGGAAGAGAGAAGAGAAAGAATGGGAAATGAGATGAAAGGGATGGGAAAAGAACAGAAAAAAAACTGGAGCAAAAGGTCAGAAAATATGGGGACAGGGAGAGGCTGCACAAGGGCCTGGACGCTGCACGGTGCAGCGTCTGTTTTCACAGCGGGCGGTGGGGAGAAGGGAAGGGATTGAGAGTGGGGATAGCCACACAAGTCAGGTGATATACGGGAGGCTTGAGCCGTTTTGGATCAGAAAGATGAGCTCATCCGTGCCACACCGACGCCGCCACTCACCACCTCCTCCGTGTGGCCCGTGCACGTGGCCAGGCGCTCCCCACTCGTGGTGCTCCACACCACGACGAGGCCATCACCCCCGCCGCTCACCACGCGCGCCAGGTCGAACTGGCAGCAGTACACCGCTGCGGACAGGCGCAGCAGCCGCATTCTTTTGATAATGTTCAACACGGAGGCTTTCCCGACCAATATTACCCATAACAAAGGTTTTTTTGGGGGTTAGATTGCGTAAATATGAATATGTCCTTAAACCTGCCACCGCCCGACACAGCCAAAACAAATAGCTTTTTATTATGGATTTTTGGAAAAATTTTACTTAAAACTTTCGTGACTGCAGGAATTCATATTCTATGTTTTTTTCGGTAAAGTCACGTAGATAAAAAATAAAATAAAAAATAATTAAGAAATAATTTTAAAAAACTCACGACGTTTCGATACTGTTTGGCCCCTATTCCCGGTCCCCTGGATGTCCCAGGCGTGTTGGCCCTGACTTAAGCGAGCCGGCTCAACGAAGCCACGCTTAACCTTGAGCCGGCTCTGAGCATGGTCCCCCAGCCAGGCTCAGGATTTCCGTGAGCTGAGAGTGAGCAGAGCCGTGGCTGAGCCGCCGCTCGCTCACGCATCTCTGAAAGCAACCGAGTGGCTCAGTACTGAGCCGAGCCAGAGCCAAGCCACGACTGAGAATATGGCCCTGTTAGAGCCGACCTACAGGGTGCAGTTTTGCTCTCGATGAAGACTAAACCCTCTTGTTTACATTTAGTGTCTGCAGCACTAAGAGGGCTTCTACCGTATTTTATTTTTTTGGCACTAGCCTACTCATGATATATCATGGGATCTGAGCAGACAAGGTGCAATTCATGGTGAAGACACCCACAACACTGATGCCTCATCATGCTGTGTCAATCAAGGGGGTGTGTTGACCATATTTCACCATGTGGTTTGAAGAGGGTGCTCAGGAAGGGTTAAAGTATCACTCGCCACTGATGTTCGCCATGGCCAGGAATTGAACTCGGGGTAGCAGGTTCAAAGCACAATGCGCGAAGCACTGCGCCCCCACTTTCCCAAGATAGCCATGACATATACACTGCACACAACGTGAGACGTGTCATCTGCAGCAGAGTGGCCACACTATTTAATTCTGGTATGATAGCTTTGAGAAAAGGAACTCGTGTGGATCCTATTGACAATGTCTCACTGGAGTCATATACAGAGTGGTCTTGGTACCGAAGCCCAATGTTTAATATTTAACATCGCCCTGCTGTCATTTATTTAGCATTTTTTTGAAGTGGCAATTTTCTCCGACTCATATTATCAGGCTTAACGGAGGGGTTTCTGGCTCTGTGCCGTGCAAGATGACGTCAATGCTTTTTAACACCTGGGTTAGATGTGATCACATTCGGCCAAGAACTGCTACCCTGGGGATTGAATTTGAAATGCGCAGTTGGTGAGCCGAATTGTAATTGAGCTCAAAGGTATTATAAAACCCAGAATGTTTTTTTTCTTGTTCTTGTTGGGGTATTCTCTGGCGATTTAAATTAGCTACAACACAATGCGTGCGGGTCTATCCACTGCTGGATGAGCCCCCCCCCCCCCCCCCCCACGCCGTACGGGTCGTGGTAATTAATGCGACCATACTTCAGGGCGAGCTGGGGAACGTGGATATTCGTATGCTCATATTGGCGGCACACCGGTGGTTCACGGTGTATATATATATTTTAAAAAGCTAAATTTTCGCACTCAATTATTTATTTTCCCGCAATTTGCAACCCCGGTAAGAACATCTTCAGGGGTGGTGGTGCGAGTCAAAATCAGTTCTCGTGATGTGAAAGCAGCCGGAAGACAAATCTTTATATGAGCGGCTGAACACGAAGAAGCTTCACAGTCTGTTGCCGTATAGCAGCACCCAGCCTGATGACGATTGGCTGGCTCCGTGTTCCAAAGGCAGATTTTATTCTTCATGCCTTAAACTTGGACGAACGGTTCCTCCATTCAACGGACCCAAATCAACGGCCAATATTGACCCTTTCTTCGCAAGTCTCAGTAGACTGAATAAACCTTTAAATCGAGTCAAACCTGTGGACAGGGTCAATTAAAGACTGACAAACAGATGTGCTGATTCAAATTTATATTTTAGACTGTTTTATGAGGACTGGTGTGTTATGCTGCACCGGTGTACCACCAATACGTCCATATATACGGGAGCATTGAATTACAGTACAACGATGGATTTTTCTGCAAGGCCCTTTGTTGATGTCACATTGCAACAGTCCCGCAGCAGTGCATGCCAACCTGGCGTGGATGGTGGTCACCCAGCCTCATAACATTCTGGCTGGCTTACGCAACATGTAAATACATCATTACACGAATTACGAAAATGACTTGAATGATATAAACAGACATGCCTTCACTTCCTCCGGGAAATGTTGCAAAGCACGGCTTTAATGATGGACATTAGCGATTTATCGATCACTTAAATTGTTGAGTGTGTTATTTCAATAATATTTTGTCAAGAAGTTAATCAATTGTATCGAATGAGCAACGATAATAACGATAAAAAAATAATATTCAGTAAAATTGGACGTTTCGATTTATCGTGGAAGCCATATCATACGACGTATCGTCGTCGTGGATGCATTATTGTCCTTCCCCGGCACCTCCGATTAGCACGGTTGGCTGCGTACGGTGCAAAAGAAGTCCAACATACACGCATATCGCGGCGAGCCTAGCAGGTACACACACTCCAGTTGATGGCATACCTTCGGAGTGACCCCTGAGGATGGTCTGGCACACGCCGCGCTCCGTGTCCCACAGTCGCAGGCTGCAGTCCCAGGACGCGCTGAGGGCCAGCAGTCCACACTGCTGAAGGGCCTGCCAGTGACGGGGCAGTGGGCAAGAAACACGAGGCACTGGCAGTGAAGCTCAGAGTTGTTCAGCCCAAGCAGCGTCCTCCCACACATTTGACCTTTCTCGTATTGTTTTCACGTATGCTATTGCATTGTGAGCGTGAACCCGCGATGACACTACGCTCAATCATTTTCTACGGCCAAACTCGCTGCAGTTCGTTCACAGCCCCGTCTCTCTTCTATTGCCAACTGTATGGCCATTGGTCTCAGGTTGAGTCTCCTTCTGAATTTTAAGTAGGCAACTAATTGACTCACTGCCAGATACATTTGTGCAATGCAGGGCCACGATTCGACGCAAGAAGCCATCTCGGTGTTTATCTACTCGTCTGTATTGTTTGTTGTTTTGTCTTGCTTGCGTATTTTTGTTCACTCCATTAGCCTATATGGAGCATTAGGATACAATTTACATGTAATTTTAATCAAACGATTGTTATGGTCGTGTTGTCCTCATTGCAACGGGGTTACCCAGAATGCAATGTGCCAGAAATATTTTGTAATTTTAGTTTTCGTACAAATGACTTCACAGGCAGTCCTCGACTTACCGACTTACGAGCACCCCCACTTACAAAGCAGGTTCCAATTTGTTTTTTTACATTGACTTAAAACACGACCTCGCACTTGCAAACTGAACCATGGAATTATTTTGTTCAATGGAGCGATCCTCCGCGAGATGTAATGAGTCAGCCTCGTGCTGCGAGTGAGTGTTTGTGTGCATGTGAAAGTGAGTGTGTGTGGAGCGGTTGTGTCGCGGTTAGCGCTACCCTGCGCTACGAAAGTGGGGACCCAAGTTCGATTCCCACTCACGGCCAACACCGGTGACGATTATCTGAACCGGTCCTGGGCCTGCCCTAAGGTTGACTCAGCCTCAAATGAGTACCTGGTGTGGTGTGTAAACATCACCACTGATGAGATAAAGATGGCTGTGCGTGGTGTTGGCCTATTGGCTTTCGAGGCCAGTATGGGATGGTATGAGTTGGCCCCCACCTGTATCTCGTCTTCATGCCCACGGAGAATGTGCAAGCACTTGCCGCCTTTGACCGCCCACACGCGCACGGTCCTACATGCACACATGCGCACACATGCACGCTCTGTGTGTGTGTGTGGGGGTACTTTTGTTAGTAGGGGAGCAGTAGTGTAACTGTGAGCGTGCTGCGCTACGAGCCCGGGGACCAGAGTTCAATTCCCGCTCATTGTCAACACCAGTGACGATTATCTGAACCGGTCCTGGGCCTCCCCTAGCTCGACTCAGCCTCAAACGAGTACCCGGTGTGCTGTGTAAACATCTCCACTAGAAAGACAAAGGCGTGGTGCTGGCCACCCACCCCCTCGTGTGTCGTGCTGGCCTTCATAGGTGCTCGCGAGCAGCCCTTGCCCCAACAGTCCCGTTAAGCCTATATTGGGCATCTTTGTATTTGTGTACCATCATTAATGTACGTGTGTCATCGCTAATGGTTATCGAGCGAGATGTATAGTCGATTCCCAGGTTCGTGGTGGCTTTGGGGAGGCATTCATCCAGCAGTGGATTAATGTTAGCTGACAATTTTTTTATGGGAAAATACAAAGATTCCCCTTTGTAGCGATCACCAGACTCATTATTTAAGTAAACAGCGGTGCAGAGGTTGTACACAACATTATGAACCCGGCTAACATCGAGTGGTGACATAGTTTTACATCTGAGCCGACCCTGGGCATCATCCAGAGCGACACAGCCTTAAATTAGTATCCGGTGTTTGTAAGCATCGAAACCGGGGAGACAAAGGCGGCTGGGCATGCATGGTCCTGACCGCACCACGCCCTCATGCGCCGTGCCAGCCTATGCATAGGTGGTTGCTAACAGCACTTGCCCCAATAGTCTGTGTAGGCTACACCAGGATCTTTGTCTTTTTGTTTTTTTATCCCATCATTAACCGAAGCCTTAATGCAGCGAACGGCTAAAACTTTTGTTGTTGTCGAGGCTGATTTTCAATTTGTACTATCGCGTGGAAACAAAGCTTCCTTCAGTAATTATTAGGAAATATTCACGGAGGAATCAGTGCCGTAGCGTTTCCAGCCTCAGCCTACCGGCAAGATAATGTCTGAAGGAACGGATACACTTTTAACTCTATATCATCGACAACGATAACGCTCTACAACTTTGCGATGTTAGAAACGCCCCCCCCCCCCCCCCCCATAAAAGCGTCCGTCCATTCTCCCCGGTCTCCCCTGACACCACTCTGCAGCACCACCTTGACAGCGGCCGCATCTTCGCTCGCTCCGACACAAAGTTCCCCGTCCTCCACTCTCAGCGCGGAACTTTCCAGGCACTTTCACGTCTCCTCCGAGGACCTCCGCAATCGGAAATACCGTCCCTTTAACGCTCGGAAATATCCCACTCACACCCGAGTGCCCACCCTTACAACATTCATCGTTCAATAATTGTTTTAGACTCAGAGAGACTTCCTGAATATTAATGGTCAAGGAATCTCTCCTTCAGGTCATGATGCCATCTAAACTGCCCATCCTCTCCTCGTCAAAAAAAAACAAAGGTGGTCACCGCCTCGCGCGCTTTCAGATGCACTTCTGCGGCCGTCTGGAATGCTCTTCTTTCCGATATTAGGAAGCCACTGGAGCTGTGCACTTTTAAATCATCATCTAGAACTGCTTTTTGTGTTTAGTTTGTTGTCATTACCCCGCACCTCCAATGAGCGCGGTTGGCTGCGTACGGTGCGAAAGAAATTGAACATACTTACATCCATACATTGCTGGTGCCTCTTTGTTCACCAGATAAACCCGTCCCGTTATCGTGGATCCCACAGTCTGCCCACCTGCCTTCACCCTGCCACGCCCTCAGTGGGCCCTGCTTGGGCAGGTTCCGGACACAGGGCGAGGAGGTCTCTGCGAGGCGAACCTCCACCCCTTGGGGTCTTCGTGACAAACTACACTGCTGCTGTGGCACTGTGCAAAAAACATTTTCGCGCATCGTCGTCGTCGATTGATGATGACTGTCCACTGATTCGGTTCAGCGGAGGTCTGCGGCGATTTCACGTAGCCGACGGGGACGCCATCGCATGGCTCGGCGATTTACGCACGCGCTGAATGAACCACGACTCGAACGTTGCGAAGCTAACTGCATTTGGCGAAGTTTCGCGGAATGTCCCTTCGTAGCAGACAGATTTGACCCACCGAGCTGTACCGAGAGTGGCTCGTCCCGGCCCGGGGTTTATTTTCCAACAGCCGTGGAAACGCTGCATCAGGCCATCGGCAGTGCCGGCACGGTGCTTTGCAAATACGCGTCGCGTTCCCTTTAAAGCCAACTTGCTGCGTGCATCAAAAGCGAATGTTTCTTTTGTGATTTTGACAGCTAAAACTTTGATGTTCAAGCGCAATTGCACTCGTCTGCCGAGTCTATCGTAGTCCCTGAGCAGCAGGGCAGGGAATTTGCCAGGCGAGTGAGTTTCAGTATCTTCATGCTGCGATGTACTCACGCCACGCTTCAGACTTTTTTGTATTGCACCTATTTTAGGATGCATCTATTTTTAAACACGTGGCACATTGTCTGTTTTTGCTCAAAGAAAACATGGTGTTTTGTTTTTTTATAACGTGTACAATATAACCGAAAACACATCGGAGAGCTGTGAACAACGCTAGTGAGAGTGAAATGCCCTTTTAGGCCATTTTACTTCGGAACATATAATATGGGTCTATATAGTGTGTAATTGCAGTGGCATCTCAGGAATGAGGAATATTTTGAACGTCCTTTCCAATAGATTGTGTTTGTTTTGCAGTCTTTCCCAAAAGCATACAGAGATATGGCCAATTGTTTTGCCTGAACTGTGGTAAGTTTCATAGCAACTGGGTTATCGGTAGTTTTTGAGTTGTTGTGAATATGAGATGGGACAGACGGATGGACAGAGAGACATAATAGTTCATGGGCATATCATCCAGTAATAAACACGGAGAAATGCATGCTTGAAGAGAAACATTGGTAATTGAGAACGTACGCAGGTAGGTGTATGACATCATTCAAATTCTTAAGAAAAGATAGGCGGGCTTGGGCAGGACACGTGAGACGGAAGAAATTAATCTTACACTCAAGGATCATGACGGAGGAGCAGCAATTGAATAGCGGAACGTGTGTACGTCCACCGGGGAGACGGAGCAACTAAATCAGTTTGTGGGCAGGTGCTGGCTGGATTATTACATCGGAGGATTTAGATGGCGGCGACTTGGCGAGGCCTTCATCCAGCAGTGGATTGAACAAGGCTGCTGCTGTTACTGCTGATGATTACATTGATGATACAGGCCATCAGTGCTGGTGAGATGTTAACTACCCTGCCCGGTATACAGGAGGTTGTGGGTTCGATCGCCACCCGGATGCCTGTATATATTTGGTTTTGGCATGTTCTGCCCATGGTCGCGTGGATTTTTTCCGGGTCCTCCGGTATTTTCTCTCCACATTCAGAATCATGCGTTTAGAGCATTTGACTGCTACTATCAATTTCCGCGTGATAAGCCACTTCGTTGACCTATAATTTGTGGCCAGGTCGCTTCTGAAAAAGAGCTACATAGCTCAGTGGATCATAGATGGTAAAATGAAAAAAAAATGGTTTAAGTTTACTGGTGCGTGTGCTTCACCTGTCCGCACTCGCGCTCAGAAGCCTCGCTCCGTCGTAGCAGAGGTGATCGACGGCGGCCGAGTGGCCCATGAGGGCACGTGTGCACTCGCCCGTCGCTGCATTGAAGACGCGGATGAGGGAGTCGGAACAGCCCGTGAGCACCACCCCGGCCTGCACACGCGACACGCACGCGTCACCGTACGTGCCAGGCCGGCGTTGGGGGCGCACGCCTGTCGTGCGATCGAGGATCACACCACCACCGCCACCATCCCAGCCACCGAGAAGCAGTCACCTTCCTTACAACTGGAAAATAAAAAAAAAGAATCTCCGAATGCAACAAACGGTGGGACGACATCGTGCCTGGCAGGGCAACCCGGATGCGAAGCCAATATTTTCAGGCGTGCCAGCTCAACGCTCTGGCGACCTCTGAACCACGTGGCCACGCACCTCTCTGTTCCCACTGTTCTTATTAGCGATAGAGAGTACCGTCAAATCTTATTTATCTGAGCTAATGGGAGGAAGCGGTGGGTGGGTAAGGCGGGTGGGAGTGGATGGCACAGATGACACCAGACCACTGACGATGCAAATGCACGCCTCGTGTGTATTTGACCGAGGGCGCAGCAGCGCTTACCCTGACCCGCACGGCGTTGACGGCGTCCGTGTGCCGGGCGAGCACGTGCGCGCACTCCGAGGTGGCCACGCGCCACACGCGCGCCGTGCCGTCCACGCTGCCGCTCACCAGCCACTTGCCTGTGGGCCAACGCGGAGCGGCGGGCCACCAAGTACCCTCGTCGTCATCGTCATCATCGTCGTCATCATCGTCGTCGTCATAATCGGAGGCGCACTTTTAAATCATCTAGAACTGCTGTTGGTCTTTAGTTTGTTGTCCTTCCCCGATTATCATGGTTGGCTATGTAAGGTGCGAAAGAAGTTCAAAACACATACATATATACATAGCAAGTACCGTCGTCGGCATCATCATCGTCGTCATCATAACTAGAGGCGCACAGGGGAAGGGGGGGAATGGGCGATTGCCTCCCCTACACCCACCCCTTCCGCCCCCCCCATCCACCCCGCCCGCGAAAAATATATTTAGACAGCCATCACATGTCATACTCATTTTTTTTCGAATAAAATTACTGATGAGTCTTGGCGTACATTTTATTTTAGATACACTTAACATTCAAGAAAGTGCTCTTAGTAGGACACCTAGTGTATTAAGTCAGCCGATGGCGCATGTGTGAGTGGTTTTGTTCATCGCTCCCGTCACTTAGATATCCGTGTTTGTTTTATATCAAACTGCTTGAGTGTATTATTTTAGGCTGAGTTGACCTCGGGCAAAACCAGGCCACAGTCAGATATCAATTGCCACTGGTGTTGGCCATGGCTAGACATTAGTCGGATCACATTACAAACAGTCCCTTATGAAAAAGCTCCCATAAATCATGTAAAAACAATAAATGCGTGGAAACGTTTGCGTTAGTTGTGTAAGCGCAAGTAGTGCAGCACGTGGAGGTTGCGGATGAATACCGTGGAGCCTTACGCCTCACTCTAGCTTCACTAGGACGAAGGTAAATGGAATTCATCTTGATTTTAGGAGGACAATTGTTCAGTTTCCGACATACGGAAAATTCGGGTTACGCATCGTTCTTGGGAACCTAACCCGTCCGTAACCCGGGGACTGTCTTTATAGTCTGGGTTGGCCACCTGGAAAATGTGTGTGCGCACGGTACACAACATCCAGTATATCTCTCGTTATGGCTGTGGCTACGAGTCACGTGCCTCCCCCCAATCTATAAGCGCGACCAAGAAAATGTCTGGTGAGAAATTAAGTGTGGAGAGTGCACTTATAATCGCTTACGAATTCACACATTTTCTATTTCCGAAGCTCAGACCTGCAGCCAGCCACACACAATAATAAAATGCGATTTGAATTGACATAGCGGCTAATGCATCTCAAGACACTTACAAATCCCTGGTGAGCAAATTAAATGTTCAATTTCATGCATACAATAATAGTAAAAAAAAAATCTTCCCCTTTCTATAATCAGCCTCATACATGTATTCTTTGCAAAGTCAACTTAGAGTCAATTCCTGCTCCAATTAGCATTGAGGCAGTGCTCATCTCCCGTTTACAGCCCTGAGTCAGTGGGCGAAATTCCACATTCCTATGGCTGGGGGGGGGGGGGCAGGAGCTTATCCAGAACACAATCACTTGACTTCCTCACATTTTATATGAACTAGCCCCCCAATCTCCAACCTACACGATATTAGCTCGCACCCTTCTGATTGTGAGCTGCTCGCTCTACCGCTGAGCTCGCGGACCTGCTCCGGCTCCGCTCTATTTGCAGAGACCTCGCTCAATATGCACTCGCACCCCAGCCTAGCAGCTGACAAACTCTCATCGTCATTTTCTCTCTCTCCCTTTATGTTTGATTAATTTGTGTGGAACCGAAATAACAGCCTCTGCCGAGTGAAAACTGCACTCCTCCTCCCCTTGCAGAGATGACAGCCCCAACGACCCTCACCGCAAGTTCACAAAGTGTACCCCAAAAACAATCATTGTGGGATCATTTTACAAAAGGGAAAAAAAAACAAGGAAGAAAAATCACGTGTGCATGGATTTTATGATACTACCTAATGTGTGCTTGTCTTCGGATGTGTTTCGTTTTGTTAGAGAACATACACAGGGTAATGACATTATTAAACATGTTCATTAAAGTATTATGCTGAACTTATTTTGCCCCGCACGTAGCCAAGCGTGCGCACGTGGCGTTGGGCAGGACATGCCGCTATAAGTGACGATGGTAACATTGACAGTGATGGCCGGTGGTCAGGACTCACGTCGGGAGTGGAAGCCAAAACTAGTTCTAATATCACTTGTCACCGATCTTAGCCATGACCGAGACTCAAACTCTGGTCACACGAGTAACTGTACCATGATATTTACTGTAATGTTTGATTTATATACATAGATTCATACAGTCCCGGTATTGAACCTATTTGTCCCTAAGCCCACGTTAACTATCATTCCCCCTCTGTGCAAACGTAGCAGGACTGGAATCGGGGACCGTTCTGATATAGTTATGCACGCAGTGCTCTTAGTGCACCGTGATTTCTCTTATCCGGTCCGTTTGCCGATTAGCCTCGGGACTCAGGCTGACGCCTCAACGCTCGTTTCACTCTCACAACTCACGCTTGCAATGCCTGAATTTAGCAGCTGCATCGCACCCATTCCCGCATGCGCCCTGGATAAATGAGCATTACCACAGCTCGGGTTGCCTCCCCTTAAGGTACAAAAAAACTAAAAACAACGACATATCATGGGCAGAAGAATAATGTCTAACAATTGCGGAAGAGGGAAGAATTACATATAAATGGTATTGTCATTAGCAGTGTATTATTACACAACTGACAAACACCAGGAATTGTAATGACCTGGGAAAACGTAGATCACTTCCCAGGACAGCTACACTCAAAAAGGGGATGATCCTGTGGAAACCAGGGTAAGTGTCAACCTTATCCACAACGCAATCAATAATGCTTGTACGCATGTCGTTTCTCTCTTCACTTTTCAAGGATTTTTTTCCGCCAGGAATTTTAGCTGTGTGCTTGATCCGACAGATGGCGTGCCATTTGAATCTCATTATGGGGCCGTTCGGGTTGTGACGTTGCTATTTCCGTTCATCGTGATGACGCTTTGCTTAAGAGTTTTATCAACTTGTTTTCCTGCCAATTATATTTAATTGATAAGTTGGCATCTTGCCATGACTTTAAAAAAATCACCATTTGGCAGTGCATCGCCCTGTGTCAGAGAATGCCCCCCTCAGAAGATGACCTCCTGGAACTATTTCTAAAACAACAATATTGTCTATGCACACTATAATAACATTACCTTATTACACACTCAGTATCCGCTTACGCTCGAAGAAACAGCATGACTCAGAGGCACGAGGAGGAACCACAGATAAGCTGGAAGGAAGCCATGTGGTCAGCCGGTGCCAATGATTGCCCAAGCTTTGTGGCCCTCCACGGTTATATATGAAGGTGTCATTGGCCAATTATTCAGTGTTTATATGTAGGTGAAAAACGGGGAACCCAGAGAAAGCCAATGCGTGTGATGGGACAACACTCTATCCCATACAGACTTAACAGGCGAGGTCCACATTTGCTGTGCTGCCTTTTCCTCGCGAGCCTCATCGACGCCCACGGGATGTGAATTTCAAAAACATTTGTGTGATCCGCCAACCCTCGCTGCCTCCACAGTGCTGGATTACAGGTCGCGTGCGTAGCCACCACCACCCGGTTAAATGAAACTAACATACATGATAGCTCAACGAAGTGGCTTATCATGTGCAAATTTATTTCAGCCAAATACTCTAAACGCATGTTTCTAAAGGTGAGGGGAAAAACCGGAGGACCCGGAGAAAACCCACGTGACCACAGGGAGAACATGCAAACTCCAAATATACAGGCGTCAAGGTTGGGATCGAACCCACGGCCTCCTGTATACCAGGCGAGGCAGGCAGGAATGTGCCAGGATGAGGTGTGCATTGCGAGTGACTGCCTAGTCGGGGGACTGCAGGCAGCGGCGATTTTGAGACGAGTTCAAGGGTTCGCGGGCATCTCACCATCGCAGTCGAGGCACGTGACGCGGTCGCCGTGCCCTCGGAGTGCGCGCTCCACCGCGTACCGCCCACGCGCCCAATTGGCGCTCAGGTGAGTGGCGCGCGCGTGGACGCGCTTCCAGTGGCACGTGGGCGCGAGCGAGCGCCCCCCCGTGTCGCGGATGCTGTGGTCTGTGTACGTGGGGCTGGTGCGGGCTGCAGAGTCACCACCACCACCACCACAACCAGGGATTCAATTCAACCGCGCCTGTCCGGGGTTGGCGACTCGGACATTATTTATGCACCCCTGCGCACCACGTCTAGTATACTACTCGCTACGGCTGATCATCGTCTGATTATTATCATCATCTGTTCATCATCCGTTCACAATTTGAAGGTACATTTTCTCTGCATATAAAACAAATATTTTAATTTAAGTCCATAATCATGTCTTCTGGAATAATATCCTTGATTCTTTCGGTAAAGTCACGTATAAGGGAAGCAAAAAAATAATAAAATTATAAAACAATAAAATTCTCACGACGTTTCGACTGCAACACAATCAACCATCATCAGGTGTGAAAACCACAGCAAGAAAATTTGAAAAAAAAGTGGCGGTTATTTTATCAAAAATAACCGGCACTTCATTCAAATTTTATTGTTTAATATTTTTATTATTTTATTCTTTCCCTTAGACGTGACTTTACCGAAAGAATCAAGAATATGAATCCCTGCAGTAACGAAAGCTTTAAATCAAAATTCTGGAATAATGTCACCAGCGCAATCAGGGATTAATTTCACCCAGCTTTGTGCGGTTTGGTGACCCATAACATATTTTTCATCTGGCGAACCACAGCCAGTATATACCTCTCACTGTGGTTGTGACTGCCAGTTGAGAGGCCTATTGGAGTCGCCAAATGACTGGGTGGGAAATTAAACCCTGACCACAACCATTGTCATGCATCATTAATCGTCAGTGTTGCCAGTGTCATTGTGACAGCCCTCTGTCAGTTTGTCAATACGCCCATCCGATCATCATCATTGCCCTTCCCCCGCACCTCCGATTAGCATGGTTGGCTACGTACGGTGCGAAAAAAGTTCATCATAAATGCATCATATGTTTATCATTTTAACATTCATTAAACAGATTTACATTTATCTCTGCACGTCAAAATCATAAATGACTTTAGTCCATCAGCCAATGTGCCTTTCGGACTAGGCGAGGATTGGCGACCAGATGGTATTTCAAGAAACGGCCCTGTTCAACGCAAAAGCAATGTGCATGTACACATAGAGCCCTTTGTCAATCCATTGCTGGATGAGGGTCTCCCCTCACCATGTGGGTCAAACTTTACCACGCTGGTTTGTGCCGGTTGGTTAAGGCAGGGAACGTTGACACGGGGACATAGAATCACGGTTCAACAATGTATCGCTGCCCCACGCTGCCCATAAAATGGCTAGCGTGTGATTACTCACTGTTGCCGTTTTTATTCCGTAGGGCTCATGGAGGCTCTGGATGTGTCTATGTGCAGGGGCGGAGCCAGGATTTCAGGCCGGGGTGACATTCAACAAATTTTAATTTCAAGAATGATTAGAGAGTCAGGCTGTTGAACTAGACGCCATCGGTTAGCGACACACTCTGACAATACAGTTGCACGGAGTCCGCCCGACCGAGTGTCGTACACTCATACGCAGAATGTCACCCCTGTCACCCGCCCTGGCTCCGCCCCTGTCTATGTGTACCTGTAGCTGAGCAGTGGGAGCGTTGGGTCTCAACGAGGAGTTGATCCGTGCCAAGGTGGAGCCATCCCCGTGCCGCACACAGCCTCTTCCTGTGTGGAGCAACACAGTAACACGGATGTGGGAGTGCGAAAGCACCCTACAACAATGGATTTTGCGACACCGAATTCTGCTGGTGGAAATCCATCCCACGACTGTCCAGAATGAATCCTGTTTAGCTACCGAGATATGATGAGATCAAGTGCATTCCATGTGATTCAGCCGTTGGTAGACGTCACAATAGCTGTTAATAATTCATCCATCCTGCCCTTCAGCATCACATTGGATGCCCATCACATTCGAGATCCACGGTAAGATGGAGCCTCCCAACCCAACTCAAACATATATTATATAGAATTAACAACATGGGCAGGATGTATATGTACAACATAGATTAACAGCAGGGTTGGGCTAGATCGCCTAGCAAATGGGCACACACTCGGCACAGCTTATATGGCCCCTCCAATCGGCCAGAAAATTATTTAAGTTGAGTGTATAGTGGCCCTATTCTCGATTTGGGTTCGAATAGGAGTGTCACCTGACATTGATTAAACTGACTTTTTAAGTGGAGCAAGTTTATGGTCTCAGCCCAGTAACCAATGACTGCACAAAAACTAATTATCTTCAATTTGGCGTTTCACTCCATTCCAGCTGTGAGAATTCAACAATTTTGTTTGACTGCTAAGCAACAAACGTGTCCTGCAGCAGGCTTTGTGAGATCTGGAGTTGTGGAACTGGCTGCATCTCAAAGTCTCGCTCTTCACCTGGGAAGGGTGGTGGATGGTGGATGGGGGGGGAGTGTAGAACCCACCAGAGAACGTCGCTGTTGGCCCGCTCTCTCCACACGCGGCTGCAGAGGGCCACGTGGCACAGATCGGCGGGTCCCAGGAGCGCCAGAACCCGCTCGGCCAGCTCGGCGGGCAGCGAGCGGACGGGGTCGACCAGGAGCAGCAGTCGGAGCGAAGCAAACGCCTCCCGCAGCTGCTGCGGCTAAGCGGGGGCAGAGACACGTGGCCTCCGCATCGCTGGATATGATCGTGATGGTGATGATGATGACGACGATGTAATAATAATTATGGTAGGAGGATAGAGTCAAGGTGAATGGAGCAATGCTTGTGCGATAGGGGTGACAGTCGTTCGCTAATCCGCGTAGTTGTGTTTATTAGGATTTGAATTCGAGATGATATGTTAGTACACCCTTGTCAATTAATTATCTCGGGGCCCTGTTGAGCTACATGGGGCTTCTAGGCTTTTGCTTGCTTCGCTTATAAGTTTAACATATACAGGCGTCAGGGTCGAACCCACCAGGCAAGGTAGTCAAAATCTCGCCACTGTACACGTACATAATAAACACATCTATTTAGAACTGCTTTTTGTGTTTAGTTGCCCTTCCCCCGCACCTCCGATTAGCGCGTGGTTGGCCACGTTACGGTGCGAAAGAAGTTCAACAAACAACAACCGCCGCTCGCCACTAAGTGGCGGTGACGTCCCCGCGGCGTCTGTGCCAGGCTAGGTGCACCACTTTAAGGCCACGTGGAGTGTCGAACGCCCGCTGGCAGGAGGTCACGGGGCAGACCCAGCACGTGCCATGGGTCGACTGACTGAGATGACTGCTGGCCTACGCACCCTATGCGGGCCCTCTATTACTGTGCAACACAAAGACAACAGTCCCCCCCCTACTACACACTGTCGGGGCAAGTGCTGTTAGCGGGCACCTATGAAGGCCGGCACGGCACGCGAGGGGGTCGGTGGCCAACACCACGCCCGGCCGCCTTTGTCTCCTCAGTGGCGATGTTTACACATCGCACCAGGTACTCATTTGAGGATGAGTCGACCTAGGGGAGGCCCAGGACCGGTTCAGATAATCGCCACTGATGTTGGCTGCGAGAGGGAATCGAAATCAGGTCGCCAGGTTTGTAGCGCTAACCGCTGCACCTACAACTCTCCAACACACAGATATACATACAGATATACATACACACATACATACAGACATACATACAGACATACACATAGACACATATACATACACACAGATATGCATACACAGATATACATACACACATACATACAGATATACATACACACATACATACACACAGATATACATACACATACAAAATGACATACCTACATACAGACAGACATACACACAGACACATATACATAGATATACATATACACAGATATACATACACACATACATACAGATATACATACACACATACAAACAGATATACTTACATACAGACAGACATACACACAAACACATATACATAATACAGATATACATACACACATACATACACACAGATATACATACATACAGATATACATACACACAGACAGACATACACACAGACACATATACATACACACATATACATACACACATACAGACACAGACAGACATACACACAGACACATACATACACACAGATATACATACACACATACAGATATACATACACACATAAATACACACATACAAACAGATATACCTACATACAGACAGACATACACACAGACACATATACATACATACACACTTACATACAGATGTACATACACACATACATACACACAGATATACATACACACGTACAGATATACATACATACAGACACACACACCCCTAGGGCCGATACGTCTCACCTGGCAGGTGTAATAGAGGCGCGTGAGAGCGTCTCTATCTCACCTGGCAGGTGTGATAGAGGCACGTGAGAGCGTCTCTATCTCACCTGGCAGGTGTGATAGAGGCGCGTGAGAGCGTCTCTATCTCACCTGGCAGGTGTGATAGAGGCGTGTGAGAGCGTCTCTATCTCACCTGGCAGGTGTGATAGAGGCGCGTGAGAGCGTCTCTATCTCACCTGGCAGGTGTGATAGAGGCGCGTGAGAGCGTCTCTATCTCACCTGACAGGTGTGATAGAGGCGTGTGAGAGCGTCTCTATCTCACCTGGCAGGTGTGATAGAGGCGCGTGAGAGCGTCTCTATCTCACCTGGCAGGTGTGATAGAGGCGTGTGAGAGCGTCTCTATCTCACCTGGCAGGTGTGATAGAGGCGCGTGAGAGCGTCTCTATCTCACCTGGCAGGTGTGATAGAGGCGCGTGAGGGCGTCTCCCTGCCGCTTGGCAGGCAGCGAGGAGAAGAGCGTCACGATGGCGAGCAGAGTCTCGTCCTGCTGCTGCTGCTGCTCATGGGTCGTCGTCATCTCTCGCTCGGGACTCCTTCCCCCCTGGAGCACGGGCAACAGAGAGTTTGGCACAGGGCAGCGAGCACACCACCACCAACAACCACCACCAACAACAACCAACAACCACCACCACCACCTCCTCCCGTGAGCGTCTCGATTCGCGTTGCCACGGTGACCCTGTGTGTGTGTGTAAGCCCTCGCTCCCCGCCTCGCCACCCGTCTCGCACTGAACGACGCTCGCCTAATAAGTGCCGCACTGTGGCCCAAACGGTCTGGTCCAAAGGCGATGTAGCCACAATATCGGTTGTTGTGGGGGGAGGTGGGGGTGTTAGATCGCGTTAATATGAATGTGTCGTGAAACCCGCCACCACCCGACACAGTAAGGTTCGTCACGTAAACCCGAATGTGCCAATTAACGCGTTACCAGTACAGCAACACCGGTGTGTTGGAGAGCAAAGAAAGCCACAACATTTACAATCTGAAGTAACACGTCGTGTGGCGGTCGTTTGACCATACTTCACCGCGCTGGTCAGTGCGTGAGATCGTTGAAGGCTGAGTTGATTTTGACCAGGTGAGAACTGACGAGACCAAGGACCAAGATGGGTCTCGTTTGCAAGAGTCACTTGGGTCTCACAACAATGCCAAAAAAAGCAAAAAAAATAAGGAAAAACATAAACAACTACCACACGACAAATATAAATTATACGCGATGGCGCTCTCACTACACATCAATGTAAAATAAAAGTTAAATCAGACGCACAGTAAACCGGTTCGGACATTATTTTTGTACTTACCATTGCACGATTTCAAAATTAAAGTACAGCACAGAACACACGAGAACCGATATGTGTCTCATTTGCGAGAGTGATGGTAACATCACCACGGGGTTAGTTCGTTCTCTTCTGCCTTCTGCCGAAAACATTATAAATAACATGCCACATTTAGAACAAGAATAACAAACATTATCTTTGGCAAAATCGACAGCGATTGTAAATGCTAGCAACAATAGCATCCTCTACTCGCCTCCCATCATAGTCAAGTGCGCACACAGAGCAATTTATCATTGCTATTTAATTGCTCAGACAAGCGTGCAATGAATGCATTTGTGTGTTGTCTCTGAAATATGATGCTATGTACACCGCACGACTACTGTTGCTGGAAGTATCCGTGATATGTTGGGGAAACACCGTATTCTCTAGATTATAAGACGTTCTGGAAAGTAAGAATAGCACGCACTAAACTGTGTCATGTCAAAATGAGTTCTTATTTCAATTTTGGACAATTTGATTTTGCATTATGTCATTATGGTGATCTCCAGGTCATTCTTGCAAATGTGATTTATCCCGGGATTCTTGAGTTGTTTATTCCTGTTTAAAACAAAATAGGACTTCCGAGAGTTGTTCAAATCTGGTTACACGCACCTACCTAATTATATGACGCACCCTCAACTTTTTTCTCTAAATTACAAAGGCAAACGAGTGCGTCTTTTAATCCGGAGGGTACGGTAATCGTTCAGAAGATTCAACTCATCATGCTCGACACGTGGAGAAAGAAATGATCTGACAAGAGGGATCTTGGAATACGTGATCACTGTTTAAAAGCATCTGCATTATACTGATAAGTTGCGTCATTTCATTAATTTAATGTATACTTCTTCGATTTGACTGCCGTTTTAAAATTGATGACCACAACGTAGAAGTGTCGTATGATGTAGACAAATAATATTTGATGTACGGTGGGACCTCTGGAATTATAACGATACATTGATGATTGTCAGCCCCTGTTGGTGATGAACGTTGATCGAGGAAACTTCGCCACGTCCGGCCAGCGCGGGTTGATGATTCTGGTGGAGGCGGTGCCGCACCTCGGATGAGCACGGTTGGTTACGTACGGTGCGAAAGAAGTCCAGCATAAAGTACACGCATACTGTGCCAGGACGAGCTCAAGTGTTATCGCTCGCCACTGATGTTAGCCGTGCGTGGCCGGGAATCGAATTCAGGTGGGACGACTTCGTGGTACGCGGTGATTGGCACCGCTCGCTCCTCCAGCCCAGTGGCTGAGTCACTCCTCCGGTTGAGGAGTGTGTGCTTGTGTTGAATCAATGCTGCTGAAACGACGCACTCACAAGATTGCGGTGTGGCTTATTGGAGATGTGTTTAAAATGTATATTTATACGTTTCCATTGATTTTTTTTTTACGTGGAGATACAAATATGGGAAGGATGCGTATTTATTGTCCCATGTATATTGTTAGGGGTGCCGCGGTGGCAAGGAGATGTTAACGACCTCGCCTGGTATACAGGAGGTCGTGGGTTCGATCCTGATCCTGACGCCTGCTGCTGTGTATTTGGAGTTTGTGGTGTGTCTCTCTCATCATCATCACCACGGTGGCTAGGAGATGTTGACTACCTCGCCTGGTATACAGGAGGTCGTAGGTTCGATCCTGATCCTGACGCCTGCTGCTGTGTATTTGGAGTTTGCGGTGTATCTCTCTCTCCGTGGTCGCGTGAATTTTTCTCTGGGTCCTTCGGGTTTTCCCCTCCACATTTCGAATCAACATCACCACGCGTTTTAGAATATTTGGCTGCTTTGCATTTCCACATTGGGCTATCATTTGTGGCCAGGTCGCTTCTGAAAAAAAAGCTACATAGCTCTGTGAGCCTTACCTGGTAGAATGAAGAAAACAAATCTTAATATTTTAATAAATTTAAGAGTTAGACATTATTTATGAGCAAGTCACACATCCTATTTTATAACCGCGTCTGCAGGGACCCCTGGTGGACACGTCCCGTTAAAGCCACCACGCTGGTGTAACATCCTGGGCATTGACCCAGGATGTTGATTCCGTGCCTGCGGAGGACTCTGGGATGGTATCATTGAAACGCGCAGCCGACCCGTACACACACACACGCATGCTGTTTGGGCAACCACTAGCAGTTAGCGAGCACCTATTAAGGAGATCGAAACGGAGCACGAGGGAGTCTGGTGTGGCCAGCACCAAGCCCGGCAGCCTTGGTGATACGTTGACCTGGATTGGAACCCAGGTCACGTCAGCCGCGTGTGAAAAGCGCAATGCCCCTGGCTGATCCAGCCGTGAATTATGGATAACTTCAGTGGGCCGTGATTGACAACGCTGCGGTTTGGGCTGTAGTGAGTGCCAGCCCATTCATCTTCACCGCCCTAAGCCAATGTCTATCCACTGCTGGATGAATGCCCCCCTCACTGGCTCGTGCTGCCTGCCCTCCATCTCAACTCCTGCACGCGGACCGATCCGATCGCTCCATCTCCGCTTCCGTGGTCCCTTAGCTCCTGGATGCGTTGGTGATATCAACGCAAACTCCCGAAACTGAACCCGGTACGGTACTGTAGAATAAAACGTTACTAACCGTTACGGAATAAGGTAGTCTGTGCACGTTGGGTAATTGCATAATAACTCTGCAAATCCACTGCTGGATGGAGACCTCCCCCCACGCCACAGTGTTCGAGGTCAGTGTGAGTTTTGTCCATCACCGCTGGTCAGTGTTTATATAATTTGGATTGCCCTGGACTGGTTCGGATATCGCTCGCCACTGATGTGAGCCGTGAACAGGAATCGAACCGAGTTGCCCACGGGGGTCATAGCGCATTGTGCAAGTAACGGTAGACATGTCCACAGTACTCTAACAGTGTTTACGTGATGATTAAACCGACTGATAAACTGAGGCCGATTTCGACTCGGCACTTTGTAAACATTGCCTCTGGCCCCTATATATGGTCACACGAGTCTTGCCTTATTATAGACACACACACACACCACCACCTACAACCGGGAGGATAGTCGCATTAGTGTTGTGCGAAGGCATGCCACGGGCAATTTATAAGTTGGGTATGAAAATGTAAAAATTGCATGAATGTTGGCACCTCTTAGTCCTCTCTCTCCCTGTGGCTGTCGTCAAATTCTCTCCAGAGTTGGACTCCTGGATGATGGACAGGAGGTCGTTAATACCACCGCTGCTCTGCTGTTTGCTGTCCGTGGTGGTGGTGTATCGTGAGTATCTCTTGGACACGCTGAGACTAGGAGGTGGGTGAACGTGATTGGGGAGTGTGCGCACGTTTGATGATACTTAAATGTGGGGTTTTACTTCGGTACGATGGGGGCAGATATGGGCGGAAAGCCGTTTGCTGTATTATGTATGTTGGACTTCTTTCGCACCGTACGTAGCCAAGCTTGCGAATCGGACGTGCTGTTTCCAAGCTAGGATTCCCTTGAAAAAAGATACTCTGAGGCTGTGGTCTCATTAGGTGCTTAGCTGGACGTGAAGCAGCATGGTTTATCCTTGCATGGGTGACCAAGCAGGGCTTGCCAGGTGTTATTGGCATGGGGCTGCGATGTGGCAGGGAGATAGTAATACTGAGTGTCACCTTATTTGGTTCTTTCGGTAAAGTCACGTAGAATGAGAATAAAATAATAAATTAATAAAATAACACAATAAAATTCTCACGACGTTTCGGCCACAACATAAGTGGCCTTCATCAGGTGAAGGGACGAGACTGTCTGGTGGGTTTTCTCTGGGTTGTCTCATTTTAAATGGTAATTATTTACCTATAAGGTACTCGTGAATTTAGCCGCTGCTGTCTTTCATTATGGATTAATTATTTTAAATTCTCAAAGTCTTCATTTCTTTGCCCAGACTCATTACAGTTATGCACAATGATTGGTTGTATGGGTTGTTACTCATTGTGTTTAGGTCTGTGGTCATTACAGAAATGCAGCTGAGTGTCTTTCGCTTTTAATACAATTCCATGCGATTCTGAAATATTATCGCCAGCCAATATCTCGCCACTGCCGTATGAAGGTTTTTTCCCAGACATTTTTTTTGGCTGCCATTACATGACCCGTCCCATCTGTTGACTCCCACCCCTTCCAATGATGTGTCCTGCATGTACGTACCTACGCATGTTGAACTTCTTTCGTACCGTACGTAGTCCTGCCCAAGCCAAATTGCAATTCTTCACAGTGAATATGACATCTCTGATTTGTGTTTGTCTCACGTGCACCTCTGTCTTATTGTGATGCCAAGTGTGCAAATATTTATCCGTGGCTCTTTGCTTACTTTTCAAGTTATTATTTTTCTCTGTCATTGTCCATGTTCCTGACCCATATGCCGTAGCTGGCATTATGCACCGATTGAAAATATTATTGTTTTCGATCATTCTCTTGTTCACCTCTGATGTTTCATTGTGGTTTCAAACCACATTCAATGTTTGCCCTGGCACTGGATACACATTCTCCTGTGTTTTCCACTTGCGTCCCTCCAATAATTATTTTATGTTGTTGGGCAAACTTTTTCGACCATGACTTTTATTTTGCCCGTATTGATCTTGAACCCAAAATGTGGTCTCTTTTTGTTGAGCTCGTCAATCATTTCCTGTAATTCCTTGTTCCTCATCCGTTGAGGACGGTTATGTCATCGGCAGATCTGACATGGAGTATCTTAAACATTAAAAAACACTTTTAAAGTGATTCCCAAGTTGTTGTATATGCATTGTTTCGCTATTTTATACAGGGTCGCTGATGTTGAACTGGAATTTTCCAACTTAACATCGCGTTTACGGAACTTGTGTTGAATTATGCCTTGCCAATTGAGGTGACACGTTAACGTTTGGATAATATATGCCGCTGACTTATTTGTATACACTGCACTGTACATACACTTGTGCATAAATGGCCAGTGCATGCCTGCTGCTCACCTCATAAAAAAATGTCTGCGGACGTAACGGTAGCATAGCAGGTTTATATATTTGATGGTTATAGTTTGTGTCACTTAGGATAACGATCAGCGAGGTGTTGTGATTAATTTGTGGCGAGCACTTTGTGTGTGTGATGATGAATATTGTACGATATATTGTAGTATCCCCATATCGAGGCAAAGCCAGGCCTCAAGCGGTATTTACGCCGACTGACGGACGAGTGGTGCAGGATCACGAGCGGGATCGGTGGCGGTTGGTCGCTACGAGCTGGTGGTCGCCATCCTCTCCGCGAGGGGCAACTGGGTGCTCAGGCAGGCTGTGCGTGACTCCTGGCTGCAGGCCGTGACGGCCAGCCCCTCACTGAGGAAGCGGTGAGTGTGGCCATCTCCTTTTCAATTGCCGTGGGTCAGAAGGCAGTAAAGTCGGTGCAGGTGGCTGGGTTTAAGTTTCAGCTTATTTTGATTTGTTACATGGATGATCGCGTTTTGCAGAGTTGCCCGGCTGTTATACAAATCTGGAAAATGTGTACGCACTACAGGCAAAGGAATAATAACAATATTATTAAGAATTGTGTTGTCACATCTGTTTCTAGACAAGAGGCAAAGCAGTGGCAGCAGCAGCAGTGCTAGAGGTGCGGTAGTCATGTGGTTGTGTGCGGTAGGGTCCTGCCGAGGTTTGTGGTCGGAAGCCGCGCATGTGACATTCACCCTGAAGACAGAGAGGACCCATACTCCTGCTCTTTTCTCAACATCACTCTGCCTGGTGAGCTACGACAAACTTACATCGCTCCGACAAACTCACATCGTTCCGCCAAACTTACAACGCTCTGACAAACTTACATCGCTCTGACAAACTTACATCACTCTGACAAACTTACATCGCTCTGACACACTTACATCGCTCTGACAAACTTACATCACTCTGACAAACTTACATCGCTCTGACACACTTACATCGCTCTGACACACTTACATCGCTCTGACAAACTTACATCGCTCTGACAAACTTACATCGCTCCGACAAACTTACATCGCTCCAACAAACTTACATCGCTCTGACAAACTTACATCGCTCTGACAAACTTACATGGCTCTGACAAACTCACATCGCTCTGACAAACTCACATCGCTCTGACAAACTCACATCGCTCTGACACACTCACATCGCTCTGACAAACTTACATCGCTCTGACAAACTTACATCACTGCAACAAACTTACATCGCTCTGACAAACTTACATCGCTCTAACAAACTCACATCGCTCTGACACACTTACATCGCTCCAACACACTCACATCGCTCTGACAAACTCACATCGCTCTGACAAACTTACATCGCTCTGACAAACTCACATCGCTCTGACAAACTCACATCGCTCTGACAAACTCACATCGCTCTGACAAACTCACATCGCTCTGACACACTTACATCGCTCTGACAAACTCACATCGCTCTGACAAACTCACATCGCTCTGACAAACTTACATCGCTCTGACACACTCACATCGCTCTGACACACTTACATCGCTCTGACAAACTCACATCGCTCTGACAAACTCACATCGCTCTAACAAACTCACATCGCTCTGACACACTTACATCGCTCTGACAAACTCACATCGCTCTGACAAACTCACATCGCTCTGACAAACTTACATCGCTCTGACACACTCACATCGCTCTAACAAACTCACATCGCTCTGACACACTTACATCGCTCTGACAAACTTACATCGCTCTGACAAACTTACATCGCTCTGACAAACTTAGATCGCTCTGACAAACTTACATCGTTCCGACAAACTCACATCACTCTGACAAACTTACATCGCTCTGACAAACTCACATCGCTCTGACAAACTCACATCGCTCTGACAAACTCACATCGCTCTGACACACTTACATCGCTCTGACACACTTAGATCGCTCTGACAAACTTACATCACTCTGACAAACTTACATCGCTCTGACAAACTTAGATCGTTCCGACAAACTCACATCGCTCTGACAAACTCACATCACTCTGACAAACTCACATCGCTCTGACAAACTCACATCGCTCTGACAAACTTAGATCGCTCTGACAAACTTACATCGTTCCGACAAACTCACATCGCTCTGACAAACTTACATCGCTCTGACAAACTCACATCGCTCTGACACACTTACATCGCTCTGACACACTTACATCGCTCTGACACACTCACATCGCTCTGACAAACTTACATCGCTCTGACAAACTTTCATCGCTCTGACAAACTCACATCGCTCTGACAAACTTACATCGCTCTGACACACTTACATCGCTCTGACACACTTACATCGCTCTGACACACTTACATCGCTCTGACACACTTACATCGCTCTGACACACTTACATCGCTCTGACACACTTACATCGCTCTGACAAACTTACATCGCTCTGACACACTTACATCGCTCTGACAAACTTACATCGCTCTGACACACTCACATCGCTCTGACAAACTTACATCGCTCTGACAAACTTACATCGCTCTGACAAACTTACGTCGCTCTGACAAACTCACATCGCTCTGACACACTTACATCGCTCTGACAAACTTACATCGCTCTGACAAACTTACATCGCTCTGACAAACTCACATCGCTCTGACAAACTTACATCGCTCTGACAAACTCACATCGCTCTGACAAAGTTACATCGCTCTGACAAACTCACATCGCTCTGACAAACTCACATCGCTCTGACAAACTCACATCGCTCTGACAAACTTACATCCGCTCCACTTAAAAGTCAAAAGTTTGTTTGCTGGAGGCCACCAGGTGGCCCAGAGGTCAAGGCCTTGAACTTGCACCTCTGAGATCCTGGCTTTAAAATCCAGCCAGTCGCTTGTGATTAAAACTGCCTTCTCAAATCTAGTGAGTTGATGGTGTCAGCTTGGTCATGTATTACTGCACGAAATAAGCCACCGTGTTCGAGCAGCACGTTAAATGCGACAAGCGTTACCCACGGTGTTCAGAGCGGGTAGGCAAGTGCTGCCCCTTTCTGTGTGGACCAGGGGAATTCAGAGGTAGCTCTTTGGTATCTTTGTTTGTTGGGCCATTCTCCAACACCAATGATTGCACTACTCTACGAAAGATGCGAATGCATTCCTTCATCTCATTACATCGATAGCACAATAATAATACAATTGGGAAAAAATACAATTATTATAATGCGCGTTTTATTGCTTTAGACAATGGGTTCTATCATTCTAATGTTGTTTTGCTTGTTTTTTTTTCCTCTCACGCCTACTGTCTTCATTGTACTTGTTTTACGTGATTGCTTTTGTCATATTTGCGACGCAGGTCACTCTTTTAAATGAGACTACCCTGGTCTCTTGATGTCTCAGCAGATTGAACAACAAAAACTGTATATCCCACATTTGTGTATGGTTGCTGCTGCGGATGTGTTGACCATAGAATATGCGCCGTCGCCTTCACAGTGGATAGTACATGTCCCCTGGCATCTTTCGAAATGAGAAGGCCATTGTGTGCTGGCGTCATGGTCTGCAATTGCTGACTTAAAAAAACAACTCCCCCGCAAATGGCCCAGTTGGGGTTACACACGCAGCAGAAATGTATCGCCCCCCCCCCCTATCAGCAGAGTAATGCCCATTTGCGGAGCAGATGCTGAGTCACCTTGCTGCCACTGAGGGTGCCCTTTCCATAGTTTTAATAAGTATTTTCATCGTTAAAATTTGTTGAGATGAGATTTGATGTAAGTTGCATATAACGTGTACAATGCCTTGAGGTGCCCCGGTGTAAAGGGCACAACAGAAAAACAAAACCACGATTATAATTGCTATTATTATAATTGCTATTATTAATATTCACGTTTTCAACGTGTGTTTTTTTCGCCCCAGCGAGCGAGCGGGAAATCGAGGCGGTGACTTGGCTGGAACCGGGGTCGCCAGGGACCGGGCCCCGGACTCGCGTGGCGCGGCCAACGTTGCTGGGGCTCGACTTCCGGGTTCGCCACCCAGTGGTGGTGACGGCGCTCGGTGTGTTCGCCTGGGACGGCACCGTCCCCAACGTCACCGTGCGGCTCCACAACGCGGCCACCAGGGTGACTGCTGCCACTGCCATCACCGCCACCACCACCACCACATCCATCACTGCCACCATTGCCACCACCACCGCCACCTCCGCCACCACTACCGCCGCCGCCACCACCGTAAGCTTAATTTGGACTGGAAGTACAGAAAAGCACGAAGGTAATTCAGTACGAATCTTACATCGGCGTCAACCGTCATATCGTGAATATTTATATTGTATTTTGAAATATGAAATCGTTGAAGTTGTTGTGGTGACAGCCACCTAGTAAACGTACAACATTCGGCCAACGTTCGCATGTGGTCGGAACCGTTTGACCAACGTTTGCCCAAGGGTTCCATGTTTACTAGGCAGTCAATTTTTTGTTCCTTGTCGAAATTACAGATCAAAGTATTCTTTACCCAAACGTTTTTTTTTCCAGTCGGCAATGACCTCGAGCGGACGACGACCCATCATGGAGGCCGACGATGGCCACGGCTGCTTGCCCCGCCGTCACAGATCAAAGCGCGACTGCTGACTGCGTGACAAAGACGGGATCAACGGGCCTCGGTGAAAGGCGCAGTCGCAGGCCAACGGTCGTGTCCGTCTGTTCTCAGGTGGTGCTGGCCGTGGCTCACTTCGGAGCCCTGAGCCCCGGCGTGCGCGTGCGTGCCTGCAGGTACAAGCCCGTGCAGCAGTTCGTGCTCCCCAAGGTGAACGTCATTACACTCGTTCAGCCTAGCGACTTGTGTCTTTTTTGCAGAGTCGGGGGGAGGGGGGGCGGGGGGCAGTTGTTGCTGTGTATGATCCCCAATTGAGTAATTTTTGGATAGGTTTTTAAAAAAATATATATATAGACTGTGACGCCGACACACAATGGCCTGCTCCTTTGAACGACGTCACGGGATGTTTAACGTCCGCTGTGGAGCAGACGCCACGGCTAACACGCCCGCAGTAGTAACCAGATACAAATGTATCAGTTTTTTTAAATTGTTTTAATCAGCTGAGATCTCAAGAGACGACGGATAGTCCCATTTACAAGATTGACCTGTGTCACACATGTGACAAAAGCAATAGCATAAAAAAGTACACTGAAGCAAACACAAGCAAAACTAATATTAGTATGGTAGAACCTAAAGGAATATAACGTGCATTAAAATAATTGTCCTTTTCCCCAATTTTATTTCGATTGTGCTGTCGGTGTCATGTAATCAGATAAAGAATTCATTTACATCTTTCATAGAGCTGTGCAACCTTCGGCGATGGAGAATGGCACAGTAATGACCAGGACTGCCACTGATTTTGAACAGGATAATAATAATTGTTAGAAGTACTTAAGAGTCTAAATAAATTAGCATTTCAAGCACGAATTTGTAATCCACCGCTGCGAAGGCAAGGTTTAGGGGATCAAACTAATGTGAAGCGTCAATTTTCTGTGGGTATTGAGGTGCCGCTCCCTGGACTAATTTCCATCTGTTCCATCTGTACGGGATAGTGTTGCCCCCTTACATGCATGGGTTTTCTCTGGTGCACCCAAATGTCAAAAAAAAAAACTCAATAATTGGCTAAAAAATATTTTAACATATATAGAGGACTTCAGAGCTTGGGCATTAAGCCTTGCTGCCTTCCCGCTTGCCTGTGACCACGTGTGATGTGCAGGGCTTCGAGGGCACCGTGGTGTGGGACGGGGTCACCCCGGCGGACATGGTGCTCTCTGACCCCGGCGACTACACGCTGGACGCGGGAGGGGGCGTTCTGAAATTCGCAGCGGTGCGCTCGCGCGGTCCCCCGCTCCCGATGTAACACCGCCCGGCTCGTTCATCTCAACCCGCGTGGCTATCTTGTGATGTCGAGAGCGCCGCGCCCATGCATCGTCGCAATAGATTGTGTCCGCGAAGGCACAGGACCGGGGAAGATTGTGGCTGCGTTATCTCGTGTGCACGGCCAGATCGACTCGACCGCGTTAGACAAAGCGTGACCACCGATAACGCCGTGTTGCTGCATATATTTATAAGGGGCCAGCTTTAATGAACTCGGGAGGAGCTTCTTAATCAAGTGCCCACTTTGTTCAATGTGTTTACGCTGGGTAACGAGCAGACTGCGCAAAGCCGCCGTGTTTATCTTGGGCCACCCGATATTGAGTGGACGGATCGATAGATCGGCGAATTAATTAATTAATTAACGAGTGGGTGTATTTACGAATGTGCTGTTCAGACGGGGCGGTACGGAGAGGTGGGGGACGAGTTCCCAGAGTTCAGACAGGAGCGGGTGGCACTTGCGGGGTCCTTCACCTTCGCCGTTCAAGGTTAGCGGCAGAGACGCCGTTGGGGGGGGTGTGGGGGGAGAGGCGGGGGGAGGTGTGGGGGGAGAGGCGGGGGTGGTGTGGGGGGAGAGGCGGGGGGGGGGTGTGGGGGGAGAGGCGGGGGGGGTGTGGGGGGAGAGGCGGGGGGGGTGTGGGGGGAGAGGCGGGGGGGGTGTGGGGGGAGAGGCGGGGGGGGTGTGGGGGGAGAGGCGGGGGGGGTGTGGGGGGAGAGGTGGGGGGGGGGTGTGGGGGGAGAGGCGGGGGGGGGTGTGGGGGGAGAGGCGGGGGGGGGTGTGGGGGGAGAGGCGGGGGGTGTGGGGGGAGAGGCGGGGGGGGGTGTTAAGGAAGAGGCGGGGTTTTTTTCGATAAAATATGACGTTTATAAATGTTTCTTTATTAAAAATGTTATCCTTTAAATTTTACAAGTAATCTTTTGTTAAATAAACGGCAATTATATATACATATTTTTTATCAACCTTCGCAGTTGATAAAAAAAAAAAACCAAAAAAACTTTTCACACGGTAAAACAGTGGTCACCTACACATGGACTGCGCTCCACTTTGGGAACGTGGAATTTCCGCCACTGGCTCAGTGCAGCCAGCGAGTTCGAGCGCAGCCCCATCGCCCGATCGAGCGAGGCGCCACTCAGAACTCTCATCATTCGCCATTTCTCTCCGCGTGCCGCACTTCGCCGGCTTGCACGCCCAACTCTCCCGCCCTCACCCGGCCCCTCGTCCAGACGGCGGCTCGCTCACCGCCCACGCCTCCGGCCGGGCACGCCGGAGCGCCGAGTGGGCCGAGACGACGCGCCGGGAGGCCGCCGTCCTGCGCGTCGAGTCGGCGCGTCACGGCGACCTCGTCCTGGTGAACGTCACCGACGTTTACCGCAGCCTGCCCAGCAAGATGCTGCTCTTCTCCCGCTGGTGGGCGGTGCGCGCCGCTCATCCGTCATCGCTCACGTTGAATGGATTGACCATGGCTGATGCTGATGATAATGATGATGATGATGATTTATTGTTTCATTATTACTTCTCTTTCAGGAGGGTCCTGCCAAGGTTTTACATGGGGGTGTGGGGGTGGATGGGGCGGGGGGGGGGGGGCATGTTGCCGTGTGTGATCCCAATTGAGTAATTTGCAGGTACTTTTTCAACCCATTGGGATGTTTCGCCAATACCAGTCACAATGTGTGATTGACGCGATGGCAGCAGCAACACAAGTGGAATGTCGTTGCTTGCGTCAACGACTCTTGTTGCCCATTGCACACAGCGCTAGCATGAGTGACCTCTTATAAAACTCCACACGTGGTTCTCGTTGTTCCAGGGCAGCAGTATCTCTGGACTTCAGGCTGCTGCTGAAGACGGATGACGACAGCTTTGTGGACGTGGCGGAGGTGCTGAGGAGCGCGGTGCTTCAGGGCTACGACCAGACCCCGGGCCTCTGGTGGGGCAGGTAATGGCAGCTCACCCCACCACCCAACTCAGCTCACCCCACCACCCAACTCCTGCGGTGACAGCGCTAACTTGCTGGGCTCCCTTCGAGGTACATACGCGATGAGTTATTCATTAATTGACATTTTTAATTAATGACGAATCTAAAAGATAGTTTTATGATATCACGGCCAACTAAAATTGGAGGAGGCAACTGCTCCATATAACTAACCCCCCTCTGTATGTAAACCCATTGAATAGTTTATTTTATGAATGTAGAACCCTATTTAGAAATCTTCACGTATCAGGATCCCCCGCCTCCCAGGGAAGCTTCTCGATCCACCTCTGCCCCATGCACCTCTGCTCTGATTGCCTGCAACCAGAACTGCCAATGCCACACCGTCCGGCGGTCGCACCGGCGACTTTACAACGACGACGACGATGACGACGACTACGACTGTGACGTCGACGAGAGTGTTCGCTCTGGACGATCGCTCACTCGCTCGGTCGCTCGCTCACTCGCTCACTCACTCGCTCGCTCACTCACTCGCTCGGTCCGCCACACGCTCGGCAGCTTCCGTCGGAACTGGGCGGTCGACCATGCGGGGAAGTGGGCCGAGCTGAGCTACCCGGGCCCGGCGTACCCGGCCTTCGCGTGCGGCGCGGCGTACGTGCTGTCCGCCGACCTCGTGCGGTGGCTGTCCTCCAACTCCGACGTCCTCGCCGCCTACCAGGTGTGCGCTCCCACCCCCTTCCCCCGTCTATGACTGCTAGAAATTTCCACGTGATAGGCCTCTTCATTGAGTTGTATGTCTGTCGAACTTCTTTCGCACCGCACGTAGCCCAAGAGCTATCGTTTGCGATAGCCAGGTCGCTTCTGAAAAAAAGAGCTACACAGCTCAGTGGGCCTCACCTGGTAAAATAAAATTAAGAGTAGCTTTAGTTGACGTCGATTCTAAATGTGGACAAAACCGGAGAACTCGGAGAAAATTCCACGCGACCACGGGGAGAACACGCAAACTCCAAATATACAGGTGTCAGGGTCGGGAGGGAACCCACGACCTCCTGCATAGCAGACGAGGTAGTTAACATCATGCCACCGTGGCGTCTTGCGGAGGGCCCACTGTTCCGCCGAGTATGATGGCCTCGGCGCCGGGCAATCCGGAGCTCTGGTGAACGCTACCAAACGTCCCAGTCTGGTCGGGAGAGTCCCGGTTGGTTTCAGAAAGTCTGTCCCGGTGTACCCCTTAATCGTTTGCGAAAATCTGGATTTTATCCGGGTTTAAGCGTTCCTGGCCTCATGCTCAACTCATGATAATGGATGGCGTTGGCAGAGGAGTAGACGGTGGCCTATGAGCAGTAAGCGTATAACGTATGGAAACCTATAATCCTAATGTAACAGATATGACTTTGCTGATGAGACTCCGAAAGTCGAAACCAGCCCCAGGTTTGTCTTATTTAAACAAATTCTGCTGGAAGACGTTCGTCCGGAAGTCCCATGATAGGCTGATTAAGTTATTTTATTTGAATGTGCAGAAACATGGTCATTGTCTCTGTATTATCAAACATGATAAGCCAAAGTTGAAAATAAAGTGCATTAGTTGTGAATGATACCCGATGCATTTTGTTGAGCCTTGTAGTGTTGTGTAATATACAAGCACAAGAACAACAAAAGCAAGCTGCTTCTTGAAAAAAAAAATGAAATTTCAAGTTGAACACATTCAAGGTCAAGAGGTCATTATGGCCAATGCCAAATGATGCCACCTCACCTCGCCATCGGTTCCGTTTGCTGGATGCCATATTTCTCGGGAAGTCGACACCCCAACCTTCAAGTCCTTCTCCCCCACAGTCTCCAAACGGGTGGTCTCAGCTGTTCCCCGTGATCAGTGACCCGTGGGTGCTTCTCCAATGGCCGTCACAGTAACCTGCCCTCCAAAGACAAAGATCCCCCGTATAGCCCGAACAGACTGCTGGGGCAAGTGCCGTTAACGAGCACCTATGAAGGTCGGCACGGCGCACGAGGGGGTGGGTGGCCAGCACCTCGCCCGGCCGCCTTTGTCTTCCCAGTGGTGATTTACACACACCGCACCAGGTACTTATTTGAGGCTGAGTCGACCTTGAGCGGGAATCGAACTCGGGTGGCCGGGTTCGTAGTGCAGCGTGATAACCGCTACACTACACTGTCCTCCTCCACCCTGCACAGTGTCCCACCCATCACAACCCCTTTTCCTGATTACGTCTACAGCACTTTCCACATTCTCATTATGAACTTCCAAGTTGCTTTACCCAAGCCTTTCTATGGAATTCCTGTTTTTAAATTCTAAAGGTAAATTTTCTGCTTGTGTTCTTAATGCATTAGCAGCTAAGCGATGACGAGTACATTGTGTTAATTGGGTGAATGGCGTGTGCACGTACAGGGTGAAGATGTTTCCATGGGCATATGGATGGCAGCTTTGGCACCAACTAGGATACAGGTAAATGGTGTTCACATAGAGAGTTTACAAGTAAATGGACAGAATTATCTCGTGCCATTAACGTCGCCATCTGTCCCAGGTTTGCCAGGATCATCTTCGTGTAAAGGTAGCTGCCATGGGAATTCTGAGTCTTCCCGGGATATTATAAAAGTCCCGGATTTTGTCAGCTGCGTAATAACACCACCTCTAAAGACAATGACTTGACATGCAGTTCTCCTCTCTTCTGATATTGAGATATTTTTCCCCGATATGTCTGAATTGTTTGTGCTACAAAGGTAGCAGCGCTGTATGTCACTTATTGTAAGAAAATATATATGTGAAAGCGTCTGTGTTAACATAGTCCTCCCCCCGCACCTCCGATTAGCACGGTTGGTTGCGTATGGTGTGAAAGAAGTTCAACACACATACATGAGAACCAAAAAACATCCCGATAGAGGTGTATTGCAAATGATCATGGATCCATTGTCTTTTGAAAATGTTTATTAAAGTTAAATATTTTCTTTGCAAAAGTATCATAGCATGCACACGAATGTATGTAAAGTTTGGTTTAAAGCATTGCGCTGCCAAGTTATTACAAAATGAAGTAAGTTATGGATTCTGATGATTAATGAGAGGATTGCGTGACAAAACTAGACGAGACTCAACGTGAAGGACACGTCCAAACAAATCGGCAACAGTGTGGAACTCATCCCTGTAGGTAGCCCCGAGTCCACGGTGGAAATTCCTCTTTGCATTCTCACCGCAGGACAACCACCGCCGACGTTCAACAAATAAATTCCCGCTCGTTGTCGTGCTGCCCTGCAGGACGACCGCTGGTGGTGCGACGTGGCCTGCGAGCGCGGTGCCCTCGCCTCCTCGCAGCACTCGCCAGCGCGGCTCGCCACCATGTGGGCGGGAAAGCAGCGCTGCGGTGACGCGTGCACGCCGTGCGACGCGCCGGGCGTCTAGGACGGCGGGCGCTCGCTTACCCCCCCCCCTCGCTCACCCTCCCTCGCCCTCGCTCGCTCACCCTCCCTCCCGTCGCTCGCCCTCGCTCGACCGGGCCCACTCGTACGGGACTCCCGCCAGCGTCTCTGCAACTCGCACGCGTTCGTGCAGCGTCCGATTGCGACTGCTGTTCAGAACTGTGGGCTGGGACGGGACCTGGGCAGGACGCGCCGCTTGAAGGGGGCGATGGTCCGAGGTCGACAATAATCACCGAGCGGCAGACGGAGGTGGGGAAAGCGCCCGAGAGGACGTGGAACCGCGGAGGCGGGGCGACGGGACCGCCTCCTCAGAGTGCAGGCGCCAGGCGGATTGTTGCATCGCGGCACCGTAAAGAATGACGGCGACTTGCGGAGGCCGTTATCCAGCAGCGGGTCGATTACAGCCCGGTGATGATGATAGTGAATGCGACTGCATCTCTGCATGTTGCTGTGCAAATTATGTGCAACGTGTGAAGAAAGTAGATCGGCAAAAAAGTATTTTTAGAAGATACGGTTAAGAAGCAGACAGCAGGGCAGGGAAGTGAGATGATGGCACGCTGGAGTGCGAATGAAGACACTTCTTGATTTAAAGCTTTCGTGACTGCAGGGATTCATATTCTTGGTTCTTTCGGTAAAGTCACGTAGAAGGGAAAATAAAATAATTAAAATATAAAACAATTAAATTCTCACGACGTTTCGATTGCAACACAAACAATCATCATCAGGTGTGAAAACCACAGCAAGAAAATTTGAAAAAGTGGCGTTTTTTTAACGTTAGTACCACGGAGAGCGATTTGGCAGTTATTCAGATGGACGAGTCCATCTATGTTTGGAAGAGGGGGGAGACGAAAATAATGGATGCGGTCTGAAAGCCACCGTAAGCGTGGACAAACAATTAAGACCTGAAATGGTTTATTAAATCCTTCCAATGATTACAAGCACAGAGACAATTTCAACCGAGAAGATGGATTCTGGCTTAGCAATCATTGGAAGGATTTGATCAACCATTTTGGGTCTTAAATGATTGTTCACGCTTACGGTGGCTTTCAGACTGCATCCATTATTTTCGTCTCCCCCCTCCTCTTGTCCGAACATAGATGGACTCGTCCATCTGAATAACTGCTAAATCGCTCTCCGTGGTGCTAACGTTAAAAAAAACGCCACTTATTTCAAATTTTCAACACCATGGTTACGCAACATCAAATTTATTGTTTCCCTTTTACGTGACTTTACCGAAAGAATCAAGAATATGAAGACACTACATCGAGAAGAAACGGATGTTCGTGGGCTGTACAGGAAAGGCAAATGTGAAGTCCGGATGCGAACAAGGAAAGGATCTTGGCAGTGTGAATTATTTGAGCAAGAGATTTCCAGACCATGAAGAAAGCTGTGGAAAAGGAGTGATCTCCCATTGAGCGGTTGACTGCAAGCTGATGCGTCCATCTAGATTGCACGCTCGCATGGAACGCCTTATGTGGAGCTTCAACACCATGGTTCCACAGCATCAACTTCACAAAAAATATCATGGCCTTTACACCTGAACTGTGCACTTGTGTGTGTATGAAGTCACTCAATCAGCCAGAACAGATGTACATGATGTTAAAGCTCTGCAGCCAATCACAGTTTAAATTTTAGTCCTCGTAATAGCCAATATTTATTTCATAACGTGCCTTTAACAAAAACAAATGTCCCAAAGCACTGTACAATCAACACCAGAATAAAGTTACAAGAAAATCAACAACTACTGATTGCTTTCAAAAGGCCAGTGAGTCAAAATTGGTTTTAAGATGACCTTCAAAGATACCAGCAGTTTCCGAGTCTCAGCTGTGAGCAAAATCATTCCCCAATCTTGGGAGCAGAGGAACATGTGGAGTGAAGTCTTGGTTTAGGCACCAGCAAGAGTCCAGAGTCTATTGAAGGTCACGTGTGAGTGCGTAGTGGGAAAGCAGATGTCTTAGGTACGATGGAGCCAGGCCATCTTCAAATCAGTAGCTACATTGCACAGGCAACCAATGCAATGTCAGAACAAGAATTATATGATTCAAGGATTGAGTGTTTGCGAACACCCGAGCAAGCCCCGTTCAGAATATCCGACAGGGTAGTTTTAAAGATTAACCATGTTGACTAAAGTAACAGGCTGAGCCTCACTAGAACACATAGCTGCAATAACCTGTGAAAAACTGAGTTGATTTACCTCAATTTACAGGAAATTAGTGACACTTAAGTGTTAAACAGGAAATGGGGGTTCCAAGTCAACTATGATAGCCACGTGGTCACAAAAACCTAACTCGGGATATGAAGTAGATAATGAAAAGATCCAATGTGACACCAATTATGTGTGGGCACTTTGGCATGTTGAGCGAGCTCACAGCAATCAAGCAAGGCCAAATAATCTGCTGTAAAGGGACAGTGATGCGGATCAACATGGATACTAACATCTCCGAAACGTACAATCTTGTCATATCTAGGGCAGAGAAACGACAGAGCAGACAACTCAATTCAAAATGAAGTATTCCAATTTGGGGGTGGGGGTGATTAACAAGAAGCGCAACTGGAGGCCGAGTAAATAACTTCAAAACAATGTTCTCAAATACCGGGGTAAATCGAGGTCAAGGTTCTATGTCCAAGCTGATGCACAAAAGCCACCCCCCTCCCACTGTGACCCAACAACCCACGGCACGAGCGTTTTGTCAAAAGCCAAATCAGACGGAGCCGTCCGATTGAGGAAAAGGCAGTCATTTTGTTGATGCCACGTTTCAGTTGAACGTAAAATTCACAGGTGAAGTAAAAAATATATTCGAAAGCAGAGCTTTGGTTGTCAAAGAGCGAGCGTTGAATACGCCCACTTCTGCAAGCTTGGGTGTCGTTAAGAGGTTCAGGCCTTGCCAAACCATGTCATGGACTTCAGAAGCCCGAGCAGGTTACCAACAACCACTGTGGCAACGAGCCGGAGAAATTCACTTTAGAGACCAAGAAGAACTTGTATTGACCTTGGCATGAGCCAAAAATTAATTCCCCGGCCAGAGCACCTAAGCTGTTCTCGATCTTGCCCACGACATACATTACGTAAAATGAATGAAAGGGGAGTACAGCTGATCGCTCTCAAAGTGGCTGTGAGATACGATCCATCACCAACAGCCGAGTAGCAGCATGCAGGCCCAATTCCGCCAGCTTTTCTCTTGGTGATTAAAATAGGTATAAACGTAAAAGACGAATAGCTAATGAAGCAGGACTTTGAAACAGGTTTTTATTGATTAAAACTACAAATAGTGGAAGAAAAAAACTATGAGAGTCAAACTGATAAAATAGCTTTGTGTTGCGTAGTGAATGTTGTGTAGTGAGTGCCGCGTGCCACGAGCAGTATTAGTGAGTGGCAGCCGTTGTGTCGTCGGTGTCGTATGATGACAGTGGTTGTGTCGAGCCGTGGCTCTCGGAAGTGTGGTCCCTGGGCCAATGGTGGTCCGCGATGGCTGTGATGCAATTGCACGTTGATCAGAAAATAATAAAAGTCATTTTTCCCATATTTAATTTTAAAATGTAATTGGGTAAATGACCCTGATTAAACTTACCAGAACATCTAAATGCCCCTCCCCCTAAAAAAAACTCCTTATAGCCGGTAATATTAATCATTTAGTATTCGTGGTATTTAGAGAGATAAGTGAAATGCGTTTTGTCACCAGGGGTGCGGGGGGGGGGGCTGGGTGGTGGTCCGTGGAAAAGTTTGCATCGGCTGAGTGTCTCACGGGTGTAGAGCGAGCGTGCGGGAAATGTTTAACGAGTAGCGAGTGTTGTATTGTGTGGAATAAAAATTGTGGGGGGGTGGAGCGGACTAAAGCAGGACTTTCGATTTAAAGCTTTCGTGACTGCAGGGATTCATCTTCTTGGTTCTTTCGGTAAAGTGACTTTACCGAAATAACCAAGAAGATAAAGCAGGAATGTTTAAAACCAAAAACTGACTGAAAAAAAACTTCAAACAAAATCCCGTCAGGTGGCAGCCAAACTGCGCCCAAGTCCTCTTGGGCGACCATAGTCACCTTCCTGCAGACCAGTTGGTGCTCGATCAATGAAGTGTTTTTAAATGCCAAACGCCGCTTAAGGATGGGTGTTCCTAACCAACCAAATGCCTCTTTACATTGTGCATCCTAACGCCCCATCCACCCAAGTCCTCGCGACAATATTTACATCCTCACCGCACCAGGACAAAAACAAATGTGTTATATCAGCAGAATGATTGCAAAATAAAACACAGGATAATTTAATGTATCCTTTATTTCTCATGCACAAACGTATGAGTTATTTGTAATTTGAGTGTTCACAAGTATTGGCGTCACAGGATTTTATTGTGATATTGTTTACCGACATTTTTTTTCTCAAAGTCTACCACGGTAACCTTGATATTATACGTAATTGTGGTCTAAAGAAAATATTGTCAAGAGAAACGTTGGCATACATCACCTTGAGTGTTACCGAATCGTAGTGTGAAGTTAAGGGTGACGTTTTTGCAACAACAGTTTTAGAATCGAAGCTTTCGTGACTGCAAGGATTCACTCTTTGGCTTTTTCGGTAAAGTCACGTAGGTAAAATAAATGAAAACAACTAAATTAAATCACGACGTTTAGGAGGCAACACAAGCTTCCGTCTTCAGGTGGAACAGCGGACTAAATAGCTATTGCTGTGACTGTTCCACCTGAAGATGGAAGCTTGTGTTGCCTCCGAAACGTCGTGATTTAATTTAGTTGTTTTCATTTATTTTATTTTACCTGCGTAACTTTACCAAAAAAACCAAAGAGTAGTTTTAGAACCATTTAGCAGAACTGATAATAAAGACGATGGGAATATTGAAGACGACTGTTGATGATTTTATCACCGTTACCAGCGGACCACCAGGTTGTCTCCATCCTCGATAGAGTAAAATCTGAGTGGCCGAAGATCGTTGTCCAATTCAAACTCCTGCCCCTCCATCTGAATCCGCGCAGAAAGAACAAACATTATCATTAAACATTGCCGTAGCTAATATATAAAGCCACTGTCAATTGGACAAAGCCAGGGTACATTCAAACTAACAATTCGTGTCTACAATGTGCACGCGCACGTATAGTCCTTGTGTGATCCACTGCTGGATAAGGGCCTCCACAGACCGTGCAGGTTGTGGGGATGACTAGACCATACTTCACCAAGCTGGTGAGTACGGCTTGGTGAAGGTGGGCAGCATAGACGTGAGCACAGAAGTACAGTACAGCAATGGACTGCCCTGTGCTGCTTGCGACGTAGCTGCGCAGCAGTTTGCGACGCCTGTTTTATCCATCCAGACACTGTCCATGGTTCAGTGGACATCACTGATCTATTCACAATCTCTGTGACCACCATGACCTTCGTGTCAAAACTGTCGCCTTAACTATCGATCACGATAAAAGTAGATTGACAACCCTAATCCGGGCGTAGAGAGCGGTAGGAGAAAGTAGTCACTCACCTTGTGGCTCGTGTATGTCAGCACCAGGTCTGACGCCTGCACCTTCAACAGCCTGCACAGCATTCCTTTAAGCTTCTGTACCGTCATCGAGTCTGCATGGAGTGGTGATCATTGCGCGTTATCATCGTCAGCATCACCAGTGGAATAGTCAAGGCATATAAATAAGGCAATGTATTTATTCCAACGTGGGTTGTTTTGTTTGCAGTGTTTGTTTCGCATTCTTGCATCTGTGCGCTACAATGGGATCCTAGTCTTCTTCGTACGATGGGCAGTTGACCAGCAACATTTGTGTGTTCAAGATGAGGTTGATGAGTGAGCCAGTGGGTGGCTTCAGGAACAGTCTGATGAATATCTGAAACGCTTTCCACATACGATCAAAGCCGGCAGTCGTGTTACTGCACGGTCTATGGTTTGAGATATACTCACATGGAGGTTGACAGATGTATATAGAGACCCATAGACTCACACAGACACAGTAGACTCACTAACCTGATGAACATCTGATATATGCTGCAAAGTGAATCATTCAAGTAGGCAGTTGCTTCTTGTGGTCCACAGTTTGCGATTAGTGATCGCAGTCCCACTGTGGACCATTCTTTTTTTTGTAAAAACAATTTGATTGGTTTTTCAAGAACCCAGAAGACAGTGGGAACATCAAAAGCCACTGGGGACTATTCTTAATTGTTCATCATTGGTGTAATAGATCGCTGCTTCTGCCTTGCCATGTTCTCATGTGATTCAGTAAAAGACCAGAGATTCAAGTAAACTGGATTCACTCGGTCTACTTATCCTAAACAAAGTATCCAGAGAGGACTTTGACTTGGGTCCTGGTCATGATGGTTGACTACTCAAGTCTTATTACTCTTGCATGAAGGTTAAGTAAATAATTCCTGAAAGGTAAACGGTAATTGCACCTCGCATTGTTTTAGTTCACGCATGTTCCAAATACTTAGTCTTCACAGTGATGGCTACGGGAGTGTGTCAGTGGCACTGCATTGCGCAGACACGAGCGGCTACCACACACAAATCATTTCCGACCCCACAAAGGGCTCGAAAAAAATGGGACCCATACACAAATGCATGAAGGCATCACGTGGGCCTCTGCACCCATCTCATGCACCAAGTGCAAAAAAAATAAAAAAAATCTCCAATTGCAACTGCTGCTCCACGTCGCAAACCGAGGACCACGTCCTCAGCCACTGCCACACAACATTATTCAGCGGAGGAGAGGAGCTACACACGGCCTCCATAAATCCCAGAATTTGGCTCAATCGATTGGACCTCGATTTCTAAATTGCATTTTTACGATTTACATTCAACCATGCGCGATGGGATTAAGTGGCCGATGTACTTACTTGGAACTTTTTTCTCTACAGTCTTGTGGTCCGCGAGGTCGGGGCATGTGATGTTAATTGCTGCAAATGACAAAACGACAAAGATCCCCGATATAGCCTTCTTAACAGACTGTTGGAGCAAGTGCTATTAGCGAGCACTGATGAAGGTCGGCACTTTTTGAGAGGGAGTGGGTGGCCAAAACCACGCCGGGTCGTCTTTGTCTCCCTAGTGGCGATGTTTACACACCGCACCAGGTACTAATTTGAGGCTGAGTCGACCTAGGGGAGGCCTAGGACCAGTTCAAATCATTGTCACTGGTGTTAGCCGTGAGTGGGAATCGAACTCGGTTTGCCAGGTTCGTAGCGCAATGCGCTACCGTTCCTCTTACACACATACACCCGGGCAGTCTACCCACATTGCACAAGTGCATACATATTTTATGTATTCAAATCTTAGTACAGACCCCATCTTCTTTGGCTAAAATACTACAAATACTTGGTGAACTAGATGTTGATAAGATATACATAATATACTTGGTGAACTAGATGTTGATAAGATATACATAATGTTTAATTGTTCTTACATTTCAATAGGATATACAGATCGAATAAAAAACTATATAGAAGTCAGTTTGCCCACCGACAAGTTTGCTCTTCAAAGTGAAGACTTCCTCCTTTAACTCCGAGTCTTCAGGTGCTCCATGCTCTTAGAAAAAAAGTCAAAGATTTAACAAGGCATAAGCTCACAATGCCATAAATGACCACATACTCTGTGGCCAATGGAGACTGGGCACATTCTTAATAGTTTAATGCACCAAAACTACCGCAATGGAGGCAGTAGAGAAAGCAGGTTCCTGGCAAGTTATCTGTGCGTAACCTGAGTTTCATCTCTACACGAGTGTGTTTTCTCACGTCCCTCAAGTTTCATGCCACATGCAACAATACTACCTTAGAGATTTTTCTAAATATCCCAAACATTTATCCTGCTACAAAAGTCCATAGATCAGGGCCGTATCCAGCTTGCGACTTCGTTTCATACGGCCCGCTGTCACATGAAGCACACCACTTTGAAATGGCCCGTATACAATATTTATCAATCGCTACAAGCATCAGTCACGCTAATCAGGTACGAGAGGGGAACTTTTTTGACCTGCAAAGGCTACATTTTAAATGTTAGCATGCTCAGTCACTTCTGCCATACTCAGTCAGCACATGTGTTTGTTTGCTGCCCTGGGATATTAAAAGCTTCACCATATGTTGCGCGCATGCCTTTAGTGTTTGTGCATGGACATACCACATGGTACAGCCTTCACATTTACAGAACAGCGCAAGTAACATATGCATCAACCGAGTTATTATTATTATTATTATTTGATAACGCGAAGGTGTGTGTTAACGTGTGGCTTGCCAATGATGTTCAAAAGTCCTATTTGGCTCACAGTAAGGAAAAGGTCTTCCCAGCTTTGGTTTGGATTCACAAGATGTTAACTACCTCGCCTGGTATACAGGAGGTCGTGGGTTCGATCCCGACACCAATGCCTGTATATTTGGAGTTTGCATGTTCTCTCTGTGGTCACGTGGATTTTTCTCCGGGTGCTTCGGTTTTTCCCTCCATATTTAGAAACATGCGTGTAGATTATTTGACTGCTATAAATTTACAAGTAATAAGCCACTTATTTGAGCTATCATTTGTGATCGCCAGGTCGCTTTTGAAAAACAGCTATATAGCTCAGTGGGCCTTACACCTGGTAAAATTAAAGTAGTTTGTAATTTAAAAAGTTTAAATTTTGATTTAAAACTTTCGTGACTGCAGTAATTCATATTCTTAACTCTTTCGGTAAAGTCAAGTTGAAGGGAAACAATAAAATAATAAAATATATATAAAACAATAAAAATTCTCACGACGTTTCGACCATAACACAAACGGTCGTCATCAGGTGTGTCGGTTTGCATTTAAAAAATAAAGAAATTAAAAAGTTTACTTTAAAGCTCTCTTGGGTTACAGATGTGTTGTTGTAGAGAGAGTGTGACGGATGTCTCACTGTGTACGAACGACGCATAGCGTGGGTGAGCTGCCGTGAATTCCGTGCTGGCGATTCCCAGCTCTCCATTCCGGCGGCCACCGGCTTCGAGCCAAGCCAGGCCGTAACGCTTCAAGTAGTCGCGCTCTGCTCCGCTCCGTTCGTTATTGCATACCTGAACCCACGTACACATGTACACACGCGCACGCATCAGTTCCAGTGTGTCCTCAAATTATTGCACTAACTCAGAATCAGAATATTTATACTGGAGGAATCCGATGAGCCGTAAAGCACTTTTTCACAGATGTCCAGTAGGGGTGGGTCAGAACGTTATCACGACAAACAGTACAAAAACATGATAGTCGTGCAAAGTACAAGGTAAATAACTCACCCAAACACACACAAATGAAAATAAACATCCCCATTCTACCAGGTAAAGCCCACTGAGGTATTAACTTATTTTTCAGAAGTGACCTGGCCACAAATGATAGCTCAACAAAGTGGCCCATCATTTGGAAATTTAACACCTAGGCTTTCGCGACCAATATCCACAATATAGTTTTTTTGGGTTAGATCGCGTAAATGTGTCGTTAAACCCGCCATCACCCGACACAGCCAATTAGTAAGGTTTGTCACGTAAACAGAACATGCCAATTCGTTACAAGTACGCGATCTAACCCAAAAAGTCTATATATTATGGATTTGGAAATTTATAGCACCAAAATAATCTCAATGAATGTTTCTAAATGTGGAGGGAAAAAACGGAAGGACCCAGAGAAAAAAACACCACTCTGGAACTTTATCATTACTCATAGAAGAATAAAATAAATCAAATAAGAACCTTGGAGTGGTTGAGCACCCGCAGACGTGCGATTTTGGCGATGATGATCTGCCAAACCGTGTTTGGATTTATCTCGGGCGTTTCAAGGAATTCCAGGCTCAGATTCAACACCTCCAGGCTCTGCAGCTTGTCCAGCTCATTTATCGAGCTCCACTGCACAGGGAACGTTGAGGACAGTGGTGGTGGCATGAGGGCATGGGAAGCAGCAGCACACCAGAAGAAGAAGCAGCAGGGAAATCAGGATATTTATTTATACTGCAGAAATCCGATGAGCTATAAAGCCCTTTTTCACAGATGTCCAGTAGTTTTCACAAATGGAGACACAGTTGGTGAGAACATTGGCAGGACAACGAGAGAGGTGTTGGTAAAAGTGCAGGCCTGCAATTTCTTGTTCATGCCACTGCGAGCAGAAGGGCCTCCACTATCAGGAGCTCCAGAGAGCCCTTCTGGAAGGTATTTTGGACTACTCTTTCAGATGAGGTGAGTTTACCCACATTTTACTCCACCACACGCGACGTGCCAATCGACTAACTGCGGTGTACCCATTTACATTGCTGGGTGGAAGGGGGTGCAGGGGTTGTGGAAGGAGGCTGCGGTGGGGGGGGGGGGGGGTAATTTAAGAATGTTGCTTCAACTTCTGCACCCACAAGTCCAATGTGCTCACCATTACACCATGGCAGCAATCCCAGGAAAGGAATAGGAGTGCGAAAATGGGTAAGAAATAACATACAATTCGACACGCGTATCGGTATTTTGAAATGTCTTTTACACGAATTTAATGGAGCTAAAACAATAAAAAGGCACCCCTGTTGAATAATATTCGTGGAAAGCATTGTTTTTATTTGTGATCACATTCATACAAAATCGAAACACAATTGGGCTAAAAAATTTTTTTTAAGTAAACTGTATACAGTGAGGGAACAAAATATTTGATCCCCTGCTGATTTTGTACGTTTGCCCACTGACAAGGAAATGATCAGTCTATAATTTTAATGGTAGGTTTATTTGAACAGTGAGAGACAGAATAACAAAAAAATCCAGAAAAACGCATGTCAAAAATGTTATAAATTGATTGGCATTTTAATGAGGGAAATAAGTATTTGACCCCTCTGCAAAACATGACTTAGTACTTGGTGGCAAAACCCTTGTTGGCAATCACAGAGGTCAGACGTTTCTTGTAGTTGGCCACCAGGTTTGCACACATCTCAGGAGGGATTTTGTCCCACTCCTCTTTGCAGATCTTCTCCAAGTCATTAAGGTTTCAAGGCTGACGTTTGGCAACTCGAACCTTCAGCTCCCTCCACAGATTTTCTATGGGATTAAGGTCTGGAGACTGGCTAGGCCACTCCAGGACCTTCATGTGCTTCTTCTTGAGCCATTCCTTTGTTGCCTTGGCCGTGTGTTTTGGGTCATTGTTATGCTGGAATACCCATCCACGACCCATTTTCAATGCCCTGACTGAGGGAAGGAGGTTCTCACCCAAGATTTGACGGTACATGGTCCCATCCATCGTCCCTTTGATGCGGTGAAGTTGTCCTGTCCCCTTAGCAGAAAAACACCCCCAAAGCATAATGTTTCCACCTCCATGTTTGACGGTGGGGATGGTGTTCTTGGGGTCATAGGCAGCATTCCTCCTCCTCCAAACACGGCGAGTTGAGTTGATGACGAGCTCCATTTTGGTCTCATCTGACCACAACACTTTCACCCAGTTGTCCTCTGAATCATTCAGATGTTCATTGGCAAACTTCAGACGGGCATGTATATGTGCTTTCTTGAGCAGAGGGACCTTGCGGGCACTGCAGGATTTCAGTCCTTCACGGCGTAATGTTACCAATTGTTTTCTTGGTGACTATGGTCCCAGCTGCCTTGCGATCATTGACAAGATCCTCCCGTGTAGTTCTGGGCTGATTCCTCACCGTTCTCATTATCATTGCAACTCCACGAGGTGACATCATGCATGGAGCCCCAGGCCGAGGGAGATTGACATTTCGATTTAAAGCTTCCGTGACTGCAAGGATTCATCTTCTTTGGTTCTTTCGGTAAAGTCACGTAGAATGAGAATAAAATAATAAATTGATAAAATAAAATAACACAATAATATTCTCACGACGTTTCGGCCACAACACAAGCAGCCTTCATCAGGTGAAGGGGACGAGACTGCCTGTCACTCCAGCGCTGTCCTCCAGACAGTCTCGTCCCCTTCACCTGATGAAGGCCGCTTGTGTTGTGGCCGAAACGTCGTGAGAATATTATTGTTATTTTATTTTATCAATTTATTATTTTATTCTCATTCTACGTGACTTTACCGAAAGAACCAAAGAAGATTGACATTTCTTTTGTGTTTATTCCATTTGCAAATAATCGCACCAACTGTTGTCACCTTCTCACCAAGCTGCTTGGCAATGGTCTTGTAGCCCATTCCAGCCTTGTGTAGGTCTACAATCTTGTCCCTGACATCCTTGGAGAGCTCTTTGGTCTTGGCCATGGTGGAGAGTTTGGAAATTGATTTATTGCTTCTGTGGACAGGTGTCTTTTATACAGGTAACAAGCTGAGATTAGGAGCACTCCCTTTAAGAGTGTGCTCCCAATCTCAGTTCGTTACCCGTATAAAAGACACCTGGGATCCAGAAATATTTCTGATTGAGAGGGGGTTAATTACTTATTTCCCTCATTAAAATGCAAATCAATTTAAAACATTTTTGACATGCGTTTTTCTGGATTTTGTTGTTATTATTCTGTCTCTCACTGTTCAAATAAACCTACCATTAAAATTATAGACTGATCATTTCTTTGTCAGTGGGCAAACGTACAAAATCAGCATGGGATCAAATACTTTTTTCCCTCACTGTATGTGTACGCACTGCATAGTGTATTATTGCTGTATTAGAATTAATGGAATGTACCTCTGAAATCTTATTGTTGTAGAGTGATAAGAATGTCAGCTTGGGGAACATACTTGTTTGGCAGCCTGGAATGTTAAAGTAACAAAAATCAACGTATACAGAAAAACATGTTATGTGAACACAGTTCATCAACGACAGTAAGGAGGAGCTATTATTTTTATTTTACCAATGAAATAAATTCCAGGTTAAATCTTAACTGAAATTCCACAGGTAGTCGTCATCGAGATTAAAATGCTGACTAAATTATAATCACACGCAGTGGGCGAATTCCACAGTGGAAGTTATATTAGCTTCATTCGGACTCACCACACTTGACATCGTCAAAGTGAACGCTGGTCAAGCCACACTCATCGAGCCGCAGTGATTCCAGGCTGGAACAGAGGTCAGGCAGAGGTCAACATCGTCATTATTGGGGACCATCGGCAGCACTGTCACCAGCATAATTCCACAACGTGCGTAGCACACATCTGCAGTTACTAATCGTCCATAATAGAGTTTTTTTTGGGTTAGATCGCGTAAATATATAAATGTGTCGTTAAACCCGCCACCACCCGACACAGCCAACTAGTAAGGGTTGTCACGTAAACAGAACATGCCAATTCGTCACTAGTACAGCACACCGGAGTGTTGGAGAGCCAAGCCACAACATTTACAATCTGAGTACGACGTTTCGCCAGTAGTTACAACCAGCATCATTAGGCGACAGCCAGATTTGTGGAGAAGTCCACAAATCATCACATCTACGCCTCTATATAAGGAACGAAACAGGTAGCAGCACAAATGATAGCACTCAAGTTATGAACCCTACCATTATTTTCTTCATGTGCACAAAAATAAATCAGCACTTTCATCATGAAAATTACATTTTAAAGATATATAAACTACGAGGGGGTGGGTGGCCAGCACCACGCCCGGCCGCCTTTGTCTCCCCAGTGGCGATGTTCACACACCACACCAGTTACTCGTTTGAGGCTGAGTCGACCTAGGGGAGGTCCAGGACCGGTTAAAATAATCGTTCCCGGTGGTGGCCGTGAGCGGGAATCGAACTCGGGTCGCCGGGTTCGTAGCGCAGCACACTAAGCACTACACTACAATGCATTACGCTTCCACATGCACGGGTCACGTGACAGATTTGACGTTACAGCTCACTTGCCGTGCAAAAAATACATGCATTATTGAGCTCCCCCCCCCAAAATGTGTATTTTTATCATTTTTGCATGGTGTACAGTCTGAAAAGTACCCACATGGCAAATTTCCAGTTTGTTGCATATCGGAAAGTAGGCTAAACATTTTGAACAGACAAACATATTCACAACTTTGCCTTTTATATATATGGAGTTGATCATTACTTGGGCACTACTGCCTAAAACAGGAATGCCTTGTGAATGCTGAGATATTTTTTGGTGTACGCCACCCATGGAAATAAATGTTGTTTGGTAATACAGTAGTATCCTGATTCACATCTTCCCCTTTTATGTCATTTTGCAAATACGTCGTCACTTTATGAATGCCACTGCTTGATCTGCGTCGCCTCAACCTCACACTTATATAGCTGACAGCATCGTTCGTCCTTTCTCGTATCCGTAGCCTCTCAGCCTTCGCTACCACCTACAGCCTGTAAATCGCTTTGATTGACGTTTCGATTTTCGTCGTCGCACCTTTCAGAAATGCATCCCCGACGTAAACCGGGGTATTACTGTATACAGATTTTGGCAAAATCCGTTATGTCCCGCCTTCAGAGCAAAGAGGAGTTACTGCCAGATATGTCGACTTACAATATATGTATTGGTATAAAGCAGTGTTAATGAATGAAGTGGCAATAAGTTTCTTTTTTTTTATTCTACCTGTACACTACTGCCTCTTCATTTTAAAGATGTACTTTAATTGTCTGGGTTTGCGCCATTCAACATGGGTGTTGCACCTTTCCCCACCTCGGCAACATCGCGATGTGATTGATCTGCTCATTGCCCTCCAAGCTGTTTCCTTCCAAATTCAAGCTGCGCAAGGCCTGCAGCACGCCCACTGGCCTGCAGATCACACAACCATCGTAAAACCAACAAGTTAGATATTGTCAAAACATACGCATGGATTATGTCACATGTTTATCTGCGGAAGTATTTATTTAGCAGTATGGACACTGACGGGTAGCTGTCAGGGCAAAACACATTTGCAAAGTCCTTTTTTATATGATTTATGTCTCAAAATGTTGAGAAAACCATCCATAAATTTGGTTAGTTTGAAACAGGGTAAGCCCCTTATAGGAATGCAACATTATACCAACGTTTTGTTTATACTCAATCATCTTTAAATTCAATATAGTGCCCTCCTCTCCCCCCCCCCCCCATTACAGACGGACAGACAGGGATAAAGCATAGACCCTTTCAACCTCAGCTGGAAAGTGTTAGAAATGTATTAGTGTAATATTGGAATGGGTGATTCAGCTTAAACACTCTGTCCTTCCAATCCTCACGTCTCGAGAGTAGTGATATTGTTCTTCAGCAACTCAAGGTGTTCCACATTTGGCCACATTTCGGCACACACCAGCACCTGCCGACACACACACACACACAGGAGACAAAGGCATCACATCGCTGGAATTGATGATGTTCCCATCCTCTCTACTGCTTACAGGAACATCCAACAATAATATGGCTAACCCCGTCAGCTGTTTCATTTTGTATGTTGATTAACGGTGAATAACTACATTAACCCCCCTCTGGTCTTCGCACCTGATAGGCTCAAGGTGATGGCATCACCTTTACCTCCTCTATTTAAGAGCAAAACAGGAGGAAGTATCCACAATTCTGGCTATTGCCTGATGAAGCTGGTTGTAATTACCAGCGAAACATCGTACTCGAATTGTTAATGTTGTGGGTTTACTCACCAACACACCGGTTGGTGCTGTACTCGTAGCGAATTGGCATGTTTTGTTTATGTGACAAACTTTACTAATTGGCTGTGCCGGGTGGTGACCAGGTTTAATAACGCATTTATATTTACACGATCTAACCCGAAAAAACCCTCAATTCTTTTTCTTCACTTCACGGTAACGTGATAGCAATGGTGTGCGTGGTGCACATGCAGGTGAATGCGCGCGTATGCACCCACATGCCCACCTGTGACCACGTTAATGAGCAGGAATTGAGGACCAGGACCGTCAGATGGGAGAAGCAGGGGGACAGTGATCTGGGTGTCTCAGGAATGTCGAGACGATTCTTGCTGCATGCCATGCAAATAGAACAAAGACACTTAGTGCTTAGTCCGTTACGTGCAACTGACACGTCGAGCAATCCAACTTGTGGGTGTGCGCCATATAGAGAAAATGGGCTTTGTTAAAATGTCCATTTGGGTAAAGCAAATGTAGGAGCTACCATAAAGAACTTGGCTGTGCTGAAGAAGTTGGCCAAATACCTCACACAGAACCCTCCTGAACAAGTCTTGAGACTCATTGAGGCTTCCCTGGAATAAGTGCTATTACATGTATGATGTATCATTAGCCTGTATGTAATAATATGCATTGCATGTTACAAGCCACATGAACAAAATGACTCATGTAAAATATTGGTTGTTTTATAAAAAAATATATCGGTATGCGAAAGCAATTCTGCGTAGAATGACTTCTTGTTTCGTTTAACAGGGTGATTAGCAACACGATATGTTGCTGTTGGGGTTGGTGAGCTAGTTGTACGTATATTGAACGTCTTTCCTACCATATATAACCAACTGTGCTAATAGGTGCAGGGGAAGGACAAAACAAAAAAAAGTTGAGTGAATGAGCATTCATGACCGCTCGATCTGTAATTCAAGCTCAGCAAAACAATGTAATTACGTTTGATATTCCGAAATTCCAACTGAGTAGATGAATGCATGGAAGTTCACCTGAGGATCAGGATGGACAAGTTGCACAGCTGTTCTGTGATGAGGGCCACCTCTTGCCACGAAGACAATAAACTCCGTGAGATGTCGAGATCTCCGATATCTGATCCCATTTCATGAAGGACCAAGAAGATTAGAAGCTTTTACAATCATAGGATGAAGTGTGATATGTGACCCGTTAATGTCATAGCAATTGTGTCACTTGAACTTTTTAATTATATTTTCAATGACAATCCGTTTTTATGCATTTATGTAAACTGCAGGACTGAATAAAACAATAGTGATTCGATGCCGAAGCATTCAACTGTGAAACACTATCCTTATCTGACAAAGTTAAAGAGTTAGGAGTGGAGCGGGAGCACAGTAGCCATCGCACCGCGCGATGACCTCGGCCAACTGGGTTCAGCTCCTGGCACCAGCTAACATCAGTGGCAAGCGATACGTACGTATGTTGAACTTGTTTTGCACCATACGTAGCCAACCGTGCTAATCAGAGGTGCGGGAAAGGACAACAAAACTAAACACAAAAAAAGCAGTTTGAAAGAAATGAGTTTTCAATCTGGATTTAAAAGTGCTAAACTCAAGGGGCTTCTTAATATTGGAAGAGAGTTCCAGATGGCTGCAGAAGCGCATCTGAAAGTGCGTGATGCGGTAACCGTCTTTGTTCGATGGCTAGCCAAAAGCCGCTGCGAGATGACCAAAGTTTGCGTGATGATTTATACTACTTGACGAAATCAGCAAGGAAGTGCGGTTCAATTGTGGCAAGCACTTTGTGTGTAATGAGTGTGATACCTGCCACCCCGCCCCTCTTCAATAACTGCCACTAACCCGTCATGGTGATGTGTGCTCAAACAACCCCCATAACCTGACAGGGCATGGAGAGGCCTTAATCCTGGAGTGGATTGACAATAGGCTGTACATTATTATTATTCTTAATGCGTTAAGCAAAAACTGCATTGATATCCAAGGATACTGGGACATGCTTCTCGGATGGCCTCTGCTGGGCCAGGACTGTTCACCCCGAGTCCAGACAAGGCCACAATCTTCAGACTCTCAAGGCAGCTGCACTGGCACACAATGTACAATGCATTACAATCATCGCATCATCTCCATCATCATTGCCACGTCAGTTGTTACGCTGCTGAATTCAGTGGACAACGGTTTCCCCAGTGCCATCTATTTGGAGCTATGTTTAAACTTCACCTTTGTTTCTGGAAAATCTTCTCCATTCCCACAACCTGCATGGGAATCTTCTGCGATGTGGAGCCCACGGAAGACGTGTACTCCTGAGGGAGTTCTCCCGTGTTGTCCTCTAGCTGTGCGTACTTGTCCCGCACAGCCGATAAAAACGGCACCCCTAGGTCTGCCTTCTTGGGCCGGATGAAGGAGCCCCCCGTCGGGTGTCTGCGAATGATGCACAAGATAACTGTGTGAAGACGCGTTCAATCACCTCTGTTTGTTCTATGCACATCTCAACAAACCTGCATGTTTTGTGGCAAACATTCCTAGTCCCCATTGCTCTTAATGACACCACCTTGCAGTCTTTCAATTGCACCCAGTCTTCTCCGCTAGACCACATTTGTTTACACGATGGAAACAAAAATTCAAACGATTTAACAAAAATAGTCATGCAAACCAAGGTGAAATCAATTTCTCAAAGTGTTGCAAATTCTAACTCACCTCAATGATGGTTCTTTGTATTATTATGAAACATTTTGGTCAACAGCGATTTATATATTCTCGTGCACAGTGGGCCACATGAGTGTTGAGCAATGCTGTGATGAATAACAGTGGTGTGGGACTGGGTCCCTCCTCACTGGCAGTGGAAGTAACGAACGCCGCCGTGGCTCCCATCGTGTTTGCCGCGTTCCGGGTCGTCCCACTCCACACCAAACCACAGTCCTGTCCAGCAGCCAATACCAAAGCTCATGAAACATAATTTTCAACCAGCACATGAGAGTATCAATCCATAAACCATCGCAATACTAGTGCATCTCGAGGTGCCATATAAAAATGTGGGAAAAAACCATAGGGGGCAACATTACTGCATGTTCCGGGGCACAACAAGGTCTGGGCACAAGCCAGACCCACGTAGTTAGAACAGGCTGTTGATTGTGCAGATAGTGTAGCTGCACTAAGGGCCCAGTGACCAGATGGGCCTCGGGCAGCAGGTTACAAAGAGGGGGTGAAATTGGACAGGGAGCCCCAGGGCCAGCGGCGATATTACACAAACATCTGCATCAATAGAAACAGCTTTGTACATACAGCCTGTATGCAAAGTCATGCTCAGCTGTATGTTTAAAAGCTACAGGAGTCACCCAATACACATCACTCACAGACGGTCCGCGGTTCATATTTGGCACTGCAGAGGAGGGTGAGTGGAGGGCCGGTGTGGTGAAATCTTCTTTAATGAGGGCTGAAAAGAACTTTCAAATACCTTTGGCGGGCCACACATTTACACCTAAGCATCATTCAAAACTGCAACAAAGTAAAACATTATTAGCCCTTCCATTTACTGAGCATGCTAACATAAGAAGCACATTGTTACTTGGTCAAAAATATTCCCATCGAGTACCCCATTAGTGTGGATTCTTGCAGTGACTGATATAATTATTGTCTGCGGGCTGGATCGAAGTGACTGGACTGTCCAGTCCCTTCACCTGATGAAGGCCACTTGTGTTGTGGCGGAAACGTCGTGATTTTTTGTTATTTTATTTTTACCTACGTGACTTTACCGAATAGAACCAAAGAGTATGGATCCTTGCAGTCACGAAAGCTTCAAATCTAGAATGTATCGAAGTGCTCGATGTCATTGGGCTGCGAGCCTTATAAAATGAGGTTGCGGGCTGTGGGTTTCCCCAGCCCTGGGCTAGCGGTAGTGGCATGAGAGATGAAATCCGGGTCGATGGGTAAGGACTGCGGTCAAGGACGCGTACGGGCATGAGACGGGAGACGGCAAAAAGGGTCTTTACCTTGTGTCGGAGGCACCTCGCCTACGAAGCGCACCCTGCCGCACTCTCCATCGCTGAGCACTCGCCTCCCAACCACATCTTCAGGCATCTCGTCCATCGCCCTGGAATGACAGCAGATGTGGATCGTCTTGGGAGTTCTTAGATTGTGACCAAAGCACCTTCCGGAATGCACCTGATCTCGTCAAGATCTCAGAGTTGTTATAAGGCTGCTCCCAGGATGCACGCAGTGGTTCCTCGGCAGGGCAATGCAGCAAAATCCATTGCTGTCCTGTGCTCATGTGCTTCTATGCTCCCTACCTTCGACAACCTGGCATTGACCAGCATGGCGAAGTATGGTCAAGTCACCCCCAATGACCTTACAGACACACCGTATGAGGAATCCCTTTATATAGAAGTCGAAATGACATGTGATGAGAGCAGTATGGTTATGCATGCCTTGTGAATCCCAGCATCGAGACTGGACATCTGTGAAAAAGAGCTTCATAGCTCATCGGATTCCTCCAGTCTAAATAAAGATTCTGATTCCGTATTCTCATTTGCACAATGATGCGCGTCCTACTGTTTAGTGGGTCTGCTCTTTGAGTCACTGAAAGACAGGTGAGGCACACGAGGCACCATCATCATCCACGATCACTCCACTGCTGGATGAAGGCCTCCTCCATCAGCCATCGCAGTGTCTCTTGAAGGGACTTTTAAAAAACAATAAACTTGCGAGCCCACGGCATAATCATCATCAGCATCATCGTCAATCGCGATGTTTGTTACGTAATTCAAACAACATAACACGCAGAAAACAATGTATGGAGATCGCCTAGTCGTTCGTGTTGAAGTGTATGCGCCTGAGCTATACGATTACTTGTACACGTTAACCGTTCGCAATAAAATAAATACAATAATTGTGCTGCCCGACTGTCAAGCCACTGCTGGATGAAGGCCTCAACCGCGCGATGTCAAGCCAAGCGGAGTCGCTCGACCATACTTCACCACGCCGGTCACGGAGCGCGTTGGCCAAGGCGACCGCTTCAAGGCGTCACTCGCCGCTGACCGAATGTTAACACGAACAAAAGCAATTAAATTGTAACGTAAAAATATTAACATCGGTCGTCTTCGGGCAACGCCACCTTAGTCCGAATACTTAGACGGTGCCTTGATACACGCGTGTGTGTGTGTGTGTGTAACGCACAGATATATATATGATGCGACGTTTATTAATAGTTGTAATTACAAGCGCGGTAATGTGACGATTTGTAATGTAATGTTTTATAATGTAACGTTTTGTAATGTCGTGTTTTAAAATGTAACGTTTTGTAATGTAATGTTGTGTAATGTTCATAACAATGCAGAGCGCACCAGAGAGTCACCGGCGGTTCCGGTCCACAGTTTCCACCCGGAAGGTGCGACGGGCGTGAGGTGAATAGCATAGACCGCATAGGTAGCATCGCCGCGTGAGAGCGTTTGTATTTCATAGACCGGAACGATCTTCCTTCCGATATTCCGGAAGCCACCAGGAGCTGTGGCACTTGCGATTTAACTCGATAGATAACATCGATTGATAACTTGATTATTTAGAACTGCTTGCTGTGTCTTTAGTTTGTTGTCCTTCGCCCGCGCCTCCCGATTAGCGCAGTTGGCTACGTACGGCGCGAAAGAAGTTACTACACGCTTTTTATTAACTCATTATTACACGCGTTTTATTAACTCATTATTACTACACCTTTTTATTAACTCATTATTACTACACGCGTTTTATTAACTCATTATTACTACACGCTTTTTATTAACTCATTATCACTACACGCTTTTTATTAACTCATTATTACTACACGCTTTTTATTAACTCATTATTACTACACGCTTTTTATTAATTCATTATTACTACACGCGTTTTATTAACTCATTACTACTACACGCTTTTTATTAACTCATTACTACACGCTTTTTATTAACTCATTATTACTACACGCGTTTTATTAACTCATTATTACTACACGCGTTTTATTTACTCATTATTACTACACGCGTTTTATTAACTCATTATTACTACACGCTTTTTATTAACTCATTATTACTACACGCGTTTTATTAACTCATTATTACTACACGCGTTTTATTAACTCATTATTACTACACGCTTTTTATTAACTCATTACTACACGCTTTTTATTAACTCATTATTACTACACGCTTGTTATAAACTCATTATTACTACACGCTTTTTATTAATTCATTATTACTACACGCGTTTTATTAACTCATTATTACTACACGTTTTTTATTAACTCATTATTACTACACCTTTTTATTAACTCATTATTACTACACGCTTTTTATTAACTCATTATTACTACACGCTTTTTATTAACTCATTATTACTACACGCGTTTTATTAACTCATTACTACTACACGCGTTTTATTAACTCATTATTACTACACGCTTTTTATTAACTCATTATTACTACACGCTTTTTATTAACTCATTACTACACGCTTTTTATTAACTCATTACTATATGCGTTTTATTAACTCATTATTACTACACGCTTTTTATTAACTCATTATTACTGCACGCTTATTAACTCGTTATCACTACACGCTTTTTATTAACTCATTATTACTACACGCTTTTTATTAACTAATTATTACACGCTTTTTATTAACTCATTACTACACGCTTTTTATTAACTCATTATTACTACACGCTTTTTATTAACTCATTTTACTACACGCTTTTTATTAACTCATTATTACTACACGCTTTTTATTAACTCGTTAACACTACAGGCTTTTTATTAACTCATTATTACTACACGCGTTTTATTAACTCATTATTACTACACGCTTTTTATTAACTCATTACTACACGCTTTTTATTAACTCATTATTACTCCACGCTTTTTATTAACTCATTACTACACGCATTTTATTAACTCATTATTACACGCTTTTTATTAACTCATTACTACACGCTTTTTATTAACTCATTATTACTACACGCTTTTTATTAACTCATTATTACTACACCTTTTTATTAACTCATTATTACTACACGCTTTTTATTAACTCATTATTACTAAACGCTTTTTATTAACTCATTATTACTACACGCGTTTTATTAACTCATTATTACTACACACGTTTTATTAACTCATTATTACACGCGTTTTATTAACTCATTATTACACGCTTTTTATTAACTCATTATTACTACACGCTTTTAATTAACTCATTACTACACGCTTTTGATTAACTCATTACTACACGCTATTTATTAACTCATTACTACACGCTTTTTATTAACTCATTATTACTACATGCTTTTTATTAAGTATCCTCAAATCTTGTAACTAAATTTGTACCCACTTCCCAATGTGGTATCGACTGCAAACTTGGCATACTTATGTCATACTGATGACAATACTATCTTCTATCATTACATTTTTTTTACATTTTTTATGTTATGTTTCGGCTTGGGTCTAATTGTCCACGGTCAACTCACGTTGGCTGTAAATGACCACGGCCTCTTCCTGGAGTCGTGGAGTTCTTCCATTACTAGTAATTTCATTAAATCGTGTTTACATTTTTTTTCTTACTTATTACCCAACAGCTGCCACTGGGGGTGCCCGCGATGAGATGTCAACGACCTCTCTGGTATGCAGGAGGTCGTGGGTTCGAGCCTGACATGATTTTGTAATGTTTCACGTCTCATCTCCCCGTGGATTTTTCACCGGGTCCTCCGGATTTTCCCCTCCACGTTTAGAATGAAGGTGTATAAATTAGTTTTTAGTTTAAATATCCGAGATGAGCATGTACAAGGCATACCTGTCAACCCCTTATCAGTGCCTAATTATAGACCAATTCAGACCTTTATTGGTCACCCCGTGTCCTTTTTAAATTTCAACGTTCATCCTAGTCCCATCACAAGGGAGAAACACAAAGACATTTTTTGCCCGTATTGAAACGGATGTACACAGTATAGACCCGAAAACTCAATATCCCTGTACAATACGGGTACACCGTATGGGTTGACAGGTATGTTGATTAACATTGATGAGGTTTCCCGCACATCCGATTAGCACGTACGGTGCGAAAGAAGTTCAACGTGCAAGCAGTCTTCTACTTACGAACGATAGACTTCCTAACGGGTCTCAGGAATGAATTCGTAAACCGAGGACTGCGCGTACATACATGAATGTAACACCTTTCGTGTCTGCAGGAGTCATGCAAACCAATTAAACGTGTACATAAGTATAACATTCCTAGATGCGGTTGTTTGACCATACTTCACCACACTGAAGAGTGTGGGTTGGTAGAGGGGGGCAGAGCCGATTCAGATCCCATTAATCATTGAGGTTAGGCATGGCTGAGAATCAAATTACCTCCATACAATAGACGCATTAAAAATAAACAATTCCATAAAATAACTTATAACCCAAGCAAGATGTGAAAATGCTTCAAATAACTTTTAATATCCATACAGGTAATTCCAAAGGGTACACACAATGCATTGAGGCGTTATTTGCAAACAAAGATACACAAGTGAAAACAAAATCACAAACATTTGTGTACATTGCATTTATCACATTGTATTTCAAAGCGTTTATTTAACTATGTTTGGCATTCAATACAAAAAAGTCGTGTTCCGTGTAGAAAATTTGCACAAGTAAACCATTACACCCCAACACTAAAACGTAATTAAATGAAATATTGCAAAGTTAAACCATACATTTTTTAGTGTAAACAATTGTAAAAAATTCCAAACGTAATTGTTGCACCAGTATTGACAATCACAGACGCCTGTGTGTTTTTATAATTTGCACACAAGGTGTACACTTAACACTTAATTGTGTAAATGTTACATTTACGAGTGTACCAACTTTTCATTTCACTTGAAAATGAGGCGTACTGCACCAAACTGGGGTATGTTTTCATCAGCAACGTTTAGGAACTAGTTCTAGATACAGCAGTCTTAAGTGGTTTTATGAGACTTCTCCAGGCAATGGTGAACCTCATATTAGTATGTGTCAACTCAGAAAAATGCAAATTAAAGTCTGGAAAATGCAAGCATCCTGCATGTGTATAACATCAGTCGTGACAATCTGATATATCATACACCCCATGCAAAATAATGCAATGTTCTTCCTTAGATGTTACATTTTATCTTTTAGAAGGGCGAGACTACCCTCCTGTTCCCGTTTTGCAACTACATCTACTGATACAAGATGGATATTAAGGAAATTTGCTGCACTTCCTCTTAATGTAACACTGATGAAAGGTGCAATTAACATTTGGCTTTCGTGTCACCATTACATTAAAATTGATTTTGCTCAATAATTGTATCGACGTGTGGAGTGGCAGCGCAGCAGTTGGTGGCGGTGCACTATGAACCTGTGAACCCATTTTCAATTCCCAGCCTTGGCTACAATCAGTTATTTTTGTAACTAGTCCTAGGCTTCCTCTTCATCAAGCGACTGACTGGCATAGCAAAGTCTCGTCAAACAAACCCCATGATTGATATGGTGTGGGTTTACCTGCATGCAGCAGTGAATTAACAGGTTGTGTAATTGTATTCATAATTTAGTCGATTGCATTGCGAATTGTCCGCCTCTACTTGACTTTTTCAACTTACATTTTATATTTAAAAAACATCCACTCATACAATGCCCTGAGGTACTAAACAGAGCATGGTCAGAGCACCAAAGGGCAGAAACACCACTTACATTCGAATAACGTTACCCTCCATCCGTGTTCTGTCCAAGTGCATTCTGCACGATTGCGTGTACTACTGCAAGAGCTCGCACAGTGCTGCTTCTTCCGCGATAGCCTTGCGCCACGAGAATGGACGCGAACACCACATGCACTGAATGTACAGTACCGAGGGGTGAGTGCAGCGTTCCCTACTCCTGTGCATTTGGCTCCTGCTGGAAAATCTCCGCAAGGTGTTTGACCAGCGCCTCCAGGAGTGGATTCCCGCCCAGCTCGGCAATCTGCTTGTACGCTTGCTTCTCCAGTTGCAACAAAGTCTGCCTCGTGTACTCGAAGGAGCCCAAGCGCTCCAGATGCTCGACACAGTACCGCTTGACGTCGATGTCTTCTGTCCGCTTCCGCAAGATGCTCAGCACCTATCGGTGACGGAGACAATTGCAGGGTCAGGTTTGTGAAGGCTGAAAAAGTAGGAAGACTAACCGTCAAGACGGGAGATGCAAGCAGAAAAACGAGTAGCTCATGTAGATACATGGCGAGTACACATCCAACGTTTCACTTAGGGCATTTTCCATCTATTAAATTCAATATTTGGGAAATGTTTCCAAAGAGACACAAGTAAGACCCTCAATTACCTGTGTGCAATTAGGCTCCGATTGTATGGCGTGGATGAGCGGAAAGGAAAACTTTCCCTCAGTCAGGTCCTCGCAGTAACTTTTGTTCTCCATGTACTTTTGCGAGCGCAGGTTGGCGTAGTCATCCCGAATTTGGAAGAGCATCCCCAGCGTGTCAAGTATTGGCCGCAGGTTGGCTTGGTTCTCGCTGAACAGCTGCATTAGCCCCACCGCAAGTCCAAACAGACCGCCCGTCTTGCGCAGAACCTATCAGGACAGAGAAACGTGTTCAGCATGTCAGGCAACCTGCACTAATGCTCTTATCACGGCACACTTCTAAAAGGAAGATGCGGCTAAAAAAATATCAGCTCTTATTTTGTGGATACAAAGCGAGGATGTCAGACACGAGTTTAAACTTTTGTGAATGAGAAAAATAAATACGATAAAATATCGGCAGGCACGCCATTATGGCACTCTAGTGACATCACTCCAATAAATGTTAATGATACACATATTGACCATCTCCAGTGTGTTTTGTTTTCATTATTTTCAATAACATGTCTAACAATGGACAATCCAGGATGCAGATCCTATATATCTACATAATACTAAAGACATGCTGTCGACTCTCTCTGGTTCTAGTCCTCTCGATCCTCTTTATATTTGCCTATGACTTTCTCTCTACGATATAAATGCTCAGTTTGTGTACAGCATCCTGATTCACTTGCATTAAGATGCTATAGTGATCCAAATTGTATAAGAGTTATTTTTTTTTGGCGGGTGGAGGAAGGTTTGTATTCCTACATATAAAGACAATTCTTGTACCATAAAATAAGAACTGGAAGACACAGAAACACAAACCATGCTACACAGGCGTGAGTGTGATGCCCAAGGCAACTTCACCATGCGTATGTAGTCCTCCTCGCTGGGGCAGGTGTAAGAGTCACGCCAGTAGATGTCCATGCCCTGGCCGCGGTGCAGCTCCAGCAGCTGGCTGGTGAACAGGGCGACGGCGTCAGCGTGGCCGAGCGTCAGCACCTTCTCCAGGCCGAGGAAGTAAACGTAGTTGGCGGAGTTGATGACAGAGGGAATGCCGTAGATGCTGTGCGCCACGGGCAGGCCGCGCCGCAACTTCGAGTTGTCCTCGATGTCGTCCACCAACAGACTCGCATTGTGCAGCATTTGCGTCACCTCCATTATAATCTGCGGCGGATGGGCGACGTGAACATGGACGCACGCAAAAGTATGTTATAGCAGCAGACATGTAAAAATTCACTGTGGATTTTTGAGGATGTGCTGTATGGCTCTCTGATGTATTTTCAGTTTGTACCGCATGCGTTGTTTGGCATGATGTCCGATGTTTTAAATTCGGTTCCTGAAGATGCTCCCAGCATGTGCAGCCAAATGTGAGACATCATGTCGAACAACACGCGGTACACAACCCGAAAACAAATCACGGAGCTGTGTAAATATTCACCCCTCGGGGGATCAGATGAATTGTCACAATATGCAGTTACAATCTCACTTGTACTGCGTGGCTCGTATCTCATTTGTGCTGTTGTGTATTCTATCTCATTTGTACGGACTCCTTCCTTACATCTCATCTTCTGTCTCATTTGTATGTTCTGCTTTCTAATTTGTACCGTCTACCCCGTAAATTCTCTCATGTTGTCTTGTTTGTTCAGTTTATCCCGTACGTTTTTTTTATTTGTGCTGTCTGTATTTTGTGCCATATGACTTGCTTATTATCTTGTAGATACCATTATTCGCAATGTATATTAGCACACATTTGCATAAATCCTGAATAATAAACTTTTAAGCCTATGATTTAAAACATTTATTGAGGTAAGAACCATTGTCAATTGCGGAATTCTTTACATGTTTAATAGACAATGTTTGCCAAACTGATAGCGAATAGAATGAAATACAAAAATGCATTGAGAATGTAATATAGTAATACAATGGTGGTGGTGTAAGGATTATCAGTGGGGTGGAGCAGTGGCGCAAGAGTTAGCAAACTGTGCTATGATCCCAGCAATCAGTTTTATTCCCGACCCCGGCTTATATCAGTGGTGAGTGATAGCTAACTGGCTCTAGTCCTAGATATCACCTTCACCAACCTGTACTGACCAGCATGGTGAAACATCCCCGTAAAAAAAAAGGCTTGGGGAGGCCTTCATTCTGCATTTATATAGGGCTGTATGACAAACGACTATCATACTGTGGTTATTTAACTCTTAAAAATGTAACAGACATTGATGTGTCTGCCCACCAGCTGTATCAATATATACATGGACTTTAGACTAATAGGTATGTTTTCGTGATGACATTTTCCACCTGTAATTTGTCTTCAGGGATTTGTAGCCAATAGTTGAAAGCCTTTGAGAGCTTGGTCCTTATTTGCGCACCTGTATAAATGCAGCACATTGTACAATCCCATGCCAACATTCGTTGACAGTACAAGACAGTAATTGTTGAAGTAATATTATATGGTCAATAAACCCCGACAATCCATATGGCACTCATCCAGCAGTGGACTAATACATGACTGTTCATTTACATTCAATATCAAGATGTAATCATGGCCAAAGAGGGTGATGATACTGCACCTTTTCAATGCTTTATACCCTCCGCCAAATCAAACAGCTGCTGCACAGTAGAACTGTGAGTTTAATTATTTCAAGTGTGGCAACTTATACTTTCTCCTCCATGTGAGAAATAACATTACCAACTCAACTTCACTCACAGTGACATTTAAGGAGCCGTTCCTCTCTCCATTACCAGTTCCCTGGTTTGCCATAATCTTGACTATGCATTGCCACATTTGTTAACGTGAAACCCAGCAATGCCTTCAGGACCAACCTGGCAACTGAAGTAAGTAGTTGTACGGCTCCATGAGGATTCTCTCTGTTTGTTCTTCCTTTCCGCTCTCCGCCATGCTGTTACGTCAGTGACTTAGTTGTATCCCAACTGCAAATGCTGTAAGTACCAAAGGTTCAAAGTAAATAAAACGCGAGAATAACAGTACTTGGTTACAGGTGAGGAGTAAACAATTGTAAAACATTCCAGTCCTACCACCTAAACTAATAAAATGGTTAACCAGCACTGAGCACAAAAGCCTTTATTATGAATATACAGATTGTACTCAAGACTTAAATCACTGACCACCACTAAGATAATGCCCTACACGGGTTCGATTCATGGCCACGGTTAAGATCAGTGGCAAGTGATGCCTCAACTGAACGTCAGTATCCAGAACAAAGGCGGCAGCATGAATTTAACATCTTGAGCACATGATTGTTTATGGTTTACGTGAACTTTAAGAAATTCATATTCAAAAGTATTGAGGTTAAACCATTCAACTTGTCCTGGAATAATATACCTATGAATGCAGTACAATACCGGCGAGAGCATTGGTGCAATAGCAGTAGACTTCCCAATGAGAACAGCCACCTAAGTTCGACTCCTAGTCGTGGCAATCAAATAGTGACAAGCGATCTCCAATGTGGCAACGAGGCCACCGTTCACCAGCAAACCCGCACTGAACACTGTGGCGAAGCATGGAGATATCTATGGGACCATTTTTACCGGTATCAAAATGATGGGGGGGGGAGAAAGTAAGAATAGGCTTTACCCTTTCTGGCAATTGTCAAAGTGTTTTCTTAATGTTGAATTTAGTTTGATCGTGACCACCAGAGACCGGCAACCTGCGGCACCACAGCCGCACGGCTCTTTAAGGGACTGCCTCGTGATCCGCTACTTATTCAACGTTGATATTTTTTTAATTCACCGAATTCTAACCAAAAAAAACCTCCCCGGCTCTTCTTGTTGGTTATTTTTGCTTGCTTGTGACGAGCGACAGCACACGGCATACACCTCCAAAATATTAGCTCGTATCACGCCGCGACCGAGACCAGCCACTCACGACACCACCCCCCTTAAAAACACAACAATATATACGCGGCGTGCAACAACTTGCGCCAACGACTTCATTAGCCCAACTGAGATTACCTCAGCCGGGTAAACGAACGTTTATAAATGACCTTAGCCCCCCGAACGACCGCGTCCTCCCGCCTTGTGACCAACAACAACAAATTAGAACGTCTCACAACAAAACGCGAGTGTCGGCAACGAGTCCAGTCACAATACCGGCACCGAATTACATACAATGCATAGGCAGAGTCCACACCCTCCCCCCACACACACACCCCCTGCCCGCAACTCCGATTGGGCCAGAGCCGGCCACGTGGTGCGCCCGGCAAAATAAATTTGCACCAATGAGGCGCGCGCATGGGTCGCCGAGCTGCTTATGCGTGTTGGGAAATGCAACGCGATCGCCGGAACAACAAAAAAAAACCCTCTCGCGGCTACCGGGGTTGTTGTTGTTCACTCCGGAGAGGATCTTCTTATTCCTCCTCCGGAAGACACCGCCGCCAGTTGCAATGTTACCGACGGACTTATTCTAGAGCTCCATGGGTTTTGTTTGTGGGTATGTGCGTTAGCTACTTTCACGCGGGGTTCCCCGTTGCGCGAGACGACACCTCGCGTACCCACCACCAACACCACCCATCAACAACCACCCACCAACACCACCACCCATCAACAACCACCCACCAACACCACCACCCATCAACAACCACCCACCAACACCCATCAACACCACCAACAACCACCCACCAACACCACCACCCATCAACAACCACCCACCAACACCACCCATCAACAACCACCCACCAACACAACCAACCAACCATCGCCACCACCACCCACCAACACCACCCATCAACAACCACCCATCAACACCACCACCCATCAACATCACCAACAACCACCCACCAACACCACCACCCATCAACAACCACCCACCAACACCACAACCAACCATCGCCACCACCACCCACCAACATCACCCACCAACATCACCCATCAACAACCACCCACCAACACCACCACCCATCAACATCACCAACAACCACCCACCAACACAACCACCCACCAACACCACCCATCAACAACCACCCACCAACACCAGCCACCACCAACACCACCCCGCTTTAGACCACTCGGCGGTGTTCAAACTCACGGCAGTTTTCTCTCTCTCTCTACCGCTCTTGACGTAAACGCGTAAGGGAGAAATAAGACGTCCGACGAGATCGAGAATTGCATGAAACGAGGACACTTCACCACCCCACCCTCCACTGGCAGTCGTCGCTGGGGGCCCACGACCCCCGAAGGGGTCCCCTGTGGCTGACGCGAGGCCACGAGGGGTCCCCTGTCGCTGACGCGAGGCCCCGAAGGGGTCCCCTGTTGCTGACGCGAGGCCACCAAGGGGTCCCCTGTCGCTGACGCGAGGCCACCAAGGGGTCCCCTGTTGCTGACGCGAGGCCACCAAGGGGTCCCCTGTTGCTGACGCGAGGCCCCAAAGGGGTCCCCTGTCGCTGACGCGAGGCCACCAAGGGGTCCCCTGTCGCTGACGCGAGGCCACCAAGGGGTCCCCTGTTGCTGACGCGAGGTCCCCTGTCGCTGACGCGAGGCCACCAAGGGGTCCCCTGTTGCTGACGCGAGGCCCCAAAGGGGTCCCCTGTCGCTGACGCGAGGTCCCCTGTCGCTGACGCGAGGCCACCAAGGGGTCCCCTGTTGCTGACGCGAGGTCCCGAAGGGGTCCCCTGTCGCTGACGCGAGGCCCCGAGGTTGTAAAGTGCGAAGGGGTCGCGCTCAGGACGAAGCCTCCCACGCCATCCGATGTGGGGCTTCGTCGCCAAAGCAAAAGTATCAAAAACTTACCGCGCTCCTCAACAACAACGCCCCGCGTGGCCTGAACTAACAGTTAATACAGAGTCGTCACGTGGAAGTTTGTGGGGAGTTGGCGATCACTTTATTACATGCGGTAAATATGTTGGGGCATGACTAAGAAAAAAAGTGAAAATGTTTCCCGATCGCGTAGAGGTTGGTTTTAATTCGCGCGAATGGAAGTTACCCGTTTAAAGCCTAATGAGAAATATGTAATAAACGAAGTTTCGGGCAATGGGCCACGTGTATGTGCTGAGGAATCATTGTCCGAAACGTCTCCCATTACTGTATCCTCTATTTACCCCCTCCCTTTAAAGCCACAAACATGCACGGTGTGGTGATACTGTATGTGAGGAACTGTATGCGAGATACAGGTTTCAGTTTATTTATTTTGGTATAGCCCTGTGAGCCATTCGGCTCTTGAATCGGGTGCAAACAAAAACACAAACACGAACAAGAAAAACACTGTGGCAGAGTACTGTATCTCAATACAGTAGTCAATGCAATACTCTATCAACAGTACTTATCTCGATACAGTGCTTTCAACACAGTACCGCATCTCAATAGAGTACTGTCAATGCAGTACAGTACGTATATGTATACAGTGATGTCAGCACAGTCGCTTTTTTAGCCTTACCCAAGATGGCGGCACCGGCTTCCGGCTAGCGTCACGTGGTGGGCGGGGCTCCACGAGGAAGTGGCGGCGGCGTGGGGTGGGGGGGCGTGGCGTGGTGGGGGGTAGTAGGGGCGGGGTGGCCGTAGCAGGGGCGGGGTATGGGGTAGGGGGGCGGGGTATAGGGTTGGAGGGCGGGGTAAGAGGGGGTTGGAGGGCGGGGTTGGAGGGTTGGGGGGCGGGGTTGGAGGGTTGGGGGGCGGGGTGGGGGGGAAGAGGGGCGGGGTGAGGGGGTGTGGTGACGTCACGCGCGTGGTGTTGTCATCACGCCGTTGTTAGTTACTGGGAGCCGCCGTGGCCCCGTCCTCCCGTTCCGCCTTCTGTGTTGCCACTCCGCTCGCTCTCTCCGCTTTAAACCTTCACCACCCCCCCCTCCGCCTCCTCCTCTTAAAACGTTTTGCGTGTTGACGACTTTGCTTCGTGGGGGTTTAACGGGGTTTTTTTATATTTACGAAGGCGACGTTGTGCAAATAAATCTAATACACTGTAGTAATCATAATCGAACGCGATTGTTTCTTGCTGCTGCTGCCTGCTGGTGGTGGTGGTAGGTAAATAATTAAATAATCGCGGCCCACGAAGCGGTTTCGGTGAAATTTGTTGAACATTTTTGTTTGCTTTTGCTCGCAATCAGTTATAGTGGGGTGTTTTTTTATTTTTGAATCATCCCTTGTGATGGTCAACGGTTCAGTTTTAAACGACGATTATTTTAAATCGGCACAGCGTTTGCAGAAGTCGTTCGCCTCCGTTACAACGATGTAATTATATAATAAAAACACGATTACACCGCCGTGTGATGTTCTTTAAGCGCCGATAAGTTCACTCCGTATGCATGGAGCCAGGGAAGTGGCTGGCCTGACCACGGGTAATTATTACATGTGTAACTCCACACGAGCCACTCATTCATTCATAAACATCATCACCCATTCATTGTTACAAATTATTATTTTGCAATGTGTTGTCGTCTTGTTGCTATTATAGTTTAAAATATCGTGTTATACCTTCCATTACCATGATTAGAGCAGCACACTACCCCATTAATTCATCACTGATTCATCATTTAAAAAAAATTGCATTGCTGTTAGCCTGTTACATGTCCTAATTGCTATGATAGTTTATACCATGCGCGTTCATCCCTTGTCCTCATCACCTCCCTATCCATTCATAATTAAATCTGCCTTGCAGTGGTTTTCGCTATGTGCATGCATGTATGGTCTTTTGTGTTGCGACGCTGTGACTTCATCCAGCAGTGGGATTGGTCGTGGCCGATGATGTTGGCGATGTTCGGATTTGGCGACGTTAAAAAATGTTGTTCCGTAGTGGTTTGGTATCGCTGTGATTTATTGTCAAGCGATAGACTTGGCGGGGCTCTCACTCGGTCCTTCTTTATCTCTGCATCGTTGCTGCTACATTGCTGCTGCTGCTACCACCACCACTACAGTATTATTTCAACGTCTTTTTAAAAAAAAGCTAAATGATTATATACATCCATCCATCTTGGTCGGTTCGCAGCAGTTGTGCGTTGCTCGCCTGCGTGCTTTGGACACAAGTCCCTCAGTGGAACGACGTGGTAGGATGCAAGCACTGTACAGTGCCGTGGTAAGTAGTAATGTTATTAATAAGAAGAGTAACGTTCCTTTATTTACCCCGGGGGGGGGGGAGAAAGAAAAAAAAAGCCTCGCCTAGTCTCGGCACTCGTTTACTTTTGAGAGCATTCGGTGGACGCTAAGCCACGGGTTGTTTGGAGAGGAGAAGAACGTGAGGTCGGAAAGGCAGCACGTGTACACAAGCGCCGGTTCACGATCGAAACCTCCACACAGATGGATCGCATCGGCGATCGCTTTACTGCGATGGCCACCTGTGTGTGTGTTTGTTTGTGTGTCCTACGTTCAGTATTGTTTGTGATAAGCCGTGCGTCCCTGTACGCCTGCGACCCCGTGAGATTGTTCAACGATGCAATGTGCGTGTGTCAAATGAAGCCGCATTAGTAGTATCGTCAATACTATTGCTGCGGTGATATGACACGCACACACGGCTTGTTGTATCGGAGTAAACCGCATATGTAGGGTCGACACACCAAGTGTGGTATGAGAATGAGGCGCAGCATGTGCACACACACACACACAATGCCTGATTACAAAACAAACAAACCCTAAAAGATATTTGGATATTGACACGTAGTCGGTTGCACACTTGCTCGAGTACTAGCGTGTTGCGGCATCAGGATAAGGCACCGGCTCAGGAAGGCCTCATGCAGCAGTGGATTGAGCATGGCTGACGATGAGATTGTAACACGTACTATAATATAGTATGCACTGTAATATACACGGGATAGTACACTGTGTATTGTGACTATGAGTGCACCGGTGTATTCACCGATATTATAGCATTAGTGCCTTACAGTGTCAATGTTTAACCCAACAGTGCTTGTATACCAAACATAGGATGACGTTATATAAAATATATATTTTTAATATTTAATTGTTTCCCTTCTACGTGACTTTACCGAAAGAACCAAGAGTATGAATCCCTGCAGTCACGAAAGCTTTAAATCAAAATAGGATGACGTTGTACGTGGACGCGAGACATTGTATTTATCTCCTAAAGTATATGCTATATACAGCCTTCGTTTGATGTAATGTTTCACTTGCATAGTGTTTCACACATTGTACAACAGTGTAGTGTAACAACCATCCCCCACAATGTTATGGCAACGCATGCATCGGTCATAATGGCACAGGAACACTTGATTTAAAAAAAACATGCTGTGACACATGCATGTTGTATGTTAAATTGGTGCCTAGTGACTTTTCGAAGCATTGATATTATCGTGCATGCACAGTCCGTATAAAACACTCATCCACCACTTAGCAAGTGCACTTAAGTCGTTTTAAATGTTTCCCTTTTAATTGTTAGTCCGTTTTTTTAATTCTCAATCTCGTCTCGTTTGTAATCCAGGATGTAAAATACTTTATTTTTCCCTGCTCACTTTTCATTTGTCTGTTGCCATAATGCGTATCACCTTTTAGTATGCAGTGAACATGTGTCGGATAAATCTATGTTTCGGCCAAAAGAAAATGTTTGTCTTATTTTTGTTACATGTGCTTTTGTATTTCGTGGTTGGAGGTGGTTGGAGATATCCGTGTTGAGACCCATCCATCATCTATCTTTTACTTGATAGTGGCTGGTGAAGATTATATTGTTGTTGTAGTCTATTTGGTCGTACCCAATTGTAGGTGCTGGCAATAATCAGAATCTTTTATTATTACTGAAGGGTTTTTGGGTTAGATCACGTAAGTATAAATGTGTCGTAACCCTCCACCACCCGACAGCTAGTAAGGATTGTCACGTAAACAACGTGCCAATTAGTTTACTGCTTCAGCCCACCGGTGTGTTGGAGAGTAAATCCACAACATTTACTATTTTAATCCGACGTTTCGCTGCTAATTACATCCAGCATCATCGGGTAGTGGAGGGTTTACAACACGTTTATACTTACGCGATTTAACCCAAAAACCTTTTAATAATATTGGTCGCGAAAGCCTACGTGTTAAACTCTTTTATTTATCCTGGAGAAATCCGATGAGCTATGAAGCTATTTTTCACATTTGTCCAGTAAGGCAGGTCAGAAAGTTACAGCAACAAACAATTACAAAAACGATTGGATTGCAAAGTATAGGAAAGGTAAGCAAATCACAAAAAAATAAACACGTCAAATAAATAATATAAGCTTAAATTGCATAAGTACACCAATTCCGCAACTCCGCTTAGCACGGGTGCTATGTATGGTGCGATAGAAGTTCTTACATACAATTCCCAAGCTTGGGTAAGGCAGGAAAACAAGAGCAAAAACAGTCCCAGACCACACCAAGACAACACAGCCCCGCAATGAAATTGCACATCACAATTTAACTATCGATACTGGTTTTGGGCGTGAGTGGGAGTTGATACATGGATAAGGTTGAATGTTACAAATCACATTTTCAAATGCAGTTGTATCCAGCACTAATATTCTGCTTCAGGATATATTTTTAAAGGAATATTTACGATGTTAAGGGAGGGAAACAAGGTTGTTCCCAAACGTTGGTGCTGTATTGGAAAAGGCTTTGTCAACTTTTCTTGTTCTTAAAAAGCAAATAAATGGACGTCTTAGGTTTCTTGGGTTTGACAACGGGGTTCATAAATTAGCTAAGTATAGTTCAGATTTGCAAAGTAAGATTTGATGGATGAACAGGGCCCAGTGTATATTTATTTTTTGCACCACGTGATGTCAGATTGGATTTTAAGTAGAGGTGACAATGGTGGGTCCTGCATGGTACATCCAGTGCAAATCGAAGAGTAGAATGATTTAAGCGGGTTAGTCCGTTTAGTGTTTCAGTAGCTGATCTATAAGCAGTGTCACAGTAGTCCAACAGTTGTAGAATTACGGCTTAAACAATTTGCAGGTGCAATGGAATGAGAAAACAATGTTTTTGTATAAAAAAACTCTATTTTTTATTTTCTTTTAAGATTTGCTCATTATGGGATTGGAATGTAAGTTTTTAAAGCAATCCATAAACCCATGTATATGAAGCACTCTGTTCGTTGATGTTGTTTCTGATATCCGTAATAGGTGTAGGCAATTAAACTGGAGTTTTATTCGAAGAAAATAGCATGATCTTCCTTTGGGGATTTAGGAGCAATTTTAGTGATGATGATAGTCATGATACAGCTTGACTTATGTAGAAGGAATTTGAATGATCAAGTGGTTTTCCTGTAAAAGTGGTTGTTTCTGTAGATGCTGGGGTTTTCTTACCACATGTAAAAACATACAAAAGAATAAGTAGGCCAAAGATCAAAAGAAGGACCTCAAAGAAAAAAAGATGCTTGAGTCTCAGTGAGGCTTTCCTGGATAAATGAGAAAATGCACTACACAAAAACGGTCAATGAAATTCTAGAGTTAAGAGCATTGAGAATTTTTAAGCATATGTTTATCAGTTGTTTTTGTAGATGTTTCGAGTTAATTTATTTTAAGTAGGTAAGAGCTCTTTGAAAGGCAGCATCTTATCTTACAAGTTTAAATTGCCCGATGGTACTTATTTTGGCTATTGCCTGTAACATCCAGACAGCACACTGCCAGTTATGTAGTCAATTGTGGCACGCCAATGGCTCGTGGAGTACAAATCCGTGTCACGTTAAATAGGCGAGAGCAGAAGATGTTGACCTTGACGGCATTATCAGCTCAACATTTGATTTTTTTTTATCTTTTACGATGTTGAATGCACAGGTTATGCCGAGTGATGGCACAGTGCGTAGTGTTCTACTATGCTATGATCACGGTAGCCTAAGTTTGAATCCTGGCCACAGCTAACATTATTACCGAGTTATATTTGAACCAATTCTGGCCCCACCCATTCACCATCCTGCACTGACCAGCATGGTGAAGTATGGTTCAGTAACCTCCGATGACGGAGAGGTCTTCATCTAGCAGTGGATTGACAAAGGGCCGTGAATTATTTCAGGATATGCTGCGTCTGCAATGTTGTATTTAACAGGGGACGGGACACTGCAGTTGTCCGAGGCTGTGAAGCATTGTTAAAAAATTGTGATGGGGATTCTGAGCATGGGGAGAATTGGGTGCAGCCTGTCTGCGCCTTCCTTTAGCCCTGGTTGCCATCACGCCAGGCAGCACATTGTCCACATAGTGTATGTGTATTTGAGCATTGTGGGTGACGAGTTGTGTGGTCTAAGCAGATGGTGTGCAACATACTCTTGTAGTCATCTGCACACTTGGACACACGTACAACTTTGCTATTTTCCTTTGTTCCTTCTGACCAAGTCTTTTTGTCATTAGGCAAATGTGTTACATACTGTGTGTGTAACATGACCAATATTGACTATTTTTTTAGAGAGATTAAAAAAACCCTCAAAATCATAATTAAACCCAATAGAACAACTATCTATTGCAAGGGAGATCCTGGAAAAATTATTATGCCATGATAATGTAAGAGTGAATGATAAGGTGTGTCTGTAATCACGTTTTTTTTATTTTTGCATAAAGGAACGAGAAGATAGATTTAAATGAACTGACCTTCAGGCACAAAGACATGAAGGTAAATTAAATACATTTCTCTCTCTGTCACCTGCTCCCCACCTAAAGCAAGTTGCACTTGGTTCAGAAGGGGTCGTTCCAATCAGCAAATTCCGTGTAAACAAGAGGATAGAGGATATGCTGGTAACACACCAGCATTGCAGTGTTGGGAAAGTGTCCACTGTACATGCCCACGACCTACGGGCTATAGCTAAATGAGTGTTCTACATTTTCAATAATTTAATAGAAAAAGCACCTGATAGATTGCAGGTTTTATGTTAACAAAATGATTGGCTTAATATATGAGTGGGATGTCTATACATTTTAAACTCATTTCTTGATAAATGCTTTTTGTGTTTAGTTGTCCTTCCCACACACCTCCGATTATCACGGATGGCTATGTACGGTGCGAAAGAAGTTCAACATACATATATACGTTGCTCAGCATGTGCCAGTATGGAAGGCATGGGGCGGCCTTCATTGAGTAGTGGATTGACAAAAGGCTGTTGATTATTGTTTTTTGTAAAATTATTAAACAGCGTGGTTTTTACACTGACAAAATGTTTACAACATTTGCATATATACACACACTAAATTTTAGATGCAATTATAAAAAAAAAGTATGCATAAATACACGACATGTTTACTGCCTGAAATAAAAGCTTCTGAGATTTCTCTATTTTACTTCCGCTAAATGAGTACGTGTTTAAAAGACTGATATTTCTATTGTTGCATTTCCATAATGGCCAGCACTATAGCATGCTCCGGTGCAGTTTTAAATGGCGCCTTAAAATTGACGCTCGTCATGTTCACTTTATTGGGGGATTGTGAACATGGAATGGCATTTTGGTAATTCTACGCAACAAGTTTTGCGAGCAAGAGCATACAAAACTAATTTGAAAGCAAAAAGTTTGGTTTTGTGTGATCTTTTAATTTTCTTTGGGGTGCATTGCTTTTGTGTGACTGTTCTGTTTGTGATGACAGACAATGAATGAACCTGCCTACCTCCTGGTGGGCACAGATGTGAGTGCCAAGTATCGGGGGGCCTTTTGCGAGGCCAAAATCAAAAGTGTAAAGAAGCTGGTCAAAGTAAAGGTGAGTCAATATATTTCTGTATATGATGGTTTTATATTTGGCTGTCTCTGGCTGTCGCCTGATGAGGCTGGTTGTAATTACCGGCGAAACATCGTACTCGAATTGGAATTGTTGTTGGTTTACTCTCCAACACACTGTTGTGCTGAACTAGTAACGAATTGGCATGTTCTGTTTACGTGACAAACCTTACTAATTGTGTCTGGTGGTTGCGGGTTTAATTAGACATTTATATGTATGTGATCTAACCCCAAAACCTCTAGTTTTGTATTTATATTATGTGGTCCTAGTACACAGTCAAAATGGACGTAAAGATGTAGCATACTATGACAGTGAAGGCGGCACACTGCTGTAGTCTTAACGCTTTGGAGGCAAGGGTTGGTGGGTCACAGTAGGTCGACCACTTAGAGCGATTAATGAACTGGTCTTGTGAACCTATCTGTGTGGATCTTTGCATGTTGCCCTTCTTGTGTGCGTGTATTTTCTCCAGGCACTCTGGTTTCCTCCCATGTGCAAAACACTCGCGAAATACGAATTGGCCAAATAATCCTAATGCAGCAAACGTGCTTAAAAAATGTTTGAGGCTGTCTTGGATATATAGCAGCATTCATGTATCATATATAAATGATGAAGTGTGTTTTCTTTGGTCCATTGTTTGCTGTCTCTTTAACCACTTTAACAACTTACACGTTATATAATGATTGCCCAGGAAAGTCTCGCTTCGTCTCAGTTCTTTTTCAGAGGGTCCTGTCAGGTTTTTGCAGTTTGGGGACAATGATTGTTCTGTATAATGCATTTGAGAAAGATGTGCCATTTTAATGCTTTTCCAATTGTTTAATTTGTTATATATCTTATTGATTCTTCCTGTTCGTTCTAAAATATGGTCGATAGATACATGACGATTCTCTGAACCCTTTCCGTTATCTTGTTGATGATTACTTCTGGAAGTATTTTGGTCATTCAGGAAATATTTTCTGAAAGAATGTTAGCCATTGCAATCACTTCATTCATTCGTTAAATGTCTTTCGGAAGGTTGTTACAAATGTATTTACATTGACTTAAGAACGAAGATAATTTATGGATGACGTTTGTGGTATTCAGAATATAACTTCCATCATCTTCCTCCAAATGTCACATCCAAATGGTGAGTGGTGAGTGGGCCCTGGAGGAAGGGTTATCAGGGAAGGAAGTTGGGCCAAGCCGCACACAACAGGGCTAACGGAGAACGTCCACTTTGTAGGACGGGCTACCTTTGACTCATAAATATTTACAGCCTTTCCAAATCCACTGTTGAATGAAGGTCTCCCCACGCAGTGTCGCTCATGGGGATTGTTTGACATTGGGGTTGTTTGACTGTTGTTCACTACGCTGGTGACAATGGATTGGTGAGAAGGGTGGAAGAGCATGACTGTTTCAAATATCACTCGCTACTGTTGTTAGTCTTGGGTGGGAATTGAACTCTGTTGCTGAGTTGATGCCGCATTCCACTCATAACTGTAGCACAGCTCCATCCCTTTCTTAGGTAAATAAATCACTTCATTAATATCGTGTGTAAAAGTGTTAATAAAATTTTCCATTTTTTCCACCTTTTGTTTTGATGGCAGCTCAATTGCGCCTGCCCACATTGCGAGACCGTTACCTCTAATGCATTGTCTGCACGTTTATCTCAAAAGAAGGAAGTGTCAAGTCACCATTGTTACTCCACTGCTTTTCTGCAGGCTGCTAAGCCGTGCGCCGTTATTGAGTCTCGTCGTGTGACTCTATGCCAGGTCCTGTTCAAGCAAGACTCCTCATCACACGTTGTGCAGGACGACCAGATTAAAGGATGCCTCCGGGTTGGTCCCGCGATATAACGCACGCGCACACACGTTCGTACGGACACACGCACGTAAAGGGCAGTGACCTGGCCGAGCGGGAGCACTTTCCCCGCCTGTTGTAGGGGTTTGCAGTTCGAATCCAGCGGCCAGCCTGATTATATTATCACTGCCGGCATAACAACCACAGTAATACTCTGCGCCGTTCTGCTTCATTGTGAATATTAAGAGATCTCCTAACATGATTCACAAGAGTGGGCCATTGTGTGCTAGTGTCAGGATCCGAATTTGTTAAATTGGAAAATTGCAATCAATGCCCCCTACTGGCAGGCTAATGCCCCAGGTCATTTGCAAAATGGACTCGTTTATTGAAAAATAAACTTAACTTGAACCCACTTACACACATTCATCTGCTAATCTAACCTGCTTTGAATTTGCCGTTGTGCAACTTCACACTTTTATAGTGAGCTTTTAAAGTTTCGATGGGATATAATGAAATCATTTACAACATTGTTTAATACGCACACTCTCCTAATATCAATTTACGGCCCTGGACACATTGTTTCGCACAGTGAGCCCTTCGACCATTTGACAAAAAGAAAAGCAAGGGGATATTATAGGCTGCTGTGGGGTTACTTTGTGGCAGCAGAGGGCATTGAAGTAAAAATGCATTGTTGTATTGTACTATGCTACTACATATCTTCTCCTCACCTTTAGTAGCCCACGTAAGGCAGTGTGGTGAAGTATGGTCGGACAACCCCCATGGACTGCAGGGCTCGGGCTGGCTGCTCTGTCAGCAGCAGATTAACAATAGGGTTGTACGTGTACATGTGCACACGTACATTGATAATTATATGTGTACCTGGGCGTTTTGTCTCTGTAAAGGCATGTGTTCACACATATGGCACATGCATTCGATGCAGTATGAACCTGGACTTTGTGGTGAGAGACAGATGTGGAGGAATGCGACAGTGTTGTTGTTAATAGATGGAGACCACATGGATGGTCACCGCACCTGACTTAGATGCGGTTCATGTACGTACGCAATACGTGACTGACTTAAAGTCGTGTGTCCTGTTCCTCCTGACCCGTCTAGATCGGCGCTGCAGTGGAAATCAGGATGTCAGATGGAACTCTGCAGGAGGGCATGATTAGCAAGCTGACAGATGCAAGCTGGTACACAGTTGGTGAGGATGTCATGCAGTTGCACGCATATCTTGATTATTTTGTCATGATTTATTTTTCTTTATCCCCAATTGTATTCTGATTGTGAGATGAGCAATACATTCATACTGATGGTTTTTTTCATTCTCAGAACTGGAGATAAGCCAGATAAAGTGCTAAACTGATTTAAATGTGATTATATTTTATAAAATGATTTGGTGACTTGGCTGAGACCGTTAACTCACTACATTTTAGGAACCATTTTAATAAGAATCGGCTCCCTGGATTCGAACCCAGGTTATGAGCGCTCTGAACCACCGTGTCACTGTTGAATGAAGGGAAATTTGCAAAGGCTGTCAATAATAATTATTAGCCGAGGGCAGTTGTCTTATTGATGATGAGTATTTTCCCTGTCGGCTATGCTTTTCACCACTTGGCCCAAAGAACAATTATTAAAAGTACTCCAAATTGAACATAAACAATACATTCTTACACGGACGATTCTAATGCACGTCTCAAGAGCATAACACACGATTTTCATTGACAGCTTGTACAATAATTACATCCCGAGTGTTGGCACTCCCAACTGCTGCTTTACTCGCCAACACCTCTTCTGTATTGTCCCAGTTTTTGACGATGGCGACGAGACTGTGCTGCGACGATCTTCCTTGCGACTCAAAGGAGAGCGACACTTTGCCAAGAGCGAGGTAGGAGCTTGAGCCCGTCAGTCGCCACTCCGTTGTTGTTTTTTTAACGCGTAGCCACTTGCGTTTGACAGTGGTACGGTTACTGAAAGTGCAGCAACATTTTTTTTCCCTCCCACCACCCCATCGCGTTGTGCTTGGCCCCGCAGAGCTTGGACCAACTCCCGCTGACACATCCGGAGCACTTTGGTACGCCAGTCCTTGGAAGAAAATCCGTTAAAGGCAGGAGGTCGGGTCTGACGTAAGTAATGCACAGTGCTCCGTTGCTAACCCAGGGTGTGCATGCTACTCGGTGTCTGCTCATGTTAAACTGTGTCAATTTAAAACTGGTCATTTGTCACATTTATTTTAAACTGTTCCAGTTTTCTCAGGGTGTCGCAGTGTAACTTGCGAGATCTAAATGGATGTGGAAAGATCTTTCTGTCCTCTGGCTCTGCTCTGAAGATGGGGGATTTGCTGGAAATGTTAGCCTGTTATTGAATTTTGTATTTAATAGGCAGTCCTTGCGTATGATGGCAATGCGTTCAGGAGCTGAATGGCATTGTTAAGGTCTGCTAGCTACAAGAGGGCTTCAGGAGAAAGTTACGTAGTTTTTCTATTCCTCCATTGCAGGGGCAGTGTTAATAATGAATTCAGAATAATAAATGCGCTCAGATTTGTTTACTTTACCCCAGTAAAGACACATTGTAAAACACTTTTATTCGAATTAGTTAACTTTAAAAAAAATGCCAGTACTATATTAGCTTGCAACTCGTGAGTACAAAAGAATTGTCTATCTAACAAAAAAGCGAAATAACATTGGAAAGAGGTGAGCACTTGTGTTTTTTTTTCTTATATCGCCAACAGCACTTGCCACAACAGCTCATGCAGACTACATGAATGATTTTGTGTGTGTGCCCTTATAAGTACAGCAGTGCTTGGTTCCAGTACCATTAGCATCAGCAGTCTGCTGAACGAACTTCATTCAGCCACAGGCCATGTAAGATTTGAGCGAAGTGGATAAAGCAGTTATACCAAATGGTAAGAGTCTGTAATTGGCAGATATGAATAGCTCAAATGGCCATGTTAAGGGTCCACTCGGAATTCAGTGCACAACATTAGTTGTGTACTTCGTTCTTAGTGTCGGGTAGTAGAGCATTCTACTTGTGATGTAACTGTCTCTTATTGCTTTTGAAACATAGCCTGCAGGGCATTGATTTTTTTTTTGATCCTGTGTGTTTAATGATTCAATATACCACCACGTTAAATAACAAGTCTGTCCAAATGTTTATTAAATGTGCTTGCAAAGGGTGGCATGAAACCAAATGCAAATGTCGGTTTGTTAAAATAGATGTACAGCATTCAGCAATGCTAATTCCACTTTTGTTTATCAAAGTACTGCTCATCATATGAAATTTGTGTTTGCATTCATTGCATTGACTTAGAAGTGCTGTACATGGAGCTCATTCACATGAGCATTGAGCCTTCTTGGGGAGAATACATCACCAAATTGTCCTTGGCAAGATATTGACAGAATTGGACCCTTGCATTGGCACACAATAGATTGTTGTTGAAAATTGTTGTAGCGCCTTCATGGCTCACTCCACGGTAGATACCTAACTTAACATATGCCCTTCACGGTTTTGTGGGTACTAGGTAGGGTTTCATCCAATAGGCCAGGGGTGGGAAAGTTTTTCCTTGACCAAGGACATGAATACGACTTTCATATACCCATATGTAAATGAAATAAGACTCATTCTGCTGTGGGCGCTTTGTTACACAACCATAGCTCTTGCTGTTGTAGCTCTTCAGACAGCATCACTCTGTTTTTTTTTGCAATACAAAGTTGCACATCTAATTGTTTATTATAACTGGGGGGGGGGGGAAACTACATTGATTTATTTAGTGATTGCATTGCATGAGATAATTTTATAATAATGTTATTTTCAATTGCTACTGTATAAAAGCCAGCTGAGTGCTCTCAACCACGAATAACCACTGCACTATTTACTTCAGTGTTTGAAAAATTGTCAGGCATTCACGTATTTTTGCAATTTGTACTTGTATGCTTTATTTATATTTAGTGACTTGCTTACCTTTCCTATACTTTGGACTCCGGTGTTTTTTTTATATTGTTGATGCAATTTCCTGACCCGCCCTGACTGGACATCTATGTAAAAGAGCTTCAAAGCTCATCGAATTCCTCCAGGATAATTAAAGATTCTGATTCTGTTTCAAACATGGCCCGCAGGCAGCATTTTTAGTTTAAAATTGCACACGAGCATTTTATCCAGCAACGCAGTGGCACGTCCATCTAAAAGCATATCCGTTATCGCCGTCTGCTTGCGAGGCTGCCGACACAAGATGAGCATTGCTAATGTTTACGTATAATAGGAACAAAAACTATCGCTGTTCTCTGGCACGTTGGGAATTGGCATGGGTTTGGTGTTTGAAAGAATAGTGGCCTAAGGCAGGTGTCGCCGCAGGGTGCGGTGTGCGTGCCAGCATGCGTACTCTTTGTCATGCGCATGCCTGGTTTGGTCCTTCGTGCTTTCGGTTGGTGTTTGTGCAGAGACTCGATTGAAGCGTGCGCACAAAGTTTTGTTCGTGCGTTTTGGTGTGCGTGCGTGTGCAGTGCCGGAGATGAGAAGGAGGTGGCGGAGTGGAGCGAGGAAGACGAGGCGGAGCGAGTTGTGGCCGACGACGGCACAGTGGGACACGTGGTGTGTGTGGAGAGTAGCGCAGACGACAAGATGAAGGGCTACCCGCTGTTCCCCGCCCTGGTCAGTTTCTACGGCAGTCATTCGAAATATTTTGGCACTTACTGCAACAGTTTCTTGATGAATGTAATAAAAAAATGTACCTTCCTTTTTCAATCCCCTTTTGGATGAAGGTCTCCCCACTCCATCTGTGATCATTTCTAAATAAAACATTTGGTTTTACTTTGATGCGATAAAACGTGACTGCAGCAGAATGTTCAGGAAAGTGCATCGCCCACAGTGTGTGAATAAGAGGTCACTTGAAGGGATCTCAGAAGTAGTCCTGTAATGCCAGCTATTGCACTGCATCCTCTAACACATGGGGATGCACTGCTCCACGACCATTTCAAAAGGATATCTTCGTCTCATAACGTGACACCAGTGGCACAATCGCAATACAATTTTGAAAAAAGGCAAACACGTGGAACATCCTAATCTACAAGTAAGTTCCAGGAAATGGTTTTCACACGTTCCAGTTTTTTTCCACAAGTTGGCAGTCTTAAGTAAATCATTACATTGTAGCCGCTTGGTGTTCTCGGAGGGTTATAATTTATTGTGTATTTTTATAGAGGGAAGCGATGTAGTGTATCATCCTTCAATTGGTGTATTTGATTATTATTAAATTACTACATGTTTCTTTGTGCATGATAGGTCGTGTCCCCTGACTGCAATGATGAAGTCACAGTGAGAAGAGACCAGTGCTTGGTTCGATCTTTCAAGGACGGAACTTTGTAAGCCGTTGTTTAACTTTTCGTTGGTTCCTTTTGCAAACCCACTCGTCCTGAAGATTCCTGTTTGGATTAGGGTTCAAAAGACCGCGCCAATTTACTATGCCATTTGGTCTTTTGTGCAGTCACTGCGTGGCACGGAAGGACATCCGCGTAATGGACAGGGAATCCTTCCCAAAGCCAGAAGCTGCATTGAAGCAGGGTGAGTGACAGCTTTAATTAACGCCAAGGTCAAGTATATATATATTTTATTTCCTATTAAGCCGCTTTAACCTCAACTGTCCCACTTATTTTGGTTCCAGCTTTGTTGTTTTAAGTCTTAAACATGAATAGAATTGGCTGTGGAAATAATTGAGCACTTCATCTCACCTGTAGGTGATTCACAAATTGTAAGGTAAATATTGTAAATGGGTTTGATCTGCACTACGTTGTTTTATGTTCACACGAGGTATGCAATGCAATTTTCATTTTTCTCTAAATTTAGTGGTATGTGGTCACTCGTCCAGTATTTCTCGGGCCCAATGTTTAGTTACGCTAAAAAATGTTTGATATGATTGGACTACAACCTAGTTAAAATAAATGAAAAACGGTTTGCATCTGGAATAAGCAAATAATCTCAATTATATTTTACTGGGTTTCTATGAATGAGTAGAAAATAACTTGGTTGAATCAAAATATATTTCCGGGAATTTAAATAAGTTGAGTAGCCCTTGCCATTTTCAAAATAGCCACTCATGGCTTCATGGACTGTGATCCATATATTCCGTTTAGAGTAGTCTCCCAAATAAACATGTATTCGGATAGAATCGATCACGTGTATCTAATTCGTCTTATGATGTATTGACTGTATTCTATATATTTAGATTCAACAATATACAAAAGATGTATAGACTTTTATTTAAATAAACAATATGTAATTGGAAACCCAGTATTTTTTATTTAAATAAACAATATGTAATTGGAAACCCAGTAATTTTACCACACGTAGCACACCAAAGTGTGTATGTTATTGGGTATGTCAGCTCATAATTGCCATTCGTAACTATAGCATTTCTTGCATCTGTTTTGTGGTGTTCATGGTTTTCACAGCCTTTGAAGATGCCCTGGGCTTCTTGGAGAGCAAAGAGTCTCCTGCCTCCTGGAAGAAGGATCTCAGCTCAGTCCACCAGGATGATTCAGGCAGTGAAAGTGGAGGTGATGAGCAGACGGTGGAGCATGAGGAGGAAGAAGAGGTGAAAGACCATTTGCCTCATTCAGTCACATCTGCAGCAGCCTCCTTGTTGATAGAAGCAAGCCTAATTTGTTGGGTCACGTGATTACGGAGGATTAAACTATAGTTATAATCGTGCTCTTTGTTTAGTAACGCCTCTGAGTCTGTAGACTTTAAGGTCAGTTTCATTAAATTTCGATTTCAGTTTCATTAATAAGTGTAAACTGTGCGGAGAGAAACCATCTATATGAGGGGATAACACTGTGTTCTGCACAGAACCAAGAATGCATTTGCGGTACTGCTATTCTCCTGGCAGCCTCGCTGGTGTAAGGGTTGGGGAGCTTCAAAAGTCTGAAAAGCGGTGGATTATAGCCATGTGCCACCTCTCATCGCTGATCTGAAGAATAGCCATTGCCAGCGTTACACAAAGCCTGTATGATTTACACCAACATTTTGTGTCAATTTAGTGTGTTTGTTTTGGAAGATACACTAAATATTCAAAGCACATTTTTTTTTTACTTTGCTTACAACACAAAAATAACTTAACAAAAAGAACTGTTTCAAAACAAACCACTTGATTCAAATGATTCCAATTTGCTTGGGACAATATCTTTTGTTTTGTGTGCCATTACAAGAGTTCCATTTCTGTCTTGTTAAAGGCTGAAGATGAGTCTGATCCTGAAGAAAGGGATAACTTTCTTCAGCAGCTCTATCAGTTCATGGAGAACAGAGGTAATTGAAATGCTGTCTTGCAATCTAGAATGTGTTCACATATAAGTGTGAGGACGGTTCGTTTCACCAAGTGTTTAAACAGGTTATTATTTTATTGTCGATCCTTTGTAGTCGTTACTATTAAGTAAAATTATCTACTCTTAACCAATAGACAGGGTGGAGTGGTGGCGCAGTATTTCGCGCACTGCGCTATGAATCCGGCGACCTGAGTTTGATTCCCGGCCATGGCTAGCATCAGTGGTAAGTGATATTTGAACCGGTTCTGGGCCCCTTCCCTTCCTCAACTCGCACTAACGAGCGTGGTGAAGTATGGCAAAACAACCCCCAATGACTGTCACTGCATCGGGGAGGCTCTCATCCAGCAGTGGAATTTTAAAAAGGACTGTAGGTTACTTGTATTATTGTAACGATGCATTGATTTAACATTGATGTTTAAACATCAATTCATGCATCGAATCACATGCACAATAATTCATGCTTCCAATTTGTATGCCTTGTATGTAAATGGCTGCGTGTGACCTGCATCCACTTGAAGATGCTCGCGTTCTCACCTAGTTAAACAAAATTCACTTTCTATAGTTGATGATTATCTTTCACCAATAGGGTTTACGTCATTGTTATCGTCTTCGCTGGTTTTGACCGGAGGTTCCATGTGTGTGCGCTGTAGGGACTCCCATCAATCGGCCGCCAGTGCTCTGCTATAGGAGACTCAACCTGTTCAAGCTTTACAGGCTGGTGCAGAAGAGAGGAGGATCCACCGGCGTGAGTTTACACTGGCAGGCAGCCGAACCATAGTGCCATGGTTCGTACACTGGACTTGCGATTCGGAGGTCGACTGTTCGATTCCATCCCCCAGCGCGGCAGATTAAACAACTGTGCAAGTTTATTATATCCCCCCGGATCTGTCTACCCAGCGGTATAAATGGGCACGCCAGAGTTAGTCGGTCGGCAGAAGAGGTGGGTAATCCCACTTCTTCCGAGACGTCTGGCCAGCCTGGAAGAGTAGGCCAAATACCATGTAGAGCTGCCTCTATTTGACGCCCTACAGCTAGCTTTAATGTGAGCAAGAAATTGCAAGGACTTTATCTTACCTAACCCTCGATTTCCATCAATGGATTATTCGGGTTGTGGATCAACCATGCTTCTGAAAATATAAATAAGGGGTCACTGACTCAGTGCCCATGTGACCACAAACATGTCAGCAAGTAAACCGCTTACTTTATGAAGGAATAAGAACATGGTATAGTCTATGTTTTTAGATATACGTGTATGTAAACATTAAGTGAGTATTTTAATTTAAAGCTTTCGTGACTGCAGGGATTCTTATTTTTGGTTCTTTCGGTAAAGTCACGTAGAAGGGAAACGATAAAATAATAAAAATATAAAACATTAAAATTCTCACGACGTTTCGACTGCAACACAAGCAATCATCATCAGGTGTGAAAACCACAATAAAATTTTCTTGCTGTGGTTTTCACACCTGATGATGATTGCTTGTGTTGCAGTTGAAACGTCGTGAGAATTTTAATGTTTTATATTTTTATTATTGTATTGTTTCCCTTCTACGTGACTTTACCGAAAGAACCAAGAATATTAAGTATGTTTTAATTACAATATTTACATATTTTTTGCATTATATTTTATATGTTTGGGCCACCATATCCTAACCCCATTACCATGGATAATTGAGCATTGGCTATAATTCTGTTTGTATGCATCATTGTCAGCCTTGCTACGCAGGCATTAGTTATTCCTCGTAAGCTCTCAAGTGTTATAGGGTTTAATCCACTTCATGGTTTTTTTTAACAGATCCATACCCTCATCTGTCTAAGCCACTTAGTCAATGCTCATTGCTTACGTGGTGATGCACTGAGGTTATCCACCAGCTCTAAACCACCGTCATTGTGTTCAAAATAATATTGTCTCATGAAAAGCCTGGGTTGGAGCGGTGGCACAATGGTTCAGGTACTGCTCGATGGACCCAGCGATCTGTGTTTGATTCTTGGTCACGGCTGACATTGGTGGCGAATGATATCTGAACCGGTCTTGGCTCCCCTGCAACTGCTGCCGTTCTCTAACATGTGCTGTCCAGCGTGGTGAATTATGGCCAAACATCCCCCATGACCGACAAGGCATGGCAAAGCTTACATGCAGCAGAATATTGACAGGGATGAAAGTTATTATTTGATTACTATTAAAACACCTGCCTCATATAAAATAGATCATTAATTGCGATAAAAACAAAACTAAAACCGTGGCCCAATTACCTGAATTTGGTGTTCAATGTTTGAAGTTGGATGTTAGTCAATGGATGAAACCATTCGCTGATTATGTATCCATTCTGAATGGCTTTGTGCCTGTATCCTCTGCAGCTGCTGTCGATCGGGTCATGGCTAAATGTGCGTGATTATATGAACGGAGTTTTAGCCTAGACTAGATTTAGGACAGTTTTGAAAAGGTGCCTGCGTGTGTGTGGGTCCCTCTACAGATAAAGAGTGGGACCACGTGGAAGCAGGTGTACAAAGAGCTGGGGGTCCCCGTGTTAAACTCTGCTGCTTCACACAACATCAAGAGCACCTACAGGAAGTGAGTGAAGTACGCTGGCTGTAATAACAGTGGGAGTGCAATTGCAGCCTCTTAAGTCGGGGGTTGGAAAAACCTGTTGACTTCGTGTCGTATGGACCCACGGCCATATAAAGCCTACCACTTGGAAACAGCACTCAAACGATTGCTTTTATCTATCACTGCAATCAGATTGGTTGCATTTATCAGGTACTCGAGGGGAATGTTTTTTTTTACCTGTGTTTCTATTTTTAGCACGCTTAGCCACTTGGAGTGACAGATGTGACAGAGGTCTGTCTTTAATGTGTGGCCCGGCAAAAGTATTTGATGGCCATATTCGGCTACGTATGGTGAGAAAGAAGTTCAACGTAAAATCCAGCTCTCGGCATGGAAAAGGTTCCCCATCGTAGCTGTAAGTCACGCTGGGTATGGTTGCTTCGGAGCGTAAATGTGTGTGTGCTCACATCCCTGTGCATTGGCAGACTGACACTGCAGGAGATAAGCAGCTTGCAAGTTTAACGCTGTGCGCTACACGCCCACGGACGTGGATTTCATTTTTAGAGATGCATGTAACAATTCGCGTACCTCTCGTTCTTTAGGCCAACATAAATTATCATAATTAAATAAAAAATGAATTAAATGAACTGGTAGCCTGAGCAAATTTTCCCTCATTCCATGGTCGACCTTGCATGTCGAGTGATATCTGAATCGACTACAGCAAAATAACCGTGGTGAAATGCTTAGCTAGATTACCAGGTAACATCTATATGTAGGTGCTACATGTAGGACATTACTGATTTCTCGGGAGATTCCCTCCCTTTTTTTTTTTTTGACGGCCCCGTTCCTCGAATCGATCGCGGTCGCAGGTACCTCTTCGGGTTTGAGGAGTACTGCCGCTCGGTCCGCATCCGCTTCCGGAGCGTGGAGTACGCGATGGAGGCCGAGGGCCGGCAAGTCGGACGGCGCACAGCGAGGAGGAGGGAGGCGCCCGCACCCCAGCCCGACCCCGAGGAGCCATCAGCGGCAGACGAGGCCCCCATGTCCGACAAGAGAGAGGCGACGACGACGAGGAGGAGGACCAAGGCTTCTGCTGCCACTGTTGCCTCCGAGGAAGAGTGCAGCGACGAAGGCGCGGAGAAAAAGGAGGAGGAGGAGATGGATGTTGGCAACGCGGCCGTAGTTGAAGAAGAAAGCGACAAGAAGGAGGAAGAGTCGGGCATCAAGGAGGAGCCCGACGGTCAGACCGTGGCGGCGGTGGTGGCGGCAACGGCGCCGGTGGAGGAAATGGAGAAGCTCGTGGAGGTGGAGGAGAACGATGAGAGGATGGAGACGTCCGTGGCAGAGGAGGCGTCCCGCAGCGAGAGCGATAACAACATCGTGACCGGCAGGCTGGTCGCCAGAGCGGAGTTAAATGCGACGCCTCTGCGGGTGAGTGATTTTTACAGATGTAATGTTTGCCATCTAGTGATTCTCGTGCAAGAGGTTTTTTGGGGCTCAGTCGGCTCTCCTCTAGGGTTTAAGTAATATTTTGTATACCTACATTCCGTGCATTAATTTTGTCTCTTCCTAAAAATGACCATGGTCAGCTTCAGTATGGTGACATCAATTTGTGGGATGCATTTTTTTACTTTATAAAAACATGCGAATTAATGTAGGGGCATTGAGGTGCATTGATTTTCATACACATTTCCCCGATGCATTTTAAGGGCCTCTCATTATTTATTCCATATCTTTGGCCTATTACCAAATCACCGTGACCAAATGGAATGGGCCCTATTTTATCAGATCCTGAAAAGCAAACCATGGTTTAGCCTAGGATAGTGCTCGGATTGGCTGTTGTCATAGGCTGCCGTGGGGCTACCTATTGGGTAGCGGAGGGCAGTGCAAAAAATCAATTGTACTGTACTTCTGTGCTTCCACATCTATGCTCCCCGCCTTCACCACGCCACACTAACGAGCTTGGTGAAGTATGGTCAAATAACCCCCATGCCCCGCACGGTGGGGGGAGACCGCATCCAGCAATGGATTGAAAAAAGGGACAGTACATCTTCCTGGTTCTTTCGGTAAAGTCACGTAGGAATGGAAATAAAATAATAAAAATAAAACATAATAAAACAAAATCCTCACGACGTTTCGGCCACAACACAAGTAGCCTTCCTCAGGTGAAGAAACAGGACTGTCCGGAAGACAGAGCTTGAGTGAACACTGCCAAGCATGGACAGCGTCTTTTAAGCTGTGTGGGAGGAACAGAGCGCCTTGACAAAGGAGTTAACATATAAATTATCATGTTAGTATGAGGGACAAGCTTGTGTTCAGACGGACGAGTCCATCTATGTTAGGAACGGAGGGGGGGGGGGAAGAGGAGGAAACAGCCACGGTGCGCTGCTCTGTCCTGTGTTGCGTTATAACTATGCTATAAACTGGACTACTATACAATATTATACCTTCCAATCTAAACTACATGGTATAATATCGTATCCATAGACCAATCCCACCCTTGAATTATACAATGCGTTACTATACACTACCCTATACTTAAGACTATAAAATATTAGACTTGTAATATTACACTGTCTTAGTCTACCAACCCTACTGTATACCACACTTCTGTATATTCACTATACAATTACGATACTATATATTGCCTTATGAATTATGTTAGACATAATGTTATACTATTCATTATTATACAACATGCTATAAACTATGCTATTGACCGTCGTGTGAAAGGTATTAAGAGGCAGTGCCAGCGAATGGACTGCGGTCTGATTGCCGTCGTGAGAATTTTATTTTGTTATGTTTTATTTTTATTGTTTCATTTCCATTCTACGTGACTTTACCGAAAGAACCAAGAAGATGAATCCCTGCAGTCACGAAAGCTTTAAATCGAAATTTAAGGGCAGTACATTTCCGCATGCGCGCTGAACAACGACGCTCTTGCCGTTACTGTACGTGTATCTGTGCATTCTCAGATATACACGCAGGATTGTGCTCGCGCATGTTGAAGCGTGTGTTGCACCCGCTTTGCTCGCAGGGACGCCGTCGGAGTGGACGAATTCCCTCCCCCGGCCTGCCGAAACCGACGAAGACGACCGAGACGACCGAGGCGTGCGAGACGACCGAGACGACCGAGACAACCCAGATAGCCGAGACGTGCGAGACAGAAGAGAACAAAGGCACATCGAGAGACGTTAAACCGAACGTGGAAATGAAGGAGGAGCGGTGGACGGGATCGGAGGGTGGTGCCAGCAGCAGCAACGGCGGCGGCGGCGGCGGCGGCGACGGCGGAAACGTCGGCAGCACCGCGACGACCGCCGTCGCTGCCGAGGCCGTGGACGTCCCGGACGATGAGGACCGCGAAGAGGATGACGACGAGGCCGACGATGACATGGAGGATGACGACGGAGACGAGATGTCGGAGCGGAGCGGGGAATCTGACGCCCCGGGGGTGCCGTCGATGCGCGCGGTGCACCACAGGGTGGACATTGATGAGCAAGGCGATGAGAAGTGAGTGCTTCTCCGTCGTGTCCACCACCACCACCGCCATCGCCACGGCACAATCATCATTACCATCATCATCATCACCTTTCACGTTTGTCATCTTCAGAATCGCCACTGTCACCATCATCATCACTGTCTGCATCATTACTGTCATGGTAGTTATTGGCATTGCCACCACAGTCATCGTCATCAGCAACGTCATAAACAACATTGTGGTTAATCTCTGTACGAAAATTGTGCGGTTTGGTTCATAGGATGGGAGCCCAGGACCGGTTGAGATATCACTCGCCACTCATATTAGCCGTAACCATGGCTTGAGCTCAGGTTGCTAATGTTCACAGTACAGTGCATTAACTATTGCTCCATCTATGCACCCCTTTAATTTTATACCACACCTTTATTGGCTTGAGGATTGCAAACCAAAGTGTGAATCCTTGCAGTCACAAAAGCTTCAAATCTAGAACGTAATTCTGTTATTGACAGAAATGTGACATGAGCAAGAAGTGTTTTGCCCATGTTGGCCTTCAAACTGAAAATGAAGGAGTATTATGTGAAAATAAATAAAATACATATACATCCTTTGTGTATTGCCAGGACTACAAACACAATATTGCTTTCAAGCTGTGTAAGATGATGGTCTGAGGCAGTCTGAGGACTCCAAGCCCATTATTTCAAATCTTTTTTTTCTTATGTTGCAATATAATTATGGAAATGAATAGGTCGATGCCGTATGCAAGTTATAAAGCGATAAACCTTGAGAGAAAATACGGGAGTGCACATAAGTGCATGTTTGGACAATGCGAGCAGAGAGAGAGGGGAATGCACACTGTCATCACCCAAGCATCCAGGGTGGGAAACGGACGACATTTGCAGACTCTGCTACCCTAGTGAGACAGCGTCAAAGGTGGCATGTTAGCTTGTTGGTGATGGGTGGCATGATAGATGGCTTGATAGGTGGTATGATAGGGTGGCATGGTCCTGGTTTGGCTGGGGTCGTCAGAGCCGCTGGCTGTCGTTGTAGCAGGGACTCGGATGGAGCGGACGATCTGGAGGGCTACCCGCTGGGCACGCGGCTCCAGGTGAAATACGGCCGCGGCAAAACGCTCAAGGTGTACGAGGCGAGCATCCGCAAACGTGGCGTCGAGGCCGGGGAAATCATCTACCTTGTGCACTACTTTGGCTGGAATAGCAGGTATGTGCGGCTTGCAAGTGTGCGCCTCTGGGTTGATGTGTGTGGGTGGATGTGTGTGCATGTGTGTGTGTGGATGTGTGGATGTGTGTGTGTGTGCGCGTGTGTGCGTGTGTGTGTGGATGTGTGTGTGTGTGTGCATGTGTGTGTGGATGGGGAGCGGTAGTGTAGCGGTTAGCGCGCTGCGCTATGAACCTGGCGACCCGGGTTCGATTCCCGCTCACGGCCAACACCAGTGACGATTATCTGAACCGGTCCTGGGCCTCCCCTAGGTCGACTCAGCCTCAAATGAGTACCTGGTGCGGTGGATAAAAACATTGCCACTGCGGAGACTAAGGCGGTCGGGCGTGGTGCTGGCCACCCACCCCCTCGTGTACCGTTCCGGCCTTCATCGGTGCTCGCTAACAGCACTTGCCCCTACAGTCTGTTAAGGCTATACGGGGGATCTTTGTTTTGTGTGGATGTGTGTGCATGTGTGTGCATGTGTGTGTGTGCTGGGCATGTGTGTTTGTGTGCATGTGTGTGTGTGTGTGCTCGCTAACAGCACTTGCCCCTACAGTCTGTTAAGGCTATATGGGGGATCTTTGTGTGTGTGTATGCGTGTGTGTGTGGATGTGTGCATGTGTGTGTGCTGGGCATGTGTGTGTGGATGTGTATGCATGTGGATGTGTGTGCATGTGGATGTGTGTGCATGTGGATGTGTGTGTGTGTCGATGTGTGTGTGTGCTGGGCATGGCTTTAGGCACACCACCCTCTTGTGTGCTGTGTTGGCCTAAAATAATAGCACTTGCTCTTTGTCTTGTGCAATTGCGCATCCATATGTGCGTGCAGGTGGGTGTGTGCATGTGTGGGGGCATGTCGGTGTGTATGTGCAGGCTTAGGTGTGTGCAAATACATGGACGTGTCTGTGTGTGTGTAAATATTTGTGTTCCTTTGTGCACCTGAGTGTGTGTACATGTGTGTGTGTGTGTGTGCAAGTATGCCAGAAGTGGTCGAGCAATGGTGAAGCACACTGTCCTGTGATCCCAGCTACCTGGGTCAATAATGGCAAAAGATAACTAAATCTGTCCTGAGCCTCCCCGAGGTCATCTGTTCATCTTTTGCAGTGTGAAAACATCTTCATTGTTGGGGGGGGAGGGGGGTGCTGACCATTACCCACCACACCCCCCTTGTATGCCAATGCTTGTCTCTTCATAGGTGCTCACCCAGCAGCACTTGCCCCATTAGTTAGTCTTTAAACTTTGGGCGATCCTTTTGCGCAAGCTTGAATGTCACTTTTGTTCACTTTGCCATGTCACGTAATTTACGCGCAAATTTGTGTTTTGAGATGAAGTTTTAAAGGTTGGCTATATTTTTATACCTGAATTTAACATCGAGTGTCATTGTTATTTTTTGGAGTGTTTTTTTTTTACCTCTTGGCTGATTTTAACAGGTATGACGAGTGGATTAGGGCCGACAGGATTATTCGGCCCATTGATAAGAATGTTCCCAAAATAAAACATAAAAAGAAAATAAAGGTGAGATTTTACGCACCTTTCCTGTCCCGGTTTTTGTTCAATTATAATAGACATTTTAAGACGTAACTTTAATTTCCTGTTATTTTGCCTTATATTTGTGGGCATTTTTTCTTCAAGGTAACAAAAAAAAACACGCGCGATTTGATGCACGTTTGTTTACGTTATCCGCAGCACAAGCATGACAAGGAGGAAGAGAAGGGCGAAAAGCTAGAAGAAAAGGCCCTCACGCCGGCACGCCGCGGACGCCCTCCTTTACACGCAGCCAATCGCGTGCCAGGGTCCGGTGCCACGAGGACCCCCTCGAGGACCCTGGGCAGTGGCGGCCGTGGCAGTGCCCGAAGCACTCGCAGCACGCCAACGTGGGACTCGCCCAGCCATACGTCGGAAGGTAAGACAATTGGGAACGTGAGAAAAAAATTGCCTGTCGCTGAGAAATATTTTAAATTTCAAGCGCGTACATTTGATCAGTGTTTATTCTTGAATGCCCTCCAACAGAAGGTCAAGAGTGTTGTTACATGAGCTATAGTGTCCGTCTGTCTCTGTGCCCGTCTGTGACGGTGATCCGGTATGAATGAGACTTTCACAAAGTTCCGTGGCCCGTGCTCTCTCCCAAGCAGAGCTGCCCTCCGAGCCATGTTGTCTCATTGCGGCATACCAACGTCGCACGAGCACGACTCTTTTTTCGCGAATTGCTGGCGTTGAAATTCATTGCAGAAGCCATGCGTACGCACGATTTTTCTCCCTTGTTTAATGACCAATATTTTGCAGGACATTTGAGGAGGCATGGTGGACGTCAAACTGCGACAGAATCGGAGAAAGGCTCAAATGGTGAGTACTTATTTTCTTAATTCAGTGTCATTCTTTTTTCCCCCTATCATGAGAAAAATGTATGTCTGCTCTTTAATATCCCAGAGTAATGACGCCGCTCGCCTCTAATCCAACACTTTGGAGATAAGGGATACATGACGATGCCAATTTAAATACGAGCATAATTCGTTCCGGAAACGTGCTTGTAATCCAAAGCACTCGTATATCAAAGCACTCGTATATCAGTTGTGATCACGTGACGCTCGGCAGACAAAGTGTATACGTACACTGCTCATATTGCAAGACCTCGCTCGTTTATCAAATTAATATTTATTTAAAAATTTTGCTCGTCTTGCAAAACAATCGCAGACCAAGTTACTCGCAATCCAAGGTTTTACTGTATCATCTAAACGTGACCACATCTCAAGATACTGTACAGAAGAGGTGGCCATATTTATTTAAAAGAGAGAGGCAGTCGGTCATAGGCCATGGTGAAAAGGAAACGGATGAGTTAATCTCTTCTATTTGTCATGGTTTTTAATTTATTAAGAAAATACATTTATTTCTGGTCTATGTTTTACAAGCTTTGAAACCAAACCAGAGACCTACGTCTTTATGACATTTGATTATCATAAACCTTAATTTACGCTCGTGTGGAATGTATACCACTAGCTCTGTATCATCTAACCTTAACTCGAGATAAGCCGTGCAAGTCGTGATTATTATTTCGTCATATGTCACCATGTTTTTTTTTGTGTTTAGTTGTCCTTCCCCCGCATTTCCGATTAGCACGGTTGGCTACGTACGGCGTGAAAGAAGTTCAACGTACATATGTACGTTGCTCAGCATGTGCCGGTAGTGAAGGCATGGAATATGAACATGGGAATGTCTCTGCGATGAATATTGTCGTGCGTGCCCAGACTCGGGGAGTTCCATGGATGACAGCGAGACGGAGGAGGATTATTCCACGACTGGCTCAGTGTCGCAGGATGGCGGCGGAAGCCGCAGCTCCCGTGGGCCCTCGGAGGGCGGCCCCGACCGCGCCCGCTATGCCGAGGATGGCGCCAGCGCGGCCTCCAGCGAAGCCGGCACCGCCGCGACGGACGCCCGGGGGTCGAGCGCCGAGAGCGGGAACGCCAATCCCACAGAGGAGGAGGAGGATGACGATGATGAGGACAAGGAGGAGGTAGTTACCGCCGAGGTGCGCACGCAAGTCCCGGCCTTGAACTGCGCCTGCTCCGAGGCCGAGCCGACGGAGGTCGTGGAGAAAGCCGATCCGTCTGACGAGCCGGCTGTGAAAAACGAAGTTCGGGTCGAGGCAGAGAGCAAAACACAGGAAGAGAAGGTGCAGGAAAAGGTGCAGGAGAAGGCGGAGGAGGAAAGTGACGTAAGGGCTCTCGACATAGATGATGCCCCTGATGCTCCGTCCCTCACGGAGGACGAGAACAGCGTCACGCTCATTGAAACATCGGCCCAGGTCGCGTCTGCCAAGGGTCAAGAAGAAATTGAATCCGAGGTTTCGGCAGCCAAATGTGAAAAAGAAGAGGATTTAGAATCGAAGCTGCTGTGCCGCGAGGAGTTTTCTGACATTTTGGACGACAAGCGGGATAGCGAAGATGAGCGAGTTCCGTGTAAAGAGGAGGCCGTTCAGAAGAAGACTCCAAAGGAGGAAAGGAGGGGGAAAAGGAAAACGGATCAAAGCACAGTTGCCAAAACCCCCGTCAAGAAACCTCGAGGGGCTAACCTGGACGATGAGAAAGTGAACCTCAACAGCATTCCAAGTGAAGATGCCAAGATGCCGCTCTTGGAGGAGGAACGGGAAAATGTCTCCGATCCGAGTGATGTCGGGCCGGAGAAGCCGCCAGAATCGGGAGTGGACGAGAGCCCTCCGAAACTCAACAAGGCAGGCGGTGGTGCCAAAGCAGCTGACCAAACGGCACAGGCGAAGCAAGTGACCTCGCTGTCCTGTGTGAAGAAAGCGTGCGCCGAGGAGAAGCGGGCGGGGGAGGAGAGTGGCGTGGGCGCGGACGCCGCTTGCCCGTCGTTGCCGGTTTCTCCTGCTCACGTGCGGGGAAGCTCCCCGCCGAAGAAGCGCGTGTTTGTGTCGCTGCCCCAGTGTGGCGTGCTGGGCCTCTCGGCTGGCCAGGAATCGCCCCTAGAGGTCGTTGCCGACGAGAAGGACAGCGTGGATGAACCCCAGGCGGACGACAAGGTCACCACGGAGGTGGACACGCCCAGCGCGATGGTTACGGAGTCGGCCTCCACCAGCGCTCACGAACCCGAGGCTCAAATCGAAGACGCTGTAGACGTCAAAGAAAGCGGCGACGGTGTATCTGAGAGCGCGGGGACTCGGAAAGCCGACGAGCCCTTGAACGCGGCACAGGATGAAACAAGCGCTCCGAGTTTCGCCTGCGCAGACGAGCAAGAGCAGACCACTGACGAAGACAGCAAAAACTCGAGCGGCGGCACTGAACCCGAGAGCCGCAGCGACACAGCTGAGAATGAGAAGCAAGACTCGAGTCCCACGAATGGCCAAGAGGCCGGTAAGCAGAACTGGGAGGTCCGGGATGACAGCGGCTTCGCCAGCGCCGAGGCGGAGACATCCCCGCCGGCTGACGCAAGCGCAGCAGCGCCCGCAGTCGCTGTCTCGACGGCTCCACCTCCCGCGGCGTCCCCGGCAGCCGTGGTGGTGGTGGCGGCGGCGGCGGCAACGGAGGCAGCGGGGCGCCCGCGGGAGGCTTCCCCCCCGCCGCCGCCGGCACGCGAGACGACGGCGATGGGCACGTCGTACGGGCGCCGCGACGTGACCGGTGCCAGCTCCAGCTCGAGCAACACTCCCGAGCCGGAGCCACCACAGAGAGGTGAGAGGATGGCGACCCCAAGGGCAGTGTTGTATGCGTTTTGAGTTGTGATAGCTCGTGTGTAAAAAAAATAAATTGCCAGTTATTTATACACGTCACGATGAGCCACCTCGATGAAGGCCTCCCAATAGGAGCATCGTTCATGGTACTGCGGTGCCTGAAACCCATCTCACTATCTGCACGTGAACTCATCTCATCACTTTATCTCCATGGTGGCTGTCCTCTGGGGCTATGTTCTCTCCGTTGGCTGCCATTCCATCGCCAGTCTCCCCTGTCAGATATAGTTTTCTCAACAGTCACCGTCAGGTTTCTGATTTGCATTTGTTCCCATGCGAGTGTGCTCCTTTTTCTGCTTCTCAATTCAGTTTTCTTCGTCAATGCCTTTGCTTCTAATCCGTGTCATTGCGGGTAATATGCACCGATTTAGTACTTCTTTAAGCACATTGTATGATGCTTTTCATTTTGAAGTTCAGTTTTCCAAAAACACTCAATCCTGTTCTTATCCGCCTCCTGTTTGCATCATTTTGAAACCAACTCGCCTTTTAATAACTGTGCTAGTTGTACGTAATCTTACGTCTTGTTTTACAGTTCTTTCCCTTCAACAGATATTGTTGTGTATCAGTTTTTGTTTTGCTCATTTATTGAATAAGTTAAAGATGGAGCACTGTCTTTACTTACTCGCAACACTGCTCACGGCAAGGGCCTCCACTAGATGGAGCTCGAGACAGTCCTTCCTAGAGAATATCTTGGACTACCTTCCAGACATCTGTAAAGAAGTGGAAGTGGCCCACGCTTTAGCCGACCACATGCGAGCTGACGGTCGACTAACTGTGGTGAACCCATGTACACTTCTGGGTGGATAGAGGCGGCAGAGGGATTTAAGAAACTTGCACCGTTGTTTCAACTGCCTCACCCGGAGAACGAATCGAACCAGCGACCTCTAGATTGCAAGTCCAGTGTGCTCACCATTACACCACTTGTGCCAGCATAATTTATTGTTTACCTGCAGTCAACAACGTGTATTCATTAATTCAAACTTAACTATGATTCTTCGTTGCCCGGTGGGTGTGTGGGGCGGGTGGTGGTGGTGTGTCCGCACGACCCCTTGCAGAAATGATGCGCGGCGAAGTCGTGAGCTTCAAGCCGTCGTTTCACCAAGTGGACGCGGTGCCCCGCGGCGGGCCTGCCGCGTGGGGCATCTCCGTGCGCATGGGCTCCAGGCGGCGGGTGTACGTCGCGGGACAGAAGCGTGCCAAGGTTGGCGCCGCTGCAGCGGCCGCCGCCGCCGCCAAAAAGCCGCGACTGAGCCCGAAGCACACGAGGAACAGCCCGAGAACGGAGCGCCACAGAGTCGGTAAGAGCGGCGCGGGCACGGTGGTGGTGGTGGTGGTGCTGGCCGTGTAGCCGTGTAATGATGTAACGGTGCACGATTCCATCGACTAGGGCCAATTGTTACGTACGCACATATGTTGAACTTCTTTTGCACCGTACGTAGCCAACCATGCTAATCGGAGGTGCGGATTACACTCGCAATGCGTGCGTTGAATCGTGTGTGTGTAGGTGGTTCAATCGGCCAATCAATCTTTATTTTCCGTGCATCGCCCTCGGTAAAGTAGGAGTTAGTGCAGATTGCAGCAAAACGGGCATAGTGCAGCGATAGCAAAAACGAATGCCAGATCAAGTCGCTGCTGGCCGCAAGGCATCCCCACTAGAGCGAGCTTTAGAAAGCCCCTCTAGTAGAATTGTGAGTGTGTGTGTAAGAATCGGTAATTTGTGAGTCAGAACACAGAGTAACCACTGATGAGATTCTGGGTTTGAATCAAGGGAAGCCAATCATGGCCCCTTTTGCCAGCCGTTTGGTGAGCAAGTAAATGTAGGTCTGCACCGTTAAACAATAACGGTTGTGATGTTTAACGAGTTGACGATCTCAATCCAGTTACCAATGACTGCACAAAAACACTTGAATCCGTTTCATTTTTTCATGCAATTAAGCATACTTCAGGTCTGAGAACCAACATATATCTGGTTTTATAGCAGGGTTCGGTGGAAACGTGCAAATGCTGCACACAAAAAAAATCCGTGTCGTGATAAATGAGGTATGAGGACAGTGGACGTTACTAGAGAATAGACGCGGGTTATACGCACATGGAGAGAGAAAGTCCAAGCAGCCAACCACATGCAATAACAGGACTTTCTGCTTTAAAGAAGAGTGAAAATTACAGCAAAATTTAAATATTATTCGGGGAGAAAAACATTCACATTTTTGACTCTTGGTCCATGGCAATAGGAATTTTTTTTCCTATTCTTGCGAATGATATTACGCAGGATTTAACATCCACTTGGCTCATGGACGAAACCAAACAAGAGGTGAAAACTGAGACGATACAAATAAGCCGCTAAAAATGAGACAAAATAAACTAAGAAAATGAAATGAAAGAGTCGATATTTGAATTGAATCACAGCCACGAATCATAACGCTTTGAGTCAGTCAGAGAGGTGGGGGAGGGCAGTGAGGCATTCCATGACTGACCAATACCAGTGTAACAAGTAAGGAAAAACTCATGCATAGGCAGGGTTTATGTAATGCATTCCATCAAGCATTTGTTTTTAGAAATAATTAACTGTTGGGGCAAAAACGCATTTGCAAATTTACAAATAGTCTTTTATGCTATGGTTTTGGCTCTTCAAGTTTTGGGCAACAATTAGATGAATTTGGCCGGTCTTCCAAGAGGGTAAGTCTCTAACAGCAACACGGTTCGACATCTCGGTCCATGTTCGAGAGTCTGTGCGAGAGTTATCGGGTCCCCCTCTCCTGCAACGGATGGATGGAGATAATAAAAGTACTCATTGGTTTTTTCGGTAAAGTCACGTATGTAGAAATACAATAAAATTATATTAAAACAAAAAACAATCACGACGTTTCGATCACAACGCAAGCCATCTTCATCAGGTGTCAAGAACAAATCACGGAGGTAAATACAACAAAAAGATGAGAGACGAGAATTCAACAAACCTGAAAAAACATTATGTGAAGCACATCCAGTCAGGCCAACAACACAGACACTTCCTGGCGGACCACGAATTTCAGAAGTGTTAAATTTCGTGTTCAACCTTTGGATTGCACATACCAGCATAGATAGAATGAAAAATACGAGGTACACGGTCAGTAGAAATACATACACAAGTCCACCAAGAGGTAAGGAGGGAGGAAAGATGGACAGGGAGGCAGAGAGAGAGGGGGGGTGGCGGCGGATGGATGAACAGAAGCTTAAATAGGAAATACGGTTGGAGGGGGGGAGGGGCCAGAGCGAGAGCGGCAGCTCAAACACGCACATCTTACACATACAAAACGGCAGCTCAAAAAAGGACCACCTCTTGTAAATACAAAACGGCAGCTCAAAAAAGGGCACATCTTACACCTAATTACAACGGTAACTTCCCCGTAGAAGCGTGATAATCAAGTATTAAAGCTTTCGTAACTGCATAAAATTACTCATTGTTTTTTTTCGGTAAAGTCACGTATGTAGAAATACAATTAAATTATGTCTAACTGTGTTGTTGGCCTGACTGGATGTGCTTCACATGATGTTTTTTTCAGGTTTGTTGAATTCTCGTCTCTCATCTTTTTGTTGTATTTACCTCCGTGATTTGTTCTTGACACCTGATGAAGATCGCTTGCGTTGTGATCGAAACGCCGTGATTGTTTTTTTTGTTTTAACATAATTTCATTGTATTTCTACATACGTGACTTTACCGAAAAAAAAAAAACAATGAGTAATTTTACGCAGTCGCGAAAGCTTTAATACTTTATTGTGATAAAAGTGCATTCACCCTTTCCCACCTTACATTTAAAAACGCTTCTCGCACGTCAACGACGCAGGCCAGAGCAGCGACAGCGAGGAGCTGCCGCAGAGCGAGCCGATGGGGGGCAAGAGCGCGGCGTCTCATGGCAAGCACGCGCCCGCCGGAGTGACAAGCAGGAGCACGCGAGCCACGCGCTCTCCCCCGGGGGGCTCCCCGCCATCGCTGCCGCTGGCAGGGACCCCCCACGGCCGATCGGGCGGTGAACGCGGGACCGGGGAGAGGGTGGGACGACCGCCGCGCCTCAGCCTCCAGATCGGTATGCTGCCGCTGTCGTGCGGCCGACCGCGGCGGAAAGTCGAAACTTATTTTTTTTACCCTAACCTCTGCTGAATCTCAGAACGTGCACACGGTTAGAGCCGTCGTTTTCTGAAGGCGTGCCGCAGAGAACTGCAGCGATATGAGCGCATTGTATGGAAGCTGGCACCAATCTGCGCCACACGCCCTCCCACATGGCTTTGCGGGATTCTCGGTACGTCTTCCGACCTGAAGACGTACCGATGAAGTTGTTAGTTTTTAAGGGACTTGCGTCCTTTGAGTGACCAGCTTGAAATAAGCTTGACTGGTAACACGTGAAAGGTAAAGTTTATGCAAGGATGTGGCTGTTGATCTCGTACGTGTATAGCGTTTGTGTCTGCACTGTGTGGGGAGCGGTAGTGTAGCGGCCAACACCGGTGACGATTATCTGAATCGGTCCTAGTCTGCCACTCGGTCGACTCGGCCTCAAATGAGTACCTGGTGCGGTGTGTAAACATCACCACTGGGGAAACAAAGGCGGCTGAGCGTGGTGCTGGCCACCCACCCCCTCGTGTGCTGTGCCGGCCTTCATAAGTGCTTACAGCATTTGATTCTGTTAAGGCTATATGGGGGGGTCTTTGTTTTGTATGCACCGTGTATATATATGTGTACTTATTAGCATTTCTCATTTCTCTAGAACTGGTGGGGATGAACGGCGCGGAGAGGATCTCGTTCCTGCAGGAGCGCCTGCAGGAGATCCGCACGTACTACCTGTCCCTCAAGACCGAGGTGGCCACCATCGACCGGAGACGCAAGAAGCTCCGCAAGAGGGAGCGCGAGGGTGAGCTGTTTACACCCCCATCGCACCACATTTACCAACGGCAGCACATCCACTGCTCCACCACTTGAACTGACTGCAGGACCACACCCAATGCAGCATCTCTTCCACTGCAGCACCACATTTATCAGCCGTGGCACATTCATCCGCAGCAGCACGTGCACCTGCAATACATCATCCACATGAATGTTTATATTTGGTTAAGCAATTATGGCAAAATGGCCTTAACCACGAGGTTTCCAGTACTGACTGCCAGAGAAAAAAGAAAGGGGAGAAGAGAGGGAGTTGAGTTGACGGCAACAGGGAAATTGTAAAATACACGCACTCGCGTATAGGTGTCTGGGTCAAAGCTCGGGCATATGGGGGAAGCTCCTCATAAATATGGGTTTGTAGACGCGTGTGCATCTACCCATGTGACACCACTTTTATATCAGCAGTGCCACATCCACGAGAGCACCTTCTGCTTGGGGCACCACATGCTTGTGTGTGTGTTTTCTGTTTGTATTAATCCTGCCTTCTTTCGGCAGCTACGAAGTCACTGACGTCATCCGAATCATGCACAGGATCCCTGTCTCCGGCCCGGCCTGCCCTGGCGTTGGAGCTCAGCTCGTAGCCGCGGCGTGTCATCGCTGGGACATGCGAAAGGAAAAAAAAAAACTCTTTAGAAGTGACCGTATCAAACGACAACAGCAACAACTATATCTATATATGTAGCACTTCGGGTGCGCGGTTCGTTGTTGCCAGAGACGGTTATCAGTGCCGTGGATTCTTTCACGGAACGTGTTGGAAAGTTAAGTTAAGGTTCAGAACAGCCAGTTCATTAAGAGGTGACGGTGACAACGCTACGTCTTCATATCGAGCTCATGATGCCAGGGGTGTCACCGGGAACGCTTTACTTCCACGTCTAATTTAAAACATTTGAAAGAGGGGACCCCCCACCAGTGGCAGCTGTCTCCTTGTGGGCACAAGGTGACTTCAGCACCTGGCTTGCAAACGGGCATTAGTCTGCCAAGTATGAGGGCGATGATTGCTTTGTGTAATCCCAATCGCGGTAGGTGGCAGAGATGAATTCAAAAGGGAGCGTTGTTGTGGGCGTCTGTGTACGTGTGTGGTGTGTGCGCGTGTGGTGTGTGTGCCGTGTGCATCCTTCAGAGAAGGTGGTGCAAATGAGCAAACAGCCTCCGGCCAACGACAACCTGTTTCACCCGGTATGAATATGGCTGTGCAACTAAGAGCGCGGAACAAACGGTGACGCAAAAGCTGTGCAAAGTAAAAAAAAAAGGCCCCCTTTCCCTGGTTAATGCCACTGTGCGAAGGCTTTTTAAATAAAATGTGACATTTTTATCACGGTGGAACAAAACGGCCACGCAAGTGTTTAGGTGGTGCTCTGTCACCTTGAAAACGTTCCATTGCCGAGCGGTTCTTTGTGTTCGTGTGCACGTTTTGCACTGCCATGTTTGATTTTAGTGGGGGGAAAAACCAAGGCAAAGTGTGTCTTCCTGATTACAGTGTGTGTTTGTATATGTATACAATATGTAGCTTGGGGTAAAGCGTTATGGCATCTTTGTAGCCTTACCCGAAGACGAAACTTAAACCAAAAGTGTGCACACTGCAATTTCGGACGACACCCATTGAACATTTTACATGCATTAAAGGATGGATTCTTATACACTATTTATACCCTAGTATTTATACAAACCAGTCTGGAAGCTATATGAACCTTACATCTCTTGACGCTTACAAATTTGGTTCAATATAGATAGGTAGTTTGGGAAATTAAATGATACATCGCAAAAGCCCGCGTGTTTAATGAAATGCTGTTTGGTTGCTTGATACACCGAGATTCAGAATTGTTTTAAAAAGTCTGTTGAAATTTTTTAATTAACTAAAGTGCCACTGACCATTTTTGCTTAGTCTTAATGTGTTGCCTCTTTTACAATTAAGACCAAATAGAATATTTAACAGAATAGTATTTTTCCCATAATTCATGAGCCTAATGTTCAAAGCATGTGTTTTTATCCTAAGTTCTCAAAGCCATAATACATCCCATTGTTTACTTTGTTGCAAAGCTTGGATATGTTCATTAAAATAACACGCAATTTAACATACACTGCAGTAGATTGTAGTCCGAACGTATGTAGACTTTTTTAAAATCATGTACTTTTTAATCGTACAGAGTACCCGCTTACAAGTTAACGATACTTCACCATCAACCCGTGTGCGTTCGTGTAAGCGTAGGAATTTGGAGGAGTGAAATGGTGACAATGAAGTGCTCAAGTAGATCAATTAATTTATGAAATAGTATTTTATAGCAGTTTTTTTTTGCGGTCTTCAGAGCCTGCTGCTGGGTCTTTTTGCGATGCGACGTGTTATTTGAATGCACTGTCGGTCTCTCAGATTTGTAACGACGTGCCGCGTCTTAGGACATCCGGGTTGGTGTACGGTGCCATCGGCAAACGAACCGAGTCGGGACACCGCAGCTGTTTTGCAAAACCCAAAACTTTACCAAAAAATAACACAACTCAGATTGTTTGCATTACCAGGGTTCATCACTACCAACGATGCTTTATAAATGCATCGTTAATCCTTACAAAACCCAAAGTTCGCTACATTTCAATCACGGTAAGCTGATAAGGAGTGGCATATGCACGGTCTCTGCATTTCTGTCTGGTTTACGTAGTGTTCTGCTTTGTTGGTGTTACCGAGCCATCTTTTGGTTTTATCACCCCAAGGTGCATTTTCCGTTCTTCTACAGGGTCCGGCGCTTCGAGTGATTATCGGTACCACATGCCATGCCACCATCCCCTTTTATTATCTGAAAACCTGCCTGAAAGCAATTATTTTGATAAATATAAGTATAAAAAACAAAAAAATTCATTCTGCAAAATTTATGACTTGAAAATGTTTCTTTCTATGGAGAAATGGTTTGATACATTTATTTAAAAAAAAAGTTACGAGAGATTTAAATGAACATTTAAACTTGCCTACGGTGAAATCTACTATAACGCATATTTATTCTAATAACGGTATACGTGTGTTGTTAATGGTAGGGATTTTTTTTCATGATGCTGTGCCGAGTAGAGTATTATGTGGCTTTGTTCAGGTTCTTCCACGTCTTCATATTGCATGTCCGCTTGTGCATGAAGCGCCACAGAAAGAGGTGGTCAAACGTAGCCGGTTTTCACATCGTGTTGTGGACAAAGCATGAACTATTCTGACATCAGTTAATGCAAAAAAAAACCCCCATTGTACTTTATCGATGTGCCCAAGTCAGAGTTTTCAAATAATAAAACTATGCTTAATCATACAAAAGATTTCAAAGACTCCGAGTGGGGTATTTATGACTTGTAAATAATAGTTTAAACTTGATTTTTTTTGTAAAAGGCCGGACGTCCAAGATAGCATTCATAAAATATTTATGTAAATGTTGCGTCTATTTCGATTACGGCATGACATTAAAACTGGGGAACTCCCAGAAAAGTTTTTTCAATAAATTGCCTTCCCAGTTAAAAAATAAATACACTTGCAAAGTAGACACGAATGCAATCGGATTATGGTGTAGATTGAGGGCTTTTATTAACAATTTCAAGCAGGCAAAGGCATGAGAACGTAAGGTCGTTAAATTTAGTGGCAAGTCTGTGTGCTGTATACACACGGACACGTGCTTGATGATGCCTGCAGTGAACACGCTTAATGAACCGTGAGACGTTTTGATTTTTTTGCAAGCAGGTTTATTATAGCCAAGACAAAATAATTCACCTTTTTGTACTATCATTGTATACTGTGATTTTTTTAATGGAATTTCATTGCTAGTCTTTTTTTTACTGGTTTTTATTTGTTTCATCGCGTACGAGTTTCAGGTATTTGATGATACAAGCATTTGTTTTCCTTCCATGGTGCATATAGAAGAAGAGATCCACAATGGTACTTAAACCAGACCTTTTAATCTTTGAAAATGCAGTTTGTAAATGAGTTTTAACGGTGCGTGTACTCGAATGAAGAGATAATGGGATTGTTTCATTTGCAGTCGGCGCTTGCCAACATGCTTTCTCATGCCTAGTCTCCCTCATGGGAGATGACAAGAGTGTCTTTATAGCTGATTGTACCATTTCCTCCGAAGCCACGGGCCAGAATTGTGACTTTTGAGCCAATGAGACGGAAATGTTGTGCCTCTGTAGAATGCGAAGTCCCAGAGTGTTGTGATCCGTTTGTATTTAAAGAGTGGGGGGCGGGGGGAGTTTATATATGATAGGTGATTGAAACAATACTGTAATTGCAGTGCAATAGGCTTTTGTTCAAGAGAGAATGATATTAAGTCACACATTGTGGGCTCTGGAAGTATAGAATGGTGGCATATTGTTTGAGTAAATAAAATCAGCAATATACAGCACCGCAATGTATTTTAAATAAACATGTACAGTATAAACCAGCAGACGATGGACATTTGCAAAAAAACCCCAAAACGTTGTATTTTTATGTACATTATGACATATAAACCGAATGTGCATTTGAAACAATCCTTGTTGTAATCAGTGTTTCGACTTTGAATGGTTGCTATATTAAATGTGGTTCCCCCCAATGCGACAAAGTAATATCAGCTTGGGACGTGTTTTGCTCTCGTTGAGATGAACGCATTAATTTTGTAGATTCTAGTAACGTTTTCTCTGCAGCGTACGACATATTTGTAACGAGCATAGGTTCATATTAAGCACAATACATATAATTTTTAAAAAATACATACATTTATAATTCCTGCTGTAATCGGGAATCGCTTAACTTATAAGTACACGAAATAAAAAAAGAACGAGATGACATTGTGTGTCGATGCGACTCGCGTTTACTCAGCGCCGTGCTTGGCTCGCACTTGGCACCAGAGGGCGCCAACGCGATTTCGCTGGTCACCTGGTCAACGTGGATTTGTGAGTGCTCCAGTTGATTTTGTTCAACCGGCCGAGTTGTTCAATGACGGCAACAAGAGCATACCTGTCAACCCCTTATCAGTGCCTAACTTATTACAGACCAATTCAGACCTTATTGGTCACCCCGTGCCCTTTATAAATTTAAACGTTCATCCTACAAAGTCCCATCACAAGGGAGAAACACAGACACCTTTTTTGCCCGTATTGAAACGGCTGTACGCCGTATAGACCTGAAAACTCAATTTCCCTGTACAAGAAAACGGTTAAACCGTATGGGTTGACAGGTTTGCAAGAGGATCTCTGTTTTCACTCTTGCTTCACATCTGCAATGTATTATCGCGAAGTCTGATTTAAAAAAAATCTATCTACAATTCACCCGGAATCGGGTTTGAGCGTGTATAGTGATGGGTTGGGTGGCCACGATGCACCAAAATACGTGCCGTGGTTTTCTACAGGGCCACACGCTGTCAGACGAGGGCAGTGCAGCAACATGTTGTACTTTAGTTTGCTCCCAACGTCTATGCTCCCCGCCTTCACTCCACCCGGCACGAACCAACATGGTGAATTATGGATCAGGCGCGATCAGAATCGGTGTCTTTATTTGGATTGAAGGAATCCGATACGCTGTGAAGCTCGTTTTCACAGATGTCCAGCACACGGTCGGGTCCGCAACGCTACATCAACAAAAAATGCAATGAAGGATACAAGAGTAAGATAGAGAAAATGTAATCAAGTCAAATCAGGAATATAAATGAAGCGTGGAAGTACAAATTTCACTCGGTACATTCCTGCACATTTTGTCAAAACTTGAGCGCAAGCTTACAATCCACACGGCGTCGGGAGGAGGTGTTCGTCCAGCAGTGGATTCACAAAAGGGCCGCACTTTTACACAATGCGGCAATCCGTGCGGTGGTGCGGGGTATGACCGGTGCATGCTCACCGTCGACTCTGTTCCGCACCACCACTCCCGTATTTGTGATGCACTCCGCGTTTTTACAATCCCGCCTCCCACTGGGGGTATTTTAACCGCAGCATTTCCGCTCAATGCACGCGGTAAACATTCGGCAACGCCGCAGCTGCTGGCCTCATCCAGCTGCCGTGAATTTCGTTGTGGCATCGCTGAGCCACGCACAGCGACAAGCCATGACCACCGTTGTTTTTTTTTTAAACCTTCATCTCTCGCCCGGTTTAACCGAGCTATTGTCTATAAAATGAACAAGCAGACACTCCGCCTCATTCACACGTGACCCCTTCACACAACCAAGCAAGAACCCATACACGAGTGTGTTTTACACATCCCATCGGCTGCACGTTTTCTGAGAGTACATTTTTTGAGCAGTAAAGTCTGGACCGGTTTCTGATTCAATGTCTCGTCAGGCTTGCTTGTACCAATGCTGGTGAACTGCCAGATGTTTATACTATATAGGCAAGGATCCTCGCTTGGATACGAGTCCTTAGTTCGATGTTAAACTATAATAATTAGCATGTCACGATATAGTATGCGTTTAATATGAGCAAGTGTGTGTGACGTGTTGCGTACCGAGGGTGGAATCGCAGTCATTTGGAAATCCACTGCTGGACGGATGAAGGCCTTCCCAAATGCGCGTTGTTTGGCTATACTTCACCACACTGGTCAGTGCGAGTTCGTGAAGGGGGCGGGGGAGTGGGAGGGGGGGGGGCATGACCAGTTTAGACATTGACTCGCCATGGTGGGGAATCGAACGCAGGATTTCGTGCTTGGAACTATCGCGAGCAGGCGACACTTCAGCACCCACCAGGAAAGCCCACGAGGTGCTGACATAATTGACTGAGCGCTCTACAAAAAAAATTGAAACGGCGTCGTCGCAAGTTCGAAAACGTGGCACTCGAGTACCCGATTCGTACGTCTAAGATGCAGTGACGGACACCCATCGAAGTTGTGCGCCACGCCGCGTGGGATTGTCGGGTTTATTTGACCATCCATCAGACGCCATCAGAGTCAGTTGGGGCTGGTGCGCTCATACATATACAATGATTCATGAACTGGTATACGTACAGCACAACAGCAATTGGTTGTACGGCACTGCCCACAACTTAGCCGAAGGCACGACGCAGACACACCACGGACATTACCACACTTACGACACGCACAAAAGACAAAGATACCCCGTATATAGCCTGCAGACTGTAGGGGAAAACGCTGTGAGTGAGCACCTATGAAGGCCGGCACGGCAGACGAGGGGGTGGGTGGCCAACACCACGCCCGGCCGTCTTTGTCTCCCTAGTGTCGATATTTACACCGCATCAGGTACTCGTTTGAGGCTGAGTCGACCTAGGGGAGGCACAGGACCGGTTCAGATAATCGTCGGTGGGTGTTGGCCGTGAGCGGGAATCGAACCTTGGTCGCTGGGTTCGTAGTGCAGCGCGCTAACTGCTACACTACCGTCCTCCACAGCAAAGATCCCCCGTATAGCCTGAATAGACTGTAGAGGCAAGTGCTGTTAGAGAGCAGCTACAGCACACAGACAGACACACACACAGACACACACTGACACACACACAGACACACACAGACACACACTGACACACACAGACACACAAACAGACACAGAGCCACACTGACACACACACAGACAGACACACACACAAACAGACAGACAGACACACACTGCCACACAGACAGACACACAGACAAACAGACACACAGACACACTGACACACACTGACACACACACTGACACACACACAGACACACACTGCCACACACACAGACAGACACACACACAAACAGACACACAGACACACACTGACACACACACAGACACACACTGACACACGCAGAGACAGACACACACACACAAACAGACACACACTGACACACACAGACACAGACACACACTGACACACACAGACACACACACAAACAGACACACAGACACACACTGACACACAGACACACATTGACACAGACACACTGCCACACACACAGACAGACACACACACAAACAGACATACACTGACACACACACAGACACACACTGACACACACAGACAGACACACAAACAGACACACACTGACACACACAGACACACACTGACACACACACAGACACACACACACAAACAGACACTGACACACACACTGACACACACTGACACACACACAGACACACACTGACACACACACAGACACACACACAGACAGACACACAGACACACACACAGACAGACACACACACAAACAGACACACTGACACACACTGACACACACACTGACACACACTGACACACACACACAGACACATACACAGACACACACACAGACAGACACACACACTGACACACACACAGACAGACACACACTGCCACACACACAGACAGACACACACTGACACACACACAGACACACACACAGACACACGCGTGCATCGCGCGGTGACGTCAGGGCGAGGCGCTCCGGCCAACCCTACGTCACGTCTCCTCTCATCCCGAGCGCGAGACGCGCCTTGGCTCGCGAGAGCCTCAACAGCGAGCGGCGAGAGACGAGGAGGTGGAGGATTACATGGGAGGAGTAGCACCGACAACAATAATAACATCAGCAACGGAGACACGGAGACAAAGAGTAGAATACCAATTGCAACAATAGCGACAATATTAAGCATCATAGTAATCATTGCCAGCATCACCACCATCACCTTTATCACAGCAAACACCACCACTTTTTACCATTTGCCCAGTGATATTATTATATTAATCTTGGGCTCGTTCGTGTAAGCGCGTGGCTTGTCCAGCCGTTACTGTAAATCGTCATCATCGCCTTCATGAATCCCGAGAGATAGTCACCCGTGCATTCATTCATTGCGCGCGATCGACAGTTTACATAGACTGCACAACTTTACGCACACATACACATATCCAGACCATTGTGGACAATCACCATGGTTGTAAATCAATTCGAAGACACTCACCAATCGGAACGAATAACAACGCATCGGTGTTGCCATAGCCTAATATAAGCGACGATACTACACCAGCATCGAAAATAATACCGATATATATAAAGTCAGTGGATGACACGGACATCGACCGGACAATACATCCTCGCCGCCGCTGTTAAATCATTCTAGGCGGAGTGTAGCAAGCACGACGATGTCTTCGTCTCCGCGGAGGCAGTCGTGCTACCTGTGCGACCTTCCCCGTATGCCGTGGGCCATGGTGTGGGACTTCACCGAGCCGGTGTGTCGAGGCTGCGTCAACTACGAAGGAGCCGACCGGGCCGAGCTGGTGATCGGCACGGCCAGGAGATTACGACGTGCCCACGGACTCCCTGTCCCAGGACCTGATCTCTCTCATCACCACCATCAACAACATCATCAGCAGCAGCATCATCAGCAGCACCAGCAGCAGCAACATTCAAAAGCGGAGTCGCCAGAAGCTACGGCGGATGGAGCGGAAGCAGCGGAATCAGGACGAGAGGATGCGCGGAACAGCAGCAGCCTTCATCAGCAGCAGCAGCATCACCAGCATGTTCAGCAGCAGCAGCAACATCGGCAGTCGCCAGCTATGATCAGCAGCAGCAATTGCAGCTACGGCGAGGGACGTGGCGCGTTTGTGCTGCGCTATCCCAGCGTGGAGCGCGGTGGTGCGGGTGGTGGCACGACCTCCACCATCGCCACCACAGCCCACCCACGCCAACACCCGCTGCATGGAGCCATGCCTCTGTCGCTGTCTGGATCTGTCGCCTGCTCTTCGTCGACCTCGTCTTCCTCCGTGCCCTCCCCGCACGCACACGGGCGAGCTTTCAGCCACGCTGCGGCCGAGATGGAGGAATCTTCACCCCCAAGGGACTCAAGCCTGGATCAGTCGAGGAGACACCTCCTGCATGCGGCGAACTCGACCAACAGCGGCAGCAGCAACTGCGGTATAAACTCTTCGAGCGCAGCCGCCACCACCATCACCACCACTTCCCCCTCCTCCTCCTCATCGACTATCCTCTCTGCACAAGCTCCAAGCGGAAGCAACGGCTCTCGCTCATGCTACTCCCTGATGATCAGACGAACTGGCTCTCAAGGCCAGTCTCACTACAACACGACCACCTCCACCAGCAGCAGCAGTGGCGGCGGCGGTGGAGGAGGTGGCGGTAACGCTTTGGGAAACAGCAGCAGCAGCAGCAGCGCCGGCAGCGTTGGCATCAATCCGGAGATGCTTGTGATCGGCGCACAGGAGAGGACATCGGCCAGGGACAGGCAGAGGAACGCCGAGGTGATGGCCGAGCTGTGCGAGAGCTTGCGCAACCGCGCCGAGAGTTGGTCGACCAAGCCGGCCACGGTGCGAGACACCTTGATGGCGCTGTCTCGGAGCTCGCCATTCGAGGTGCGCTTCAAGAAGGACCACTCGCTCGTGGGCAGGGTCTTCGCCTTCGACGCCACCGCCAAGCCGGGCACCGAGTACGAGCTCAAGATCTACATTGAGTACCCGAGCGGCTCGGCCAACGTGTACTCGAGCGCGTCCGGCGTGGCCAAGCAGATGTACCAGGACAGCACCAAGGACTTCGGACGGGGTCTATCCTCGGGATTCAAGTACCTGGAGTACGAGAAGAAGCACGGCAGCGGAGACTGGAGGCTGCTCGGAGACGTTCTGCCCGAGTCGGTGAGGTTCTTCAAGGAGATGGTGGCCGGTGACCTCTTGCCGCTGCCCTACCTGGACAGCAGGTGGCCCATGCTGCCCTCGGCCCTCTGCGAGCACCCGCGGTCGATGTCCGCTCCGGGTAGGGGCGCCGGCTCCCGCAAGCGCAAGTCGTCCCTCCACCTCCACCTCAGAGACGGCAAGATGCAGGCGGGCGGCGACGAGCATCAGCACCAGCGACTGCGGCAGCACTGGCTGATGCAGCCTCAAGCTGACGTCCTCGTCAAAGTGCACGGGTGCAGGACGTCCGGTTCTGGCTCGGCAGGGTTTGGGCAGCAGCAGCCGCCGCCGGCGCCGCCGACCTCATCAACATCGTCATCCTCATCCCCGCGGCCGAACTGCTCGCCGGAAGTCACCGCGTGCAGCCACCTCACGGCCACCACCACCACCACCACGAGCACCACCACGAGCACGGGCGCGCTGAACTCGTTCGCTCAGGCCACGATGGAAGACGACGACGATCCCTCGTCGACGCACTCGCAGCAACACGCGGCGTCCACGCGCCCTCAGGAGGCCGAATCCGGAGGCCCTCTGCTCATCGTCTCGCCACCGGCCTGGCGAGGCTCCTCCCTGCGCAATGGGGACCAGGGTTCGCCGACCCCCGAAGTCGCGTCCCAGGTGTCGCTGCACGGAACGGATCCGTCGGCGCTCACCCCGACCTCCGCTACGGCTTCGGCGGGCGCCACGGGCCCCTTGCACTGCGCGCTGTGCCAGGAGCGGCTGGAGGACACTCACTTTGTCCAGTGTCCCTCCGTGGCCGCGCACCGCTTCTGCTTCCCTTGCTCGCGGGGGAGCATCAGGTCCCAGGGGGCATGCGGCGAGGTGTACTGCCCCAGCGGGGAGCGCTGCCCATTGCTGGGATCGAGCGTGCCGTGGGCCTTCATGCAAGGGGAGATTGCCACCATCCTCGCCGGCGATGTGAAGGTGGAAAAGGAGAGAGACTGAAGATTGAACTTGAAACGTTTTGCTCCTTTGCGCGCGCGGATGTCTGGTTTATTAAAAACCGATGTGTGATCATGTACAGCCGCATTTGTCAATCAATTGCTGGATTAAGACCCCCACCACCTCATTGCTGTATTGGTTGTGCGGGGTTGCTTGATCATTCTTCACCACGCTGGTCAGTGCGGATCGTCGAGAGTGCGGGTTGCAGACAATGTACAGCCGTTCGTCAAACTCTTTCTGGACGCAGAATTCTCCCCACTCTGTATCGGTTGCGGGGATTGTTTAACCGTATATCATCATGCTGATCACTGGCGGTTGGTGAATATTGTGGGATGTGGGTCCAAGACCGGTTTCGGATATCACTCAGGTCGCTGGATTCACAGTGCAATGTGATAACCGCTGAGCCACCTCTCCACCACCTGGCCGATAAGTCCAATCCATGTCTGTGTAATTCATGCCATCGGCTTTGTGCTCAGTTGAACTCATATCTGGGTTATTGATGTCACGCGCTCGCTTTGTGCAAGCTTTGCTAAGGCTTACTTCGTGCGAAGGTAAAATCATGTTCTTGTTGTTTTTTTGTTTTGTAAAAGTCAAGGTTTGTTTCCATACTCAAAACGGGTGATGGGGGGGGGGCGGTGGAGGTGGAAGAGGGGAGCAACCCTTGGCTCAGTTTGCGGGCATCAGTGGCTCGGTGGCTTGAAACGCATGGAAGTGAAACGCTCCCTCCGTTGGCAACGTGACTAAGTGTGAACGCTGGGGGAAAGTTCGCCTAAGGAATTGCATGCAACAAATGGCCACAGACATCGAGGAGGTATTGGGGGAAGGAAAAAAAAACGTTTAAAGTCCCCCCAGCGTCCACCCAGTTGTATACACAAGACACAATGGCGCATTTATGTATTAATGTTCGTTAAAAGGCAGTGCTAATTACGAATGCGGTGATGGGGGTTTTGTTGTTCGTTCATTTGTGATCGAGCACCACTGCCAACGCAATCACTTCAAATCATTTTTGTTTATTTCCCCGTGTCTAGCAATGCAGTTATCAGAATCAGTCGTTATACTGGAGGAATCCGTTGAGCTGTAAAGCTCTTTTTCCACGGATGCCCAGTTATGGGCAGGTCTTACCCCGACCCTGTGACTGGCGTAGCTCTCGAGTGTGCAGGCGGTGCAGCTGTACGGGATCCCACGTATTAAATTAGATATACTCCCAGATCACAAGAGTTGTATAATACGTTTCTTTAAATTGCGCAAGGTCGTACGAATTCGGGGAAAGACACGATTGGAGGATATTCCAAAGCGGAGCAGTGCGAGGGAAGCGGAAAGCAAAGCAGTGCTGGATATCGGTGAACAAGAGCTTCATAGCTCATCGGATTCCTCCAGGATGAACACAGATTCTGATTCTGAGAAGCAGAACGAGCAGATGTGTGACCCGCAGGGTGGTGGTGGTGGTTGAACGCGGTGTGAATGAGACGAAATAGTCCGGCTGACAAACCGAGTCCTCAACGTGGGTTGGAGGAATCAAGGAGCGAAGTTCGCGCGAACCGCACCCACGGTAGTAGCCATAGAAGCAATGGTAAAAAAAAATCTGGGTGGGAGACTGACGCCGATGAGTGTGACGAGAGTGCAGCAGTGAGTTTCGACTCGGGTCAGACGAGAGCGGGAGAGAGTTGTGGGTTGGGGTAGAGTTGGCTCTGTGCGCATCCAGGAATTCATGGACTCACCCTGCCGGTCCCTTGTGCCCATGCCGTACCCGAGCCAGCGTTGCGGGGTGACAAGAGGTGATGGGGACACGCGCTGGCCACACTGGCTACGCTCCATGACAATGCGATAGTGGAGAGCGGCGTAGCGTGCTTGTTAGGCATGGGTCCTGGTGCCAGGATTTAAATGACCCCCCCCCCCCACACACTCCACATCACTTTTTTTCACCCAGAACCTGGATACCCCCCACCCCCCCCCCACCGGCGTCACTGTACATGTATGTGTGCATGTATGTTGAACTTCTTTCGCACCGTACGTAGCCAACCGTGCTGATCGTCGGTGCGAAATTTCACTTCATGCAAATCTGTATACTCTCGATGATTTCACACACAAAGACAAAGCTCTCTCCCATATAGCCTCCAATAGGCTGTTGGGGCAAGTGCTGTTACCGAGCACTTATGAAGGCCGATACGACAGAGAAGGGGGTGGGTGTCCAGCACCACGCCAGCGTCGCCTTTGCCTCCATCGTGGCGATGTTTACACATCGCGCCAGGTACTCGCTTGAGGCTGAGTCGACCTAGGAGAGGCCCACGAGCGGCTCACCGCTCCCCATAATTCCACGCAGACACAACAAAGACGACATTCTCACGCGCGTTCAATTGTAAAGCGGCACTTTACCTGTTCCACCCCCCCCTCAAAATGTGAGCGATATAACGGTATATATGGTGCTTCATGTACACATGTATTCATAAAGGCTGCAGTGCCCTACTTACAACGTTGTAGTGTACAATATATATAAACCGAGTTGGGGAAAAAAAATATGTGTGTGATATGTAAGTGCAGTGGAAAAATGTTCACAAACCACGTGGCGGTGTTGAAATAATACACAGGAGCACTGTGTCTGTGACCATTCAAATGGGCTGGGTATAATTAACGTTATTATGCTAATGTTGTTAATTATTTAAATTAATTGCCCGTGTCTGTGGGGTTATGGTGATTCGTCACCTCGTCAGCGCTCCCACGAGACGTTTGCGATTTGTTTCAAGAATCGATTCGGGTTTTGTTTTTTTCCCTCTCTCCATGAACATTGTGGGCGAATGTAGCGGCCTCTAGTGGCTGGAGGGGATCACTTGAACCCAATAAATACCAATGTATACGAATCGAAAAACATCGATAATTGCACAAGAGATACGCCACATGGTGAAATCGATCTTAATCGATGGATTGCGTAAAGTATTTACACCCACCACTGTTCCGTGACTTTTACGAATACATCAACAGACGCTTGAGTGTACATACAATACGGCCCTTTGTTGTCAATCCACTGCGGGATGAGAGCCTCTCCACGCCGTTGTCGGTCGTGGCAGTTCGACCATACTTCACCACCGCTTGGAGCGCAGTTCCAGTCGACAAAGCAGCTGGGACCCTGTACGGGTTCAGGTAGCGCTCGCCAGCTGATGTTCAGCCGTGGCAGGGAATCCAACTCGGGTTTCAAAGTGATCGTACCGCAGTGCGATGACTATCGCAGTACGTATTAAATAATCGAATGCGCTGGTGAGAACAAAGTACACAAAGTGGATACACAGGCGCGTCTCGTCTAACGAGCGTTCGTTGTTTTACGGGAATGCGCCATAACGAGCAATTTTTGCGGAACGTATCTCGGCCGTTGAACGAGACGCGCCTGTGCAGAGTTGTGTATAGTATGGGTTGCGCACACGGTGCTGTCTGTGGCGAGTTGGTGGGACTTGATTCACGGTCCCATTGTTGTACATTTCTGCACGAATCACCACAACACACGCATTTGCTAAATAACGTCGAAGTGTCGCTGTTTTATTTGATGAATCTTACGAACGAATGACTGTTAAGCCAAGCGATTCTCATGTTTGTACAATACCTTGTTTTTATTTCTAGCGGTCGCCAATGTTGTGTTTTGTTATTTTAAATTGTCAGTGTGTGTGTGTGTCTTGAGAGTTAAATTTGATATTTTTTTTCATGATTTCTAAAGCATTACTGTTTACACCTTTTCTCCTTTTAACGACGATGTTTGGTGCCTTGGAGATTTTTAAAAAAAAAAAAGAATAATAAACATTTACCAGCCTCCGATATTCCTTGTGAATTATTTTTACCTTCTGATATAGGTCACACTTCCACGTATACTGTACAATAACTAATAATACGACTAATTACATCAGAGCTGTAATGTGGCACATTGTTTCCAAAACTCCAGACCCACCCCCCCATCTCCTCCGTAGAGAGAGAGAGCCGATTCAAATTAAGATTGATCGGTCAGTGCGTGTCTGAGCACGCGGTCCACGTGTGTATGTGTGCGTGCGTGTAAACGTTTGCCGCGTGTTAGACGCAGACACGGCGTAAACCGCTTTGCGCGCGTCACGTGGGAACGTGTTTAACAATCATCGGGCGCGTGCAGCGTGGGACGACTGTAATTTGTATTTCATTGACAGTGAAGTCGCTTGGAAGCTGAAGAGACCTGCATCGTCATGGGAGACTGCTATGGAATATCATTGTTATTGGCTTAGGCTGAGAGGAGAACAGCAGATGGTAGTAATACAGAAGTTGATTTTGGAATCTATCCGCGCGGAGCTTTGAGTGTCCACCCTTTCAATCCCCGCTCCCTCCCCCCTTCCCCTATGTATCGGTGGGTTTTGTTCTGGATTCAAACGTATTGCTTAATTTGCTCATATCATTACAAATACAATTGCGTCTACAGACTTGAAGATAGTTCGCAGCGTATTCCAGCGCACTGCAAACTCTGCAGCGTGCATGCATTACACGCGCACGCCACAGAGAAGGCTGCAATATGCGAGCGATTGAATCCTGGCATTTGCAAAGCCAAGAGTGGGGTGGGGGGAGGCTTCCAGACTTCCAAGGATGCTCGACTTTCTGCTGACCTCACCGCCACAAAGAATGCCCCTGTTGTGTTTATAACCTCATGCTTGGCAGCTCAAGTGGCAGAAGGACACCGCTTGCATGCAAGCCAGCGAGCGAACTTGCACACTCACTCGCATTAGCGGACATTGCTTCCCAAATGTACAACGCAGACACATCTTGAATGACTAGGGAGGAGGGTTTGGCGGATGGAAAAATGTGAACATTATAATAGTCATCAGCATCCACGGTCCATCCGCTGCGGGATGAGATGCCCACCTCTTGCACGCATGCGCCAGACACTCACAGCAAGGTATTGGTTGCAACAGGAATGCTCATCATGTCGCAATATATCAGCAGCAGTCAAAGCATCACCAGCAGCAGCATTACCAGCAGCATCAGACATGGTACATCCACTGTTGGATGAATTCCTCCACAAGCCACCACTACTACCTCTTTGGAAATATTTGGAGAAAAAAATGAAATTTGGATTGCATCTTGGGATGCAATAAATTACTTAGCACCTGCACACAAACTGGTTTCGTCGCTCCATCTCCTTTGCGAACGTACTCTTGGATGCGTTCCACTCGTTGAGAAAAGACAAGATTTTGTCCCTAGACACAAAAAAAGTAATAATGTACTTTTTTAGTCCAATAGTTGACCGGTCTCGCTAGATTTGGATTGTGTGTGATGGGGTAAATACGTCTGGTCAGCATGAGAGAGTAGACCAAAGTGCCCTCCAGAAGTCATTTCCATAGCTCCCCCTCCTCCGGTGGAGGGGTTCGCTCTCTCTCTCTCTCTAGTGGGGGCCTTTCCGCCGACAGTGCAGAGAACCAGACATTGCAGAGCTGCACCTTCATGGTTTATCAAGCGACGTTTGCTGGTGTTTGGGATCAGGCTGCTCTGAGCTTTTGCATCACAACTCCTCGGGAATATCTCGGTTATCTGAAGGCGGGGGGTGTATATATCTGTACGTGTTTCGCAGAAGACGTGACACTATGTAGGCCGTTGGGTTTGGAATTCGTGGGAGATACTAATTCGAGAAAAAATACTTTCGAAATGTTCTCATTGTGAGTACATACAACAATGAGAAGGGCCAGTGCCCGAAACGACGTATATGATATTATTTTCCTGTTAAAGCAGGGGTGCCACGATGGCGAGATGTTCACTGTCTCGCCTGGTATACAGGAGGTCGTGGGTTCGATCTCGACCCTGACGCCTGCTGCTGTATATTTGAAATTTGCGATGTTTCTCTCCCCGTGGTCGCGTGGATTTTTCTCTGGTTTCTTCGGGTTTCCCCTCCACATTTAGTACCACGCGTTTAGAGTATTTGGCCGCTATACATGTCCACACGCGAAGCCACTTAGTATATCTATCATTTGTGATAGTCAGATCGCTTCTGAAAAAGATCTACAAAGCTCTGTGGGCCTTATCTGGTTAAAAAAAGGAAACAGTTTAGTTATTGACGAATGTGTTGCATCGTTGTGTGTGCTTTTGTGTACCACTACCAACGCAGGATCACTAAACAACGTTGTTACACTATGTAACAAAGAAATGCCGTGTAGCCCTTCTACAACATCACTACCTCAAGCCATCACTCAGTCGCGATATTAATCGGGGCTTCATTTTCAGCCCGGAACTACCTTGATCAGTGGCCCAAAATAAATATATATTTACGCACCCGGCATATCACATCAAGTATCAGTTTCGCTACGGCCTGTGGCTACTATAACCCCGTGCCACTTAATACTCCGGTTCTACCAGCCATGGAAGAATTGAAGACAGTTCGCTGTCTGTGTGCATTTACTGCATTAGCTATGCACGCAGGCGCGTCACGGACTCACGTGAATACTAAGAATTTACTGCTAAGAATTCACTGCTAAGAATTCACTGATAATAATTCACTGCCAAGAATTCCTCGCCGGCCTCCCACCCCCTGTCTGCTGATTGTGCACATTTTTTAAGAGGCACTATTCTCCCGAAGCGGTAAATCCACTGTATGGGGCGTTGCGTGTTCCCACCCCTCGGGAGAGAAGCGAAAGCGAAGGGCAGACAGAGGAAGAGAAAGAGAGATGCGTGGATTTGAGAGACGGGAGATGGTGGAGAGTTATGCATTTATGTTGAACTTCTTTCGCGCCGTACGTAGGCAACCGTGATAATCGTATTGGAGATGAGAGGAGGGGTGGTGGGGCAGACGGACTTATGGAGACGGGAGATGTTGGAGAGCTGGCATGAGGGTTGGTGAAGAGATTAATATGGTAGAGGGGGAGGAAAGGCTGGAGATAGTGGTGGAGAGACAGACGCGAGGGTAGAGAGAGAGAGAGACGGGGAGAGGAGGATCAATGTAGACCGGTAAGTATAGAAACGGGAGGATGTGTAGAGAGAGAAACGGAGGGGTAGAGAGACGGGAGATTGTGATGGAAAGAGAGAGAGAGTGGGGGAGGGGAGAGCAAGAGACGAGAGCGAGACAGGAAGACACAAAAAAACCCCCAGTGAACAGGCAGCACCAGTGGCCACACTATATTTGTATGACCCGATAAAGCAATTTCACCGTGTACTGTATGGGGGGGCGGGGGGCGCACAGACGCCCCGTGCGTTCAATAAACGGAGCCGCGCGCGTCGTGAGCTGATTGCGCGATGACTTTGCAGGACCTCAGCGGGCATGCGTGGGATGCTTGCTGCTGCGTCTTGCATGCCAAAGCGATCCCGTTGCCAGCACGCACCGCCCAGGCGCTTCTCACAGCCGTCTGCCTGTCTGGTTGGGGGCTTTAAAGCCCAGTAAATATCGTGGCAGTCGGAACGCCGTTCCCGCAGTGATTTTCGGCATCCAGCGACATCCTTCTCGCCTGATTTTGTCATCGTCTGTTTTTTTGTATGTATACTGCATGTGTGTGTGTCTGTGCCTGCAGTATGCACGTACATATGCTCGCCGGATTATACAATAGGAATATGGTTATATAGGGTAATCATCAGCATCATCACGGTGCATTAACACATAGCCCGTAGGTGACCACGGGACATTTCGTCATGTTTCCACTAGCCTCTGTTTTGTGCCAATAATATAGCGTGCAATGATATATATATGAATGATATGGATTGAATAGGCGTGCCTCGTGCTATAGTGATAGTGCCTTACGGCAATTATCCATACTTCGCGCTAGCCTAGCGGCGTTCCGGGAAATATTGAGTGAGATGTTAAGTCCTGGGAATATCTACGCGCAGGGTAATGTTTCAAATAATGGCTATAGGTGCAGCCCTGCACTCGCTGGCTCACGCCACTGCTGGTGGAAGAGTCTCTATGAGAGCGAGCTCTGAAGTGCCCATCTAGAATTTCATTAAAGGTTGAATTAAATAAATAAAAACGTAGTCAAAAATCAAATGCATGTATTCATTCAAATAAAAAAAGGGAGCGCTATTGAGTTATCACGCCTCTTGCAATGATCATGATAACCAGTGAGCACTCGATTATCCGTCATTATTTTATTTTCTGCACCTGACCAATCACATTTATATTAACCACATGTCGGAAAAAATATTCCACGTCAAAAACTATCAACGTTTCAAAATAAACAATGGTACGTTATTGAATTATATATCAGATATGTATCTCTCAATCAGACATCCATTTGGTCACATAGCACCTGTCAACACGAAGATCATCGACATCATTAACATCTTCTTCATCATCATCATTATCATCATCCTGATGACGATCAGCAATCACTCAACATTATCTTGGTGATTCAAAAAATAAAATAAAAACCTGGGAGTGATCATGAAGCAAACTCTCCACGGGAACAATACTTCCAATAAATATATAAATGAGCGGGCACTACAGGACTCAGTCTCCAAGTGGCCGAGAACGAACGAGACCTGCACGGACAGTCGCCGTCCCTCTCTGTGCCAAAAGCGCGGCTCTCTGTCTTGTCACCTGGCACCGGAGTGCGCTGTGATCCCGCTGTGATCCCGCTGTGATCCCGCCTGAGTGGTGACCTCAATTCTAAGCGCGCGCGTGCGCGCAGAGCTGCGACTTCGTCTCGCTTCATCCGGCGCCACGTCACTCTGTGCCACTGCGTGCGGCCGGCACAGATAACGTCTGGAATATGTAATAGCCTGGCTGCCTGCCTGGCTGCCTGCCTGGCTGCCTGCCTGGCTGCCTGCCTGGCTGCCTGCCTGGCTGCCTGCCTGGCTGCCTGCCTGGCTGCCTGCCTGGCTGCCTGCCTGGCTGCCTGCCTGGCTGCCTATCTGCTTATCTGCATGCCTTCCGGCGTGGCTGCCCAAGCTATCACATGCCTACCTACCTGTCTGGCTAATTAGCTGAATGATTGCCTTCCCAGCTGGCTACCTGAGTGGCTTATGGGCTGCCTGCTTGAATACTTACCTGTTAGCCTGCCTGTCTGCCTAACAAATTTCCCGTCTGTATAGTTTTCTGCATACCTGACAGGCAGATTGCCTACCTAACTGCCTACCAACTGCCTACCAACTGCCTACCAACTGCCTAATTATCTGCCTATTTGATGGCTATCTGTCTACCTCCCCGACCACTTGCCTCGTCAATTATCGATATCCGACTACCTACCTGCATACCGTCCTGCCTACCTGCATGCCTACCGAGCTATCTTCATGCCTGACGAACCCGTGTGCACGTTACTGCGGTTGCATGAGCAAGGCGACTGGAAAGTCCGTGAGTCTCTGCGCTACATCTTACTCAGCCGCCACCCCCGCCTAAATGCCTGAGAAGAATCGCTGGGATCTTGTGATCACCCGCGCCCGAGCCCCGCCCCGCACGCCGTCTTCATTTCTGGCGGTCGGTGCCAAGAAAAGGGCAGACAAGCACAGGGAGGAGGGTGGTGCGTGGTGTGTGGTGTGTGATGTGTGGTGTGTGATGTGTGGTGTGTGATGTGTGGTGCGTGGTGCGTGGTGTGTGGTGTGTGGTGTGTGATGTGTGGTGTGTGATGTGTGATGCGTGGTGCGTGATGCGTGGTGTGTGGTGTGTGGTGTGTGATGTGTGGTGTGTGGTGTGTGGTGTGTGGTGCGTGGTGCGTGGTGTGTGGTGTGTGGTGCGTGGTGTGTGGTGTGTGGTGTGTGGTGTGTGATGTGTGATGCGTGGTGCGTGATGCGTGGTGTGTGGTGTGTGATGTGTGGTGTGTGGTGTGTGGTGCGTGGTGTGTGGTGTGTGGTGCGTGGTGTGTGGTGTGTGGTGCGTGATGTGTGGTGTGTGATGTGTGATGTGTGGTGTGTGGTGTGTGATGCGTGATGTGTGGTGTGTGATGCGTGGTGTGTGGTGTGTGGTGCGTGATGTGTGATGTGTGGTGTGTGGTGTGTGATGTGTGATGCGTGGTGTGTGATGTGTGATGTGTGGTGTGTGGTGTGTGGTGTGTGGTGTGTGACGTGTGGTGTGTGGTGTGTGGTGCGTAATGTGTGATGCGTGGTGTGTGATGTGTGGTGTGTGATGTGTGGTGTGTGGTGTGTGATGTGTGGTGTGTGGTGTGTGGTTTGTGACGTGTGGTGTGTGGTGTGTGGTGTGTGATGTGTGGTGTGTGATGTGTGGTGTGTGGTGTGTGATATGTGGTGTGTGATGTGTGATGTGTGGTGTGTGGTGTGTGATATGTGGTGTGTGATGTGTGGTGTGTGGTGTGTGATGTGTGGTGTGTGGTGTGTGATATGTGATGTGTGGTGTGTGATGTGTGGTGCGTGGTGCGTGATGTGTGGTGCGTGATGTGTGGTGTGTGATGTGTGGTGTGTGATGTGTGGTGTGTGATGTGTGGTGCGTGGTGCGTGATGTGTGGTGTGTGATGTGTGGTGTGTGATGTGTGGTGTGTGGTGCGTGGTGCGTGATGTGTGGTGTGTGATGTGTGATGTGTGGTGTGTGATGTGTGGTGTGTGGTGTGTGATGTGTGGTGTGTGATGTGTGGTGTGTGGTGTGTGGTGTGTGGTGTGTGATGTGTGGTGTGTGATGTGTGGTGTTTGATGTGTGGTGTGTGGTGTGTGATGTGTGGTGTGTGATGTGTGGTGTGTGGTGTGTGGTGTGTGGTGTGTGGTGTGTGGTGCGTGATGTGTGGTGTGTGGTGTGTGGAGCGTGGTGTGTGGTGCGTTGTGTGTGGTGTGTGGTGTGTGATGCGTGATGTGTGATGTGTGGTGTGTGATGCGTGATGTGTGATGTGTGGTGTGTGATGTGTGGTGCGTGGTGTGTGGTGCGTGGTGCGTGATGTGTGGTGCGTGATGTGTGGTGTGTGATGTGTGGTGTGTGATGTGTGGTGTGTGATGTGTGGTGCGTGGTGCGTGATGTGTGGTGTGTGATGTGTGGTGTGTGATGTGTGGTGTGTGGTGCGTGGTGCGTGATGTGTGGTGTGTGATGTGTGGTGTGTGATGTGTGGTGTGTGGTGTGTGATGTGTGGTGTGTGATGTGTGGTGTGTGGTGTGTGGTGTGTGATGTGTGGTGTGTGATGTGTGGTGTTTGATGTGTGGTGTGTGGTGTGTGATGTGTGGTGTGTGATGTGTGGTGTGTGGTGTGTGGTGTGTGGTGTGTGGTGTGTGGTGCGTGATGTGTGGTGTGTGGTGTGTGGAGCGTGGTGTGTGGTGCGTTGTGTGTGGTGTGTGGTGTGTGATGCGTGATGTGTGATGTGTGGTGTGTGATGTGTGGTGCGTGGTGTGTGGTGCGTGGTGCGTGGTGTGTGGTGTGTGATGTGTGGTGTGTGATGTGTGGTGTGTGGTGTGTGGTTTGTGACGTGTGGTGTGTGGTGTGTGGTGTGTGATGTGTGGTGTGTGATGTGTGGTGTGTGGTGTGTGATATGTGGTGTGTGGTGTGTGATGTGTGGTGTGTGGTGTGTGATATGTGGCGTGTGATGTGTGGTGTGTGATGTGTGGTGTGTGATGTGTGGTGTGTGGTGTGTGATATGTGATGTGTGGTGTGTGATGTGTGGTGCGTGGTGCGTGATGTGTGGTGCGTGATGTGTGGTGCGTGATGTGTGGTGTGTGGTGCGTTATGTGTGGTGTGTGGTGCGTGATGTGTGGTGTGTGGTGTGTGATGTGTGGTGTGTGATGTGTGGTGTGTGATGTGTGGTGTGTGATGTGTGGTGCGTGGTGCGTGGTGTGTGATGTGTGGTGTGTAATGTGTGGTGTGTGGTGTGTGGTGTGTGGTGTGTGGTGTGTGGTGTGTGGTGTGTGATGTGTGGTGTGTGATGTGTGATGTGTGGTGCGTGATGCGTGGTGTGTGGTGTGTGGTGTGTGATGTGTGGTGTGTGCTGTGTGGTGTGTGATGTGTGATGTGTGGTGCGTGATGCGTGATGTGTGGTGTGTGATGTGTGGTGTGTGATGTGTGGTGTGTGGTGCGTGGTGCGTGATGTGTGGTGTGTGATGTGTGATGTGTGGTGTGTGATGTGTGGTGTGTGGTGTGTGGTGTGTGATGTGTGGTGTGTGGTGTGTGGTGTGTGGTGTGTGGTGTGTGATGTGTGGTGTTTGATGTGTGGTGTGTGGTGTGTGGTGTGTTGTGTGTGGTGTGTGATGTGTGGTGTGTGGTGTGTGGTGTGTGATGTGTGGTGCGTGGTGCGTGGTGCGTGGTGTGTGGTGTGTGATGCGTGGTGTGTGGTGTGTGGTGTGTGATGTGTGATGTGTTGTGTTTGATGTGTGGTGTGTGGTGTGTGGTGTGTGATGTGTGGTGTGTGATGTGTGGTGTGTGGTGTGTGGTGTGTGGTGTGTGGTGCGTGGTGCGTGATGTGTGGTGTGTGGTGTGTGGAGCGTGGTGTGTGGTGCGTGGTGTGTGGTGTGTGGTGTGTGATGCGTGATGTGTGATGTGTGGTGTGTGATGTGTGGTGCGTGGTGTGTGGTGCGTGGTATGTGGTGTGTGGTGTGTGATGTGTGGTGTGTGATGTGTAGTGTGTGGTGTGTGGTGCGTGGTGTGTGATGCGTGATGTGTGATGTGTCATGTGTGATGTGTGATGTGTGGTGTGTGGTGTGTGATGTGTGGTGTGTGATGCGTGATGTGTGGTGTGTGGTGTGTGATGTGTGATGTGTGGTGTGTGGTGTGTGATGTGTGGTGTGTGGTGTGTGGTGTGTGATGTGTGGTGTGTGGTGTGTGATGTGTGATGTGTGGTGTGTGGTGTGTGATGTGTGGTGTGTGATGTGTGGTGTGTGATGTGTGGTGTGTGGTGTGTGGTGTGTGGTGCGTGATGTGTGGTGTGTGATGTGTGGTGTGTGATGTGTGGTGTGTGATGTGTGGTGTGTGGTGTGTGGTGTGTGGTGCGTGGTGTGTGATGTGTGATGTGTGGTGTGTGGTGTGTGATGTGTGGTGTGTGGTGTGTGATGTGTGGTGTGTGGTGTGTGGTGTGTGATGTGTGGTGTGTGGTGTGTGATGTGTGATGTGTGGTGTGTGGTGTGTGATGTGTGATGTGTGATGTGTGGTGTGTGGTGTGTGATGTGTGGTGTGTGGTGTGTGGTGTGTGGTGTGTGGTGTGTGATGTGTGGTGTGTGGTGTGTGGTGTGTGGTTCGTGGTGTGTGGTGTGTGATGTGTGGTGTGTGGTGTGTGATGTGTGGTGTGTGGTGTGTGATGTGTGGTGTGTGGTGTGTGGTGTGTGGTGTGTGATGTGTGGTGTGTGATGTGTGGTGTGTGGTGTGTGATGTGTGGTGTGTGATGTGTGGTGTGTGGTGTGTGGTGTGTGGTGTGTGATGTGTGTGTGGTGTGTGGTGTGTGGTGTGTGGTGTGTGATGTGTGATGTGTGGTGTGTGGTGTGTGATGTGTGATGTGTGGTGTGTGATGTGTGGTGTGTGATGTGTGGTGTGTGATGTGTGGTGTGTGGTGTGTGGTGTGTGGTGCGTGGTGTGTGATGTGTGGTGTGTGGTGTGTGATGTGTGGTGTGTGGTGTGTGATGTGTGGTGTGTGGTGTGTGGTGTGTGATGTGTGGTGTGTGGTGTGTGATGTGTGATGTGTGGTGTGTGGTGTGTGATGTGTGATGTGTGATGTGTGGTGTGTGGTGTGTGATGTGTGGTGTGTGGTGTGTGGTGTGTGGTGTGTGGTGTGTGATGTGTGGTGTGTGGTGTGTGGTGTGTGGTTCGTGGTGTGTGGTGTGTGATGTGTGGTGTGTGGTGTGTGATGTGTGGTGTGTGGTGTGTGATGTGTGGTGTGTGGTGTGTGGTGTGTGGTGTGTGATGTGTGGTGTGTGATGTGTGGTGTGTGGTGTGTGATGTGTGGTGTGTGATGTGTGGTGTGTGGTGTGTGGTGTGTGGTGTGTGATGTGTGTGTGGTGTGTGGTGTGTGGTGTGTGGTGTGTGGTGTGTGATGTGTGATGTGTGGTGTGTGGTGTGTGATGTGTGGTGTGTGATGTGTGGTGTGTGGTGTGTGGTGGATACGATCTGTCGTGGCGGTGACGGACGCGGCTGGGACGAGGATTTGTAGGCTGAGGGTTAGAGAACAGACTGTGCACGAAGCTACACAGAATGATCATCATCATCAGTGTCATCCCACAATCATTATAATAATATATATCTATTAATCATTCGTCGATGACCAACGCGCAACATAATCATCACTGTGATCATCGTCATCAATTCATCCATGACTCATTCATCGATCCGCCATCATCATCATCTGCGATATGAACCAACATTAACATAACGCACTACTATTGTGGATGCGTTTATTTTTAGGCCATTGGCAGTATGTGCATCTGGCTATGACTTGCTGCTGATCCATAATTAGAGCGGAGCGCGTCTCCTTGTGCTGCACGCCGAGGACGATTTCGTGACTGCCGTGGAACGATTCGGTTGTGTTTGTGAGTGAGAACACATTTGTGTAGAAATAGTCATGCCCCGATTTACGTCTCTCCCTTTTACGTCGTTTCGCACATACGTCATCACTCGATTAATACCGCTACCCGATCTGCGTCGCCTCAATCCCACAGTCACGTCGCTCATAGCATCGTCCGTCCCGTCTCGTTATCCGTCGCCTCTCAGAGCCTTCGCCTCCACCACTCACCCTGTAAATCGCTTCTTTGATTGACGTCGTTTACATATTCGTCATCGTACCTTCCAGGAACGCATCCCAGACGTAAACCGGGGTATCTCCATATATATAAAAGGCAAAGTTGTGATTATGTGTGTCTGTTCAAAAAGTTTAGCGTACTTCCCGACATGCAACAAACTTGAAATTTCCCATGTGGGTAGTTTCCAGACTGTATACCATGCAAAATTTATAAAAATACACTTCTGGATTTGGAGGGGGTGGTGCAATAATGGATATATTTTGCACGGCAAGTGAGCTGTGACGTCACATTTGTGATGTCACCCGCATGCGGAAGTGTAACGCAGTGTGCCTACTCATGTCACGTATCCCCCCCCCAACCCTCCGCGAGTAAAGTCCCATACAAATGTGTTGCAGGTCTAAGGCGTTCTTCGCGCAGCATTGCTTTATTATTTGAGTCGTTTACTGCTGCCGTACGCACCCTGAAAGTTGTGTGTCTGCAGCAAGCGCGTGTATGTGTACCTATGAACGCGCGCACGTGTGTGTGGGGAGAGCGGTAGTGTAGTGGTTAGCGCGCTGTGCTACGAACCCGGCGACCCGAGTTCGATTCCCGCTCACGGCCACCACCGGTGACGATTATTTCAACCGGTCCTGGGCGTCCCCTAGGGCGATTCAACCTCAAACGAGTAACTGCTGTGGTGTGTGAACATCGCCACTGGGGAGACAAAGGCGGCCGGGCGTGGTGAATCCAAGTCCCGGGCGAAGCCGGGTAGTGAAGCTAGTTACTTCATATTTTAAATTGTGTACATGTTGTGATGAGTCTCTGGAGACATTTGCACCGTGAGATGTAGCGACATCTTGGGGAGGCCTTCATCAAGCAGTGGATTGATCATGGTTGATGATGATGACAATTTTGATTTAAAGCTTTCGTGACTGCAGGGATTCATATTCTTTGTTGTTTAGGTAAAGTCTTGCTGTGGTTTTCACACCTGATGATAATTGCTTGTCTTGCAGTCGAAACGTCGTGAGAATTTTATTGTTTTATATTTTTATTATTTTATTGTTTCCCTTCTACGTGACTTTATCGAAATAACCAAGAAGATGGTGACAATATTTACTGGTTCATAATAAAGGTTTTTGGGTTAGATCGCGTTTATTTATAAATGTGTCGTAACCCTCCACCACCCGACACGGCCAATCAGCAAAAAAAGTGTCACGTTGACAAAAGACAAATAATTCACTACTTTAGCCCACCGGTGTGTTGAAGAGTGAATCCACATTTACAGTTTGAGTACGACGTTTCGCTGGTAAATACATCCAGCATCATCGGGCAATTCGCCAGAATGGTAAAGCCCTCGCTTGCTCCCGGTTTTATATAGAGCAGCAGGGTGACGTCATCATTTAACTCATTTCAGGTGCAGTGATTAGAGGCGGAAGGGGGGGGGTATTGTAATTATATAATCGATTAGTAATCAGTCATTGGTTATGATTAGTAATGAGTTGTAGATTAGTAATTCTTTAAATCAAAATGTAATGTGTATTATTTAATAATACGCTTCCAGGCCGCACTAAGCCTGTAGCTGTCAGAGCGATTAAAGTTATTATTGTTCCTCTCAATTTCAATGGATTCTCTAATTAGTCTTTGGCAGTAATAATTAGTTTTACACACCACTGCAACATTGTCAAAATCAATTGAGTGTCCTTGTTGACAAGCATGTTCTGCCACTGCCGACAGTTGTGTTTGAGATAATTTAATATTTCTCTGATGTTCTTTTAGTCTTACGCTGATGTTACGTCCCGTCTGCCCAATGTAGCAGCTGCCACATGAACAATTAATCCGATATACACCTTCTGTTTACCAGCGAAACGTCGTACTCAAACTGTAAATGTGGATTCACTCTTCAACACACCGGTGGGCTAAAGTAGTGAATTATTTGTCTTTTGTCAACGTGACACTCTTTTTGCTGATTGACCGTGTCGGGTGGTGGAGGGTTACGACACATTTATAAATAAACGCGATCTAACCCAAAAACCTTTATTATGAATAATATTGGTCGCGAAAGCCTACGTGTTAAATATTTACTGGGTTTAAAATACAAAATTCTCACTGAGATGGACATACACATTTTGGAGGTCTGCACATTTACCGGTTTTGCAAATCCATTATCCTAGTTTTTTTTACAGGGTGACTCACGTATAGATGTTCCCACTGACATATTCATGATCTCAAGCTTACACATCATTGACATTTGTCAGCAAACCACATAGGCTACGTTGGACAACGTTGTATCAGGAAAATGGTTCGGAGATCTAAATAAGAGTATCGAGATTTGTGTGAAACATGTAGAGAGATTGAATAAAATGTTGTGATCTCTATAATTTATCGTACCAATTTAAACTAAAAACTAAATGTTACCAGGAAAGGCCCACTGAGCTCTCCGTTTCTTTTTCAGAAGCTACCTGGCGACAATTGATACCTCAACAAGGTGGCTTATCGCGTGCACATTAAAAGCAGCCAAATACTCTGAACGCGTGTTGTTGGTTCTAAATGTGGAGGAGAAAACCCGGAGGGCCCGGAGAAAAAATCCACGCGACCACGGGGAGAGAGACACACGCAAACTCCATAATACAGGCGTCAGAGTCGGGATCAAACCCACAACCTCCTGCACACCAGGCGAGGCAGTCAACATCGCGTCACCGCGGATCCCATGGTAGCTGCCTTAGTACAATGGTTTGGCATTACACTAAGATTAGCAGTAGGCCAAATACCCTCGAGAGAAACTCTCCAGAGCTCCTCCTAGTGGAGACCCATCCGCCAGCAGTGGAGTGAGCAAGGTTCAAATTTGTCACTCGATATTTTCCGGAAGGCTGCTCTTAATTGCCTTGGCTGAGTACGGATTATCTGTGTAAGGCACTACCACTAGAGTTACAAGGTATGCCTTATTCATAGTCATTTGCGTTAGCGTAGCCTATATTCCTCCACACTGAGGACAACGTAGTGCGAGATAGATGCGGGGTGCTCTCAAACAATTAGTGGAACGGCGTTTCGGACTGCAATTCAATCCGCGAGGGCTGATGTACCCTCCACCAATACCCTCGTTATTATTTCGCTTGCTCACCCAGGGGACAGCCTGACCGGGTATCGCGTCTGTTTTGTATTTATCCCGTGAGGGAGGTCTGGCTTCACCTATTGCAGCGGTAATAGGTCACCCTGCGCATGCGCCAGTCCATGGTTGGAGCCACCCTCACTCCTAGATTTAAAGCTTTCGTGATCAGGCTGTCCTCGAGACAGCCTGATCCCTTCACCTGATGAAGGCCGCTTGTGTTGTGGCCGAAACGTCGTGATTTTGTTGTTTTATTTTTTACCTACGTGACTTTACCGAATAGAACCAAAGAGTGTCCACCCTCACTCCACCAACGAATGAAGGATATCCACACACACACACCCTACATCAATGGGCACTCCGTAAGGCTTGCCGTGAGTGGCAAGCCGTACATATTGAGTGGGTGGCGGTGGCTTCCCGTCGCCCTTGTCCTCCTGTCCCAAGTGACTCGGGTGCATGGTCAAAGGGCCTGTCGGTACACGCGCCTGTCGGTACACGCGCCTGTCGGTACACGCGCCTGTCGGTACACGCGCCTGTCGGTACACGCGCGTGTCGAGCCGTCGGTACGGACGCGTCGTTGTGTGTGTTTTTGGAATTATGAACTATTTAAAGAGATTTCAATTTGGGAACCCCCCTCCACCCCCCCTCGTCTATGCGGAAGATTCAGATCCGCTGCTGTGGCCACTGCTTCCCTCACTTATATTATACCCAGCGAAGTCACAGGATGGATGGCGCTGCATTATAATTGTTTGGCCAGGACCAATAGCATGGTATATTTTTGGCCATGGGATAAATAAAAACAGAACCCAGGGCAAAACTCCAGAACATACGAACTGCATCGCAGAACGGCTACCGCCGAGTCAGCAATGGAACCTCCCCTAGGTCGACTGAGCCTCAAATGAGTACCTGGTGCGATGTGTAAACATCGCCACTGGGGTGACAAAGGCGGTCGGGCGTGGTACTAGCCACCCACCCCCTCGTGCGTCGTGCCGGCACTTGCCCCAACCGTCTGTTCAGGCTACACGGGAGATCTTTGTCTTTGTGTGTGTTGTGCGCGCACGGGTAACCATTGTGTGTACGCGTGCACATGCAATCGTGATGGTGGCTGCTGCTTTCAAACACGCCTTCAATTGAGCCGCACGCCAGGCAAATGCCCTCGTGTGGCAATGGGGAGGGGGGCGATTGGAATTCGGGCATCGGGATGCGTGGAGAGGCCTCCATCCAGCAAGTGAATAGAACAATGGCTAATGATTGACGCGTACCTTACTTGTGCATGTTTTTAATAATTGATCAGTATTATCATTATCATCATCAATTCATTGATCAGAGACAACTCTTGTATTGTGTTAATCGTGTAACCGGCATGAGCAATTGTCCGCTGCTCGATGAAGACGTATTATGGCGATGATTACGGTGGTCAGACGGCATTGAGCAAACGCCACGGCCTTCTCAAAATCGGAGGTACGCTGTTTGTCCGCCTGCTGTTTTTCGCCGTTGTGTTTAATATCAAACGATTTTGCATCACTTAACACACGCAGCCCTCCTTCCCTCCCTCCTCTATCCCTCCCTCTGCAGCTCCTTCAACCCCCCCCCCTCCATCCGTCACCCTCCGTGCGCCTGCGCGCATTCAAACATCTCTCTCTCTCTCGTTGTGTCTTCTCCCTCCTTCGTCAGCACCAAACAAAACGAACCCTGCCCCCCCCCCCACATCCTCTAAACAACCACTCCACCCACCCACACACAAAGCACCCCCCCGCCATCCCATCCCGTCTCTCTCGATGCTCCCAACCATCTCGATCGCCGTTTGATTTGTTTTTTGTTCAAACGGCCACCATCAGCGCCATTCCCGCACACGGTGTGTGTGTGTGTGTGGGTTGGTGTATGTGGGTGTGTGTGTGGGTGGATGTGTGCACGTGTGTGTGTGGCTGTGTGTATGGGTGTGTGTGTGTGGGTGTGTGTGTGTGTGTGGGGAGCGGTAGTGTAGCGGTTAGCGTGCTGCGCTATGAACCCGGCGACCCGGGTTTTATTCCCGCTCAAGGCAAACACCAGTGACGATTATCTGAACCGGTCCTGGGCCTCCCCTAGGTCGACTCAGCCTCAAATGAGTATCTGGTGCGGTGTGTAAACGTCAACACGGGGGGGGGGGGAGGGGGGGAGACAAAGGCGACTGCGCTGCCGTCGATGCTTTCCGCACCAGCACCCCCTTCGTTCGCTGTTGCAAACATTCATTCGTAGGGGTGCTCGCTAACAACAGCACTGCGCTTACCGCCCGAGTCGGCTTACACGGCGGGTGAGTGGGGGTGTAGGGGGAGCTTTGTCTGCTGTGCGCATGAGTCGCCCAGCCAGCGATGTGACACGCGTCCCGAGCGCTCGCGACGGCACTTATCAGCAGAGACACGTACGGCGCAGATGCCAGCGCCGCGTGGATTCAGCGGATTTGCGGTGCGCTGGGAGGGAGGCGCGTCGAGACGCCCCGCGTCTTGCCTGCACGCATGAACCACACGATCACGCACAGCAAGCCATTCGGTTGCAACAGGAATGCATATTTTTGTTGTGTGTGTGTATATATATAATGGGGAGCGGTGATGATTATTTGAACCGGTCCTGGGACTCCCCTAGATCGACTCAGTCTCAAATGAGTACCTGGTGGCGATATATAAATATGGCCACTGGGGAGACAAAGGCGGCCGGGCGTGGTGTTGGCCACCCACCCCCTTGTGTGCCTTGCCGGCCTTCATAGGTGCTCGCGAACAGCACTTGCCCCTACAGCCTGGTAAGGCTATACGGGGAACCTTTGTCTTTTGAAAAATCTAGCGCAATATATGAGCAGCAGCGGATGTAGCAACAGTAGCAGAGCTGCGGCCATGGTCAATCCACTGCTGGACGAAGGCCCCCCCCCCCCCCTAAGCAGCACGCCGCCGCCAACTTATCCCACGGCGATCCTGTTGAGATGAAAGCAGCCAGCACCTCTGCCGCCAACTGATTTGCTGGCCGTTTTCATCGCTCCATCTCCTCTGCCGACGTGCTGTCGGACGCGTCTCTCTCTCTACGTGTGTGTGTACAGTGTACGCACGTGCATGTTCGTCGTTGATGCGAGCACATGTCGCCTGTGGCCCGGATAATGCCTCTTGCGTTGCGTGATGTCGCATGTTTATTTTATTTTTCTTGTTGCAGTCCGCTGTGCATGCAGAAATATTCGGGAAATATAAAATAAAATGAGTCATTAACGGCCGCTTTGTCATTCCATTGTTGGGTGAATGGGGTTTCCTTCTTTCTGCGCTGTGTGGGCTATATGGAGTTTGCTTGCCTTTGACCATACTTCCCTACAACCTGTCAGTGAAGGATGGTGAAGCTGAGTTGGGGGTGGGGGTGCGGGACGGATGTAGAATTTGCTTGCCACTGATGTTAACCGTGTCCGGCAAGTATCCTGCTGTAGAGTGCAGCGCGTTATTCGCTGCGCCCTAATGCATTAACGAAATGTTATTTTTTTTCAATATTTAAAACCATATCTGCGTGTTTGTGTACGATGATGATTGCGTAGTCATCAACGTACGGGCGGTGGTGGCTATGCTGCACGTGGCCTGCAATCATCCGGCACTGTGGAGGCAGCAGCGAGGGGCTGGTGGATCACCGCACACAAGGAGGAGCCGTACCCGGGCTTGGCCACGAGAAAACAAAAATGTGGACTCTACCTGTTCCGTCTGCATGTGTGTTGAACTTCTATTGCACCGTACGTAGCCAACCGTGATAATCGGAGGTGCGGGATAGAGTGTTTCCCCCTCGCACGCGTGGGCTTTCACTGAGTGTTCCGGTTTCTTCCCACAGGCAAGCACTCATGAATTGGCCATTAACAACTTCACATGTAGAGGACCGCAGAGCTTGGGCAATTGTTGGCGCCGGTTCACTGCGTGGCTGGCTGACTTCCCCCCTCAATTGAGATTCCTCCTCCCCGCTTGTCTGAGATGTCTCCTTCCTTCTCATCTGACATTCCTCCTACACCGCTGGTCTAAGAATCCTCCGAGCGCATATGAGTCGTTCTCTCTCCACCAGAACGAGCGAATACTGTGCTAGCACGAGTTGAAACTATTATTAGGTTTACGGTCTGTGTGCAATAATTACCATATTCTTGTGTATGTACTGAATGCTGAAGATCGTTTGCACCGTACGTAGCCAACCGCACTAATTAGAGGTGCGCAATCTATCATGAATTCATAATCGCTGCATATGCATACGGATACGATGATAACTTGCACATATAAAATGTGGCAATAAAAAAAAAATTCCGGCACTGTCATTTTTTACGTTAAGAGGAGCGCATCTCCTTTCGTGCCGCATGTGATGGGTGAACGTGTCTGTTCACGCGTTAACATTCTCCATCGTTGTGCAGTAGTTACTTTGGTGATAGAATAAACAGAGCAATCACACTGCCAAATGGTCTCGCGGTCGCCGGATTTTACCAATGCGATTATGGCAATTGTTATCATTGTACTATTCCACATGGGAATGATGGCCCAAGCAGCAACGCTAACAATTGAATGCAATGCCTATCGTGCAGACAGTGGCGGGGAGCATGCATCACTTGTTGAATGATGCGTGTTGATGTGTGTACCGTGTGTTTGAGCGACGCTCACAACAACGCGCGGAGCGCAGGGAGGCTAAAACACAGCAAGTTGGCACAGTACGGGCCACAGGTGGTGCATCTACCGGTCATCTCAGGTCAGTCGACCCATGGCACGTGCTAGGTCTGTCCCGTGACCTCCTTCCAGCGGGCGTTCGACACTCCACGGGGCCTTAAAGTGGTGCACCTAGCCTGGCACAAGCGCCGTGGGGACGTCACCGCCACTTAGTGGCGAGCGGCGCTTGTTGTTGTTTGTTGACTGCTCGTGTGACCGTAGCGCTACGCTGCACTACGAACCCGGCGACCCGAGTTCGATTCCCGGTCACGGCCAACACCAGTGACGATTATTAGGACCGGTTCTAGGCCTCCCCTAGGTCGACTCAGCCTAAATTTAGTGTCTTGTGTGCTCTGGAAACATTGCCACTGGGGAGACAAACGTGGCCGGGCGTGGTGCTGACCACCCAACCCCCATCGTTTAACGTACCGTCCTCCATAGGTGCCTCGCTAACAGCACTTGCCCCGAATGTCTGTTGAGGCTACACGGAGGAGGATCTTTGTCCGTGTGCACTTGAGTGAGCCCCGCTTTACTTATTCATCCCGACGCGCTGCTTGTGAAACCTTCCACGTGCGCGCCAAGTGCGCGCGTCGTTCCCCGCCCCCCCAGTGAAGCAGAGTCGTGGACACACCCTGGGGAGCATCTCATCGACAGGCTCATCCCGTCGCCTCCTCCATCTCATCCTTCCCTCCATCCCCTCCTACCCTCCTCCTCCTCCCTATCCTGCTACATCTCCTCCTTCCATCCCTCCCTCCCCTCCTCCCTCCCCTCCTTCCCTCTTCCTCCTCCTCCCGCCCGCCCTCCCTCCCCTCCTCCCTCTCCTCCCTCCCTTCCTTCCCTCCCTCCCCTCCATCCCTCCATTCCCTCCCTCCCTCCCCTACCACTTTCCTCCCTCTCGCCACCACCACCTTGCAGCACGTGCGACCCTGTCCTCAGCTGCGCCTGCAGACAGTGCTGGATGGGCGCTCTGCAGCGGCAGCACCCCCACCCCCTTCCTCCCCAAGGTCAAGGAGACATCGCGGTCAAAGTCGTTGATTCATTTATCGCGCGCATCGCTTCCTTCCTCCTGCCAAATCTCTCGGCTCGTTTGCTCAGTTGACAATCGACCTCCCAGGTGCGCGCTCTCACAGTTGTGTCGCCGTCATCATCATCAACACCGCCTGACCTGACGTCTTCCCCTCGTTACACAGTGCACGTGTCCTCTGAGGACTCCCCCCCCCCTTATAGTCTCACCATCATCATCAACACCGCCTGACCTGACGTCTTCCCCTCGTTACACAGTGCACGTGTCCTCTGAGGACCCCCCCCCCCCACCTATAGTCTCACCACCACCATCATCATCGCCGTCTGGCTGAAGGCGTCGCCTTTTACATAGGCAACGCGTCCTTCAAAGACCGCTCCCATAGCGTGATTATTACTACTACTATTACTACTACCATCACCACCGCCATCTGACTCGGTGTTGACCTGGTTACTCTGTTGACACGTACTGCAAGGATTGTTGTTGACACATACTGCAAGGACTGTTGTTGTTGACACGTATTGCAAGGATTGTTGTTGACACATACTGCAAGGATTGTTGTTGTTGACACGTACTGCAAGGACTGTTGTTGTTGTTGACACGTACTGCAAGGACTGTTGTTGTTGTTGACACGTACTGCAAGGACTGTTGTTGTTGTTGACACGTACTGCAAGGACTGTTGTTGTTGTTGACACGTACTGCAAGGACTGTTGTTGTTGTTGTTGACACGTACTGCAAGGGACTGCCGTTTCAGGCCTTCTCGTCCACTGGGTGCCACTCCAATGCCCCGTGTCGGTAACCTGCCTCGCTCCACCCTGCTACACACGTGTCCCACCCTGCTACACACGTGTCCCACCCTGCTACACACGTGTCCCAACCTGCTACACACGTGTCTCACCCTGCTACACACGTGTCCCACCCCGCTACACACGTGTCCCACCCTGCTACACACGTGTCCCACCCTGCTACACACGTGTCCCACCTAGTGACACACGTGTCCCACCCTGCTACACACGTGTCCCACCCTGCTACACACGTGTCCCACCCTGCTACACACGTGTCCCACCTAGTGACACACGTGTCCCACCCTGCTACACACGTGTCCCTCTGCTACACACGTGTCCCACCCTGCTACACACGTGTCCCACCCTGCTACACACGTGTCCCACCTAGTCACACACGTGTCCCACCCTGCTACACACGTGTCCCACCCTGCTACACACGTGTCCCACCCTGCTACACACGTGTCCCACCCTGCTACACACGTGTCCCACCCTGCTACACACGTGTCCCACCTAGTCACACACGTGTCCCACCCTGCTACACACGTGTCCCACCCTGCTACACACGTGTCCCACCCTGCTACACACGTGTCCCCCTTCTCTGTCTCACCTCTCTGTGTTTAACTTCGTTTGCACCGTACGTAGCGAACCGTACTAATCGGAGGTGCGGGGCTATATCGACGCTTTTTTTGCCACATTCTATTCCGAAAGCCCAGAGTTGTTCACCCTGACATGTGCCACGACATCCCCATAGCAATCTGCGCTCGTGTGCCGCACCTCCGATTAGCATGGTTGGGTAGGTACGGTGCGAAAGAAGTTCAACATACACTTAAAATCCCAAGCGTGAACCACAGCGCTACGTTTTGACCTTGGTCATGTTGTTGATATTGTTTATTTAATCGGGACACCATCCTCCAATTTAACAGCTTCTACTTCAGTGTTGGTTGCCATGATGAGGCTTTCGTGTTGCTGTCAACATGTGCAATACTGTCCAGTATTTGCTTGTATTTACGTCACGTCACAATGGCACGGTCCTTCCTTGGCCCGACATTTGGTCCCTTGCACCAGGGCCCATTACAACCAGCCAACACCACTCCCCCCCGTCCCCTCCTTTCCTCTCGCTCCACGTCGATTCCCATCCGCAGTCACAGCCACCGCAGCTGGCAAACCCTTCCGGGACCGGGCGATAGCTCTCAACGTCACTCGACATCGAGTCGCCCTCACTCGACATCGAGTCGTCCTCACTCGACATCGAGTCGTCCTCACTCGACATCGAGTCGCAAACCGAGAGCACCGTGGGACAATTGCCAATGTCCCAAACAAGACCCATCACCAATTCCATCACATAACCACCCCGCCCCCCCCCCCCCCATCAAGAAATTAACCTAACAAGGAAGACGTTGGTCCGCGTTTCACCAAATACAAACATTGTAGGTAGCGTGCGGCCGCTACCTATTTAGCGGCGGCGAACGTCAGCCCGCAAGCCACCTGTGACTGTCACTGCCGAGCTGCATCGTCCACCGATGACCGCTTCTCTCAACTTCGCTGGCGGCATCTCAGAACATTCACAGAGGGCGTCGCTCCCCACTGGCTCCACAAACCTGGGCCACCAACGTTGAACGCCGGCTGATTTATCATCCTGGCGTAGGACGAATGGAGACCGCTGTCTCGACCGCGCTCCAATGGAGCGTGCTGGTAGCGTGCGGACCTAGGTATTACAGCTGCATTCACACACCGAAAGCTACAACTACAAACATGATACCAACCCTAGGATGCAACCTTGGGTACAAGAGACCTGGCGTGATTAGAACTGCGTACATGGTTACAGGAAATATATAAATAATTGGACATATTTGTACATACCGGAATCAATAAGTCATCTTCTGTGTGTAAATGTTTGTTTTTGTTCCGCACGGTTTCATAGGAAGGCCTCGCCGAATCTCGTAACTCTTTAAAGAATCAGAATCTTTCGTTGTACTGCAGCGGGAATCCGATGAACTATAAAGCTCTTTTTCACAGATGTCCAGTCGGGGCGGTTCGGAACGTTACAACAACAAACAGTACAACAAACAGTACAACACACACGATAGGAGTGCGAAGGATAGGAACGGTAAACAAATAACTAAAATAAGACACATTAACTAAATTTATTTATCTTACCAGGTAATGTCCACTGCGCTATTAGATTATTTTTCAGAAGCGATCTGGCCACAAATGATAACTCGACGAAGTGGCTTATCACGTGGAAATGTAGAGCTGCCAAACAATCTAAATATTCTAAAGGCGTGCGGTATTACCTGGTAAAGTAAAATAAAAATAAGTACGTACAAAATTACAGTGACTTACAACAATAGAAGTACAACACTACCTCCATGGTGTTATCGGCTTCAGGGCTACGTATAAACAATACATGGATATCTATACAGCATTCGAGAGAACGTGTGGAAGGACTTGCATTATTTTTATTTCCTCTGAAGAATTGTTATTTTATTAAAATTGATTTTAAAAGCAAGTAAATAAGCTCCTATGACCGTAGCGTGGTGTGAGCCGGTCGTGTACGTGGGGGAAATCTCAGCATCTGCCACGTTGCCACGAATATGATCATTGTTTACACTGGCAAACAATAACACACACACACGATGATTACTTTAGGTTGATGAAGGTTGGTGCGGTACAACAATGGAGTTTGCTGCACTGGCCGATCCTGCAGCTCGTAACGCCCATTAAGTCTATATTTTTTGTGCAAGGTTGTAACCAATCAAAATCAACAACCAAGCTAAAACCTCGCTTAGCTTACTAGATCTCACGAGATCGGGCCCATTCCGAGTGATGTCGGTGACATCATCATACTCCGTGCACAACGCGTTGTGGAATTCTGTTGGCGTGAATTAGGCGAAAGTATTATTATTAAGGCACACCAACCTTGGTTTAGACCACCACAATTCAAAGCGGTGGCCACGTTAGTTGCATTATTTTTAGGAATGATCAGGACGGTGTCATCCTCATTGCCTTCTGCTGTCCCGTGGTGTCTCAGGGCTCCGTGTGGACAAGACCTCCCTCGACGCTCTCCCATGTGTCCCGCTTGTGCCGCGTGTTGTTCGGCAAATTGTCCGACGTTTCGCTCAGCCTGCTGGGAAGGGCTTCTCGAGCGGCTCGGGAAAGCACGCTGCTCCAGTCGGCTCCTGCAGAGGTTCCCAGCGCGTGGCGTGAAACGGCGGACAGCATCCCGGACCATACGCAGTACAATCCGACGACACAGTGGACATCTACAGAGGCACAGCCGCAGCAAAACAACAACAACAACACGTGCTAACCGCTCCTGATGAGTGCCGTTCAGAAGGAGGGGGTGAGGAGGGGGGGAGAGGAGGGCTATCGGGGCTGGTGGAGGATGTTCGCACCTGATAAGAACAGACAATTATCGCTCATTGCGCCTCCATCACAACCACGCACGTTTTTTTTTAATTAGCGAGTCGATGCGCATACATTTTGAAACGATTGTCGAGTCGAATGGGCAGCAGAGGTGGGGGTGCAATCCTGCAAATGCTTGCTCACGCCACTGCTGGCGGAAGGAACTCCAGTAGAGGGAGTTTTAGAGAGACGGCCCTCGCTGGAGCGAGGGTATTTCACCGACCCTTCTTCCACGTTCGACAAGATGTGAGTACCCACGCTTTATCTCACGACACACGACTTGCCGAACGGACGAACTGTCGTGAACAAATTTACGCGGTGCCGCTGGGGGGGTGGAGAGAGTCGGTGGCGAGTGTGGGTGGAACAAAGGCGTTAGGAAACCGATCGATCGTGTCAATTGTCGCACCTGGAGATCGAATCGGCGCCCCGTGGATTGAAAGTGCAGAGTGACGCCACACGGGGCCCCGTGTTCGGGGGGAGAGGAAGGGTTAACACAACAGCACGGCGCATGCAACCCATCCCCACGAGCCTCATTCCGATTCTCGCTCAAATTAGCCACGGGCGTAGCGGACTTCGTTTCGCACCGTGGAAAATGCCAAACGTTTTAATCTCGAGTCGTTATAGAGCCATTAGGCCGTTAAATAACCGCAAGTATTTAAAAAACAAAAACAACCTATCTCCCGTGTTTACCAAGCGATCTGTGTCGTTTAACACGTAGGAGGCTTTCGCGATCAATATCATCCATAATAGAGGGGGGGGGAGTTTGGGTAAGATCGCGTAAATATATAGATGTGTCGTTGAAAGCCGCCACCACCCGACACAGCCAACTAGTAAGGGTTGTCACGTAAACAGAACATGCCAAATGTTGTGACTTGGCTCTCCAACACACCGGTGAGCTGTACTAGCAACGAATTGTCACGTTCTGTTTACGTGACGACCCTTTACTAATTGGCTGTGTCGGGTGGTGGCGGGTTTTAACGACACATTTATATATATTTACGCGATCTAACACCAAAAAAACCTCTTATGGACGATCTGTGTCGAATGCACGAGCAACCACGGCGAAGGCGCGCCCCGCAGTCGGATGGTGAACTCTGTCCATGCCCGGGTACCAGTTTTGTCGCGGGCTGAAGTAGGCGAATTGGAGTTTGCGTGTCTCTCTCTCTTTCCCCGTGGGTCCTCCGGGGTTTCCCTCTACATTTAGAATCAACGTCACGTGTTTTGAGTATTTGGCTGCTATGAATTTCCACTTGAGAAGCCGCTTCGTTGAGCTATTATCTGTAGCTAAGTCGCTTCTGAAAAATAATTGATGTAGCTCAGTGGGCCTTACCTGGTAACATTTTTTTAGATTTCTTGCCTATGACATACCATACTCAATGAGCCATCAAATAAAGACGATGACTGCATCGCGAGCTTTCAGGTGCACTTCTGCGGCCGTCTGGAACGCTCTTCCTTCCGATATTAGGAATGCATTTATTTTATCCAGATTGAAAACTAATTTATTTAGAACTGCTTTTTGTTGTTTTGTTTGTTGTCCTTCCCCCGCACCTCCCATTAGCGCGATTGGCTACGCACGGTGCGAAAGAAGTTCAACATACACATATAGAGGCGAATACCAATCTATTTGCTGTACTGTCTCATGCGTGCGCGTGCCAATCAATTCACTGCGTCATTGTTGGCGTTCAATATCCCCGCGCCATCTCGGTGTGATCCACCAATCAGGCCCGCTCTCATTGAGGACAGCAACAACAACAACAACAACTCGAATACTCCCTACTGACCCGAGTCTCGAGACTCTTTCTCGGGAGGGTACTGCCGCATTGGGAAGTTTTTGGATCAATTTCATTAACGATCGTTTGGTTTTACCTGGCAGGTGGCCGGAGAGCGAACCCGGAGAAAACCCACGGATGTGTCGAGATGACGCTGCAAACTCCACACAGATGGATTCGATCTGAAAATTCGGTCCGTCCAGTCTACGTGAACCAAACCCTGTCCTGTGCTGCCATCTACTGCCCCATGATGGAGTCTGATGAGCTGGAGTCGCTGCTCATAGGCAGACCCAAGATGCGACGAGAGTCAGGAGGCACAAACGTGACTTTGCTCGTCTTCGGCAGCAGGAAAAGGGATATGAACTGCTACAGCTGCTATTTTTATTTCACCAGGTGAGGCCCACTGAGCTATGTAGCTCTTTCAGAAGCGACCTGGCCACAAATGATAGCTCAACGAAGTGGCTTATCACGTGGAAATGTATAGCAGCCAAATTCTCTAAAAGCATGGTGATTCTAAATGTGGAGAGAATGACCGGAGGACCCGGAGAACAATCGAACCCACGACGTCCTGTATACCAGGTGAAGTAGTTAACATCTCGACACCATGGCGTCCCCGAGGCTGGAAGCGTGCGATACCCGGGCAAGTGGGCAGCTGGAGTGCCACCGGACTGGATTCCTGCTCAGTAAGATTTGGGCTAGAAGAAGACGCACATATGTACCGTACGATGAGCCTCTTTCGCGCCGCACATTCCCCACCGCGCTAATCGGAGGTGCGGGGGAAGGACGGAATGCGTCGATTGTCGGAACCGGGTGCGGATCTGCTGGTGCCACGCGAAAGCCCCCCGGGGGCACTGGAGCAGCGCGCATCCACGCGGAGGCTCGAGAGCGCTTCGCGGATTGCGGCGCTCATTCTGGGGTTCAGCCTGGACTTGAAATAGGATGAAATTACTGGGGAAGCTTATACATGATTCCACCCCACTCCCTACTAGTGTGTGGGTTTCTGTGTGTGTGGGTTTCCGTGCGTGTCTGTGGACTTCTCTGTTAGTCTTGTGGTCTATCTTTGAGTCAAATAAATTTTAAAAAGATGAATGCTTGATTACTTCCGGAAGGTAGTCTGGTTCAGATTTTCACTCCCACCACGGCGTTCCGAGGCGTTCCAGACCCATTTTCACCACTGGTTCCAGCTGAACACAGAGAGGCTAGCGCCGAAGAGGAAATCATCAGAAGCGACACATCCCTTTACACAATCTAGCGCTACAATAATGTACAGCAAAAAAATATATTGCAGGGTCTCAGGGTTTGCAGGTATGGGAAATTAAGTACCGGATAGCATTTTCATCCTGTTTACTTGTCCATACACATACATGTAGTGTAGAGTTAAATTGCGACGGAGATGAGTATCTCCTTATGCTGTCAGTTGGTTGAATTAGTCTGAAATTGGTTCACAACGTTTCCACATTGATACGGTTTGATGCAATGATTGAACACACGACAGGACTGATCCACAGATAGCAGCTTGAGTGGGTTATGCAGAGGCATCTGCTGGAGGCATGCACGCAAGTGTCGGATTATCCGAGTAGCAAATGTAGCTACGGGCCCCGCACTTTCAAGGGCTCCGCGCTAAATGCTTTCAAGCTATCAATTCCGGGTCAGTGATTCTGCACTTGCTCTATTACTATAGTACTATACCGCCTTCAACTTTTATGAACGACTGGGTGTTTAAGGTTAGCGATTTGTCGTATTATCTGCCTGTATAGCAAATGAAAAATACAATTACTCTACTATGCAAGTAAAACATTTGTGTTTTTTATTTATATATAGCGTCCCTTAATAACATATGCTACAGGCCCCGCACTAGCTTAATCCGGCAGTGCATGCACGCTTGAGATTCCCTAATTCATACGCAATAGGGAACAATACTAAATAAATTATGTTGATGATTCAGAACATCGGTATTGTGCACAAGGCCGTGACTTAAACCCAAGGTCGAGATGACGCTCTCAGTGACGAGGTCAATGATGGGAGAATGAAAGTTGTAGCCGGAGCAAGCGTTTAAATTAAGTAACTTTCATCTTACTGTCCAACAAGCTGAGTGATGCCACAACACCTCATCATGCTCAAAACGCACTTAGCCAGTTGATCTTTGGCCACTTTAGCGTGTAAAACAAATCCCTAATTGTTACCCCGTACTTATTCAGCTTGCAGAATAATATGTTGGAATGCCAAACAAACGATTGCGCTATTGCATAGGATGTGGTCACAGTGGCTGAACGGAGGGCACAGCTGTCAACCCATACGGTTTACCCCGTATTCTTGCAAAGGGAAATTGCGTTTTGAGGTTCATACGGCGTACAGCCGTTTCAATACGGGCAACATTTGTTTAGTCTATTTTTTGTGTGTTTCTCCCTTGTGATGGGACTTTGTAGGATGAACGTGCAGATTTAATAATAAGGTCTGAATTGGTCTGTAATAAGATAGGCACTGATAAGGGGTTGACATGTATGGGAGGGTGCGTGAATGCGTGACGCTTTATACAGCATCTTTGCACACGTAGATTTTTCGCCCTCTGCTGTTAGTAATCGTGAACTGCGCGCTTCCATCGGTGGCGAAGTTTGTATTGAAATATTCAAACGATATCGATGTTAAAGTGTACAGCGCTTCATGCGGCCACTACTGTGCCCGTCACGGGGGTTATTTGACCATACTTCACCATGCTCGTCACAGAAGAACATGTGGGGCGGGACCCAAGACTAGTTCTGATGTCACTCGCCACTGATGTTTGTCGTTGCAGGGAATGAAACTCAAGTGGGCGGGTTAATAGTGCACCGCGATTAATAATTCACCACTATTCCAAATTATCTGTCAGCAGTGGGGAGACAAACGGGAAGTTCCTTTAAATATTTTTCAGGTGAAATATTTCAATTTAAAAAAAAGAATGCTTCTGTGCTACCAGATGATCCTGGCCATAGCACCCCATCTATGACATACGGTACAACAATTAAGTAAAAAAATATCCCGTCTATCGGCCTATTGGTTTCTCAGAGCAACATTACCCGGCGGCATTTGTTTAAAAGCGAGCGAACTCTGGGGCGAGTACGACCGTCTGGGTGTCATCAGCGGTGTCAGGCTTGTTACACAGGACAGGACACCCTCTGAAAAGAAATGTCCTCCACCACGCCAGTCGACATGCACAGCGCCTTACCCTCCCATATGTTACCCACCCCACTCCATCTTACCCCCCCCCCCACCTGTGTCGCGTGTTTATAAAACATTTTTCGCAACAATGAGCTCTGTTATTAAGTGCTCGTACGACCTATGCATGCCAGTCAGCGTGTTTATTGTTGTTATGTACCATGCGTTGGGAACGCGAGTAAATAAAAGCTGAAACGAAACGAGATGTTTCCATCTGGAGAGACATTTTTGTTTTTCTAGGCGATATGATTTCCTCCCAGATTACCAGATGTGTTGGGTAAAAAAACTCCCCCAATGACAACCTCCTCCTCCACAGCTGCATTGGCAGGCAATTGTGCAGCACTGTATCCCCTCGGACCCTTCCCCAAGCCACGTGGGGAAGAGTTTGGTATCGAGACGTGGACACCGCCACGCCGGATGGCGATATGACGCGCCTGCACCGATCGCGTCCTCAACTGATTTCCCCGGAGTCGCGTAAACAGAGGTCGCAGTGCGTGGAGGCGACACCCCCATCCTCCTCCTCCTCCACCGAATATAGACCACGCGGAGTGACGCGTTCATGGCCGTTTATGACGCACTCGGGTCACGCGACCGCGTGCGGTCGTCCAGTCACGAGACGCTGATTGGGCGCGTGTTGAGTGTGGGGGAGCGGTGGCGCAGTGGTTAGCGCACTGCGCTACGAACCCGGCGAGGCGAGTTTTATTTCCGCTCGCGATCAATAATAGTGGCGAATGTTTTGAAGCGGTCCTGGGCCTCTGCCTAAGTAGACACATCCTTAAATGAGTATCTGGTTTGGTTCGAAAGTGTTTGTCAAAACGATTTAAACTCGATTTTACTAGATAAGGCCCACTGAGCTATATATCTATTTTTCAGAAGTGACCTGGCCACAATTGATAGCTCAACAAAGTGGCTTATCATGTGAACATTTTTAGCAGCCAAATATTCTAAACGCGTGATGTTGATTATAAATGTGGAGAAAAAATGGAGGATCCCAGAGAAAAATCCACGTGACCACGGGGAGAAAGACACTCAAACTCCAAATTACAGGCGTCAGGGTCGGGATCGAACCCACGCTCTTCTGCATACCAAGCAAGGTAGTTAACATCTCGCCACGGCAATACCACTGGAGAGACAAAGGCGGTTGTGCGTCGTGCTGTCCACCCACACCCCAGCAGCCCGTACCAGCCTTCATAGGTGCTCGCTAGCAGCCCTCGCTCTCAGCCTGTGTGGGCTCTATGAGGGTCTCTGCTGGGGGTTCAAGGTGGTGATGTAAACGGTTCCAATACCAACGTTGGCTCGACGTTGCCCTCCTCCCATACGTTCGTCATCATCATCATCAGTCATGGCCAATCCACTGCTGGATGAAGACCTCCCCGCCACCCCCGCCACTATCCCCGAAGCCGTCTCCATCTCCCACGATGCGCCTGCACGCTTTGTGAAGGACGCCGAGAGGCGATCGTCGCCGTCAATTAACGACAGTTCGCCGCTCTTGGCGCGATAGCTTAATAGCCGGCCGGCGCGTCGAGCATCCACTGTGGCTGCGTGCAGAGCGGTTGTCAGCCCTGATTCGGTTCAGCGAGGGCAGCCACCGAAATGTAACGCCCAGGCTGTCACACATCTCTCTCCACCCCGCCCAGCCGCCGCAACGCTGCGACCCGACGGGAACTCGACACGGATCGAGGAGAGCGGTCTCCTTCCCCTTCACCGGGAGCTTCAATAACGATGATCGAAGTCAACGCCGCCAATCCCTTTTGGAGCCACGCGCTTAACCTTCAAGCCCGGTGAGGCTTGGAGAGCTGAACGGAGTTCTGAAGAACTCGCAAAAAAAAACCAAACGCCTTGTTGTGAAAGACCCAGCGCGGAAGATCCCCTGGGGTTTGATCTTCCACGACGCTCACGGTCCACCCTAAACCGTATCCACCGCACAAACCATGGCAGCAGATGCGGATACTCGATGTGCAAATGGAAAATAAATACACAAAAATTCTCCAGCAGTGTGCGACTGCGGTCATGCAGAACAGACCGTACACAACGTAGAGCGACGCGATGCACCGATCCACGAATACGAAGGAGACATCACAGCGACGACGACGATGAGGCACTACTCCGCCAGCTTCTGACGCGGTTGTCTGTGCTTCGCCACCTTAACGTTGACGTCTGAGTTGTTTGCTCTACGCCGACATCAGCAGCAGTACGAAAGAAAAGAGAGAGGAAACCGCATCGGCGAGAGGGCCCTGTGGTTGGCCAGCGGATTGGAATTCGTTTAACGGACGAGCGAACGCTCCCGAGTGGGAACGTGGGTTGGAGGGTTATTGTTGGGACGTGCAACGAGACCTTGGGTTCCCTCCTCTTTGCCCTTCCTACCGCTGTTGGTGATGTCAACATATTGCTCCGCTAAAGACTCCAACCGCGCGTGCTCAACCAACCCGATGCAATCGCAACAATGAGCTCCGTAAATAATAAAGACGCGCGCGACCTGTCACGTTTATCGGTGTAACGTGCTGCAGGTATACCGACACGTCAGATGTGTGAATTAACAAAACAAAAACGCAACTAGCCACGTATTCTGCACGGGTGGGTCCTGGCGCAGTTGCACCGCCTGTGCACTTGGCAGCTACGGTACCGGCAGGATGGTGTTGGAAGAGCGCATGTGTTGGGTTTTTATTTTGTACGCAATTCCACGTGGTGGATCGTAAATGTTCCCGTGTCATAAACTGTGACGAGTCATTTGAGGCTATGTTGACCTATAAGGCGGTTGCTTGTAATAAGTCAACCTGAAGTTTCGACATATCACAGCCGGGTTCACGTCGTTATTATTGCCAGGCTTGGCATTGGACATTTAACAACGCATGCCATCGGCGTGCGTTGTTAAATACGATTTTGAAATATGTAATTCACAAATGTCATTTATATGTTAACTTTAACCTTGAGAAGAAAATAACATTTAAAGGCCTCAACTGCACATGCGACGACGCAGAATGGAATTAACATCGCGGGGGCCGGCGTGGAAGCGGTGTGGCAGTGGTTAGCGCACCGCGTTATGAACCTGACCAACCCGGGTTCGATTCCCGGTCACAGTTACGTTCACATTGGCGAGTGATATTGTATCGTCTTCAGCGGTGGATCGATAGAAGGCTGTGAATTAAAAGGAAAAAGACCTCCCCCCCACTCCCCCCCCCCCCGCACCCTCGCTCCCGGCTCTGGTAAAGTGAGTGACGCCACCCGCTTCGGCAACGCGAGTGCTGAGTGAGCGCGGAGGCTGCCGTGAGAAGCACGCTCGCTGGCCTCGTTCACACGGACCGCGCCGCCACCGCTTCCCGAGGGGACCGCGGATGCGCGCCGTTGTTGCGATGCGCACGGACAACTCCCGGACGCGTGAACGGTGTTCAATTGTCAGGCGGCCACCCTCCCGCCCGCCCCCCCCCCCCCGAATCAAGACTACTGCTCCCCGTGATAGACAACACGGTACATCGAGAGACCAGGCGATGTCCACGCCTGTTGGACAAACTGTTTCATCATGTGCGTGAGTTTATTTTTGTCGCCGGAACGTGGCGCTGATGCTCTCTTACGCGCATTCAAAAGATTCCTCCTGCACGGTATCCATACCGTAGCCTGCACCACCCCCTTCCCTCCCCTCCCTTGCTAGGCATTGACGCCCTCTTTTTTATTGAGGGGGGGGGCTGGGTGGGGTGGGGAAAGATCGACGGATTGAGAACTACAAATCTGACCCCTTTTTCTCAACGTTCACTTGCTCGACAAGAAACAAACAAGAGGAGGAACAGCACGGAGCGAGGCGTGACGCTTCCTTTGCGCCGTGAAAGCCCAGCCCAGCCCAGCTGCTGCTGCTGCTGCTTGGGCACCCGTGAGCCATGAGCCTCCGCCGTGAGATTGGGCTGGGTGCGCTGGGCCGCATTGTCGCGGTCAATCAGCCGACGCTAATGGACTCTTTAATCGCTCGCCGTGTGATCTAATCAGCTCCGATCCCACGGCAAGGGGGGGGGGGTCTGTGTGCCCCCCCCCGACGTCTCACAGCGTGCACCCCCCCCAACACCCCCAGACAGCGTGGCTCACGCGAACACGAGAATAAATATTTGTTGTCGCGTTAAAAATGTTTTATGCATTTCGCGTGGATGGTTATTAAAGTGCAGCCCTGACGATTCTTTCTCACGCCCCTGCTGACCGATGGGACCCCCAAGCGAAGGAGCTAGAGCGAGCCCCTCTCAAGGAAATTTTGGCCTACTCTAAACTCATTTTTTTAAATTTTGCCAGACAAGGCCCACTGAGCTATGTAGCTCTTTATCAGGAGCGATCTGGCCACAAATGATAGCGCAACGAAGTGGCTTATCGCGTGGAAATGTATAACAGCCAACTACTCAAAACGCGTGATGTTCATTCTAAATGTGGAGGGGAAAACCGGAGGACCCGGAGAAAATTTCATGCGGAGAACGCGCAAACCTCAAATACACAACAGGCGTCAGGGTCGGGATCGAACCCACGAACCTCCTGTATACCAGGCGAGGTAGTTAACATTTCATAGCTACCAAGGCTCCCATTCTCTTCTAGGCTGGCCAGACATGTTGGACGAGGTGTGGAACACCCCACGTTAAACTCCACCACATGGGACGCGTCGCTTGGTCAAGACTAACAACGGAGTGGCAGCCAAAGGTCAGAACGTGCCCCGAGAGGGCATCCACCATGGAGCTGTCGCGGTGACATCAGCTCGTGTGCAAGTGCCAGGGGATGTCTTCAGCACAGGATGGCTTGGTGAGGCTTTCATCCACCATTGTGTTGATCACGGGGTGATGGCGATGACAAATCATCACAAGCATAAGTGCGTCATCGTCGTCAATAGATATTGAATTCGGCCTTCGAGAAGGAATGTCGAGGCAGATGCCGTGAGCAAGCACGTATTTACAAGCACCCGATCACTTATTGTCATCATCATCATCATCATCGTCGTCACCAACCAAATCATCTTACCACTCACTTATCGCGTGAGTTAAAATACACTAACGCGTCCCAGCATTGTCCTCATTCTGCGTCACCATCTGCATCGATTTCTGCGCCGCTGCGTTTTAACAGCTACTGCCCACGATAAACAATCGTGTCGCCACTGCCGTAAAAAAAAAAACCGTCGCTATATATAAAAGAAACGATTTCCAACATCTCTCCTCTCGAGCAGAATGCATTTCACAATAAACACGGCGCGACTTACTTGCACGGCCGTCCGTTACGAGAGAGCGATGCGTCGAGAAGCGGACACACAGAGAGAGACGGATGACTCCAACTCACCGCGCCGATGTTCCTCTCTTAGCGGTCAGGGTTCACTTGGAGACAGCAGTGAGTTTCGCAGCTCGCGGAGAACGCGGTAACATTTATTTTTGTTTCGAGAAGGGAGGGAAAGAGGAAAAACATCTAAAAGGAACACGCGAGATTAATGCCGGGGCGAGATAGGATCTCGCTTTCAAATCGTTAATCTTTTCATCGCTGTGAAATATTTGTTTTCTGTAGCTCTCGTTCGGCAGATCTCTCTCGCTCTCTCATGCTTGCGTTGAACCGCACAGGACATTGCAATTGTCATGAGAATCGCAGTTATAATAGCGGTACTGTCGTCGTAGTAGTAGTAATAACGACGTGGTGTATTTACCCATGAAGGAGGTCCACATTCCGTTCCGAAGCAGTTGTTTTGCTTTGTATGTACGTTGCACTTCTTTCGCACCGTACGTAGCCAACTGTGCTAATCGGAGGTGCGGGGAAGGACAACAGACAAAAAGCGTTCTGTTCAAGGATAGTACAGTCCAACGTCGCAATATATCCGAACGTCAAACAGTCGTCCTGACCATTTAACTGTCCACACCCAATACGGAAGCTATGCACGGTGGCACTGTTCACGTATCCGCCTATACCTTGGTCCACCGGGAAGATTGATATGCGAATATGTACGGCACATGAAAGCAAAAGCATCATGCATATGATGGGGTTCACATTCAAATTGTATCCGCACGGTCGAGTTCAACAACCAACTTGCTTTGCTGCTATCTGTTGGCCGTCTCTCAGCTCGGTGGATTCGGGCGTTTCACAAATCTTCATGTGACCCACCAACCCTTTAGCCTGCTTCACATGTTTGGAACGGTGTGTATAGCAACACCTAATGCGTTTAGTCAATATTGCTTTTTGTTTTATGGAGTGCTCTTGGCAATAACATCGGGCAACCGAGCAGCTTTTAGCGAGCCTGACTCTGCTGATGAGACCCAGAAGGTCGGGACCTGTAGAGAGTTTGCTTGCTTGACCAAATTCTGGATTTGTATTGTGCTGTAAAATCCAATAGGCCTATGGACTTAAATATATCCATTGAAATGTGGACACAGAACGGAGTTCTGCTTATATTTGTTTTGATATATGTGGGGTCATGGTGTATCAGAGCACGTGACGGTCCTTTCGTGATCCACCAACCCTTGCCTCCAAAGATCTGGATCACCGGAATGCGACACCACACCGGTCTGATGGGAGAGGCTGTTGGTGGTGTTTCATCAGAGAGCTCGTGCGCTGTGCTCCTCGCACCCGACGCTGCCTCTTTAACGATCGGTCACTGGGACCATTTCACACTCACTCACGTGTGTCATTCATTAAAACCCGCACCACGAATACATTCACGTCATCACCAATGCAACGCGTGTGGGACACATACATATGTGTATTCTTTATATGCATATGAAAAATATGTAATTGGTGATTATTATTACTTTACTGCCTTTAGCCATTTATGGAGAACGGGGTTAGGGGGGGCGGGGTGACGGGGGTTGGGGGGGTTGATGGGGGGGGGGGTGATGGGGTTTGTGGGGGTGATGGGGCGGGGTGACGGGGGTTGGGGGGTTGATGGGGGGGGGTGATGGGGTTTGGCGCGGTGATGGGGGGGTGATGGGGTTTGTGGGGGTGATAGGGGGGTGACGGGGGTTGGGGGGGGCGGGGTGACGGGGGTTTGGCGGGGTGATGGGGGGGGTGATGGGGTTTGGGGGGGTGATGGGGGGGGTGATGGGGGTTGGGGGGGGGCAGGGTTGGACCGATTCAGCTATCACTCGGCACCGATATTGGCCGTGGCCAGGAATCAAACTCAAGTCGCCGGCGTCATCTGACACTTTGCTAACCCCAGGTGTCACGCGGCACCCCTGTTCAGATGAATTCGCTAAATAGTCGCGTGAAGAGGCCGATGGAGTCATCAGCAGCAGTCTGCGTTGCGTCTTCGCGACATTCGATGCCAATTCTGTCGTCTCTCACATTGCTCGGCACGAGTGCGCGCTTTGAATGCAGCGGAACCGTCACACATCCACAAAGGTACGATACCGATGCCGCGTATAGCCTTAACATTGACACACACACACACACACAGGCCCGCCTCTACGACGACTGCAAGAGGCCCTCCTTGCAAGTGACATGAGTGAGTGAGCGTGATCGAATTACAAACACAGTTGTTGACAGGTCTAAATCCCCCCCCCCACCCCTCCGCCACCCCTCCTTCTAGTATCCGATTAGTGCGGTTAAGATGCTCGTAAGAGTGATTTAACATCAACGACGTATGACGTGAAGATGCGAGTCATGTTCGGCCCGCGGCCAGTAAGGTTCTGCAACTCCCCGTTTCGTGATGCATACACATCGCTTCTCCTTGTGGCCATATTCGCGAACCGTGCAAATATGCGTCGCGCCGTTGCTCGAAAGCGGGCGAGCAAATGTCAGCGCTTCTGAACGTCGTCGTCGTCATCATCATCGCCACCACCGCCACCATCATCATCATCAGCGTTATTGCTGAGTGCGCTCGTACTGCGCTGTTTTTACTATCGTGACGATGTGACGCCTTCCCCGCAGTTGAAACGCTTTCCATATTTCTTTGTTTAAAGCGCGTTCAGTGAGACGCCCAGCCAGCAAAGCATCTCTACGACGTATCGCTTTCGTAAGCCAAGGCACTTCTTACGTTGCACATGTTGCACGCACAGTGCTTTTGTCAATCCACTGCTGGATGAACGTCTCCCGACGCCTTTGTGGGTCGTGGAGGTTATTTGACCATACTTCACCACGCTCGTCAATACAAGTGGGTTAAAAAACTAGATTAACTTAATCATTTTTTTTTAATTTTCATAGCTCAACGAAGTGGCCTAGCATGTGAAAATTTATAGCAGCCAAATACTCTAAACGCATGTTGCTTAATGTGGGAAACACCGGAGGACCCGGAGAAAAATCCACGCGACCACGGGGAGAGAGACACCGCAAACTCCAAATATACAGCAGGCGTCAGGGCCAAAATCAGCATCGAACGCCCGATCTCCTGTATACCAGGCGAGATAGTTAACATCTCACCTCCGCGGCGCCCCGTGGTTGAAGGGCTGGGCCAGGAGCGGTTTGAATGTCGCTCGCACACTGATGATAGCCGAGTGCCGGGAATCGAACAGCACTCGGCTTTATGTAACAGTTGCGTGAGGATGACTCGATCGGCACCGGGTGCGGTGCAATTTACTGCGAGTTTTAAAGTGTGCGTGGGGGAGCGGTGGCGCAATGATTAGCGCCCTGCACTCTGAACTCAACATTCTTTTGTTCGATTCCTGAGCGATATCCGAATCTGTCCTGAGTCTTCCTCCCCTGCTTTCGCCAACTACTTGGTGACCCGTCTGGTGAAGTATGGTCAAACAACGCCCACGACCGCCAAACACTGGAGGGAGGACTTTCATCCAGAAGTGGGTGGACAATGGGCTGTAACATTTTTTAAAAATCATTATTTGTAAGCGTGCACGTTAGTTTGTACTTCTGTCTTTGCAGCGGCAGGGGGAGACACTTTATGTGTCTAATAAAATGTGCATCTGCCAAAACGAAGACGAGGATACTTGCTGCGTAAACCCTCGTTTAACACTTTTGGCTTTTGCGGCTAATATATAAATGTGTCAATCTTCATTTGAAGCTTTCGTGACTCCTGGAATCCATACTCTTTGGTTCTTTCGGTAAAGTCACGTAGGTAGAAACAAGTAATAGATCACGACGTTTCGATCGCAACACAAGCAACCGTCATCAGGTGTGAAACAAACACAGCAGGAGAACTGCTGAAGTCAGCAGTCAGCAGTCCTGAGTAAACCCACAGCATTTACAATTTGAGAACGACGTTTCGCTGGCGATTATAACCAGCTTCAACAGGCGATTCACTCTCCAACACACCGGTGTGCTGAAGTTGGAACAAATTGGCACGTTTAGTTTACGCGACAAGCCTTACTAAATTGGCTTTGTCGGGTGGTGGTGGGTGAATGACACATTTATATTTACGCGATCTATGCAACAACAACAACAAAACGTCTTTATTTTGAGTAACTTATGGTGTCTGATCGTGAGCCCTTGCACTCGACAACGGGCAGTGGCACGGCCTGGCGGTAGCGCGGTCGCCGCTCGTTGTTTTTACCGCAGAGGTCCACGGTTCGAACTCCAGCGGCCGCCCCGATTAACACCGCGGCCGCGCGAAAACGCCACTACGAGAGGCCCGCGCCGCACGTTTCGCGGTGGACGGTTCACGACCTCGCGACGTCGTTCGCAAGAGAAGGAGCGAGGCCATCGCGCGGCGGCACGTCACGGTCCAAGTTTGACAAATTTGAAAAAAAACATTTACACCGCAAATTACTCGAACGGGTATTATTACACGACGATCATTGTCCCCGCGAGCTGCGGACACTTGGCGGGACCTTCCCGAACAATAGTCCTGGGACTCGGACTTTCCTGGGGTAACGAGGCATTCAAAATAAATAAATAATGGGCCCGTCACTTAGCAGTGGAGTTTTGCTGTTGGAGTCTACACGATTAGCTGCGCTGTTCTGGGCAGTTGCAGGCGAGCGGGGTGTTCGTGAGCTTAGGCAGTGGCTTTTATGCATTGTGTTATTTGTACAAGGGATCATTGCACAGTGGATAGTAGTAGTGATCAATATATCAATATAATTCATACAGCTAAGCAACATTTTTACTGATTCTTGAGACTCCTACTGAGGAGGCTCCCGCATCGGGATGTTTGGCCAATTCTATTGTAGGAGGAGTTTTGCCTCTTGCGCTTCAGGGAGGAGAAGAGGGCGGACGACACTGCGAGGTTTCACACAGTCGGGGTTTAAGAACCCACTTTCCGTGCTGCCTTCTCTGTGCCACATTGCAACCCAGCGGATTGGGGAGATTCGCAAAATCTGTCTGAAAAAAATCCACCCATACCGTCTTCAACCACTACACTTCTCTGTCTGTCTCTTCCCTCGTTACCGCTCGATTTTGGAATGCCCTCCTAACACATTTTTTTCCCAAGCTGTTATAATCCTGCTCAATTCAACACCTACTGTCTCTTAAAAAAAACGTAGAAAAGTGCATCGTATAAAAATTATAAAATATATTATTTTATTGTTTCCCTTCTACGTGACTTTACCGAAAGAATCAAGAATATGAATCCCTGCAGTCACGAAAGCTTTAAATCAAAAGTGCATCGTCTTGATTATGTATTTATTCATCCGTGACGGGTCATTGATCCCGTTGACCAATGTGACCCTTGCAAAATATAATTGTTGTCTCAGTGGTGTCTCACCTGGGTCCTCACATCATCATGATAATAATTAGGATGATCAATAGGTCCATGCGTCTTCCACTCGGCTATGTTTTATACTCGGCCACACAAAGCTCTTTTCTGTGCTATATCTCCTAATATAGGCGTCATCAATTTTTGATACCCTGGACACTCTTGCAAACGAGATATTCCATCTCAATGGATTTTCCAGATACAATATTTAAATCCCCCCCCCCCCACAAAAACAAAAAATACCGAATCGCCCGTGGCCAAATCAACCAGGAATTCGCCCGCTATCGTCAGGGTCTACGGAAGATAAGCAGGGGTTGAACCTGGGTAGTGCTTGGGTGGGCGACCACCACACACCCAAGCAGGTGGTACAGGCTCCTGCAGGTTTTGGTTTGTCACAGGAGCAGGGGCGCAGTGCGGCAATGTTCACTGTTGGGCTGCACGATGGAGGAGGATGAGGAGCCGGTGGGACGTGCCGATTAAAATAAAAGATCATCGCGACTCGCTCCCTCCTCGCCTCCCCGCAATGATTCACGCGCTCGTGTCCGCATCAGCAGCAGCAACAGCTCGCGGCCTCAAAAACAATCGCGGGTTCCGTCCAGACTGCAGCGCATTCCAAGCCGATGCCTCTGTCTGATTCTCAATACCCCCCGAGACGTGGTCATGCGCTCACGTTCTCAAGCGCCCCCCCCCCCCACCACACCACCCACCACTCCTCCACTTCCATCTGCACGTGGTGGGGCCGCGCTCTTACTCCACTGCTGCTGCTGTTCCGTTTGTTGTGTTGGATTGTTCCCCGCGTAGAGTTGGCTTCGTAGTCTGATTTGTGCAGATAACTTGATTGTATGCGTGTGTGTGTGTGCGTGTCAGTGCGTTGGGAGGGTTTGGGGAGCGGTAGTGCAGCGGTTTAGCGCACTGGGTTACGAACCCGGCGAGCCGAGTTCGATGCCTCACTCAAGGCCACCAACACCAGCGACGATTATCTCAACCGGTACCTGGGCCTCCCCTAGCTCGACTCAGCCTTAAATGAGTACCTGGTGCGGTGTGTAAAACGTCGCCACTCGGGAGACAAAGGCGGTCGGGCGTGGTGCGCCCCCACGTGCGCCCTGGCGGCCTGGATAGGAGTGGGGAAGGCATTGCACTGCGCTGTGTACCCTTAGGAATTGGTTCGACTCCCGCTGACATGCGTGACGTGTGATATCTGAACCGGTTATGCACCTCCCCGACTGCGGGTGTTGTACACACGGCGTGGAGACATCAGCACCGGGGAGATAAAGGCGGCCGGGCACGGTTCTGGCGACCTCAACTGCATCCTCGTCAGCCACGGCGGCCTTAATTCACCACTCGCTTTGCAACAGTTCTTCGTCATCGGCAGTCATGGCCTATCCACTGCTGGATGATGGCCTAACCCTTCCCATGCTGCTATCAGAATCTTGATGTATACCGGAGGAATCCGATGAGCTGGAAAGCTGTTTGTCACAGATGTTCAGTAGGGGCGGGTCAAACAACGCTAAAACACCATAGGAGTGTAATGTATTATAAAGGTAAGCAATTTACTACTACATATATGTTTATTTTACTTGGTTAATCCCACTGAGTTTATTTGCTTCTTTTTCAGAAGCGACCTGGCCACAAATGACAGCTCAGCGAAGTGGCCTATCACGTGGAAATTTACAGCAGTCAAAGATCATCTCAATAATCTCAACGCGTGTTCATTCCAAATGTGGAGGGGGGGAAAAAACCCAAAACCGGAGGAGCCGGAGAAAAAGATCCACGCGCTGAGCTGGGTTGCATTTGGCTGTCGTGTCAGGGACGCGGGTGAAAGCATTATCGACCTCGCCAGAGGAGATCGTGCATGATAAATAGATATATACAGCACGCATTTAAGTGGATGTCCCTCGTGGATGTTATGGCACACCGCCTACACTCACAGACGTGTGCAACACCAGCTCTCCCGCAGCTGAGACAATCCCCACAGCTGAACCGCTGTTGGATCTGTATGCGCACAACGAGAAAGAGGCTAATGTAGTCCACGCGATGCCACATGAGATGTAATGGACACGTACGAACGGAACGTGCACCGCCGGATGGAGGGGCATCTTTTAAGGCGCGCGGGGTCCGTGAGAGTTGCGTGGCCATTCCTCGCCACGCTTGTGAAGGACGGGTTTGTGACGGCTGAGAGCACCAGACGTAACAGCATAGTGCAGTATAACAATTGATGGATATTGTTGTTCCCGCAGTGCGCCTTTACAATAGTGGTTCTTAACCTTTACTGCGGCTTTGTACCCCTTTGGTTCATAATCGTTACAATTGTTATAATGTTAATTCGTACATAGGTGTTTGATGAAACAGAGCAGTTGTGCTCACGAGCCCATGCTTCGTTTGTGATTCGGTTATTCACCTTCTCGCACCCCCAGAAAAGGCATCTCGTAACCCCCAGGGGGTGTGTGATGCACCCCAGGCTAAGAAGAACCACTCCTCGACAGCAACCTCTGTAATACTTGTTGTTATACCTGGCTACACCTGTAGGTCGCCAGGCCAAGCACGGTGTATGCGTGATGAACTTATTTCCCACCGTACGCAGCCAACCGCGCTAAGCAGGCTCAACGCCTGCTTATCTTCCGAGGCGTGGTGATATCGGGGACATTCCGGGCTATGTGGCAAATAGGCGATTATTCTCCCGTTCTTCTGAAATTCGTATAACGTACGTATAAAAACTAATATTTTGTTTAAAACATAAGGTGCAGGCGTTACCGCACAGATATTACTTACGCGATTTAATATATTTTTTTATTGATTATACTAATGTTTACGTGGCTAATCCCTTGAGACGTTTGCAACGGTGACGAGGGTATCACTGATTCACGACGCCTTGTAGAGAGCATAGCACAGAAAACATCGCCGAGTCGAAACAAAGGGCACGTAGCCTATAGCGGAAGACGCACAGACCTATCGATCATAATCAGTCGTCATAAGGGGCCGTCCATAAATGACGTCACGCGATTGTGACCCCCCCTCCCCCTCGTCACACGGCGTCACAAAAAGTCAGACCCCCCGCAAATATGACGTCACAAAGCTCTGCCCCCCCCCCCCCCCAAGTAAAACATGCTTCAAATCGCTTTAAACTATTGTCATTGCAGTGCGTATTTAATGTGGCGCTGCACTCTGATGTTGTAGGAGAAAACATTTATTAAAAAGTCTATTTAATTAAGTAGAACGTGTTGTCTATGTTTATTCAAAGTTGCGCATTTTGATGTGACGTCACATTTCTCAAACCCCCCTTTCCCCGCCCTCGTCACACATTGTCACAAATGTCTGACCCCCCCCCCTCCTCCCCCTAGGTGCGTGACGTCATTTATGGACGGCCCCTAATTATCATTGTCGCCTTCATGATGACGTGAGGACACAGGTGACAAACTATCGAGCCAGCGAATCTGATTTCGGGATGGCTCATCTTGGGTCAACGGTGAGCACGGTCCGCTTCGTTCCGGTGCGAAAAGAAGTTCAGCTTGCGTACACCGAGGTCGTTGCCGGCCACGAGGACTGTCGATCGCGCGATAAAAAAATCCAAAACCGCGCCGAAGTTGAGAAGAAGCGCTTGGACGAAGCTGCAGCTTGGACATTCGTCTGATTGCATCTCCATGCAAGACTGCGCGCCAGAGATGTACATCGCGCGCTGAGGTCATGCGCGTTTTATTGTTTTATTGTTTGATGGCAGCACGCCGTATGTAAACTCAGTGACGGTTTAGAACGTCAACACACGGTTGGTTGTGCAATCTCGCGTCTATCTTCACGGGCACAACGAGAACATTGGGTGCAATGTGTTTATGTTGTACAATATATAAATATATATATAAATCATATATAAATCATATACAAATATATAAATCAGGGGTTTAGACTGCAGTGCTCACGGTTCACCACGATACACGCACTGTGCCCCCACCCACCCCCCCAGTATTTTCCGTTCAAATAAACAATAGGTTGTTGCACCCTACACGAGCATGATGATTGGTAAAACACGTGCCACATAACGTGGCATCCGTTCAATTTGCCGTCAAATAATGATACGACACGGACATTGAAAAAGTTTGGCCGATGTGGTTGGTGCCAAAGACAGGATTGGCCCAGCTTGAGTTGCACAGAAACTCTGTTGGTGAGTCCTAGTAAAGATGAACCTGGCATACAATTGCTTTGTTTACCACGTAGGCTTTCGCGACCAATATCATCAATTGTAGAGTTTTTTTGGGGGGGGGGATAGATCGCGTAAATATGTAAATGTATCGTTAAAACAAGTACTATACTAGTGACGAATTGGCATGTTGAGATTTGATTATAGTGTGCTGATGTTTAAAGGTGCATTGAAAATTGTTGATACTCCTGCTGTTATGGAGTGACTCATGCTGCCAGCTATGGCTGCAAAGTTTGGTCGTACATGTTATGAATATCGTCTATTGTAAAATTTGAATCACAGTTCCTATGATCACTGTTACATTGTTTTTATAGCTTTATCTTGGTGATTTCGAAAACGTTTTGGTTTAGCCATATTTGTTTGTTGTAGTACAGAGTTAGACTGATAACTTTAATCTAAATCGTCTTATGGTTGTTATTGTTTGACTTGCATCCCACTGGGATTTTTGCACACAGCGTTGACATACGGTGCTTTTTCTGGAAGACTTTGCTGTTTTTTCCTGGATTTTTATGTTGCGCGTAGTCACTTTAAGATGTTTTCTTGTTCATGTTTTTGTTTGTTGTGGTTGCACCCGATTCAAGAGCCGCATGGCTCACAGGGCTATACCTAATATATGAACTGAACTGAAATGAACTGAAATGTTCTGTTTACGTGACAAGCCTTACTCGTTGGCTGTGTCGGGTGGTGGCGGGTTTTAACGACACAACATTTATGTATTGACGCGATCGAACCCCCCTCACTTAAAGCTCGGCCCGATGGAGCTGGGGCTGAGTCCCGGGCGCGCGTCACGATGGCAGTGGAATCTTGACGTGCCACGCGTGCCAGAAGGATTCCCGTTCGAGCCACGACTCTCCGGTCGCGTTGATCACGGAACGACGCAAAACCTGGAGACGTAATCCAAAGCTTTGAGGAACATTGGGGAACCCCGTCGGCTTCCGTATTTCTAATTTATAAAGCGCTATGTAGTCCACGCGTTTTGCATCGATGTATGCTGAACTTCTTTCCCACCGCACGTAGCCAACCGTGCTAATCGGAGGTGCGGGGGGAAGTACAACAAACTAAACACAACAAAGCATGCCTTGTTTTGAAGTTGTAATGCTTGCGGTGACTCTGGGCTGCTGTGCGCAACGCCCTCGCTCGTGCGTGTGTGTGTGTATGTGTGTGTGTATGTGTGGTGCATCAGCCAGTCATCTCAGTCATCTTAGTCAGTCGACCCGTGGCACTTTGGTCTGCCCCGTGACCTCCTGCCAGCGGGCGTTCGACACTTCACGTGGCCTCAAGGTGCACATGGCCTGGCACAAGCGTCGTGGTGACGTCACCGCCACTTAGTGGCGAATGGCGGTTGTTGCTGTATGTGTGGAAGCGTCAGTGTGGTGGTTAACACACTGCCCTACGAACCCAGCGAACTGAGTTCGATTCCCGCTCACGGTCACAATCGGTCGCGAATCTCTGTACCGGTCATTGGGCTCACGCTCGGTTGATTTCTCCGCCTTTAAAAAAAAAATGTTTTACCCGGTGCGCTGTGTAAATATCATAGACAAATGCGTGCGTTACTTAGCGATCTTGTTTGCCGTGTTGCGTTCTCGTCCGAATGGTCGGCAGTCCCACGCTCTAAATGCGTCCAGGTGCAGTTGATTCATAGTCGCAGTGCGAGCAAATGTCGTGCATGAGTCGAGGTCGTCGAGTGTCACGAGGGGGCACATCCAGGCGGGGAACAGGAGCGGGAGGGGGGTCAAGGGGATGAAGGGGACCCTTTATAAACAAGGGGGTCCCGCGTGCATCCCCTGAGAACTGCCCTGCAGGAGACCATTAACCTCCAGACCTGACCCTCCCGTCAGACCTTGCCGGTGCACTAAAACCCCTCTGGCCGCACACACGGCCCGGCAGCTCCCACAGCCCCGAGGCCAGCTCCAGCCGAGAGCTCTGAGCCTCTCTGCAGGATGTCCCATTCAGTCGCCACGTGGGCATCACGGCCGTTCGCCTGGATTATTGCGCACGTGGAGCGGTGGCGCTGCGGTTAGCGCACTCCGCCATAGCTAATATCGGTGGCGAGTGATATCTGAACCGGTCCTTGCAAAGGCTGTCACCCACCCCCTCCCTTTGCTAAATTACCATTGACCAGCGTGGTGAAGTATGGCTGAACATGCCCCATGACTGACACGACGTGGGAGACACCTTCATCCAGCAGTGGATAATTATTATTAGTATGTTGTATTGCGCAAGTAACAATAAACTCATGCTCCGATTCAATGATCGAAACTCCTTGTAGTTTGGCTGCTTCATTGGAGAAGGCGGAATAGCGATGCTCGTGGTTTGGGTTAAACCTTGATACAGAGGTGGCCCCTTTGCAATTATATATGTGAGATTTACATTAGATGAGTGTGTGTGCAAATGAGAGTGTATACGCGCGCGCGCATGTGTGTACTAAATGATGTTTGCACCCATCAGGAACACAGTCGCATTAAGGGAGAACTGAATGCCGTCAGTTAATCGACAAGGTTTAATTGACGACGGTTGTTCGATGATAATTGTAATTGATGATGGTCATGATTTTCGATGGTTGTCGATGATATTTGACAGTTATTTAACTGTACAGTGCTGTTAGCGAGCACCTGATAGCAATCCAGCACACACACACACTACCTACTGCCGTTGCCACAATTCTACACCGGGTGTTCATTTTAGTCCGAGTCGATCTGTACGAGGCCCAAGCCATACCAGCAATGCAAAGATCTTGATCCTTTGCAAAGTCTTTAAATCGACTGATGGTGTAAAAGTACTGTCGGCAAGAATCTGTGTGGCAAGAATCACAGCGGTTCTGCTAATTGCCCACCGCACTATAGCCAGTGAAGTAAGACCGAGTCGAGAAAATGAGACGTCACGACAGATCCAGACACCACGTGCCGCTAATGTTTGCCCGGATTGAGAATCGAACGGAGGGAAGGCGCGGTGACCACTACGCCAACAGAGACACAGAGACTCACGCGTACACAGACACTCACGCGTACACAGAGACACAGAGACTCACGCGTACACAGAGACTCACACGTACACAGAGACACAGATACTCACGCGTACACAGAGACACAGAGCCTCACGCGTACACAGAGACTCACGCGTTCACAGAGACTCACGCGCACACAGAGACACAGAGTCTCACGCGTACACAGAGACACAGAGACTCACGCGTACACAGAGACTCACGCGTACACAGAGACGCAGAGACTCACGCGTACACAGAGACACAGAGACTCACGCGTGCACAGAGACTCACGCGTACACAGAGACTCACACGTACACAGAGACGCAGAGACTCACGCGTACACAGAGACACAGAGACTCACGCGTACACAGAGACTCACGCGTTCACAGAGACTCACGCGCACACAGAGACACAGAGTCTCACGCGTACACAGAGACACAGAGACTCACGCGCACACAGAGACTCACGTGTACACAGAGACACAGTGACTCACGCGTACACAGAGACTCACGCGTACACAGAGACACAGAGACTCACGCGTACACAGAGACACAGAGACTCACGCGTACACAGAGACACAGAGAGACTCACGCGTACACAGAGACACAGAGAGACTCACGCGTACACAGAGACACAGAGACTCACGCGCATACAAAGACACAGAGACTCACGCGTACACAGAGACACAGAGAGACTCACGCGTACAGAGAGACACAGAGACTCACGCGTACACAGAGACACAGAGAGACTCACGCGTACACAGAGACACAGAGACTCACGCGCATACAAAGACACAGAGACTCACGCGTACACAGAGACAGAGAAACTCACGCGTACAGAGAGACACAGAGACTCACGCGTACACAGAGACACAGAGACTCACGCGTACACAGAGACACAGAGAGACTCACGCGTACACAGATACATAGAGACTCACGCGTACACAGAGACACAGAGACTTACGCGTACACAGAGACACAGAGACTCACGCGTACACAGAGACACAGAGACTCACGCGTACACAGAGACACAGAGACTCACGCGCACACAGAGACACAGAGACGCACGCATGTACAGAGACACAGAGACTCACGCGTACACAGAGACACAGAGACTCACGCGTACACAGAGACTCACGCGTGTACAGAGACACAGAGACTCACGCGTGCACAGAGACACAGAGACGCACGCGTGCACAGAGACACAGAGACGCACGCGTGCATGCGGTGGGGGTGTCTTGATGGAGCGGGTGGAGGTGGTAGTGTAGCGGCGCTGCGCTACGAACCCAGCGACCCGGGTTCGATTCCCGCTCACGGTCAAAGCCAGTGACGATTATCTGAACCGGTCGTGGACCTCTCCTAGGTCAATTCAGCCTCAAATTAGTACCTGATGCTGTGCTTAAGTATCGTCACTGGGGAGACAAAGGCGGACGCGTGAGGCGCTGGCTATCCACCCCCTCGTCTGCCATGCCGGCCTTCATGGGTGCTCACATACAGCGCTTGCCCCAAAAGTCTGTCTAGGCTATACGGGGAATCTTTGTCTTTGATGAATTGAGGAGGGAGAAGGGAGGAGGAGGAGGCGGGGGATGAATGGTCAGCGCTCGCTGCTCGCCTCTTGCGCTCCACAAGCGGCGCAGTCGCGCTCAGACCATCACGGAGGAGGAGGCGCATTCCGTGAGCGCGTCTCGCGTTATTCAGCACCATCACCATCAGCAAGCATCAGCCGGCCAGCCGACGTTGTGTTCAGAGATCGGCTGTTGAACACAATGTAGCCCGGACGAATACAACAGTGTCTTCTCAACACAATAATAACAACTCTATGTTGTGTTGAATTGTCGACGGCTCCCTCCTCCGTATTACAGCGACAGCGAGAGAGGGGGAATACGTCGGATGGGGCAAACCGAATGCGGATAGGCTCGGCAATCGAGATATAAGCCTACAACAAATAAGACAGAGTGGGTCACGACACAATCACGCATCTCGCGTGCGGCGGGGCCATCGCAAGCCAGCCATGTCGGTGGGCGTGGAGGTGTCGCGCGAGAGGGTCGACGGACCACCCCAAGACGGGGCCGCGCCTCTGTCACTGCCGCTGTCCGCTGCCGGAGCTGCCCCGCGACTCACCGCCATCCGACTGGAGTCTGCGCTCGCCGGAATCCGTCACCTCGAGAGTCTCAAGCGGCGCCAGGGGGCGCTGGTTCGTGCTGCCCTGCACGGTCCCTTCGCTGGGGAAGGGCACGGCCAGGGGCAAGTCCAGGGGCAGGGCCGTCCAGACTCGCCCCCGTCCCCCCTGGGAGGACGCGTCTGGCTGTACGCGCTGCTCGTGGGACCGCACCTGGTGAGTTATCACCGAGCACTGAATTGTGATTTTAGTGTCGGTGATGATGATGTCGATGATGTCGCGGGGGAGCGGTGGCGCAGCGGTTAGCACTGCGTTGCGAACCTGTGCCACCTGAGTAGAGATTCGCGAACACGGCCAACTCACGCCGGTGGCGGGCGATGTCAGAGACGGTGCTCGGCTTCGCCTTCAGCAGCCCGCGATGACCGGCGTGGTGATGTACGGCCTAAATAACGCTCGTGACTGGCAGCGGCGTGGAGGGGCATTCGTTCAACAGTGGAGTGACAAAAGGCTGCGCACTCTACGTAACTAAATGCTGCTTGCTCCTTATTTAAAACCGCACTGCGTCTCGAGGCTGCTCCTTAGGAGGGTCCTGCGCTTTGACGTTTGGCCAATTTCCTCCGATGAGAGTTGGCGATGTCGGAGGAAACCGGAGTGCCCGGAGTAACCCCACCGCGCACCGAGGGGATGCCACTCAAAGCTCCGCACAGATGGATTGCGACCAAATTTGCTGTGCTCTCATTTTCCTGGCCGAGCACTACTGGGTTTGGAAGTTTCACAGATCTCTCTGTCGATCCACCAACCCTTGCCTCAAAAGTGCCGGATTGCGAACTCACACGATGGGTGATATCATAGATGTGTGTGTGTGTGCGTGCTGTGTGTTTGTGGCTTTAACTTCCCGCATGGTCAGCCATTTCTCAATGCACTGCTGGACAAGGACCTCCCTGCGCCGTTCGGGTCGTGCGGGTGGTTTGACCATACTTCACCGCGCTGGTACCGCGTGCCTTGGTGAAGGCGGGGAGCGTGGACGGGGGGGGGGGGGGACACGGGCTATGTTGTGGGCAGTAGAGGGCATGGCGGTAAGATTCATTGTTGCACTATAGTGTGCATCGTTGTACTGCACTTCTATGCGACGGGTACATCCCGTGTGATATGAACACAACTCGCTCGGTGTTCATTGTATAGCCCTGAGCCAGTCAATGCGCTGGTGGAAATGTCACGTTCCTATGTCATGCCCAACCAAGGGGCACGGGCCTGCTTCTGTTGTCTTCCCACAGTTTGGTACCCGGTTTACCGACCACCTGTGTAGATTGGGTGAAGGCGTCGAAATGTCATTTGTTTGTTAGTGTTTTTGCGTCTCCCAACTAATTGACATGTGTGTGGTCACGTGGGCTCTGCGTCACTGACCTCCTCCCTCCCGACAAGCGAGGAGTTGTCTACTCTCACAACAATGCTCGCCTTTAAAGTATTAAAAAAAAGCCATCTCCCTTCTTACGCCAGCACGGCTAATCGGCAATCCTGAGAAAGGAGCGGGCGGATGCACGAGGGTGTACCGCCAGTGCTTTGAGTTCATCCGGAACAGTCCGAAAAAGCCGTTCCCGAATTGAAGGACACGACGTCCACCTCGCCTCGTGATGTCCTCACAATGCTGCTGCGGTGGCATGTGCGGTGCATGCTCATGGCATGACAGCAACACAGGGTACAATCATGTAGGATGTATCATCGATGACCGTTGCACCTTTCACTCTAGTGGTAGTGCCTTATGCCGCTAATGTATGCACCTTGCACTTCTTTTCGCACCGTACGTAGGCAACCGTGATGATCGGAGGTGCGGGATAACCCGTGCCCCAAGCCGGCCTAGCAGCAGCAGCAGCCTTTGGGAACATACCGAGTGATATTTGAATCCGTGGTTAACTGTGTCGCATGCGTTACACACGCGAGGAGAGTTCTGTAGGTTGTGCAAGTCGCTGAGTCACGCTGGAACTAGTGTAGGGCTCCATCAGCAGAGAGACGGGGTGGAAACCTCGTGTGTTGCGGTGGTCGAACTTATTCCAGATATTTAGGCGAGAAAGGCACAATTCAGAGGCGCAGAGAGCACTCGGTTAGTATTTCCCACGTCGTCTTTCAGACGAACGCGGCTTGCCTTTGCTCGTGTTGAGTAAAGGTCCCCTCCATCGATTACAGGAGCCGTGCCCGCCTAACGCCATTCCATTGCAGTCTTACAGCGCGGCTTGTATTTTATTGATTCTCTTTGCGCGAGAATTACAGATTGCATTATTTACTCAGCCGCGTGTCAGTCAATCCAGTCGACGAAGACCTCTCCCATCGCCGTGTAGATGATCATGTGTTGGTTGTTTGACCATACTTCACCACGCTCTGGTCTGTGTGGTCGGCGACGGGGGGCGGCCAGGTGAGACTGGTTTAGATATCACTCGCTCGCCACTTGACGTGCTAGCCGTGGCCGGGAGTTGAACTCATGGTGACCAGGATCATCGTGCAGTGCGCTAACCACCGTGACAGCGGCTCCACAGCCCACCGCAATATAAAATGCACGGTCACATTTGTACTGCCGAGCGGCAGTGTTAGTACGGAGCGTGAATCACGCCTTGCCTTCCACACGCAAGAGGGGACTCGTAACCCCAGACACACACACACAAAGAAGAGACGGACGCGTACATCAATCCGTTTAACGACGCCCTCTACTTTACGCATCACGAATTGTTTTTTTTTACACACGCGGGGAGCCGGTGCGGTACAATGGCTCAAATATTACATTTCCATCCCACCCCTGTCTTCCCACCACACAAGCAGCGAGGCGGACATCCTCTCTCAGCCATTAAAGAGAGGAGAGAGAGAGAGACGAGCGCGCCGTTGTGTTCATTGTTTATAGAATTGCGAGCTGTGTACAAACCCCAGCGGACAGCCCTTTGATGGCTGTGGAGCGTTTGATATTCCGCATCCGCGATGCGAGCAATGCAAATGCTGCAATACCGGCTCTCAATAAACCACAGTGTATCCGTTTGTGCTATCGTATGCCCCGTCTCGCGTATTCCTGTAAGGTTTTTTTTTATGACCGCAGAAGTATCTACGTCGAGTAATGAAGGGAGTTGGGTGGAACAGTGGCGCAGTGGTTAGCGCACTGTGCTATGAACCCGGCGTATGTGACTTCGAATCCTATTCATGGCTAAAATCAACGGTGAGTGATATCTGAACCCGGTCCTCAGGCTGCCCTTCGCCGACTTTCAATAACCAGTGTGGTGAAGTATGGTCAATCAACCCCAATGATCGACATATTCTGGGGAGCCCTTCTTGCAGCATTGTATTGACAAAAGTCTGTAAAAAAATTAACGAAAGGGATGGAACGTGTCCGATTGGGACGTCCACCGTTGAGATGGAGCACTCAAAATCAATCGGTGTTCAGCTGAGACGTGACCTCCATCCAGCAGTGGATTGACCATGGCCGATGATGATAATGCTGATGGAGCGAGGACAGCATGCAGGCGATTATTCGTTGCATTTCGTAGTAACGTGCCGTTTTCTAGTTCAGGAAAAAGAGGCTGCGTCCTGGATGCTGTTCTGAGCTTGAAAAAAAACACATCTCAATGCAATGCAAGGCTTGAATTAAAGGGCTCAGCCTAACCCTTTTTGCAGACACTGTGTACGCGTTCGCAGGCTCTGAATAGCACGCTGCAACAACCACAGGATTCATTCTTTTTCGATGAATCATTTTTTTCTTCCGTTTGTGCTCAGCCAAGCTTGAACATTTATCCACACACAGCCCCGATTCCGTTGCAGCGACTGTTGTTTAAACGCAGCGCTTTCCATAAATGGTTTCACTAAAAAATACAAAACTCTCACGGCTTCATGATGAAAACAAAAAAATGCCAGCGAAACGCCGGCGATGTCGCACGAGCCGTCCAAGCAAAGGCACGGCACACGGGCGCCTGATTGTGACGGCCGGATCGCATTGATCGCCTTGTGGCGACACCTTCATCATTTGTCAAGTCGGAGGCAATATAGGCCGCACTGCAACACATGGGGCCACACTGCAGCGCGCTCCAGGAGCCACGCTTTTTTGCACACAATGATGTATTCATGCAGTAGTGGGGGTGTTTTTTTTTTACATGGGGGGGGGGCGGGAGCGGGAGCGGTGGCGCAGCGGTTAGCGCAGTGAACTATGATTGCCGCGAGCGACATCTGACACAGTTCCCGGGCTCCCCCTCCCCAACCCACCAACCCACCCCCTCCGTGCTCCCCACTTTCACCAACTTGTTCTGACAAGGGCGATGAAGTATGGACAAACAGCCCCCCCCCCGCACTCCCCATTACCGACACGCAGTGGAGATGCTTTAATTCAGCAGTGGATTTACAAACGGCTGGAAAGTATTGTTGATTGAAGGGCGGTGCAGAAATATCCGAAAAATATACTGCCGTGTATCCATACGGAAAAATGAAGAGCAAGTGCTGCCGGGAAGCACCTATACATACACATGACCTTATTTTTAAGTAAATGAATACTCCCATTGACGACCAAGTTGAGCAGCAAATAATTAATTTTCACCGAAACTGGCTAAAGATAATATTTAACTTACAGTATTCGGATGAATCATAATAAGACAAGACTGGCCAAACAGATATTTAGATAGTATACCCTTCCAAAGACACAGGCTGCTACAGAAATGCTATCAGCGGACACATATGAAGGCTAGCACATATAAATACAAAGATCCCCCGTATAGCCCGAACAGACTGTTGGGGCAAGTGGTGTTAGCGAGCACCAATGAAGGCCGACACGGCACACGAGGGGGTGGGTGGCTAGCACAACGCCCACGTACGCACACCACACCAGTACGCGTATCATTTTTCATTGTTGTCACCAAGACAATGGGTGGAAGCAATCCGGCGAGGTGAGAACAAAGCCCCGGGTGAGACGTTGGGTGGCTCGTGAAGGCAATAGTCACTGGGTCCTGCATGAAGCTGTCTTCTTGCTGCAGGCACAAGTCCGCTGGTTGGGAGCCGTGGGCTTTCATCTCCATCCTCCTGGGAAGAGCTATATTTACTCCGCCGTGGACTTACCCGCGGAAGCGGCGGCACAGATAAACCATAATCTCCCAAAGCAAGGCATTCTCAAGCCCCGTAGGGGGGTAGGGAGGGGTGTCTCTTGGTGCGTCTCTTCCCCCGCTCCGTGCTCACAACGGTGGGGCGGCGCTGACGAAGTGCAGAGGCGCACACCCACCCACCCACCCACACACCCACCCACCCACCCACACACCCACCCACCCACCCACACACCCACCCACCCACACACCCACCCACCCACACACCCACCCACACACCCACCCACCCACACACCCACCCACACACCCACCCCCCCATCCACACACCCACCCACACACCCACCCACACACCCACCCACACACCCACCCACCCACACACCCACCCACCCACACACCCACCGACCCACACACCCACCCACACACCCACCCACACACCCACCCACCCACACACCCACCCACACACCCACCCACCCACACACCCACCCACCCACCCACACACCCACCCCCCCATCCACACACCCACCCACACACCCACCCCCCCATCCACACACCCACCCACCCACACACCCACCCACCCACACACCCACCCCCCCCATCCACACACCCACCCACCCAAATATTTCAGAGCTGTCAAATCGTTGCCACTTCAATGTAAAGTCAAGCGGCGCTGCAGCGGTTAGCGCGCTGAGCCGTGAACGAGACGAGCCGAGTTCGATTGTCAGATGCGGTTTTGATTCCCAGACGTGGTTAAGAACATTGGCAAATTATATCGATAATAAACAATTTGGTGCTACAGCCCACTCCTCTACCCTTTTTGACGAACCCAGTGTGGTGAAGTATGGTTAAAAAACAACAACAATAACAACAACCCATTACCAATGCGGCACGGGGATGAATTTCACCCATCGGTAGATAGAGATTGGGTGGAAAGAATAAATTTTATTTCACAAAGTCACACATTTTGGAAAGCAAAATTTATTGCATGTAAAATAGAATACAAAAAATCATGGTATAATATTTAATGTATATCAAATAAAATTGACATCAATTGTTAGTTGCGATTAATTTATAATTTTACGCTCATGACATACATACATACATCATCTGTCACTTCCGTCAGCTCATTAGCGAGGAAGGAGCCGAAATAATTTTTTGTATTTTAATGAGGGTCCATCTGGTTGTCACACCTGATGATGATTGCTTGTGTTGCAATCGAAACGTCGTGATTTATTTATTTCTATTATTTTATATATTTTTTTTCACCTACGTGACTTTACCGGAAGAACCAAACAGTATGGATCCTTGCAGTCACGAAAACTTCAAATCTAGAATGGTCCTCCTGTGTTTCCCTCTACAAATAGAAACACGCGTTTAGAGTATTGGGCTGCTATACATTTTCCACGTGATGATAAGCCAACTTCGTTGAGCTATCATTTATGGCCAGGTCGCTTCTGAAAAATAATTATGTAGCTCAGTTGGTATTACAGGGTGACATCGTTTTTTTTGTTAACTTCATTCGCAGTTGTCTATATTCATGCAATGCTTCTCTCAATCTCAATGTCCGTTTCTTCTCTACAACTTTTTCCACTGCACATGTCCAGCTGGTTTTGTTTTTAATCTCTTCCCCGACTATGATATATACAACAGCCATCCTAAAATATCTGGGAGGGGAAGGGGAGGGGCAGCTCTGGTCTTGAGTGAGAGACTGACCAAGGGCCGGGCTCTTTGTGAGTAGGATGAGTAATCGGCACAACTCAAATAGGAATTGGATTGATTGAGCATCTACATGTGAGCGCATCCCAAGTCGCTCGTGAGTGAGGGATTACCAACATATAGCTGGCCCTCTGTATATATTCCAGACAATGTTAGGAAGCCACTGGAGCTATGAACTTTAAATCTAGATTGAAAACTCATTTCTTTGGAACTGCTTTCGGTTATAGTTTGCTGTCCTTCCCCCGCACGTCTCATTAGCACGGTTGGCTACGTACGGTCTGAAGTACGTTCAACATACAAGGGTAGCTTGAGAAACATTGTTACTCTAATTTAAGCAAATGCTACCGAGATGCATTGTATGGTAATGATACATTTCAAATCAAGGCCACACCAAGCCAAGCCACCGTCATTCTTCAGTCTTGCGAATCAATAATCTATTTACTGTATCTCCTACGTAAAAACGATGTATCTCTATCATCTTATTTATCTCCTACATTATTTCATTGCTTCATCTCCACGGTGGTCGCCCTCTTGTGTGGACGTCACACCATAACTAGTTAGGGCGCCACGGTAGTGAGATGGTAACTACCTCGCCTGGTATGCAGAAGGACGTGGCTTCAAACCCGACCCTGACGCCTGCTGTATACTTGGAGTTTGCATGTCTCTCTCTCTCCCCGTGGTCGCGTGGATTTTTCTCTGGAACCTCCGGTTTTTTCCTCCACATTTAGAATCAACATCACGTGTTTAGAGTATTTGGCCGCAATACATTTCCACGTGATAAGCCACTCCGTTGAGCTATCATTTGTGGCCAGATCGCTTCTAAAAAAAAGAGCTATATAATTCAGTGAGCCGACCTGGTAAAATAAAAAACCTGTTTTCGTTTATTAGTTTTGACAACCGGCCGCTGTGTCCTCTCGTGACTCACCTCTTTCCATTCCGCAGGCCTTCGTCAATCCACTGCTGGATGAAGGCCTCCCAAAGTCGCGTCGATCATCGGGAATGTTTGAACATGCTTCACCGTGCTGTGTTTACGTGTCAGGGTTCTCCTCTAGATCGTTAATCGTTTAGTTCCCCGTGCCAATCCTCGTTCACAATTTACGCGCTGATCGTGGGGTTAATGGGACTGTAATTATCCAATCGGGGTTTGTTTCCTTTTTTGAATAGAGGAAGGAAGCGAGGCGTCATTCCGACATTGAAATATTTCCATTCCGTGTAAAGATCCAACAGCTGGCCCCACTTCTTTGATGGTGTCCCAGGTTATTTCCTTTGATCTTGGAGCGTTCTCCATTTTTCATGCTGTGAAAGGCAGTGGCTTCGAGTGTGACACCCAGAACCTCCTAATATCATTAATTTACTGGTATGTGTGCATGATTTGTTTTCATGTCGAGCGGTCCGTGTTACCGCCCTCCACTACTTTAATCTCCATCACGACCGCTTCAATTGACACTTTCCACACCGATCTTAGCCACGGTCAGGACTCAAACCCAGGCTCGGCACGTGTTTAAAGTTGAAAAGTGCACGTGTTTTCACTCTGTGCTGCTCATGCACGTTTGCATGCATGAGTGGATGGCTGGACGTGTGGCGCTGTACGCGTGCGATGCGTGCAGTGCCACCCCTTCCCAGATGCTCGCTCGCAGCACTTTCCCCACTCCTGACGGTCTTCGTGGACTACACTGGGGGGGAGGAGGAGTGGAGACCTTTGCCCGTATTGAATTATCTTTGTATCTTCGTGACGCGCGGCTGCAGGCGAGGCAGCACGACGCCGCGTGCAGCACGCCGGGCTCCGTGCAGCTGCTGGAGCAGCGCTTCTGCGAGCTCGGCCTTCGGGGGGAGGGCGGCCCCCTCGCCGCCGGCTCGGCGACCCCCCCAGCTCATCCGGGTGGTGGCGGCGGCGGCGGCGGCGGCGACACGGACGGCGGGGAAAGCCCCACGGGGAGCGGAGGGCCAGCCAAGATCTCGAGCCCCGATGGGGTCTCGGCGGAAAGTGACAGCAGAGCGAGCTCCGGTACGTGGGGTGAGGGGGGGGAGGCGGCGGTACGGGGGAGGGGTATGCAGGAGGGGTACGCGGGGGGGTGGGGGTGGGGGGGAGGGGTATGCGGAGCGGGGGGGGGGTACGTTGGGGGGGGGGGTCCCTGTCGCGCAGAGAGCGCGCGCGCTGTGAGGACGCGTGGACGTCTCGCGAGCGAGCGCGCATCTAATGCCGGTTGACGTGCACGAATGTCGCCGTGACTTCGGGTTGGTCATTCCGCGTGCGCGTCCCGGTGTGACCTCGCGTGTGCGTCCCGCGCGATGTCTCGGCGTGTTTCTGCCTGGCCTGGGCGCTCGCCACCTCGAGTCGATTTCAAAAGCGTTCGGAGAATAACGCGCGGTGACAACCCGAAATGGCATTGGAGAGAAAACGCCAACAACCGACCCAGTAAGAACATTGAGATCTATGCATTTAAACCAATGTGGATATTGTTATGGCACTGTTTGTGAGAATGATACGGATGTGTATAATGGTTTGCTACCTTACAGCACCGTAAGAGATGGCAACAGCTTGTAGATGTTTTCATGCAATAGTGGATTGATCATGGCTGATGATCATGATAATGATGATAGTGTCGAATTTTGTTTGTTTCAATTTTGTAAAGTGTCCTGAGATGCGATTGCATGCTATATGGATTCCAGTTGTTGCTGTCATGTTTGCCGATGGTGGCGAGATGTGAACCACCTCGCCTGGTATACATGAAGTCACGGGTTCCATCCCGACCTTGACGCCGTATATTTGGAGTTTGCATGTCTCTCTCGCTGTGGTCGTGTGGATTTTACTCTGGGTCCTTCGGGTTTTCCCCTCACATTTAGAACCAAAGTGTGTTTAGAGCATTTGACTGTGATAAATTTTCACGCGATAAACCACTTCGTTTGTCTATCATGTGTGGCCAGGTCGCTTCTTAAAAAGAGCTGTATAGGTCAGTGGGCCATACCTGGTAAAAAATAAAACGTAGTTTATTACATTTTTTGTTTAGCTTATTAAAATGTGGCTGCATTTCAAGGCGCTGGACAAATCGGGATAATCATGTTCATCCGGAGAGTTTTGTCGAACGGAGATACATATTGTTTTCATTGTCGGAAATGATGAACATAATTCTGTCGGCCCGAGGGGAAATGGAAGCGACCTTCGGGGAGCTGTGCGCATGCTTCGTAGAGACAGGGCAGTCAGTGGCAACAACAATAAAAAGAGCAAAATCCTTGAACCTGAATTTGTACAGAGAGAGAGGGGGTTTCAGTGGCGTGGACAGCCAGCAGAAGTTAATTCCAGACCGGTGAAGCATCAGCAGCTGCAGCAGAGAAATATCAACCTCCCACACAGCGATGGTTATAGCCTTGGCGGGGGCTGTGACAGAAAGTCTCCGTTGCTAGAGGAGAGAGTGCGCGGAGGGGAGTTGAGTTAGACGAGATGAGAGAGGTAGGCAGCGGTGGGTCCGTGGAGGATTTCTGAAATCGCTGTGGGTGACATCGCAGCTGCAGCGAGCTTTGGATTGGGAGCGCGGCCCCTTGTTTCACGTCTGCGAGTACGAAGTCTGGGAATCGGCAAAAAAAAAGTCTCATTTGCGGCATTGACAGAGAGTCGCGGAATTGAGGTCGTCTGTGTAATTCGTTGGTTCTTTAAGCTGCGTACGAGCGGGATTGCCTTGTTAACTCGTGAGCGAGGAGGTGCTAAACTCGTCATCGAATTTGCATGCAGATGGACACAAACGGCGAGAATCGTCGTCGTTGTTGTTCTTGTTCTTGTTGTTGTTCTTGTTGTTCTTGTTGTTGTTGTCGCTGTTGTTCTTCTTGTTGTTGTCGGTGTTGCTCTTGTTGTTGTTGTCGTTGTTCTTGTTGTTGTCGATGTTGTTCTTGTTGTTGTCGTTGTTGCTGTTCCTGTTGTTGTTCTTGTTGTTGTTGCTCCGTTTGATTGCTGCAAATTGCGAAGAGGTGCGCTGATGGGCGTTTCCACTCGAATCTGAAATATTTCAAGATATTGCAGAAAGTCTACGTGTACCTCATACTCGATGGTTAATATATTCATACGGTGTATATATGGGCAAGCGACGGGGAGTTTTCCGATTGTTGCATGGAAAATATATATATTAAAAAACGTGCATTAGTCTTATCGGATTAGCAAGCTGGAGCGTTCAGGGCTAATAACAATCTCCAATACACGGAGAATATTAATCACAGCCTCACGTATGTTCCACGTTATCGTTCTGAGAAAATAAGAGGAGAAAAGGAGGATACATGACCTTGGATTAACTAATATACATGCAAGGCATGCAAACGAAAGTGAGTTAACGTCCAATGTACAATGAATTGTACAATAGACCACACTCTACATTATGAATTGAGGTGTTTTGATTTGCCACGATATTAGAGTTGCGATTTGATTTAAGAATCAGTTATTTTGTTCACGTTTTTGTGCGTGTAATGAGCATTAGTGGCTGTAGGGACGATGTGAACCTATTACATAAACCGATATGGTAATAAACAATGACCACATTGGTTCCTAAGCACGCTATTCGATGCGTTACCCTGGACTTTCACGAATGAATAGATGCATTTTTAAACCCCCAATTTTGCTATTTAATTATGTATGAACGCCTTAGCATGTCTAATCAATATAAAAAAAAAGATTCGTGTATAATTCAAACCAATATAAGTTACAGCGTCCAGGGTCTCATATTTCGCCCATCGTCAAATCTTCCTGAATGTGATTGACATCGTCAGATCTCAAAAGCTTCGCGGGGTTGAGACTGGTTACCAGTTGGATGGGAATTTGTCCACGAAAACCGATTGCTGCATATTTGCATATGTTATGAGATAACAACACTGGCTTCACGAATCTATCTGTGCGGAGCTATGAGTGTTATCCCATGGGTATCCTTAGGGTCATTCGGTATCCTCCCTCACGCCGCACAATTAACATCGTTAAATGGAAAAAAGGTCCCAATGCAGTACTCCCCAGAAAAAAAAAGAGTCCTTGGGACACAATTAAGCTTTCGAGTGCAAAGAATGAACGTATTACTGCACGCATCATATTATTACGTGTGCTGGAGTAGTGATGGAGTCCTTCTGACGCTGAACTCAACCCACAGTGGCCAGCGTACTGAAGCATGACCAAGCAAACCTCCTCGACCGACACGCCATGGGGGAGGCCTACTCATCCACCAATGGATGTACGCATGGCTGCAGACTTATTTAATTGTTATTATTAACTCCTGCGCTCCCGCCGTACCGCGTTTCTCCAAATTCCACGTAACCGCAGGAGGCAGCTGCCAGCTTTATTGGGCAAGCGTTCGTGATGAAGGACACGGCTGTTTGTGGGTCACGGTCTGACCCCGGACCCTTCACGATGAGCAACGACGAGGACTCGATTCTGCGCCACGTTGAATCTCCCGAGACGTGATTTCCCAACGCCTCCGTGTACCTGACGTAAATGGGTGATCCGTACCTGATTGGACCAGATGTTTCGCCCCCTCCAGCTAAAGTGACCTTGAGAAGTGCAGTGAGAAGGGAGTGGTCTATGTGCCGTGATGAACACTTGGAAACGGGTGGCTGGAGTGGAAAGGGGTGACGTGCGTTTGGCAGAGCAATCGCGTGCGCAAACCACGGCTTTTGGACCGATGCTCTCGCTGCTGAATTAAAAATAGTTTGGGTTTTGTTGTGGTTGCCGCGGGCACTCGTGTATATATGTGTGTTTGTGTTTATTAATTGTGAATGCGGCTGCTTGCGTGTTCGTTATACATTGTGCCTGTTACAGAGGCGTGACTAATAGAAATCAGAATGGCTTCAGCACATTTTTTCTCACGTGAACAATAAATCAAATTCCAATTCATTTAGAACCAGGCCAGACGTTGGGGGTTGGAGCACCTCACTGCCCTGCGAAACCGGCGATCTGAGTTGGGTTCTCAGCTGCAGTCTACATCGGTGGTTGACATATAAACTGGTGCGAGGTCCGCCTCTCCCACACCGTTCACGAACCCGCCATTGACCAGGGCGGTGAAGTATGGTCAATCAACTTCCATGACTGACAGAGGGTAGAGAGGCCTTCATCCAGCAGTGGATTTAGAGACATCTGGAAATTAATATTTTGTTATTCTGAGATGAAACCTTATACAATGTGGTCTGTTCGCCTGTGACGCGGTAACTGCGTCCATGAAGAACACCACGTTATGGAATAATTTCATTATAATAACCATCGGTTCACTAATTTAATAAAAAACGTGAAAATTAGTGAAAAATGCATGTTAACGTGTTATTCGCTAAGCCACTTATTTAAATCAACAAAGCAGCACCCCGGCTTGTGTGAGGCTGTGCGTACAATCGCCTATTCCGACTCGCGCGATGTACTTCTGTTAACGAAATCGGGGTTCTATCCAATTCGCATTCGCGTTTAAAAAATAAAGGATGCGTTCCCTTCTACATTCATCGCGTTATGAAAACACGCGCTATAGCAGAAGTGACTGTGTCTGTGGCAAGTGTACATTTTATAACCACATTTTTTGTGTGTGTTTAAAGCTTCGTGGGGCCTCTAGCTGCACGTGTCCGAGTGTGAGCCAGTGCGCGTGTGGCCGCCCTTCATTAGGTGGTGCTCGCGAAGAGCAAGTGCCCGCGTGAACGTCTCTCATTGAGGCTACACGGGGGATCTTCGCCTTTGTGATGTGTTCATGGTGGGGGTGGGGGGGTGGCGCATTGGTTAACTGCGTTACGAATCCAGCCGCGGCCGACATTCGCGCGGATTATCTGAATCGGTCCTCCTCCACTATGTCACCGCATCGTCATGCGTGAGATTCCGTGTTTAATAAGCATCAGCACTGCGGAGGCGAATGTGAGCCGGCGTGGGGTTGGTCACGGCTCGCTGTTGCCGTGTCGCCCTCCTCACCACGTGTCCGCCCACGCCACTCGCCCCAACAGTCTATCGAACACTCACTGGTGGTCGACTTCGCGTGTTTTGTTTCTCACTTAGCGGCATCGGAGCACAATCGCCGGGAGGTGGTGACGCCGGCGCGTCACGCGAAGGTGCGGGTGACGTCATCACGCAGATGAAACTGCGTGACGTCACAGACACGCAGCAGCCAGCGAGCCAGCAAAAACGTGTTTCTTCATTTACAAATAATAGCGTGCTGCGTCTTGGCAAGTTGTGGCACCAATGATTGTTATCACATCGCACCACGATCCCTGGCGATCCCCGTTCAACACCCACGGCAATTGGAATCTCAAGACCCGTTGAGGGACGCTCGTGAAGATGCCCTCGGAGTCCATTCAGTCCAGTTCCGGATTGTCCCAGTAGCACAAGTAGCTACACACAGCTACTACACGTGTAGCAGCTACTACACGTGTAGCAGCTACTACACGCGTAGCAGCTACTACACGCGTAGGGCCCCGCACTTTCAAGGGCCCCGCGCTAAATGCTTTCAAGCTATCAATTCCGGTATCAGTGATTCTACACTTGCTCTATTACTATAGGACTATACCGCCTTCAACTTTTATGAACGACTGGGTGTTTAAGGTTAGCGATTTGTCGTATTAACTGGCTGTATAGCAAATGAAACAATACAATTACTTTACTATGCAAGTTACAAAATTTGTGTTTTAATATTTACGTGTTTTTTAATATTTAGGGTCCCTTTATAACATATGCTACAGGCCCCGCACTAGCTTAATTCGGCACTGATTCAGTCTCGATGGGAAAAGCAATGCGTGCGTGCCATGGGTAAATGTGTGCGTGAGAAAGTGTGTGTGTGTGGTGGATGTGTTTCAGCATTTAATTCCAGCTGTGCCAACTCGACACCCCGCGGCACGCTCGTCACGTAACCCAAACAAACACAGACCGCCACGGACTTTGCATTTTGACCCCTGACCCATATCCACAGTCAACACTTTATTCCGCGCAAGGGATTTGGGCCCAGGCAACAACGAAAAAGTCCCCGGCAAAGCGCCGAAAACTTTTGAGTGAAACCCCGGCCCGGGTCGGGAGCAGGCGGCGATCAGTTATTGTACCTTGCGTGAAGACACGGGTTTGGGCGTTTGCGATCAATGCATTTCGTAATAATTCAAAGGGTGGTTGTTTTTTTTCATCTTTCCATGGCTCGTCAAGGGATGAGACCCTTACGGTTTGTGAGAAAGTTTCATGAAAGTGACCCGCGAGCACACACACACAACAGCAAAGACAAAGATCCCCCGTGTAGCATAAACAGACTGTCGGAGCAAGTGCTGTTAGCGAGCACCTATAAAGGCTGACACGACATACGAGGGGGTGGGTGGCCAGCACCACGCCCGGCCGCCTTTGTCTCCCCAGTGGCAAAGTTTACACACCGCACTTGGTTTTAATTTGAGGCTGCGTCGACCTAGGAGACGCCCAAGACCGGTTCAGATAATCGTAACTGGTGTTGGCCGTGAACTGGAATTGAACTCGGTGTCGCCAGATTTGTTGCGCAGCGTACTAACCGCTACACTACCGCTCCCCACACACATGCGGTCACCACCTACTTAAGGGAGTGACTTGTGGCCATTCATTGAATGGAGTAGTCGGGAGGGTGGCAAGGTAAGGGCTAACTCTGCATTCACCTGATCTTGTCGTCACGTGGAATCAGGCATCTGCAAAGCATGGCAATGAACAACGGCTAAAGAACTGGCTTAGAGGACTCATGATCAAGACTGGTTTTGAGGTGGTTGAATGGCTTGTGAGTCAGATCACTAAACTGATACTGCTGTGTGCCTGGGTTCAATTACAGGTCTCTGCGTCCGAATCCAGGTTCTATTTGCCCGTGTTTTCACTGCTTTTTGTGTTTAGTTTGTTGTCCTTCACCCGCACCGCCGATGAGCACGGTTGGCTACGTACGGTGCGAAAGAAGTTCAAAATGATACGTAAATCAAGTTTTCACTGAGTAGCCAGTTGTATCAACAAAACAAACCCATCAAATACAATTCGGTCATTCCCTTAATGTGGTGTACTGCAGCTCTGTGAATTCAACATCTTGGTTTGATTGCGATACGACAAACAGTCTTTGCAGCGCATGTCAAACATGCGTCCTTAGTTGTGAGTGTACGTCAATGAAGCGACATCAGGAGAAGGTCTGCGACATGACCGTCCATGGGTTTTTCACCGACACTCCGGTTGAAGTTTCTTCATCTCACGGTGAAGCCTCTCGAGATGCCCTCTCTCGGGGCTCTCTAGTGGGCATGAAGGAGGCCTGCTCCTCCACGCTGGCTCGATGTGCAGTTCCTTCCGCCAGCGCTCGTTACGGCGCCATGGAGGAGGGAGGTTAACTACCTCGCCCCGAATGCAGGAGGTCGTGGGTTCGATCCCGAACCTGACGCCTGTGTATTATACATATATTTTTTTAGGAGTTTGCACGTTCTCCCCGTGGTCGTGTGGTTTTTCCTCGGGGTCCTCCGGGTTTTCCCTCCACATTTAGTAGAATCTATAAATTCCCACATGATGAGCTATCATTTGTGCCCAAGTCGCTTCTGAACAAAAAGCTGTGTAGTTCAGCGGGCCCCACCTGGTTAAATAAAATAAATAGTTAAAATAATTAAATAAATTGCTGGGCTGCACCTGTACAGTTAACCTGTTATTTACTTACAAATCATTTACATACAAATTTCGCTGTATAAATTTAACAAAGGAGCAGGCTTAACAAGACAAGCTGTACACATGTGTGTGCCCGTATGATTATGGTCACATTTTGCCAGGGGAATTTTCTTTTCCAATACCGGGTATTTTTAGTCACAGGTGCACTTGATTAAAATTAATTATTCCCCCTGCTGAAACCCCATATGCCCTAATCCACAGATCAGTGTAATGGCCCAGTTACCGTGACCATGCACTTGAGCAAAATCAGATTTCATGCTGTCCGCGAGAGTGGCTGACAATCACTGGGCACTCTCGCACTTATAGAAATCAACGGCATTGAATATACTGCAACAATACCGGGTTGTGTTGTACATGTGTACATGTGTAGCCCTTTTGTCCATCCACTGCTGGATTAGGCCCCTACACGCATTGCAGGTCATGGGGGGGGGGGGGGTTATTTGACTAAACCGTGGTTAGTGGAGATTGGTTTATGGTGGGTAACATAGACGTGATATCATAGTACAATACAACAATGGATTTTACTGCACTGGTGGTCGCCCATCCAAGCACTTGCCAGGCTCCCAACAGCTTAGCTTCCAAAATATGACATGATCGGGCGCATTAGGGAAGATTTGGTCGTAGGTAACTTTACAAGTTTTAAAATATCGGTTTCCTGAAAAAAGTTAACTTTCAATAATGGCAGCGGGAGGTAAACGAGGTTGCGGACCTTTATTCTCACATTACGCGTGGGATATTTAGGTTTATGTCCCAACAGTGGATTATGCAGATGTGTGTGAAACTGCCAAACTTGCTGAGCTTGAAATGGTTGTACAAGACAGCAAAGTGGATTCTTGACTCCGCTCTGTATGGAACCTTGCATATTGTCTCCTTGTGTATGTGCTTGGTTTTTTCCAGTGGTTATGACACTCCACTATGAACCGTGCCACCCAAGTTCGATTCCCGCTCACGGCCAACACCAATGACGATTATCTGAACCGGTCCTGAGCCTCCCATGGGCCGACTCAGTCTCAAATGAGGACCTGTGCCGTGCCGGCCTTCATTGGTGCTCGCCAATAACACTTTCCCCAATAGTCTATGAGGTATATACGGGGGATCTTTGTCTTTGTGGTGCTGGCCACCTAACCTTATGTCCCGTGCTGGCCTTCATAGGTGCTTGCTAACAGCACTTGCTCAAAAAGCCTATTAAGGCTATAAGGCGGATCTTTGCTTTTCAAATACTCTGGTTTTCTCTACCATGCAAAACAACCTCCTGTAAAAGAGTCTTGAGACTCAGTGAGGCTCTCATGGATGTTAAAGGGCTTTTTTTTTCCTAACGATGCTGTTAATAGAGCACTAATAGCAGAGGGAGCGAGTGCTGCTCGCTGGTGGAGATATTGGTTTTGCTGCTGGGAAATAAGTCAGTAGAGGATGTTGGTAAAAATACCCAATGAACATAGTTAGTGAAGGTCTGTTCCTGCATTAAGTTGGGGATTCTTGTTAATTCCCAATCTAAAGCTGAGTCTCTCCTTTACCTATTAGTGGGATAATTAGTCAATGCAGTTGGACCTAAGGCCGCATATCATAACAATGAATAATGTTCGTTATTTACCCAGGATAGCCTCACTGAGTTTCAAGTCTTCTTTTCCAAAAGGGTCCTGCACTGGAATGTTTGGTCAATTTCATCGGGATAAGTTTGGTTCGTTTTGTGTGGAAGGCATCCGGGGCGCCCAGAAAAATCCCGCGTACACAAGCGGGTAACACTCGAAGCTTTCACGGATAACTTTGATAATCCATGGTGGCGAGAAGGGTGGCACGATGGCGAGACGTTAACTTACATCGCCTGGTATACAAGAGGTCATCGGTTCGATCCCGATCCTGACGCCTGCATATTTGGAGTTTGCATGTTCTCCCCGTGGTCGTGTGGATTTTTCTTGGAGTCCTCCGGTGTTTCACTCCACGTTTAGAAAGATGCGTTTGGAGTATTTGGCTGCTATAAATGTCCACATGATAAGCCACTTAGTTGAGCTATGATTTGTGGCCAGGTCACTTCTGAAAAAGGGCTACATAGCTCAGTGGGACTTACCTTATGGTAATTTTTTTATATCGTTTTAATTCGTCGCATTGCTTCTATTTTATCTGGCAATCTCGCTGCCCTTGCCTCAAGCACCTGCTCATTCCCAGGCAGCCTCCCGTCCGAGTACACTATTCACTGGCCCTAGCCCTGCTTAGCTTGGGATACTTGATGAGATCGGTCGAGTTCGTGGTGATATAATCATAGGCGACTGAAGTAAAATGACATGGTCATCTCAGAAAAGCTATTGAATAATAAGGAGAATAACGATTTATTTTATGCAATGTATACAGGGTGCCCCAATAGTCTGTACAAATATGGTTGTTATATAAATTTTAACAAATCACATAGGGCGGTTCAAGGTATTGTCACCGATGTTCAAACTGACTTAATTAACATTGATGCACGCATGAATTATCTTTTTTAATTAATTTAGAACTTTAAAAAATAATGATTACAAATGTAATCGTTGAACATTAATCAACTATGTTTCATTCCAATTCTTTTACGGTTTTTGGTTGAGCCTTAAGAACGGATTTGAGGTGACCCCACAGGAAGAAGAAGAAAAATGTAAAATCATAATCATGACAGATAAAATATGAACTGCAAGAATAAAAATTAATATGTTTTAATGCCAGTGCTAAAATAAACGAAATAACCCTATGTGCCCTGACTTTTGGGCCACCCTGTATAATGTCTTACATTTCTGGTCCATCTGTCATTGCACAAGCCCCCTCAGCTGGACCGGCACGGTGAGGTGATTAGTCAATCGGGCACAGTGGGAACATCAATAATTGGACGTTTTGAAATATTCAAACTTTGTGGATTAAAATGTTTTTTTTTAAATCCACACAGCTTCCTTGCATTAAGCAGAATTCATTAACCTTTTCAGAAAGTGGGGCTAATTGGAGTTAACTGGGAATCAATTTTGAAGCTAGCGGGTGCTAAGATTGTACATTATACACAACATATAAACTGAGACAGGGCTAATTGATTTGGATAAGTACATGCCGTGCTGCACACGTGTGCACGCAAGGCGTATGTGTGCAGTGTATTACAATGTCTGTGCTAAGAGAGCTTTGGTTGTTAGCCGTGGCCCAGTAATTTAGCTCAGTTGCATTGAGAGCGCAAGTGCTCTAACCACCGCGCCACCACTCACCACTTAAAACCAGCACGTGACCTCAGCATTTGAAACCGCGTGGCTCCCCAGTGTACGCAAGAATTATGTAATTTCATGACCTTTAATTAATCCACTACCCAGTCTGGCAGACCGAGGGGTCGGTCCACTCCACTGACCGTTTCGTCTCATCCCCACCATGTTGAAGCACCGCTCTGCAGGCCACAACGCTTCTCTCTACGCTTTTTCCCCTCGCACCGTTTCATGTGAGAATCTTGTGCCGCACAGGGACAGCTGCTACTGGGGGTCCTCTTGGCTAGACTGCAGCATGATATTGGGATGGTTGTGATGAGATGTGATGTAAGGCTCTTTGAGCTGCTGGGGCATTTAAGTGCCCTTTAAATGCAAACCCTTGTGTTTAAATATTATATCCACAACCGTGCTGTTTGTTGCTGTCTGCCTCTAGGCTCGTGCTCAGCAGCCATCATTTAAATATAAACAACGGCAGCCAGGGTCGTAATCCACAATGAGCGGCCGTTTTAATAGCGTCCTCCTCTGTCCTACGCAGGGTTTTACGAGCTGAGCGACGCGGGAACGGGCTCGCTCTCCACCTCCTGCAACTCGGTGTTCAGCGACCTCGTGCCCAGCCCGTGCCTGGGGTCCGCCCGGGGTCTGCCAAGCCTGGGTCCGTCCCGGGGGTCGCCCCCCCAGGGGTCCCTGTGCCTGAGCCAAACGATCACGGAGCTGCAGGTGCCGGCGTCAGAACGGCGGCCGCTGTCCACAGGTAAGCGGTGCCCCGCGGCGCGTTGCAACCGCCTCGACAGAAAACGAACCACACGACACATCTGAGCGATTGATGGCGCCCGAAATGTCAAATTCTAAGCCGTACGTGTGATTTGTACCCTACTCCACATGCAATGGGATGCCCTTTTAGGTGACCTGAAGAGGATGGCAGAGGAAGACGTGAACGGTACCTCCACTGCCCCGGACGGGAAGGTCAGGCGCTCGGCTTCGGAGCACGGCTCCGTTCCACCGCCACCGCCGCTTTCGCCCCCCCGGCTCACCGTCCTGGACTCGGCCGAGTCGGTGGCGTCCTCTGCCAACCCAGCAATGACGCCCGACACCCGGAGCCACGTCCACGGCACCTCGGAGGACACCACCGAGCGACTCGACGGATTCATCCGGGACCTGATCGAGCGCCGGGGCGACGGGCGCCGGTTCAAGTCTCCCGGCAAAGCTCGTCCGATATCGACGACCACGTCCATCAACGGCGCTGACCGCCACCTCCGGCATGGCAAAGCGCAGCAGTCCGGCGCAGCGAGTGTGCGCAGCGATGCCGCTCTGCCCATTGCGAAGCAGCAGCCGCCGACGCAGGAGGCGACGCGCGCCGCCCCGTGCGACGACGGCGCGGGCGACGATCGGCGACCGGGCGGCAGCGGCGCAGCCGAGGCAGTCGAAGGCTCGCTCAAGGAACCGAGGGCTCACGTCACAGATGCGATGAAGGTCGGCTGCCTGGCCGCTCCCTTGCCGCCGCTGCCGCCGCCGCCGCCTCCCGTGATGATGGCGATCCCCGAAGAGCAGCAGCCCCCTAAGGCGGAAAAGATTGTCAAGTTCGCCAAAACGAGCCGCTGCAGGGAGCCCAGCGGGAGGGCCGAGCCGCACTTGAACTCTGAACCCCGGCCGGACGAGGGGAAGGGAGGCAGGCAGGCGCCCGCCAAGCGCTGCCGTTTCAGCGAGGATGTGGAGATCATCCGTGACGCCGGCGGGCAGAGGGCGACAGCGGCGGCGGCGGCGGCGACAGTGGCGGGTGGCAAGGCGTGCCGCTCGCAGTCGGACAACAGCATCGTGGGGCGACATGGGCGCAGGACGCTGCCGGCAGGAGAAGCGTCCGGTAGGAGGAAGGACGTCGCAGCCACGGCGTCCGGAGCGACGGCTGTGGCTGCTGCAGCTTCCACGACCGCTGCGCCGCCCTTGACGGGGACTCCGCAGGTTCAGCAGCGGCAGCGGAGGCTGAGCTCGCACAGGCGCTGGCGGTCGACGGTGGAAATCTGTCAGGGGGCGGCGGAGAGGGGCCTCGGGCTGCCCTCGCCCGCCACGGCCGCCCAGCCGCAGTGGTCAGGCCATGCTGCCGTGGGGCAGGTGGCAACGGCGGTGGCGGCGGCGCAGAGACCGGCGACCACGGGAGGGCAAGCCGGTGGCTATGGCACGGCCGGTCGGGCGGGCGTCCGTCGAGCATCGCGCCGGGATGCCGTCTGGCTGCAACAGCAGCAATCGGCAACTCGGCCATTTTCAGCCACAATGGGGGCGGCACGGAGGCCGATGCCGGTGATGGTGCCAGTAGCGCCGGCGGCGCTGGTGGGCGGAGGAGCACTGCACGGATCGCAGCGCCTCGTCGAAAGCGACTCGGAGTACTCAGCTGAGTGCGAGTCGCTCTTCCGCACCAGGTGAGTAAGCGCATCGCTTGGCCCTCTGGTAATCTCGGGCACCATGGGGGCGAGATGTTAACTACCTCACCCGGTATACAGGAGGTCGTGGGTTTGATCCTGACCCTGACGCCTGCTTATTTGGAATTTGCGTGTTTCTCTCTCCGTGGTGGCATGGTATTTTCTCTGGGTACGTGTGTGTGTGTGTACGTGTGTGAGCAAGTGCGTCTGTGTGCGTGTGGTGGGGAGCGGTCTCCAGTTTTTCCCTCCACATTTAGAAACATACATTTGGAGTATTTGGCTGCTGTAAATTTCCATGTGATAAGCAACTTCGTTGAGCTATATAGCTCACTGGGCATTGTAAAAACAAGTTGTTTTTTTGCTATGAAGCATAATTGGCCAAAAATATAGCCTTTTGCATAGATTTACCTGTTTATGGCAATCCGTATTATTTTATTATTTCTATTATTTTTCTATCTACGTGGCTTTACCGAAAGAACCATAGAATATGAATTTCTGCAGTCACGAAAGCTTTAAGTCAAGATTTATGGCAATATTTTTGATGAATATTATTTGTCCTGCTCGGGCAACAGTAGAGATTAATTATTGAACATTTCTTAAATTGCTACCTCTTTCTCGGGGGCGTGAGATTGAAGTTTAAATTGAGGGTTCATATTGAGCGGCCAAAATTGAGGGTCCATATTGAGCGGCCAAAATGGGACCCATGAGGGCTGTTTATTAGGGGGAGCGCGGCATGTGGCTCGATTTCTCCATCCAAATGTTGTGGTGGGCAGCTGCTATCTGCCCTCTGCCCCCAGTGTTTCGTAACCAAGACCTCTTTTTACGAGAAAAGTAACCTGATTGTTTAATTTCATTATAGGTACAGTTGTTTATAGTCGACTGTTTCCTCAATCGTAGGACGAGCCAATTGGAATGAAACAAGTATGAACTCATGAAGGTATCAACACTTTTGTATGAAAGGATGTAGTCTACATGAGGTTATACTTGGTTGTGCATTGAATAATAGGGATTGCAAGGGCGAACTGGGAAACATAAATTTTAATTGCACAAAAATAGACAGGAAGGGGCAAGGAAATACAGTGCAAACGCGATTTGTGCGAAACTAAATGAGGGAAGTTCCGGAAAGAGCAGCACGGAAGGCTACATACGGTACGAAACAAGTTCAAAATAGATACGTAAATATAGTTACGTTGCTGAAACTGTTTTATTGCATTTTCTGATCGGTTTACACAAAATATATGGTGCGGACCGCCACGATAGATCTGATAAGCAAGCTTTAAACTAAGTGAACATTTATAATGAGTACCAAAAGGAATGTTCATCCCTTTTTCGCGATGGAGTGTGTCGATCTGCACTTGGTCTGAGTATTGGTTGAAATGAGTTAAAGCACTCGTGCTTGGGGGCAGAGCAGTGGTGCAGTGATTAGCGCAATGCGCTATGAACCCGGCGACCCGAGTTTGATTTCTGGCCACAACTATAACATCATTGCCCAGTGTGCACCGGCCATCTGGAACTCTCTCCCACTGCACGTATGGAGCATCCAAGCACCCCAAAGGTTCGCCCGTGCCCATCCAGGCCCCGTCCAGGGTCCGTCCAGGCCCTCACCCTTCCAGGCCTTCACCCGCGCTGTAAAAATAAGCTCTTACAATAACACAATAGTTACATATACGGAATGGCATTATCGGTTTACTTGCCAATGAGAAGGAAACGTTAAGACTGCTTATTTTTATTCTTGGTTCTTTCGGTAAAGTCACGTAGAAGGGAAACAATAAAATAATAAAAATATAAAACAATAAAATTCTCACGACGTTTTGACGTCGTGAGAATTTTATTGTGCTCACGCCGCGCGATAGATACACAAAGCCTCGTTTTAACAGTCAACCCATTGGTCAAAAGCGTCATTTGGCGAATTCACTGCCAATGAAGGCCGCTTGTGTTGTGGCCGCAATGTCGTGATTTTTGTTATTATTTTTTTTACCCACGTGACTTTACACAATAGAACCAATGAGTATGAATCCTTGCAGTCACGAAAGCTTTAAATCTAGAATTGAATTCACTACGACTGAACAACACACTGTTAGTTATTTAAAATTAGGGTGCTATTCTTTTCAGAAGGCTATATTTACATGAAACATCATTCTTGCCAAGACTGTCTACTTGTATTTGAAGGCCTCTCGTCACACCATCACCATAACGTACGGTCTCGTGAAGCCACGATCTATCTCGTTCCTGTTCATGAAGTGTGTGTATGTTGAACTTATTTTGCACCGTACGTAGCCAACCGTGCTAATGGGAGGTGCGGCGGAAGGACAACAACCTAAACACGAAAAGCAGTTATAAAGAAATTAGTTTTCAATTTAGATTGTTTAAATGCATAGCTCCAATGGCTTCCTAATATCGGAAGGAAGAGCGTTCCAGACGGCCGCAGAAGCTCGCGATGCGGTCACCGTCTTTGTTTGATGGCCAGCCAAAAAAATAAATATCTGACAGCTCCTTATCTGCAGGAGTCATCCTCACTGTCAGCGCTCGAGTCTACTGTCCATTGTACGACCTCTTGATGTGTCCTGCCCATGCTCACTTATTTCCACTTTTTCAGTCATTCCACAGTAGTTCTTACGAGATCTGTTACGTTCTGAAATGGTCCTGTTCAGAACATACCACATTGTTTACATTACCAATAGGTGGAGCGGTGGCGCAGTGGTTAATGCACTGCTCTATGAACCCGTTGACCTGAGTTCTATTTTCGGCACATGGCTAACATCAGTGGCGAGTGATATACGAACCGATTCTGGGCTTCCAGGCTTCTCCGAGCCACACTCTCGTTAGCATGGTGAAGTATGTTCGAACAGCTCACGTGACCAACACGGCATGGAAGAATCCTTCATTAAGCAGTGGATTGATAGAGGCTCTTGTGTAGACTAAAACGAGAGATACGTCCAATCCTGATCTTCTTTGAGTGAAACTTAAGAATATCACAAACCCCCCTTTCATCTAACGATAAAGAAAATATTATCAGAGGACCCGGTCAGAGATATGGAACCTCAGAAAGTTGTTCTACCACGAGCCACTTCCCACTCGAATGAACCTTTCTCACAACTCCTAACAGATTCTGATAAGAATAAACATTTTAATTACGAGTCCGAGTTATATCGACGGGATCGCCTTTTGGCGTTCTCTGATCTAGCACTGGTGAGACAAGACTAGAAAGAAGGCTGTCTCTGGTGTAGACCAATCAGTTTAAAATACAATGCATATATTAGAGCATTTTTGTTTGCATGTTTTGCCACAAGACTCGATTCGTTGAAGTAGGTATCTATTTGGTGTTTGAACATCTTAACACATGTTTTATTGGCCAAAAGGGTGAAGCCTATTCTTATTTTCTGAGACCGAGTTAATTTAAATCAACTCAACTCTGCCCTTAGTCTCACCTCCACGTGCAAACGCAGCCGTGTAAGGAGAGTAGACACTCTGCCCTTGCGATAGACGGTCACAGCTCGCTTGGCACTGAACCGTGAAGAATCAATTTAAACCACGACTCCCAACTCGCATCCCGGTCATCCTCGCTACTGGTGACTTTTGGCTAACCATCAAAGAGAGACGGTGACCGCATCGGTTCGTATATCACTCGCCACTGATGTTAGCCATGTGCCGAATATAGAATTCAGGTCAACGGGTTCACAGAGCAGTGCACTAACCACTGCGCCACCGCTCCACCTATTGGTTAGGTAAACAATGTGGTATGTTCTGAAGAGGATCATTTCAGAACGTAGCAGATCTCGTAAGAACTACTGTGGAATGACTGAAAAAGGGAAATTCGTGGGCATGGGCAGGACACATCACGAGGTCGTACAATGGACAATAGACTCGAGCGCTGACAATGAGGAGGACTCCTGCAGATAAGGAGCATGAGATTTTTTTTTAGCTGGCCATCAAATAAAGACGATCACCGCATCGCGTGCTTTCAAATGCGCTTCTGCGACCGTCTGGAACCCTCTTCCTTCAGATATTTGGAAGCCACTGGGAGCTACCCACTTTAAAATCTAAATTGAAAACGAATTTCTTTAGAACTACTTTTTGTGCGTTAGTTTGTTGTCCTTCAACACACGTACACGTATATACATCCCCGCTCCGTCCCCCATCTCCTATCCCCGCAGCTTCGGAGCCACGGGCTCGAGTGACGACGACGACGATGACGACGACCGTGACGAGGAAGACACGGACTGCGACGCGGACGACGCGGAAGTTGCCCGTGGTGGCGGCGTCGACACCGTGGGCCCGGCGGACGTCGCCGAAGGGGGCGGCCGCGCGGAGCCCGCCCTCGCCGGCTCCACCGCCACCTCCTCCTCCATCTCCTCCTCCTCCTTCTTCTCATCCTCTTCGTCGTCGTCGTCAGACGGACCCCGCGCCGGCGGCCTCGTGTGGCCCACGTACCGCCAGGGCTGCGGCGGGAGGCTCGGCGGGGGCCCTCCGGGGCCGTCCGGGCAGGGCCCGCAGGCGACGGCCGCGACCGCGGCCGCCACTGCATCGGCGGCCGCGGCGGCTGCGGCGGCCGCGGCGGCGGCGGCGGCGGCCGAGGGCTGCGTCCCCCAGGCTCAGATCTGCCGCATCAAAGCGTCGCACGCGCTCAAGAAGAAGATCCTGCGCTGCCGCTCGGGGTCGCTGAAGCTCATGACCACGGTGTGAGAGTGACGGCGTGTGCGGAGTTCCCGGTCGCAGTGGTCGGCCTCACCACTGAGCGCCCGACGGCCCCGTGCACGGCTCTTGCCCGTCCAAGCGCCGTCCAGGCTCGCTCCTGCTTAGCCTGCGAGATTCAATCGGAAACGGGCGCGTTCCCGGGGTGATTTGGCCACAAGTTCTAAACAGGGACCCGCGACGACCCGAGGCTTAGGTTTAGCCAGGTCCGTCAGTCCAGGTCGGCGAGCCGAAGTCTATTTCTGCACCCTTTGTGCCGCATTGTAGAGTTCGTCCCTCGCTATGATTTAGTTGCGTGCCACCTACTCTGGTCCACACAGCGTCCCGGAAAATATTCAGTGAGAAATTAAACATGGCTTCCTCCCTCCCTCCCCACCACCATTTTCCTCCCAACTGCTTTGTCCTCTCTTGAGCTAGTTCCCCGTTGCCCTTACCATGATTCTTCTCGTCTCTGCCGCCCCTCTAGAGAGGCCCTTCTAAACCCTTGTCAATCCTTCCATCGTTTGCACGGCCAGCTTCCCATACCCGAGCTCTGACCCAAACTCTTTCCTGTCTGTGGTCCAGTGGTAGATTCCCATCCTCAAACCGAGGCCCTTCGTAACGCCATCGTATTCCCCATAGATTTGCTTCAATACAATGCTGTCCATTGTAATTCCCCATACTTTTTCTGCAGAGCAGGTCTCTCCGAAATTATCGTGAATACTTAAATGATTATTTACGTGTTTATTATTTAAGTGCGTCTGATTAGCACGGTTGGCTACATACGGTGTGAAAGAAGTTCAACATACATGCATACGTTATTATGCGAACATATAACCTGTCTCCCTGTACCCTTTCCCTGTACCCTCACGCTAACCCTCGAAATCTTCTCCAGATGCAGTTCGCTGAACGCTATCTCCATCCCTTCTCACCTTCGATTATTCTCTCTTGATCACGGCCGCCCGTAATCCCACCTGAACCCTGCCACCAATCTTCAAGTTGCATCTCGCTACGGCTCTGAACTCCCGACCCTTGCCAACTCCATCCTCCTCGCCAGATCCAGTTCCCTTCTACCCACGCCCCGACCCCAAGCCTCGAGCCAGGGCCGAGTGTGGGAGGTGGCTCGAGAGGCAGGAATCTCTTTGTTTGCGAGGGAAGCGGAGCGCCAAGGCAGCGGCGTGGAGGTGCAGGGACGGAGGGAGTCTCGTGGGAATCGGGAGGTGAAGGGGGTTACATTTTGCCCTCCGTGGTGATGAAAGTAAGGAGGCCAGGCAAAGACAGAGGGGTGAGGTGGGGGGGGGCAGAGAGCGTAATTTTACATCTGAGAACATCTCTCACGAGTTAATTGCCTTGCTTTGCCATAACTCACGCACGCTCGCCGTTGCGCCTGCCGGTGAGTGATCATCTTTTGACAGTGCGGTTCGCGCTCGGTTCTGTGAACGCTCATTCAAATGTAGAACGTTCATCCACCACATCCCCCCCCTCCCCACCACCACCCCCGCCCATGCTATAAAGCTTGCAAGCACTTTACACACATATACACGCTCTGGAAGTGAAGCTAAATAAATAAATTAGTGTGACCTTTCAGGGCGATGGAATGTTGACCCCCCCCTCCCACCCCCATTTTTCTCCAGCTCTGCGCAGATGTACCCCCAAATCCCCTGGTGGATGTAGCACACGGCAAAGCAGAAAATGAAAAGGGAAATCTAAAATGACGCGGACGGAGAGAAAATACACGGGAACCGATCTCTCTCTCTTTGGCCCATGACCCTGCGTTGCTGCGACTGGCACGTGATTATATACACTCGGCTCTGGTGTGTGTGTGTGCGCGCCGTGTAAAAAAAACGCGTTACGCTTCATGAGTTGTGACGGTCCTCGTATTGGGCGGCTCGGCGGATGAATGAGCGGCTCGCGGATTGGAAAGGTTGCGAGTTCAAATCCCGGTTTCAGGGCCACTTGACCCATCATCGCACGGGCGGGAGGGTCCATAAAATACGGTAACACTTCGTGGGAAAGTCCACAGCGATTGCCCTCTGGATAGACTTCCCCCCGCCAAAGGAAGGAGGAATTTCCACCACTGGCCCAGGGCTGGAAACGGGATATAAGCACCGATGCGTCAATTCTCATTTTGAGCAAGAACTCACGTTCACTTCATCCGCTTTTGACCATTGACTTTGTTTTTTATTATGATTATTATTATTATTGAGACTGGCACCGTGGTGATGTACACCGCGCCTGGCATACGTTGCTCCGCGTAAACGCGCTTGCTGCTTTCCGTGAAGTTGTCACGGGCGGTGCTCGTGGGCGGCAAGAAAGCTCGTTGCATTGTTCGCGTGTGCCGACTTCACGACGGACGGGTCTTGCAGTCGAGGCCTTTTTTTTGGCACTTAAATAAATAAACGAATGCCGGGTTTTCCAGCCGCCGCCCGTGTCTGGCGAGGTCGTTGCCACGTGCGGCGGGCACACAATCGCACGTGTGGTTGGCGCAAATCGCACGTTTGCCGCGTGCTCGGCTTGACGTGAATACGTGATTATTATTATTTTTTTTATTTTTTGACTTAATTTATTTACAACAAAAATTAGGGCAGATAAAACGCTTGTAGGTGTAAACACGGCCTCGGGCGGATGAAACCTGCCCTGGGTGGGCTTGGCTTAGGAAACAATGATTGCTGATGTGCCATTATTAGGATATGTCAGCGCCTTGGAAACGATTTGGAGATTCATGTGGCAAGTGGCCATGGAGTCCTCACGTTCAGTAGCCAAGGGTGCCCGCAGTGCTTTCTAGCTATCAAGTGTACAGGCGGTGCAACTGCACCGGCGGCGGGGGGGGGGGGGGGAGGCTACGTCACTGCTTGCACCAGGGCCATGCTCACCACGCTACTACCTTCCGATATTAGTAAGCCGCTGGAGCTATGCACTTTTAAATCAGCCAGATTGAAAACTCATTTTTTTCTTACTACTTTTTGTGTTCAGACCGTTGTCCTTCCGCCGCACCTCCGATTAGCACGCTTGGCTACGTGCGGCGCGAAAGAAGCCCAACATGCATAGAAACCTGGGTTCGCGTGGCACGTATTATTGCCGTGGACTGCGTTCGCTCGCCGCTCCAGTACTGCGTCTGCCATCGCCAGCGAGCAGCACACGAAAGGAACGACCTCCGCAGGCCGGGACTTTGCGTCGACGTGGTGAAGGGTACACGTCAACTGCGAGCAGCTGATGTCGTCAAGGAGCATCAACCATCATCACGCGAGATCCGGTGGTCATCCTCGCAGCAGCCGCAGCAACAGCAGCAACAGCAGCAACAGCGGCGGCGTTTGACCGGCCATCGACAAAACAGACGGTCACCGCATCGCGCGCTTTCAGACGCGTTTCCGCGGCCGTCTGGAACGCTCTTCCTTCCGATGTCAGGAAGCCACTGGGGCGATGCACTTTTAAATCATCGTCGAGATTGATAACTCATTTCTGTAGACCTGCATTTTTGCGTTTAGTTTGCCGTCCTTCCCCCTGCACCTCCTATTAGCGTGGTTGGTCACGTCCGGTGGCGAAAGAAGTTCAACGCACACACAAACACACATCTTTGCAACCTTCTGCGGAGAGAATAGGAAACAAAGCAAACTCGCTCCATACAGACGGATGACGATGCTCGTCATGTATCGCTGGGGTACAGAATCGTTGAGCTCGTAAGCGGCTGCGCGCCCCGGCCTCGCTGGACAGCGCCCGCGTCGCTTGGATGCGCGAGGAGGTTTTTCATTCGGCGCATCCCTCCCGCAAGCGGCGAGCGGTGTGGAGACGGAGCAGACATCCACCGGTGGAGTGCGGCCTCTGTGACCACCCCCCACCCCATCCCCTTTCGCGTGAGCACAACGCAGCTGTCTCCGCCGTCTGCGTGACGGCTGTTGGTGCTGTTGGTGTTGCGTCTGGGTGGGAATTCCGCGATCCGCGTGCCGCTTGTTTGTTACTGGCCTTCGTTTCCATGCTCCGCTAATTACGCGCGTTTCCGTACGTTTACACTTAATTGCATGGATTTAAGTGTTTGTTTTATTCCCATTGTGTGTGCTTGTTGGTCACGGTATGCAGCAATGCTGTTGCTAATGCTGCAGTTGCACAGTTTGTTTTGTACTGGGCCAGTGTTTTGTTTGTGTCTTTTGTCTGTTGAGTTTCCGTACCTGGGCAATGTGCTTATGACCTGTGCTGGTTTGGCAATGGAGATTTTACTTAGTTGAGCAGCGTTATCCTTTTTTTATCTGCTGCCTCAACTCTGCATGGAAGCTGCCTGGTCTATCGCTCCACATGAAGCTCCGGGTCTTCTCGATCACAGTGATGCCCCTCCCTTGCTCTACGCTTGCGAAACGTGGAACCCTCTAAATGAACATCAGCGCCGGTTCAAACCATTCAGGCTGGCCTGCCTATGATCCATCCTACTGTAGGTTTAACAATCCTGGATTTTACGAGGATTTCACAGATCTTTTAAAGGTCTCGACACAGTTCCATCAGTAAGCTCCCCTGGCAGGCGAGGCTGCGTTGGCAGTGTCATGTAACCAGCATGCTCAGCGAACGCTTACCCAAGCACCTTCTGTTTGATTGGATGGAGGGGGGGGGGGATAAATGGGCTCGGCATGAGCTGGAGAAAAGATGTGGTACATACTTCTCAATGGCTGATACCAGCAGTGTAAAGATCGGCCTCTGTAGAGGAGGCTCGTGAAGGATGCTACTTGGAAGTTGGAGGCAGTCGCCCTCCAGCAACAACGGAGGGTGGATGAGCGACGCTCGCAACAACGAGCGGAGCGGGGAACACGTTGAGTCCGCATGCCTGTCAAACCATCACGGTTCACGACCCCGTATTCTTGTACAAGGGAAATTGATTTTCAGATTCATACGGTGTACAGCCGTTGCAATACTGGAAATACAAAAATTGTCTATTTGTTTGTGTTTCTCTCTAGTGATGGGACTTTGTAGGATGAACGTTGAGATTTATAAGGGCACGGGGTGACCAATAAGGTCTGAATTGGTCTGTAATTAGGTAGCCACTGATGAGGGGTTGACAGGTATGAGACCGTGGTCTGTTCCGTGACCTTCCAGCGAGCCTTTGACACTTCACGTACCCTTCAAGTGCACCTAGCTTGGCACGAGTGCTGTGGTGATGCCATCACCACTTCGGGGCGAATGGCGGTTGCTGTTAGAGCAATAGTAGTAGTGTATGTTTTGGGGGAGAGGCGGCAAGGCGGTTAGTGATTGGCGATACAAAGAAAAGTGACCCGGGTTTGATTCCTAGCCATAAACAACGATCGTTGGAAATTGGAATCTGTACCTGGTCACGACTTCTCCTCGGTCAACTCAGCCTAAAATGTACAGTATACCGTGTGGTGTGTGTGCGAACCGGGTTGGTTTCCGGCCACACCACCCTCTCGTGAGCTGTGCTGGCCTTAACATGTGCTCGCTACCAGCACTTGCCTCAACAGTCTGTAAGGCTATATTGAGATCTTTATATTTGTTTGCACATGTGTACGTATTATGCGGTTAATATGTGTGTGTGAGAGCGAGAAATGCAGAGTGCTCATATTCCTGTTCGTCAGTGAAGGGTGCAGCAGTGAGCTGTTGATATAAAAATGAGCACACGTGCAGCAGATGTGTCAACACTGGTGCATGGGAGAGACAAAGGATGGCCATGGGTGGGATAACGGTGCTAGCTCCTCTGCCAACTTCACGTGCCGTGCCAGATGAAACGGTTGCTTGCTAACAACCCCGGCCCTCCCGCAAGAATATTCAACTTTTTGTATTTTATTTTAACAGGCAAGGCCCACTGAGCTATATAACTCGTTCTTAGAAGCGACCTTGCCACAAATGATAGCTCAACGAAGTGGCTTATCATGTGGAAATTTATAGCAGCCAAATATTCGCAACGCATGTTGATTCTGTATGTGGAAGGAAAACCCGGAGGATGCGGAGAAAAATCCACGCGACCACAGGGAGAACACGCAAACTCCAAATATACAACAGGCGACAGGGTCGGGTTCGAACCCACGACCTACTGTATACCGGGCGAGGTAGTTAACATCTCGCCACCGTGCCGCCGAATATTTTATTCGTGCGAGCGTAAAAAAACTTAACAAAACATTCAACCTTGCAATCCTAAATCAGTGGCCAGGGTCTCGTGGGTATTTCAACTTGGATCACAACCCTAGCGGGCTGTTGTTGAGCTGCTTGCCTGCCTTCAACTTTCCTGGGTTCCGGCCACTGGCGCGCAATAGCGTAGCATGACCTTACTTTAAAGGGTGAAGTGGGAGGTGGGGGGGTGGAGAATATTTTAAAACGGTGTAAACGCGAAACACAACCAAGAACGACGAAACGATCAGCAATTTACCTATCACGCACTCTGCTCCGGCTCTTCTTCGCCCTCGCTGTGGACACACGAGGAAGATTTCTGCGACGTCCGTCACATAATTGTAACGTCATCATTTAGAAGGGTTTGGTGGTGGGATTGGTGGTGGGCGGTTGGTGCCGGCGGCTGAGTTGTCAGCCAGCAGGAGGGGGTAGTGGGGATCTCAGCTCCCTCCTTCAGTCATTCTCCCCCCCCCCGCCCCGATCCCGACGCTACGGGGCTGCTGCTGAGCGGCCTCCTGGTACCACCTTTCTGCGTGGCGTCCAGTCCCGGTTGCGTTGGTCGCGCTCCGACCGTGTGCGTGGTTTTTGTTGTTGTTGTTGTTGCGAAACGGCGCTCTCTGTGTGCGGAATCGCGAGTTGTTGTGCGGTCTCCCGCTGTCTTCGTGCTTCGCTCCCCACCCACCCCCCCCACTAATTTGACTTGGCTCGCGAACAGACTGTTGCAAATTGGCGGAAAGTGGCGGAATGGAATGAATGGCCCACATGGCCCATATTTGCGCGACCCTTACCAAGTCGACCAATGGTAAGGCTGTCTGCTGTGTACGCGGGGCATGGATTTCAGCGGATTTGAATTGCATGGAACGGCATGAGATGCTGTTGTGACTCCAACTACGTGGACTCCATAGCTGTGTTTTGTTGTCACGGGCAGTTTCTGGTGCCGAGTGCGAGTTTACTTTGATTTGTGGAGGTGCTTTAATGAAGACTCCAGATTCCGGTTAATTCCATTCCAGATTTTGAATACTTTATCACCATACGTGGTCGCCAGTCCCAATCGAGATTTACATAGAATTTCAGCAGCGTCACAAGTATACCTACTGACTGATTTATACAGGACTTGGCCAATATTTCAACCTTTTAGTGGACTATGCTGTCCCGCTGACCTGGAGTCTGGTAATGCCACGGCCTTTTAAATAATTTTGTACAAAAAACATAAAAAAAATGTATGCATGATTACAAAGTGTATGAATTGCAGACACATTTTTTTCCATTTTTAATGTCGCTATTTTCTTCGACGCTAATATTTCTTCATGTCAACATAATGGATACATCGTTCATCCGTGGTCTGCGTATTATATGCTCATGTCGCGCTGTGTGAATGTCACTTGCATATACGAATGTACCCCATTGCCACGCGGTGAGTTACCACTGTTACAACGCTTTACATAGAGAAGCACATTTCACGTACGAGAATGTTGGTAACACCGTGGATGGTGGAGTTGCGCGATCGATGATCGATGGCGTATTTGACAGAAATGCTATGATATACACGGTAGTTTTTAATCTTAATGGAATGGTCATAATGTCATGCTTGTCTGCGTCAATGGCGCGCGTTCTCATGTCGGTGAAATGCTTGTGTTTAAGGTTGGCGTAAATGCGGTAGATTTCCAAATGACTGTGTCTTCATTTAGCCCATGTATTTCTTTTTATTTGTAAAGAGTCATAGCCATTAAAATGTGCAACGGAAATCTCCCTGGCTTAGGAATTGGTTGAGAGATTTCAAATAAAAAAGAGAGATCGTCTTTGTGTGATTTTGTGATTGTGTGTGTGTGCGCGCGCGTGTGTTTCAATTATACGCTTGTACCATTCTATTGAGTGTATAGGGCTAGGTTGTGGGGAGTGGTAGTGTAGCGGTTAGCGCTACGCTGCACTATGAACCCGGACAGCCTAGTTCGATTCCCGCTCACGGCCAACACCAGTGACTATTATCTGAACTGGTTCTGGGCTTCCCCTAGGTTGACTCAACCTCAAATGAGTACGGTACCTAAACATCGCTACTGGGGAGACAAAGTCGGCCGGGCGTGGTGCTGGCCACCCACCCACCCACTCGCGTGCCGTGCCGTCCTTCATAGGTGCTCGCGAACAGCACTTGTCCTAACAGTCTGTTAAAGGCTATAAGGTGGATTTTTGTCTCTGTGTGTCGTGTTCGTACGCATACTCAATCAATACCGTGCCCAGTTACGAACATATGCATTTGCTTTTTTTTTATTTAAACGAGAACCCACCTGGCTAGACATTCTGGTTGTGGCCGTACACGCGCTCAGATTTAAAACCCACTCCGTGCCTGCCCTCTCTGAGGATCGCAACCCCGCAAATGTGTGCGTGCGTATCGGCCATAAAATATTCACCAAATGCTTGATGGATCAAACATAGGTTGCTCCTTCAAGCATCCAACACACGTATATCCGTATACATTAATGTGATTTTTTTCCACGTAGTTTCGAGTGGGGTTTTTTTGTGCACGCAATTATATTGTTGAGAAGTAAGTGATTCCTTTAAAGACCAAACATCATTGCAAACGTGAGGCAGCCGGGCCAATGGTGCATTAGTAATTCATTTCATTCGTCTTATCTTGGTCATCGCGCACGATGCAGATCCTCTCTCTGTGCTGGAACCGCAGTGAGAACCAAGAGTCCCTGCTTATGCTGCTGCTGCATCAGCATTTATTATCCATCACCATCACATTCACATTCAGAGCACGTCCGCGTATTGTGTTGAGCGCTCTGCGTTGCGCTGCCTGTGTGCTGCAGCTTTTTGCTGAAGAAGGGCTGTTGGCTAAAACGTCAAACGGGTTAATTTTTGGTCGTTTAAAAAAAACATCATACGTAATATCATGTATATGCAATTGACATTGTATACGTAGTTATTACACCAGATGTACATATTTATTGAGAATTACTACATTATGGGGGGGGGGGGGGGGGGAATCACAGGAATCAATTGTCATCATTGTTCGCATTGTCTTAATCATGGTGTCCGCAGCAATTCTCAATGCACAGCCTCCAGGCTTTGCCAAATAACGGGAGGGCCCGATACACAACCTCACCAGCTTTCAGTCTTGTGCATTTGATTTTTTTTGTAAATATTAATTGTACATATTCCGCGCTCACAAGCACGTTTGCGGATTTTGTTTGTTGAGGGCTTGTTTAATTCTTGTCTAATTCTTGTCTAATTCTTGTCCAATTCTTGTCCAATTCTTGTCCAATTCTTGTCTAATTCTTGTCTAATTCTTGCGGGGCCACAATCTGCTGAGACGTTGCTTTGTGCGTGTGCGCGAGACAACCCCTCCCATCACCGTCAGTTGCCACCAAATGACGCGAGAGAGAGGGAAAGAAAACACCGCACCCCCAGCAGTCACCAGGGGATGGTGGTGACTACCACTCAAGGCCGTTACAAATCGGAGGAAGCACTCAAAACAGTTCCACACCACCCACTGCTTCTATTTATTGCATAGCCCACTCCCCATCACCCCCGCACCTTCAATTATTATACGCCTTACACATCGCGTTACAAAGGTTATTCCCGATAAACAACAAATTGAGATTGAAACCAACAATAACAAACACCCCAACTATATCTCGCAGGGGAATTTTGACAACTTTACTCAAATCCAAGAACGTGCACGCCGCAGATGTCGTTTGCGATCCATTTCACGGTGTGTCCTGCTTTCAGATCACGCTCGATGTGCCATCAGAGCGGGTCGTGTTTCATCCGCACGGCGCGTGTGGGTGCATTACATCACCTCGTAATGCCAGACGCAATGCAGAAATCACATCTTCCCTTCAGCACCCCCCCCCCCCACACACTCCGATTTCCTCCAGCCCCTCGCACCCCCCACTGTCAGCCCTTCTCTCCACACACTGCAGTCACCAGCTGTGAACTGTGCAAAAGAGTGTCAGCCCTAACCATGACTGATCGTCCTTGGAATGTCTTCACACATTTAACCCAATATCCATTTTCCTCTTCCTATGCCGGGGATTAATTCAACTGGAAGCTGAAAATTTCCCTTTTGTCGAGCGATTTCCCCCCCCCCACCCTCTGCTTAATTTGCCCGTTGATGCATTGGAGGAGCGCCATTAAACCGGTACGTGGAGGTCACAAAAACCGCAGGGTGTTTTCTTTTTTTGCATCGGCAGCTATTCCTTACACACACACACACACTACCCCCCCCCCCCCCCCACACACACACACAGCACAGTGTTAAAACTTAAGCCTATTCTTTCCGCAGTGAAATTCGAGCATTACCACCTTGTAATCCTCCTGTATCTGCCCCCTTTTTTATGCATCGCGCGAAGGCCGACAGCGGCGTTTAACACCGCGAGCTCGTGGCTTGGCGGTGGCAGCTCCTCGAGTCACGGCCAACGCTCGCTCCTGCCGCTCAACGTGAGACGAAAAAGTTTTGCAAACGCGTGCAAGGGTGCAGCCCTGAAATTTGCTTGCTCAAGTCAATGCCGGAGGAGAGCCCTCCACGAGAAGGAGCTCAAAGGAGCCTCTCTCTAGGTCAGTGTTCTCCACTAAACCTTCGTCGATAAGACATCGTCAGTGCGAGGGCCGTCGCACATTTAAAACCATTGGGGGTTTAACAGCAGTACGATGATAATGGGGGGCGGGGGGGGTGTCACCCTTTGTGTATTGTAGGGGGGCTGACTAAAGGCCACCAGAGGCCGCCAGTGTCCCGCGGGCCTTGCCATTGTAGTGACTTCGGACACGGACTGTTGAGGGTTTCTTTTTTGAGACGTGGACACAGGGGCGACGTGAAGAGGGTCGACGACGGCCCGAAGCCCCAAACCAAACAGCCCCGAACCTCGCTCCTCCCCCCTTTGTATTCCCGGCGTCGGCCTCCTACCTCCATGGCGAATTCCCGAACCTTCCCGAAGCTTGCCGACACACTGTCTTTACACAGTGAAGAGCACTGCTCTGAAGGGTATTTTTTGGCTGTTCTTCCACACTGACCTTGGGAGAGATGGGAGCGCCCTCGCTTGACCCTACCACAACGCGGCCTGCCGATCGACTAACTCTTTTTTCCCATTCATACTTCTGGACCTGACAGAAGTCGGACGGGGATTGCAGAACTCTGCCCATTTCAACCGCTGCCCCGGGTAATCGAACCGGCGACCCCCCGGATTGCAAATCCACAGCGCGCCAACCCATCGCACCATGGCAGCTTCCCCTTGAAATGGTCCCTCGAAACACCGAGCAATGGAACCAGGGCTCATGTTCCTCCAGTGGCCACGAGAGAGTGGTGGAAATTCCATATTCTCATGACAACAATGACAACATGCCCACACTGTTAACCTGGATCTAAAATACCGATACCCCCCGTGAACGTCCTTTTTAAAGAGAAATCTAATACATGTTTTTGGTTGATATGCCTTCTTGGCGAAACCCCCCCCCCCCCCACATTTAGTATGCACCGTTCAACTGCTGCTGCGGCGGCTACAGCAGAAACACGCGTATACAACAGTGTAGGCTTTGCACTTAAAACACATATTTCCAACGGATTTCTTTGTTATGATAAAATAGGTCGTTGGGTACGACACGGCATGCTAATGTGTAAAACAGGAATGGAATTTACTGGCACGGCGGAACAAACGACTGAAACATGACAATCCCTCGTCTTGTTGTGGTTTTTTTTTTCAGGTTTATAAGCTACAAGGAGCTCGTATCATCAGCCTTTATGAGTAACTCGTAACTCATCCCATTGTGCGTTGGGAGGAAAATGTAAACAAGGAGAGCAGTATTACATCCATTTCATCAAACTGGGACCACTGTAAATTCTGTAAAGAAAAGGTTTTGTTTAAAGTTGATTTTTTGTTTTGTTCACAAATGTTATTTTCTCTTTCAAAAGTTATGCGTCCCACGTGACACAATGTTACCGCTGCTGTGTCGTGCCAAGGTGCCGTGCCTCTTATCAGATTTGAAAGAAAGGTGAAGTTAAATGTGTGAGCTTGTGTGCGGATGTCTGCAGGCCAAACATAATAACTCTACCAGACCACTGTCCCTCCCGGACCTGTTGTTAAAGGGAACAGTAATGGTTTCTGACAATAGTAGAGCTTGCTACTGTATTATAAGTGTGCAAGCAATAAGCAGCACGCCACTCATATACACGACGTGTACCATCGTGCCTATCGCGTGATTTCTTCATGGACCCACAGAAGTGATAACCAGGTTTTTGAGTAGTAGGATACAAGACAATATTCAATTGTCCACATGACAAAAAACTGCTCCGATTATCATAACTATTGTTCAAATGAAATATTTTATATTATTGTTCTGGAAGGGGGGGGGGGGTGACTAAATCACCCGCAATACTGCTGATCTTCTCAGATTGTAGCAGCTAAGCAGAGTTGAGCCTGGATAGTGCTTGAAATGGGTGGCTACGATGCACAAACGGGTCGGTATAGGCTACTTAATGTATGGTGAGTGTATTTCGAACCCCACATTGTGGGAGGACAACAAACTAAACACAAAAAGCAGTTGAAAAAAAATGGATTTTTAAATTAAATTTTAAAGTGCATAGCTCCAGTGGCTTCCCAACATCGGAAGGAAGAGCGTTCCAGACGACATCTAAAAGCATGCGGTGCAGTGGCCGTCTTCGTACGATGACCAGCCAAAAGTTGCTGCCAGGATGACCGGAGCTCACGTGATGGTTAATGCTCCTTGACGAGATAAGCAAGGTATTGTGGTTCATTTGTGGCAATCACTTTGTGTGGGGCTACATGATGGAGCAGTAGAACACAGCGCACCACATTGCAGCAAAATCCATTGCAGACGTTGCTGTACCGTACTGTGCTTCTGTAAACCCTGCATCCGTGCTCCTAGCCTTAATCAACCCACACTAGCCAGGGAGGTGAAGTATGGTTAAATAACGTGTGTACGTGTACCTCACGGTGGGGGGACCTGCACTCATTTGTTGTGAATCTGTCATCATTGGCCTGAATCAGAACGGCATTCTCTCGATGTCACTACGACGGTGACGGAGGAGGGCTTGCTAAGAACCGCTCGACATGAACAAGAAACCTTCTGGATTTGACCATTGAACAGTGGCTGAGCATTCGACCACTGCATGTGGCATCGCGGAAGCCGACCGAGTGGACAAACCATAGGTTGAACGATGATTACGAGCACTCTCGGGCAACGCGACCCCACGTGGCACGCGTTGAATAATTGCCCGCGTGTGGCCCACCAGGCTCTGTTGATGTGATCGCGTCGTCACATCAGAGCAGCCTTCTTCACTGCAAGGCCCACGTGGGCCACTGGCGGCCCCTGGTGGCCTTTAGTGCGGCCCCTGACTTGCGGCCCCCGACAATACACCACGAGTGACAACACCACCCATCATCGTGTTGCTGTCAAACCCCCAATGGTTTCAAATGTGTGGCGGACTTACGCTGGTGATGTCTTATCGGCGAAAGTGGCCCCCCTCTGAAAAGTAGTGAAGGACGTTGCACGAGACGTCGGTGTAGTTGGGCACAAAGACAAAGATTCCCCGTACAACCTTAACAGGCTGTTGTGGCAAGTGCGAAAAGCAAGCACCCTATGAAGACCGGAACGGCGCACGAGGAGGTGCGTAGCCAATACCACGCCCGGCTGTCCTGCTTTTATCTCACGAGCTGTATAGCTCAGTGGGCCTTACCTGGTAAAATAAAACAAATAGTTGAGTGTAACCTCCACCGCACTTTTAAAGCAAAGCCAACCTAGAGGAAGCCCAGGACCAAGTTCAAACATTCGCTACTGTTATTAGTCATGAGCGAGAGTCGAACAAGGGGACGTCCGGTTCGTAGTGCAGTGTGCCAACTACTGCACTACGAATTAAGTTTGTACACACACAAAGACATAGATCCCCCGGGTAGCCTTAACAGACTGTTGGCGCAATTGCTGTTAGCGAGCACCTATGAAGGTCGGCACGGCACACGAGGGGGTGGGTGGCCAGCACCACGCCCGGCCGCCTTTGTCTCCCAAGTGGCGATGTTTACACATCGCACCAGGTACTCATTTGAGGCTGAGTCGACCTAGGGGAGGCCCAGGATCAGTTCAGATAATCGTCACTGGGTGTTGGCCGTAAGGGGGAATCGAACCCGGCTCGCCAGGTTAGTAGCGCAGCGTAACACTAACCACTACACTACCGCTCCCCCCGCACACACACATACACACAAGCACACACACATATCAACACACATACACACAAGCACACATACACATATACACACAAGCACACACACATACATGCACACATACACACACGTGCGTTAACATCCACACGTTGGCTCACGTTTGTTGGTCACATACATGAGAGTTGCATGTGCAAACTGTGCGATTTCGCGCAGAGACCGTCACTATTGCTAAGGCACGTTTTACTTAAAATTTACACTGAGGTCATGATAAATATATTTAGATATTTCCCTGCGCGCTAAACTTCTCAAGGCAATGCATTAATTCGCGTGAAAGAGTTAAGGTACAGAGCCCTAAATGCGCTTACTCAGGCTAATACTTGCGTAAGGGCCTCCACTAGAAGGAGATCTAGAGCGCCTCCTCTCGATGGTATTTGGCCTACTCTTCCACGCCGGCTGGACATCTTGGAAGAGGGGGAGTACCCCCCCCCACCCCCAACTTTATCCCCACCACAAACGACTTGCTGCTTGGCTGTGGTTAACGCATTCATGCTGCTGGTTACACAGAGGTGGGGTGAGGTTGGAGAAACCCGGATCACGGTTTACACTACCGTGCCGGGATATCGAGCCGACGACCCCTGGATTGGAAGTCCACAGCGTGATAACGACGACACTACGGCGACATCTCGTTCGTGGTTGCTATGCCGAGTCAAGAGTGTCGCCCTGAGCTCGGACAGGGCCCCGAGAGAGTGGTGGGAATTTCCACATTTTCGTGGCAAGGCCGGTCTCTGCTTAGTACGACCACTGTTTGACATTACACACAACGGTACTATTTTATCCCCCCCCCACCACCCTCCGAGGAGGTGATGGGCTGAGTCAGCCCCCAACCAATTATTGAACTCACAACTTTCTGAATGTGAGATGAGGGCTTTGCCAAGTGTGCCGCGTGGTTGAATCATTAATCAACAGCGCGTATATATATTACACATAATATACATATATAACGTTACATATAACGTATAAAACGTGCACACACGAATTTTCCATTTTAAGCCTCTAAATCCCTTGGCTAGGGGCGATGGGGAAGCTTCGCAATTTCTTTCCAGCAGACCATCCTGCTCGCAATAAAACGAAATTAAGAGACTTTGTTGGCAGTGGCGCACACGCACCGCTACCACGACAAACTGGCAAGCCCAGCGCACCAAGCGAGCCTCGAAGTCAACGTTTGCTTGCACGCGCGGGCATAAAACGTTACTCAAGCACAATGTCATTGTCATTCGTTTGCGAACCTTTGCTCACATACTATACAAATATGGACTTAAAGAACCAGCCGGGCTTTTTGGAAAGCATGTTGGCAATTCATAATATAGGTTTTTTTGGGTTAAATCGCGTAAATATATAAATGTGTCGTTAAAACCCGCCACCACCCGACACAGCCAACTAGTAAGGGTTGTCGCGTGAACAGAACGTGGCCAATTCGTCACTAGCACAGCACTAACCGGTGTGTTGGAGAGCCAAGCCACAACATTTACAATCTGAGTACGACGTTTCGCCAGTAATTACAACCAGCTCCATCAGCCACATTTGTGTTTCGTTCCTTCTCTTGGTTCATGATCTCGAGTCGTGCCGCGTGCCGTTTGGTCAACTCGTCCGACGTTCGGAGCCTCCTCGGCAATTCAGGAAACCGACGGCGCCACGCTGCGGCAGACCAACCGAGGCCTTCTGTGGAAGCCCTCCGGTCAACCTTCGCTCAGTGGGAGGTGGCTCATTTACCTCCACTGCCCCCCCCCACAGTTGATCGCTCCCCCCCCCCGTCCTCTCTCCCCCCCCCCCCCCTCACCATGGAATGATTACTGGGCACACACACAAATGAGCGGAGTGCAAAAAATGTCACAGAATCCTGCGAATAACGGTCGCATCGTAAAGGACGCGGACGTGAGTGAAGGTGGCGCGGCTTCTCAAGACTCCGTGCAAACCCCCCCCCGCCTCCGGCACGCGATTGGAATTACCGCCTTGCCACGCGAGACCGGAATGGAATGAAATCGATATCGTCCAGACGCTCGACAGATCGCCCCGTTGTTTATAAACAAGGTCATTGCCATTCTTGCCGTGTGTTTTCGATCGGGCTTGGTGATCTCGACAATCCAAACAAACGAACAAGCCAGCAAACGACGCCCGGCGCTAGCAACGCAACCAACCTCTGCTACCAATCCGTGCCGCAGTGATGTCGTCTTAGCAGCATCAACCCACCTCCAGCGGGGAAGAGTAGGCCAACATCACCCCCTCTAGAAGGGCTCTCTTCACGCCTCTCTCGAGTGAAGGCCCATCTACTAGCAGTGCCATGAGCAAGGAATTGCAGGGCTGCACTTGTGTCAACCAAACCACCCTTCACCAACCCACCTCCACTAATAATGAACTGAATAATCAATCTCCGTTCTGTATCTCCGCGTAACAATGAACTACCCTTTATTTTCACGGAATTTTTGGCCTCCCGGATTGATGGCAAGCACGTGATTTGTTTCGTGCAAGCATTTTCTGGACTGGTTTTGCCCTTCCGGGACTCATCGGCAGTGAGGCGTGCCAAGTGAATGTTGCTGGTTCATCGCGTGTTTGTTTTGGTAGGCGCCCTTTCTATCTACACCACGGGCAATCAGCGACCAAAATAAACCACCCACCCTCATGTATTCACCACCACCATGATCAAGTACTGCAGTGGAGCAAGTTGGGTAATGCACGACTCTGTCTCATAAAAAAAAAACTGTCTACAGCTTTCTCCTCTCATCTCACTGCGTATCTGCCTCTTGTATACATCACTCTCGATACACTGCACTATACATTACAGTCTCATCGGACTCTCATTGAGAGGGGTGGGGTGGAGAGAAAAGGACGGGGGTAATAATAACTTCTGCTGAGGATCCCCAATGTGCTATAAGCACCATTGAGCATGTGCAGTCATACTCCAATGCACGTCTCCCCACGTTTCGCAAATACCCCGTCACTTTATCAACACCACGGCCTGATTTGCGGCGCCTCAACGCCACGCCTACGTCGCTGACAGCATCGTCCGTCCGTTCTCGTTATCCGTCACCTCCACCTACCCTGTACATCGCTTTTATTCACGTCGTTTCGGATCACGATTCCATCGCTCACGACGTGGGCTTTACAAGTGCAACTTCAATTGGAGTTGGGTGGAGCGGTTGGCGCAGTGGGGTAGTGAGCTGCGCTAAAAAAAGACGAAGTCAACCTGAGTTAGACTCCCGGCCGTGGATAACATCGGTGGCCAGTGGAAAATCTCAACCCGGGTTCTCAACTAGCTGGTCGTTATTCGGCTCTGGGGATTTATATGTTGTCTGGAGCAAACTGTGTTGTTGTATTGTGCTTCTATGCTCCCACATCTCTATGCACTCCCCCCCACTACTGCCTCTAACAAACAAAAATGTAATAAAGGCGTGCAAACCAGCGTAGAGAGGTGTACGCTATGCTGTCGTGGCTGTAGGTGGTGGATAGTTTGGAAATAAATTAATAAATTATGGCATCATCGCAAATGATCGGCCAAACATTCCCAGCAGAATACTCTCAAATATTAACCTTGTGACTCAATGAGGATTTTTCGTATTATTAAATGGATAATCAGTTAATTTACCACTCAAATATTGATTGAAGCCGTATGAAATTTTAGTGGTAAGTTGCAAATGATTTCGATTTAATGCTTTCGTGACTGCAAGGATTCATCTTCTTTCATTCTTTCGGTAAAGTCACGTATTTTATTTTATCAATGTATTATTTTATTCTCATTCTACGTGACTTTACCGAAAGAACCAAAGAAGGAGTTGCAAATGAATTTGAACTGGCGGATTGCGTTTCCATCACTTCTTTATTTTGCAAACATCTTTGTCGGTGTTTGTGCGCTGAGAAGCCGAGTGCAATAACGATGCTTCGGGGGCATGGCCACGGTTCAAACACCCGACATTTACCCATAATCAATGGCGTGCAAAGTGTTCTTGAGATGATAGCCCCAAAAACAAAAACAGTTGCAAGTCAAGCACACACTCTTGAGACGCTAGCGGGAGCACGTGACGGTTACTGCATTGCGTCAGCGCTTACACTTGCCCAAGTTCAATCCTGTAGTTTATTCTCCTTCCAAGCGCTTAAAGTATTTATATGTTTAGCATCGCATGTCAGCCAGACTTCTGAAACTCAATCCGCTGTGGCTTTCCTCGTCCCCAGACTCCACGGTCAAGAGGTCACCGTGGCCGAAGCCATTGACGCCGCCACGCCTCGCCATTGACACCCGACCTTCGTAGAGGTCTGCTCCTACAGGCTGCTCCTACAGGCTGCTCCTACAGTCTGCTCCTACAGTCTGCTCCTACAGTCTGCTCCTACAATCTGCTCCTACAGTCTGCTCCTACAGTCTGCTCCTACAGGCTGCTCCTACAGGCTGCCAGCCTCTGTGGCTTTAACTCTTCCCCTTTGGCAGTCGACCTCTCGGCGCCATTCCAATGGCAACCTCGGTAACATTTCCTCCTCCACCCACCCATCACACGCGTATCCCACCAATCACACGCGTGTCCCACCCATCACACACGTATCCCACCCATCACACACGTATCCCACCCATCACACACGTATCCCACCCATCACACACGTATCCCACCCATCACACACGTGTCCCACCCATCACACACGTATCCCACCCATCACACTCGTATCCCACCCATCACACGCGTATCCCACCCATCACACGCGTGTCCCACCCATCACACGCGTATCCCACCCATCACACGCGTATCCCACCCATCACACGCGTATCCCACCCATCACACGCGTGTCCCACCCATCACACGTGTCCCACTCTACAGACCCTCCTCTTCCTGATTATATCTGCAACCGTTGCCACATTCTACTCAGAAGCTCCAAGTTGCTCACCATCTCCTTCCATGAAAGTCCGAACATCTTGTGCACGTGCCTGCATTCAAAGGCTACACTTATTTTCTGGTTGTTTTGTTAGAGTCCAGATGCGTGACCCATGCAGGAACATAAACATAACCTTTGCATCAAACACCCTTATCTTAACACTTAAGTTGACCTCTCTGCTCTTTCAAATTGGTTTATGTAGTCTAACGCCACCCTTCTCCGAATTCACCTCTGCACAATCCCCGAGTAATGTGCACATGGCTGCAACTGATTCAATATTTCTCGCCCGCACCCATAAATGTGATCATATCCCTCCCGTGGCTCCGAATCTAGGTCCTGGATTAACTTCCAGATCGCACTCACTGTCTGTAAGATCCTCCATGGACTCGCAACTGCTCACCTCTCCTCTCTCATTTATAAATATCTCTACTCCATACACCTCTCTGCTGCTCCAACAAAGCAGGGCTTTAGGCACATTGATCTGATGATTTCATGATCAAATTCAACTGTCATAGAGACCTCCTACCCGCTCTTGTTCATTTTTATATTTCAGAATTTCCATCCCAGTCTGCCTCTAAAAAAATGCCCGAGATATATTTAGTTTTCTCTGTCACGTGGACGTCTCTGGTAGTCCGGCATTTACTGCTGAGGTGGTGTGGAGCTGCGCCTTCTCCTTGAACTCCTACAGCCCTTGTGGTGGGGGGCACCCCCCCGACAATGCTGTCTGCCAGGGATATCCCAGATGGCCCACCCAGCGATGATGAAGGAGCGCCGATAAATATCCATGTCCTGACGGTACGTGGCTTGGCGTGGGACGAAGTGGTGACATTCCAACCACGCAGCTACTGCCGCCCTCATTGATCTCAGTGGTAGAGGTAGCAAGTTGGATTTGATGTCTGTTGAACTTTTTTTCGCACCATACGTAGCCATCCGTGCTCATCGGAGGTGCGTTTCTTTTTTTTCATCGTCAGTCACGGTCGATCCACTGCTGGAAGGAGGCCCCCGTGAGCCGTCACCATCCTCTCGCGGCGTTGCGACGATGTTACAGTAGAAACGAGTACCTGCACACAAGCCGACCTAATTGCACCGTCTCCTTAATGCCCATCACGATTCTTGACCATCGGTCATCATCCCTTCCAGCGACGTGTCCGGCCCAAGCCTGCTCACCTTTTCTCAACGTTGTGAACTGCGTCTCCATCGCTGAGCACGGTCTCAAATCCACGCGTTTCCTCCGTCTCTCAGCGAAATTCCAAGCACGCGTCTTTTTTGTCCAATATATATGTACCGAAGAATATACCACCCCTAATCAGGTATTTATATCTGGCCACACTGGCAGAGCACCTTTAAGATAATGCATACGGACAAGGACACATTCAGAATGGACTTTTTTTGTTAGCGACCGCACAGAAGAGAGAACAAAAAAAAACAACCACATCTGGGCGCTTGAAATAAATTACACTTTTTCCCCTTTCACCGGCTGTAATTTTTTTTTCTAATTGCGTTTTCCTACTCTCGGCTTTCGCTGGCTGGGAAAGGACACAATATCGTATAATTACCCCATCCGTCTCGAGCCTGACACAGCGCGCATTTCCAAGAGGTAATTAAAGTGGGCGCATTGCGAATATCCTGTGCGAGCCCGGAGTCGAGCGATGATTTCTGTTCTGTGCGCCGCACGAGCCTCCAATTCGGCTCTGCCGAGCGTGCGAAGCCCTCTTTTAAACACTGCTTGATAAACATGTAACGTGTTAAAACAAATCACGGCAATTATGGTTGATGGCATACGGAATCGTGTCCCATGGAACTCTGCACTGAGATTACTGCATTGCGTGAAAAGCACCCGACGCCTCTTGATGTAAAACAAAACCATATTGTCTTTGTGGAGCGAATGTTGGGGATGCGTCTTATAATCCGGTAGCTGTGTGTATGTGTGTTTGAGACCAGATTTGTAAAGCTTAATCGATACCAGCCATGTGTTGTTGTTTATTTTATTTTTTGGGGTGGGGGGGGGGGATACGACGTAACACTGAACATGTACAGTCCTTTTTGTCAATTAACTTCTGGATGAGGAACCACCCCACACCCTTGCAGGTCACGGAATATGATTTGGCCATACTTCACCACGCTGGTCAGTACGGGTTAGTGAAGATCGTCGGGTGCATAGCGGTGCGATTACACCACTGCGCTCCCACCCCCCCCCCCCCCCATGTCCCGCTCGATCCAGTAGCAGCACACTTAGCTATTTAAAAAAAAAAATCCCAGTTTAACAAGTAGGCTTTATTTTTGTCGAATATAAAAAAAAACATTACGTAAAATAACAAACGGTCCAATTCTGCATTGCCTGCATGCGCGCCTGTGTGTGTGTGCGTGAGAGAGAGAGATAGTGAAGTTATAGTGCTACTGTGACATATATGTGGATCTGGGCCAAAAAGTCGAAACGCTTGGACGGGCGATATCCTATATAATAGCCACTATTTCATATCACGGAACAATATCAATAAAACAACTCTCTACTCTGCGTGACCTATCTCAGCGCTCTGCATCAGCTTTTCAGTCGCATCTTGTCTCATCGCCTGAATGCTCCGAACCACGAGTATGTAGCACTCCTCTTGTCAATCCACTGCTGGATTAGGGCGCCCCCTACACCTTGTGACGTGTCATGAGAGGTATTTGGCCACACTTAGCCGCGCTGGTCAGTGCGGGCTTGGTGAAGGCGGGGACGGGGGGGGACACACATAGCGGCGTACCGTACAACGGAGCATTCCTATCGCATGGCTCCACCGAGGAGCCACAGCAGACCGTGTGGCAACATTTTCAATGCGCCTGCTTCACGGTCACCCCATCCAAGCTCCGTCCAAGCTCAACGCTGCTTAGCTCCAGACATCTGATGAGATCGGACGCAGTCCGTGGTAATCTGTGCACGGACACGTCGCAGATTTTTTTTTATGTTGTCACAGTTCCACGTCATCCTTGCTTTCGGTTTCAGTGCAATGCCTTCTTTTTTATTCACAATTCCAGAAAGGCAGCGAAAAATGTGTACGGCGTATTAACCTTTGCACCAAAAGACGCCCAGCCGACTGTTTCTTTTTTCCTTCATCACGACAGTGTGGAGTTGCGTTGCTCGGGTTTGTGTACCGCTGTCAACGCGGCATCGCCTTTGTCTTGCGTTACTTCCATCTGCCGCGTCCATCGCATAACCAGTTTGGCCCAGACGATGAGCTCACGCAACAAGGCGCGCACGCTCGCGTAATTTAGCACATTGATTTAGAACGTCCGGTATTTAGACAATTGAGAACACGCGCAAACGTTAACGTTCTCAGCTAATTTAAAACAAAGGCATTTCCTTGTTGTTGTTGTGATTGTAAGCCCTGGTCACACTCCATGGAGAGAATTTTTCACATTCCATTGAATGAGTAGGCCCAGTGAAATTCACGGTATCTCAAAATCCACCGAGCATTCCTTCAAATGTTTCAAATATATATGAGGTTGTTCCACACGCTCCACGTGGCTGGTGATTGATAAACACGTTGCACGTGACGTAGAGATTCAAATTACGAGAGTTTGGATTGTTTTCATCATCGTTATATGCGTGTTTACCCAGGAAAGCCTGGTTAAGTCTCATTACTCGTTTTCAGGAGGGTCCTGCCAAGCTATTGCACAGACGGGGGCGGTTGAATCTGTGTATAATTACAAGTCACTACATAAACTCATTCTTGATTTGAAGCTTTTGTGACTGCAGGAATCCATATTCTTTGGTTCTTTCGGTAAAGTCACGTAGATATAAAATAAAATAAATCACGACGTTTCGGGCGCAACACAAGCGTCCATCATCAGGTGGGAAAGCATGGTCTGCTGCTCAGACTGTTTTAAAACAGACGATGCTTTCCCACCTGATGATGGACGCTAGGTGTTGCGCCCGTAAAGTCGCGATTTTTTTTTTATATATACCTACGTGACTTTACCGAAAGAACCAAAGAGTATACATAAACTCATGTTGTGTATGAGTTTATGGGGAGCAGTAGTGTAATTTTTAGCGCACTGCGCTACGAACACGGCCACCCGAGTTAGATGTCAGCTCACGGCCACCAATACCAGTGACATTTATCTGCGCCTCCCTAGGTCGACTCAGCCTGAAATGAGTACCTGGAGTGGTGTGTAAATCCCGCCATTAGGGAGACAAAGGGGGCCGGGCTTGGTGCTGGCCACCCACCCCTCGTGTGCCATGCCGACCTTTATAGGTGCTCACTAACAGCACTTGCCTCGAAAGTCTGCAAAGGCAATAAGGGGGATCTTTGTCTTTTGTCTTGAGTGGACAACTGGCAGCCCATCCTTTCACCAACCCGCACAGCCCAGCGTGGTGAAGTATGGCCAAACAACCCCCCACGATCGTAACGGCGTGGGGAGGATTTCATCTAGCAGCGTATTGATAACCTGCTCTACACGAGTATTATACAGCTTGTGGAGACGTGATGTAGCAATTACAAGTGCTGCTCTAAATTAAGACACTATGAATTACCGTTGTGTACGTACGGGTTTGCCGTCCTTTGATGTAAGAGGACTTGATAATCAGCTTTCCCTACGTCACGTGGGGCCGTGTTTCGTAATCACCGTGCACGTGTTTCGTCTTTAAATTGGCAATTCGAACGGCCAAGATTGGTGAAGGTAGAAAGGCGGAAGCCGTGGCGAGTTGAAGGATCACACAGGGATGGAACTATTGCACGTGGGACACGGACCACCACATGCAAAGATCGATTGTAACCGAATATTTCTAGCAACCTATGCACATGTTTCCCACAATTTTGGCTAATTTCAATGCAAGGTGAGATTGATGTGGCTGGGTGCCAACATAATTCCCGAATCGGCGTTCCGGATGATTCCGGTTGAACTTTAGCACTCATGGTTTGGGCACCACACCACCCACTCTGTTCGACTTTTGCGGATGATTGAAGCAATATTTGAAGGAGCTAAATGCCAATTTTGAGGTCTGATAGCCACGACAAGAGGGCTTCCGCAGAGAGTTGGTGAAGTTTTGCTATTTCTCGCGTGTTGAAGGAGCGCAGACTAGAGTGGTTTACAACACGGTTCATTGCTTTGATTGCATGCCCACACTCGCACTATTTTGGATCGTCTTCGTCTTCTATTCATGAACAAAATGTGCGCGTCGGCCTGTTAAAAATTTCTGATGCAGTCGATGGTTTCCACCGGTGTCTTCGAGGAATGTCAAAGCCAGGTGTGCGATGTTTGGGTCTCGAGCGAGGTGTTTATTCTCGAAGCCTGCGATGTTCCACGCTGTTCGCCAGCAGCGTTCTTCCTGATCTGGGTGAGATTCGAGGATGGTGACAGCAGGAGCAGCCGCAACACGATCCCAGTATCTCGGTTTTTGTCAAACTTTATTTTTGCCCGCGGGCTACTCGGCCGATGCAAACATTTCCAGCACCGCTCCCCTTTTGACAAAACGCATTCGCTCATCTCGAAATACCAGTAATACAAATATGATATTGCCGGAACAGAAACACTTCCCTTTTTAAAGGTATGTATATATACAACTTTTTAGAGGGCATTTAGATCTTAGGTTTAGGGTAGTTAAATAAGGGTAATTTACCCAACTTCATTGTTTTATTAAATATCATAAGTAAAATATGAATTGATGTCCGAATCAAAAGGTATAAACGTTGTCATTTCCGGATCGACCTGCGTTTGCATCGCAGCCCCGCAGATGCACGTGGAGGAGCGTCACGGACCGACCGCCTGGTGAGTACCGGGAACCACCTTCTAGGAACCACTGCAGTCGGTGGATCGGACAGAGGCAGCAAGGAATGTCCACCACGCGCACACGCACCCACACACAACCCGCGCGCACACGCACTCACACACAACGCGCACGCACCCACACAACGCACCCACACACAACGCGCACGCACCCACACACAATGCGCGCGCACCCACACACAACGCGCACGCACCCACACACACAACGCGCAAGGACCCACACACAACGCGCACACGTGCGCGGCTGCACGCGATTGCAGGAACGCATTTTTAGAATTCCCACATTTTGCCAATCCCGCCAGCTCCACTCGAACCCAAGAGGACAAACACAGCCGCGGGCAGGCGTGTCCCCCAAAATGGAACACGGCTTCTTAATTGTTAATGGACACTCTCTGATCTCGAGTCTCCATGCACTGTTATGAATTACTTGTCGTGAAGAGCAGTCTTTAATTAATGGTGTTTGCACGCGATGTTATTGTAATGCGATTTTTTTTCTTATACAAATAATGCGATGTTATTATGTTATAATGTTATATTATAATGTTATGCACGCGATATTATTCTGTTTAATAATGGGGTTTGCGCGCGATGTTATTCTGTTTTACAAGGCAGCTTTTCTTTGCTGCACTTCATATTTCACATTATGTTTCAGGCCATTGTTTTTTTTACTTTTTGGAAACTTGATTGCATTCTGCGCGTTGTCTCTCGATGTGTCTGTGTGTGGGTGTGTATACGCTGGGGAAGTGGTGGTGTCGCGGTTCGCGCGCTGCACTACGAACCCGGCGATCCGAGTTCGATTCCCGCTCAAGGCCAACACCAGTGACGACGATCTGAACTCGGGCCACAAAGGCGGTCGGGCGCGGTGCTGGCCACCCACCCCCTCGTGCACCGTGCCGGTCTTAATAGGTGCTACTCGCTGACAGCATTTGCCCCAAGTCTATTCAGTCTATTCAGTCTATACGGGGGATCTTCGTCTTGTATATACACTAGTACGTTGGGGCAAGTGATGTTAGCGAGCACTTATTGAGGCTAGCACGGTACACGAGGGTAAGCTTTAATAGGTGCATTGGTCTATATGGCTATTTGGTCTATATAAGCGTGGCTCGTGAGTGCGTGTGTAAAACATCTTGCATGGTGATTTACTTCAAAATTATGCTATTAAAAGGGTGGGTCAAAAGGTTTTAACTTGACGTGAAGTTAAGCAAACAATAATACTGCCTTTTGCCAAACCACTGCTGGAATGAAGGCCTCCCACGCTGTGACCAAACTTCACCATTTGACGGTTTGTCAATTATTCTGCCAACTATTTGGCCTGGTCAGGAATGGAACTCGGGTGGGCCGGTCTCGGAAGGGAGTGCGCCAACCACGGTAAGAGGGGCTCCACTGGCTGATAGGCGTTTGGTTTGCATCCAAAGGGTCCTAACATCCATATACACGTCAAGGTAAAGCCTCATTACTGTGTGAAAATAAAGATGTATAATTAGATTTAACTGAAGGTTGTGTGTTAGGTTTCCTGCTCGGGGTCGGGTGGAAATTGGGATTCAATCTGCGGTTTCGGCCATCCATGGCTCTTGGGGGTTGTGACCCTTAAGTTCACATCAACCCGAGTTCTCGAGTTGATGTGGTCTTAACCTGATGACTAAATGTCGAAATCTATAATTACAATGATTTTTTTCTCAAGTATTTTGATAGTTCCACCTACCGAAGAATAACAAAAAATCTCGGCTTAACTGCCACATGACAACAATTTGCCTGGAGCAGGATGTTGTGGGGAGAGCTTTCCCCACCAGAGAGAGTGGATAAAAAAAGAGGTTATTTAATGGGATCTCGGAATTACTTCTATGATGTCGCCTTCAACAGTGGCCGTTCGGGAACACGGCACGATGCACCAATGTGGTGTGAGAGTCCCGAATGGCCACGTGTTCCCGTGACATGACGCCGATGGTTACGATCGGAGTAAAATTGCGAGAGAGGAAAAAAAAAACTGGTCTTTAAAGTGGAACTTTTTAAAAGGCCAATTTTATATAAAATCGACCGCCCTTTTCCAAATGCATTGTGTGGTTTTGAATGGGAGCGGTGGCCAAATGCCCAAGGAATCGCATAAACATGCCTTTTAGTGATAGTTATTTTTTAAACTCGAGCTGTACTTTCACCCCGCCCCCATCGCCTCTGTTTGTTATTGCTGTTCTCGAGCCTGCAGCGATGGCTGTGCTGTGGCCCGATCAACTAGAATAGAAGAGTGCTAAGTATTTGTGCCACGTAGGCTACAAAATATACACTGGCTCGATCCGAATGGAAGAAAACGGAACTTTAGGGTTTCGTTGGCATGGCATGGGGGATGGTTGGTACATCCAAACTAATTCGAGCAAAAAAATGAATTTGTATTGATTGTTGCAATTTAATGTCTGAATGCAAACGAAAAGCACGTGCGGCTTTATTCATCTGTGGATCCCGGAGCGGGGGGGGGGGGTTAATGTTCTACACTGACGATGGCTAACTTTTACAAGTTAATTTAAGCGCTGTGGTTATACGGAGTACGATTTAGTTGGTGGAGAAGCAAGACCCCCCCCACCTTGAGATTACGAAATCAAATCCTGACCGTGGTGAACTTGGCATCGTCTGTATCGTTCACGTCATGATGATGATTATCATATTTACAGTATTATAATCCCCTATCATCCACCTTGAGTGTCATTATAATCACCATTGTGATTAATTCTAATACTTATCAATAATAAATACAAGTCAATGGTTACTATCACATCATTGTTAAACTTCAATTAAAATAAATACATTTTACCCAACATCAACCAACGAAACATCCCTCCAGGATCAGAAAAATGGCAATAACTGATTTGAGTTGCACGACCTGGTGGACAAGAGCTGTGATTGGTTTTCGTTGGACTGGTCCCTGCCATAGAATTGTGGAATTTCCACCATGGCCTTAGCATCAGCAAAGATGAAATGAGCAGCACCCACTGCTCATTCAAACACGGAGCACAATGATACAGATCCCCCGTATAGCCTGAGCACACTGTTGGGGTAAGTGCTTGTTAGCAAGCAGCTATGAAGGTCGACACGGCATACTAAGGGGTGGGTGATGTTTACACGCCACACACGAGCTACTCATTTGATGCCGAGTTGATCTAGGAGGGAAACGTTTCAGATAATCGGTACATTTAAGTAGGAATTGAACTCTGGTCACACTGTGATCGTAGCGCAAGCGAGCTAACTGCCACGCTACCACTCCCCACTCGCATTTCTGGTGTTGTGACGTACAGTCGGAAAGCATGGGTGTACGTTGATAAGTCTTGGGTCCTGCTGAAAAGCCTGAGCAGGGGCTGATGGGTTGACGCGCCGGTCTGACTGCTTAATGCATGACAACATTGCAGGTAAGATTTATCATCACGCCGCAGACGCTGTGTCGCTCGCAGGCACACGTCTGCGTTCGTTTTAAAAGAAGCCATCGACCGCGCCGTGGAAAAAAAACCGCACGGCACATGCTGGTGGCGTGCGTGCAGACCTTGGATGCACATAATAATTTAATGATGCTGTTGGTCCAATACATATAGGCATGTATAGAGTTTTATAAACAGTCTATGTGTGTGATAGAATCCACGAAGTGCACTTTACATTGGCCAAATTCATCTTCTTTGGTTCTTTCGGTAAAGTCACGTAGAATGAGAATAAAATAATAAATTGATAAAATAAAATAACACAATAATATTCTCACGACGTTTCGGCCACAACACAAGCGGCCTTCATCAGGTCTCATCCCTTCATTCTACGTGACTTTACCGAAAGAACCAAAGAAGATGAATCATTGCAGTCACGAAAGCTTTAAATCGAAAAATTGTGCCAAATTGTGATAGTAGGTTGGTTGCCACATTTACGCAGTATGCTGTAACATAGGTTAAAACTGGTGGAGTGGTGCAGTGCCGAGTCCACTGTTTATGTACCCAGCGACCCAATATAAATTCCTGGCTACGGCCACCTTCGGCAGTGAGTGATATCTCAACTGGTCCCAGGTTTTTCTTTCACCAAGCCAAACAGGCTTGAGTAGTAAAGTATGGTAAAAAACCCCCATGCCTGGCATGACATTACAGAGGCCTCCATCCAGTCGTGAATTAATTGACTGCTGTAAATTGTGAATTATTTGTGTTTTTAAATCTGGAAACTTTACCAAGAACTAGGCAGTGCAAGCCAATGCGCGTTCAGTAAGCCATGTATTTAAAATTCCGTGACCAAAATTGTCAAACTCGAATACAACCGAGCTTCGGTGAGCGTGTACACAGTGGCCCATCCTTGTGCTGCCTCTGTGTCGTGAGTCGAACGTAACGTGAAGGACAAACATCGCTCAGTCAACTGTTCGCGCAAATTGACAAATTGGCCCTCTGCCTGATACTGGTCTGCAGCTCATTTTAAGTCTCAAGAAGGTGTGTATGTATGTGTGTATGTATGTGTGTATGTGTGTGTGTGTGTATGTGGTGTCCCACGTCCAACCACATAGGTTGGCACAGTAGGGGGCACAGGTGGTGCATCAGCCAGTCATCTCAGTCAGTCGACCCGTGGCACCTGGGTCTGCCCCGTGACCTCCTGCGAGCGGGCGTTCGACACTCCACGTGGCCTCAATGTGCACATGGCCTGGCACAAGCGTCGTGGTGACTGCACCGCCACTTAGTGGCGAATGGCGGTTGTTGTATGTGTGTGTATGGGTAGCGGTGATGTAGCGGTTAGCTCACGGCCAACACCAGTGACAATTATCCGAGCTGGTCATGGGCCTCCCCTAGGTCGACTCGGCCTCAAAGTAATACCTGATGCGGTGTATAAACATCAGCCATGGGGTAACAAAGGCGGTCCCGCGTGGTACTGTCCACCTCGTGTGCCATGCCGGCCTTCATGGGTGCTCGCTAACATCACTTGCCCCAACAGTCTAAGGCTATGCGGGGGATCTTTCTCTACGTTGTGTGTGTGTGTAGAGTAGTGGTGGTTACATTGTTTTGCGCGCTGCACGGGGATTCGTGCGCTTCTATTCGAAGCCACGGCTACCATAGGCGGTGATGATCTCAACTGATGCTCGGACCTCTCCGAGGTGTTTTTGATGTAGGTACCTGGCGTGGTGCTGTACTTAAGACATCTGCGCCGTGTTGTGGAAGGCACCCCGATGTGGTGCGAGCCACACCATCACTTCGTTGTGTGCACCGAAACACGCTCCCGCATCACTCGCCCAAACCGTTGAAGGCTCTCCACGGGACTTTAGTCTTTGTTTGACATGAGAACTCTCTACATTTTAAACGTGCTTATGATAAGTCGCTTATACTGTATGCTTATAACCCCGATTGAACGTCTTCCCTTATCGCAAATACTTCGTCACTTCATTAACGCCACGGCTTGATTCGCGTCGCCTCAACCCCACACTCACGTCGCTGACGGCACCGTCCGTCCGTTCTCGCTCCCCGTCGCCTCTCACAGCCTTCGCTTCCACCACCACCACCACCAGCAACCAGCCACCCTGTAAATCGCTTCGATTTACGTCGTTTCGATATTCGTCGTGGCACCCTTTTTAAGGAACGCATCCCCACCCACCCCGACGTAACCCGGGGTGAGTCTCTTACCAAGTGACGTGCGTCGCGCTCAATCTCGCCAGATCCTGACAGCTAAGCAAGGGGTAGAACCTGGAGAGTGCTTCAGGTGGGCGACCCCTCTGCGTCAATCGGGCGGTGCATGCTGCCGTGCGGCTCCGACGTTGTCAGAGCGCAGCGCTGCGCTTTCCCAACTTCGCCAACGCACACTGACCAGCGGTGGATTAACGAGACGGGGGTGGCCGTACGTGTGTACACTACTCCGTACATGTGTACACCACACCCGTACATGTGTACACTACCGCCGTACATGTGTACACTACACCCGTACATGTGTACACTACACCCGTACATGTGTACACCACACCCGTACATGTGTACACTACCGCCGTACATGTGTACACTACCGCCGTACATGTGTACACTACCCCGTACATGTGTACACTACCGCCGTACATGTGTACACCACTCCGTACATGTGTACATTACCCCCGTACATGTGTACACTACCCCCCAACATGTGTACACTACCCCCCTACATCTGTACACTACCCCCCCTACATGTGTACACCACCCCCGTACATGTGTACACCACCATCGCCTCCGTAAGGATCCACACGGATTTGCCCGCGTTATAAAAAAACCCACCACCTACCTGCAATTCTCAAAAGTTACGCCGTTGTCTTTTTTTTATTATGAATCCCACAAAATGTACCGGACTGGGTGCGGTGCAGCGCCTGGTTTTCAGCCGACAAACTTTCCACCCGACAGTTTTTATTTTAAATCACTCCCGTGCGTGCATCTGTCTTGCTGCTCACGAAGGAGTCCTGGATGACTTGTGTGGGGTGCACCAATTCGTGTCGGTGCGTCACGCGAAAAAAATAATTCACCATTGACGTTGTGAATACGCAACGCGCTATGGGGTTGGAGTTGGTTTTCCCATTGGTTTGCGCGCTGCAATACGAAGCCGGATACCTAAGTTGTGATTCTAGGTCACAGCCAACGTGCACCAGGTGATATTTGCACCAGTCTTGGGTGCCACCTTTCACCAGCCTACACGATTCACGATGAGTGTGGCGAAGTATGGCAACATGAAGACAAATGCCCCCCGTATAGCCTTAACAGACTGTTGGGGCAAGTGCTGCTCGCGAGCACCGAATGAGGGGCGGCATGGCACCGCGCCCGGCCGCCTTTGTCTCCCCAGTGACGATGTTTACACATCGCACCAGGTACTCATTTAAGACCCAGTCGACCTAGGGGAGGCCCAGGACCGGTTCTGATCATCGTCACTGGTGTTGGCCGTGAGCGGGAATCGAACCCGGGTCACCAGGTTCATAACGTAGCGCGCTAACTGCTACACTGCCATTCCCCATGACAGATACGGAATCGGGGAGACCTCGTCCAGCAGTGAGTTGTCAAAGGGTTGAAATAAATATAAAATGTATGAATAAATGAGATTCTCATCTTGACAGATGAATCATAGCGAGTTCACTTAACTAACGAATGGTGGTTGTCTTCAAGTGTTTTTCTCATATTTATGGTATGTAATTAATGCGTTCTGTTGATATTGGCAGACATAATTATGATTTCACCATCACTTAGTGGTTTTATATGAAATGTATATCACAACACACCATGTGTGTGTGGTAGGGAGCGGTCGTGTAACTGTTAGCGCACTGCACTACGAATACGGGGGATTGAGTTCGATCCCCGCTCACGGCCAGTGACGATTATCTGAACCGATCCTGGACCTCCCCTAGGTTAACCCAGCCTCAAATGAGTACCTGGTGCGGTGTGTAAACATCGCCGCTGGGGAGACAAAGGCGGCCGGACGTGGTGCTGGCCACCCACCCCTTTCGTGTGCGTGCCGGCCTTCATAGGTGCTCGCTAACAGCACTTGCCCCAACATTCTGTTCAGGCTATACGGGAGATCTTTGTCTGTGTATTAACATATGCAATGCATTCATGCAGCAATATATTGCATTTCATTAATAATGCATTTGTTTAAATATGTAGTGATTGTCCTTTTGTAATATAACCTGAATATTTAAACCACCTGGCCATGGCTAATTATTTGTCCAGACCTACGCTCAATAAACCAGGAAACATCCACGGCACAAAATTCCCACGTTCTCTGGGGAATATGGAATTCTTTTATTTGCCGGCGAGAATGGAAAACACAAAAAAATGCATTAAACCTAAACGCTCGACATTGCAGATGGTGAATGGATAGGTGCAGCCCTGCAATCGCTTGCTCCTGTCACTGCTAGTGGTAGGGCCTCCAATAGATATAACTATAGGGAGCTCCTGCAAGAGAAGGTATTTGGCCTACTCTTTCATTCTGACCAGTTTCCCTGTTAGAGCTGGGAGTTACCCATACTTTACCCCACCGGAGGCGACCTGCCAACCGCAGGGCTGGGGGCGTCCGCGCTGACGCTGCTGCGTGAACAGCGGTGGAGGAACTTTGCCCAATTTGTTTCAACTGCTACATCGGGACCTCCATAACGTCCCCCGGCATCGCTCGGCGTCACGCAAACCCCTTTTGCGCGTAGCCTTCGACAATGCGAGATGAGCCCCGATGAAGCTTGGAGAGTCAAAATGACTCGCAAACAATCTCCTCGCTGTGAAAGACCCTGCAGCAGAAGACCCCCTGGGGTTTGATCTTCCACGAAGCTCACGGTCCAGCTTAAACCGCATCCACCGCACAAACCGTAGCAGTAGATGCGGCTACCTGACGCACAAATGGAACATTAAAAACCTCTTCAGTGTGTGACTGTGGGCATCCAGAATGAGACCGTACAACGACGCAATTCCCGAGCCACAAATACGAAGGAGGAGACATCACGGCGACACACTCCGCTGCTCCTGACGCGGTCGTCTGGCCTTGACCACCTGCATGTCAAATTGTAGTTGCGTCTACATCAGCAGCCATACGAAATAAAAAAAAATGGGATTGTGAGTCCAGCATCCTAACCGTTACACCTCGGCAGCATACACGTCGCGGACGAATGCTTTTAAAATCCGAACGCAATCGTGCACACGCGGGTGCGTGCAGGTAGTGCGCGAACGAAACGCACGTCTTGAGACCCTGCAGCCCGCTTCCAAGATAATTTGACTCTCGGTTGCCTGTCACTGGCGTTGCGCTCGGGTCTGGAATGCACGATTTGCGAGTCAACGAGGATGCGTGTTTCTCTAACATCCTCCGTCTGCTGCTGCTGCTGCTGATGCCTGGGAGGACACATTTTTTTTCCGTTCCCGCAGTGAGCTGTGAGATCAGAGCCCCATTGCATGCGGTCAAAACCGCGTCCCGCATCTGTTTCAGGTTTACATTTTGGCTGGAAAAATCGGTGCTCTGGGGGGGGGGGGGGGGGGGAGAGACTGGGTGGGATGTGGGGAGGTGTGCTGTTGCCGACTAAAAGATTGCGATTGCGTAAACAATGAAATCGGCAGAGGTCCACTCGCTCGGGTTGAAACAATGTCTGCATTTCTCCAGAAGATAACTCCAGAAGATAACTTCAGAAGATAACTCCAGAAGATAACTTCGCGATTATGGAAGTAGTCTGATGATGCAAAGCGCACGCAGATTTTAGAGGAAATAACTCGAGTGAAGCAATGCAAATTATTCCACCGTTGTATAGAAAAGCCGTGGCATTATGTCACGGAAGGCTGTAAGTGGTAGTGACTGATGCTTAAATTATATTTCATCATAATGCGCCAGGGGTGTTAGCGTTACGCCGAGTGTGAATTCACGTGAATTCAGTGGATCGTGCATCATGGCGTTGGCTAATTATTAGAATGAGTCTCGTACATTCGGTATTTATAATGCGGGCCAAATATGATCCCAAGGGTGTTGTATTTTATCCTTCACGAATGTTCCTCAAGTGGCCCGGATCTTCGACTGGGCTGGCACATTCGGCAAAGCCCCTTTTTACCAGACTTAATTAAACCATGATAAACAGCCATGGTGGTCTTCGGTATACTAATGCCATCTGATCCACACACACACACAAACAATGCATCAACCGCACAGCAACGCACCGCCATTCCATACCACACGGTCCCCCACTGAATGGGCCCGGTGGGTTTACGGAGGCTGGGGCTGACCCGGACGTAAATTATAAGTGGAAAATGTGTCCCGGTGCAGGGATGAGCGCGTGTGCTGCACGTGGCTCTGATTTTTAACACTGGCGAATGCTTTATATATGTTTAAAATAATAATAAAAGCGATTGGGATAGGCATTTGTAAAAAAAGAAAACCTACGTTGATATCTGCTCCTAGATAAATAAAAATCCCAGCTCCAACCAAGAGCTTTTGTTTTTCAGCAGAATAATTACATCAATTATGTTCGGCTGCACCAATGAGTGCCATATGGTTCACACTATCGTGTTGCTCGTCTTTGTGATTGTTAAATGTCGCCTCCTTTTTTTGCGTTCTGAAATCTCCTGAAGCGTTGGCACATTGACAAGAAATGCTTTGCAGGAATGACTTGAGGCTTTTGGTTTGTTCTGCTTAGCTTGGCGCAGACCTATCTGTTATTGTTCCACCGACGAGTTGGAGATAGTCGTTCTTACAGTTGTTCTCAGCTGTCCATGCTGGTTCGCTGCTCTCTCTTTGTGGGCCTCCCATATCTGGATTGACTTAATAAATGGCATTCATATTGCGTCTCGATACAAGCACGTGTCCAGATGCTGTTCGTGGCAAACCTGCGTCATACAGTAAAAAAAAAACACACACGCAAAGAAATGGAGAAGATTTAATAAATAAAAGTTTTATATATGTGTAGTGGATTAACACGCGCATACAGGGGGGGGAATGGTAAAGACGCGCGAGTTATGAACAGTGGGGTTACGTCGGGCAGGCCAGGTGTGGCGGCGGTAAACTGTGCGGTAATGACGGGCCAATTAAGCTGGAGAGCGATGTACGCCTGTGATTGGCTGCGGTTGTTGTCAAGGGCGGAGTGGCGCCTGAATGTCTGGGAATAAAGGGGGCAAGTAACAGGTGCGGGGGGGGGGGGGGGGGGACGCGGGGTGTCGGTGGCGCGCGGCCTAATTAATTGGTTGGTAATGAGAACGCGGATATATTCGAGAGACAGGAAGAATGGGTGGAGTTGTTGCTGGGACTGGAACGAAGCAGGTCGGGGAGAACCGGAGCGAAGACATAGGAGACAGAACAGGCTAGCAGTAGAGTAGAGACAAGTAGAGACAAGCAGAGACAGGCAGAGACAGGCAGAGACAGAGTGAGACAGAGACAGTGGAAGAGAGACAGGGACGACGCAGAGGGACAGTGAGGGATAGGGGAGGAAGCGGAGTGAACGAGATGGGCGGAGCGCGGCGAGCGAGCTGCGGCTAAGCGGAATGACGGGAGTCACAGACGTAATGTGAAGAGTTGTAATAAAAGTGGTGTCGGAGAAAACAAGAAAGTTGTCCGCGTCAAGTCGACAACTACATTTGGTGTCAGGAGTGGGGTGCGATCACGCCAGCTGACGATCGCTGTGATGAGGAGGGGCACACATCGAGGACAGGACACAGCCCTGTGTTTACGAGAGAGCGTTCCTCGCCCTTGTCCCATGTTGATCCATTCAGGGGTAATGGACCGGCCGCTGGAACCCATTCCTGAGGAAGGACTTTTCATTAACAAAACACCTCAAACGGCTGCCGTACATACGTCGGTCAAGGGATGCCATTGCTGTTGTCTGTTGTGTTATGTTATTGTTACTCACCACTGTTCAGGTGTCAGATTGTTGTGTGCAGCCAGGACGGCTGATTCTTTAATCACGGGGTGGGGGGGGGGGTGATGTAGTGGATTAACACGCGCATACAGGGGGGAATGGTAAAGACGCGCGAGTTATGGACAGTGGGGTTACATCGGGCCGGCCAGGTGTGGCGGCGGTAAACTGTGCGGTAATGACGGGCCAATTAAGCCGGAGAGCGATGTACGCCTGTGATTGTCTGGGGTTGTTGTCAAGGGCGGAGTGGCACCAGAATGTCTGGGAATAGAGGGGGGCAAGTAACAGGTGCGGGGGGGGGGACGCGGGGCGTCGGTGGCACGCGGCCTAATTAATTGGTTGGTAATGAGAACGGGGGATATATTCGGGAGACGGGAAGAATGAGTGGAGTTATCGCTGGGACTGGAACGAAGCAAGTCGGGGAGAACCGGAGCGAAGACACAGAACAGGCTAGCAGTAGAGCAGAGACAAGCAGAGACAGGAGTGAGACAGAGTGAGACAGGGACAACGGAAGAGAGACAGGGACAGTGGAAGAGAGACAGAGACAGCGGAAGAGAGACAGGGACCACGCAGAGGGACAGTGAGGGATAGGGGAGGAAGCGGAGTGAGCGAGACTGGCGGAGCGCGGCGAGCGAGCTGCGGCTAAGCGGAATGACGGAGTCACAGACGTAATGTGAAGAGTTGTGATAAAAGTGGCGTTGGAGAAAACAAGAAAGTTGTCCGCGTCAAGTCGACCACTACATATGTATAAAACTAAATAAAAGAGTTTGGCAGACCGAGCATTGGCATGGTGGGGCTGTGCAAAAGCAGCCGCAAGCACCGTGACCCCCAGGCTGATGGTGATTCCGTTGCAAGTGTGTGCGTGTGGTGGTGGTTTATAAGGTGACACACGTCTTATAGTGTTGTACAAGTGGAAGGACACACACTGGGGGAATATAAGGAGAAGGGGGTGACCACCATGACTGAGGCGGAAAGGTGGAGTGGTTGTAAAGCCGTATTAGAGAGATGCAGAGCTTTGGCGAAGTAACCATCGCTCTTAAATAAACATAACATTTCCAGTCTTATGCGTACAACAATTGCTTAATCTGTTCCATCTCTGCAATCTCAGAAGCTGTGCGGGATTGAGCTTGGCTAGAGCGAGTTTCCCTCGCTTTATGCGCGTTCGGTTTACGATTTTTTAAGTATATGCGGCTAATCTGTCTCTACCCAAAATTCGCTCTATGCGGTTTGAATTCAGTCTACGTGTGGCTATGTGGTTGGACGTGGGACACCACTGTGTGTGTACTGTGTGTATACTGTGTGTGTACTGTGTGTATTGTGTGTGTACCGTGTACTGTGTGTGCACTGTGTGTGTACCATGTACTCTGTGTGTATATCGTGCACTGTGTGTGTACCATGTACTCTGTGTGTGTACTGTGTGTGCAGTGTGTACTGTGTGCGTACTCTGTGTGTACTGTGTGTGTATCGTGCACTGTGTGTGTACTGTGTGTGTACCATGTACTCTGTGTGTGCACTGTGTGTACTGTGTGTGCAGTGTGTACTGTGTGTGTACTGTGTGTGTATCGTGCACTGTGTGTGTACCGTGTACTCTGTGTGTGTACTGTGTGTGCAGTGTGTACTGTGTGCGTATTCTGTGTGTACTGTGTGTGTATCGTGCACTGTGTGTGTACTGTGTACTCGGTGTGTGCACTGTGTGTACTGTGTGTGCAGTGTGTACTGTGTGTGTACTCTGTGTGTACTGTGTGTCTATCGTGCACTGTGTGTGTACCATGTACTCTGTGTGTGTACTGTGTGTGCAGTGTGTGTACTGTGTGTGTACTCTGTGTGTACTGTGTGTGTACTGTGTGTGTATCGTGTACTGTGTGTGTACTGTGTGTATCGTGTACTGTGTGTACTGTGTGTGTACTCTGTGTGTACTGTGTGCGCTACTCGATAGGCAGCTGTCTCGTGCGGTTCCGATTTTTTAGAACGTGTCTACTCCTACTACATAGTGCGAGGGAATATTGTATTGTAGTTGTATTGTAGTTGTATTGTAGTTGTATTGTTATTGCAGTGTATTGTAGTTGTATTGTAGTTGTATTGTAGTGTATTGTAGTTGTATTGTAGTGTATTGTAGTTGTATTGTAGTGTATTGTAGTTGGATTGTTGTTGTATTGTAGTTGTATTGTAGTTGTATTGTAGTTGTATTGTAGTGTATTGTAGTTGTATTGTAGTTGTATTGTAGTGTATTATAGTTGGATTGTAGTTGTATTGTAGTTGTATTGTAGTGTATTGTAGTTGTATTGTAGTTGTATTGTAGTGTATTGTAGTTGTATTGTAGTGTATTGTAGTTGTATTGTAGTGTAATGTAGTTGTATTGTAGTGTATTGTAGTTGTATTGTAGTTGTATTGTTATTGTAGTGTATTGTAGTTGTATTGTAGTTGTATTGTAGTGTATTGTAGTTGTATTGTAGTGTATTGTAGTGTATTGTAGTTGGATTGTTGTTGTATTGTAGTTGTATTGTAGTTGTATTGTAGTGTATTGTAGTTGTATTGTAGTTGTATTGTAGTGTATTATAGTTGGATTGTATGTGTATTGTAGTGTATTGTAGTTGTATTGTAGTTGTATTGTAGTGTATTGTAGTTGTATTGTAGTGTATTGTAGTGTATTGTAGTTGTATTGTAGTTGTATTGTAGTGTATTGTAGTTGTATTGTAGTGTATTGTAGTTGTATTGTAGTGTATTGTAGTTGTATTGTAGTGTATTGTAGTTGTATTGTAGTTGTATTGTAGTTGTATTATAGTGTATTGTAGTTGTATTGTAGTGTAATGTAGTTGGATTGTAGTTGTATTGTAGTGTATTGTAGTTGTATTGTAGTTGTATTGTAGTTGTATTGTAGTGTATTGTAGTTGTATTGTAGTGTATTGTAGTTGTATTGTAGTGTATTGTAGTTGTATTGTAGTTGTATTGTAGTGTATTGTAGTGTATTGTAGTTGTATTGTAGTAGTATTGTAGTTGTATTGTAGTTGTATTGTGGTTGTATTGTAGTTGTATTGTAGTGTATTGTAGTTGTGTTGTATTGTAGTGTATTGTAGTTGTAGTGTATTGTAGTTGTATTGTAGTGTATTGTAGTGTATTGTAGTTGTATTGTAGTTCTGTTGTAGTTGTATTGTAGTGTATTGTAGTTGTATTGTAGTGTATTGTAGTGTATTGTAGTTGTATTGTAGTTGTATTGTAGTTGTATTGTAGTGTATTGTAGTTGTATTGTAGTTGTATTGTTGTGTATTGTAGTTGTGTTGTATTGTAGTGTATTGTAGTGTATTGTAGGTGTATTGTAGTTGTAGTGTATTGTAGTTGTAGTGTATTGTAGTTGTATTGTAGTTGTATTGTAGTGTATTGTAGTTGGATTGTAGTTGTATTGTAGTGTATTGTAGTGTATTGTAGTTGTATTGTAGTGTATTGTAGTTGTATTGTAGTTGTATTGTAGTGTATTGTAGTTGTATTGTAGTGTATTGTAGTGTATTGTAGTTGTATTGTAGTGTATTGTAGTTGTATTGTAGTTGTATTGTAGTGTATTGTAGTGTATTGTAGTTGTATTGTAGTTGTGTTGTAGTTGTATTGTAGTTGTATTGTAGTTGTATTGTAGTGTATTGTAGTTGTGTTGTAGTTGTATTGTAGTTGTACTGTAGTTGTACTGTAATTGTATTGTAGTGTATTGTAGTTGTAGTGTAGTGTATTGTAGTTGTATTGTAGTGTATTTTAGTTGTATTGTAGTGTATTGTAGTGTATTGTAGTTGTATTGTAGTGTATTGTAGTGTATTGTAGTTGTATTGTAGTGTATTGTAGTGTGTTGTAGTTGTATTGTAGTGTATTGTAGTTGTATTGTAGTGTATTGTAGTTGTATTGTAGTGTATTGTAGTTGTATTGTGGTTGTATTGTAGTTGTATTGTAGTGTGTTGTAGTGTATTGTAGTGTATTGTAGTTGTATTGTAGTTGTATTGTAGTTGTATTGTTATTGTAGTGTATTGTAGTTGTATTGTAGTTGTATTGTGGTGTATTGTAGTTGTGTTGTAGTGTAGTGTATTGCAGTTGTATTGTAGTTGTATTGTAGTGTATTGTAGTTGTATTGTAGTGTATTGTAGTATATTGTAGGTGTATTGTAGTGTATTGTAGTTGTATTATGGTGTATTGTAGTTGTATTGTAGTGTATTGTAGTTGTGTTGTAGTGTATTGTAGTTGTATTGTAGTGTATTGTAGTTGTGTTGTAGTTGTGTTGTAGTTGTATTGTAGTGTATTGTAGCTGTATTGTAGTGTATTGTAGTTGTATTGTAGTGTATTGTAGTTGTATTGTAGTTGTGTTGTAGTTGTGTTGTAGTTGTATTGTAGTGTATTGTAGTTGTATTGTAGTTGTATTGTAGTGTATTGTGGTTGTATTGTAGTGTATTGTGGTTGTATTGTGGTTGTATTGTAGTTGTATTGTAGTGTATTGTAGTTGTGTTGTAGTTGTATTGTAGTGTATTGTAGTTGTATTGTAGTTGTATTGTAGTTGTGTTGTAGTTGTATTGTAGTTGTATTGTAGTGTATTGTAGTTGTATTGTAGTGTATTGTAGTTGTATTGTAGTTGTATTGTAGTTGTATTGTAGTTGTCTTGTAGTGTATTGTAGTTGTATTGTAGTGTATTGTAGTTGTATTGTAGTGTATTGTAGTTGTATTGTAGTGTATTGTAGTTGTATTGTAGTTGTATTATAGTGTATTGTAGTTGTATTGTAGTGTATTGTAGTTGTATTGTAGTTGTATTGTAGTTGTATTGTAGTGTATTGTAGTTGTATTGTAGTGTATTGTAGTTGTATTGTAGTTGTATTGTAGTGTATTGTAGTTGTATTGTAGTTGTATTGTAGTTGTATTGGGTACTGCTAGGGCTTGCCTGGTGGTACTCTGCATGGAGCCGTAGAGTGGCCAGGAGATGACCGTGCTGACTATTATCCCTTTGTATTTGTAGTGAGTGCTTTCAGTTTATTTCCACATGAAGCAAAACACTTAATTTATGGAATTGGTTAAACATCCCAATTTTAGGACCCTCCTGAAAACAGTCATGTGCATCGGGGCAGTGTTACCTAGGTATATAATTGGCATTCTGATTATTATTTGCATTCACCATGTACAATTATCGCCGCTGACACAACTTAACACCGTGCTACTTTCAGTCACAAAACAGCATCACAACGGGACACATTTTTGCAGAGGTGTTTTACATATATAATGTACAACCATTTTATTAATGCATGGGGTTTGGTTTGACACACACTTCACCACTCTGGTCAGTGATGACGATGATGATGTCACTCGCCGCTTATCATTAGCTGTGGACAGGAATTCAACTCAAGTTGACTGGGTTCCTAACATTATAATGTACATCTTGTACATCTACCAACGTGAATTTATCGAAAGAACCAAAGAGTATGAACATTTATAGTCTACCTTTTTAATGCGGGTATAACTGCGTATGAAGTTGGTTATAAACGCAGATCTACCCACACATTTTAGATTGTGAATCATAATCTAGGCAGTGGAAACCTTCAATGTAAGCGATCGTAACACTTTGTATTTGTATTTGTATTTTTTATTTTTAAATTATATCTTAAAGCTATTTTATATTCGATATTTATTCAATTTTATATACTTCAGCCCCTTGGTGTTAGACTTTTAACCCTTATTATAGTAAGACTTGTTTAAAACTTATTTAAGATTTTAGATTCCTATATGTTGAATGTATGCACCATCCTGCCAAAGTAAATTCCGTGTCGGTGTGAACTTACATGGCGAATAAAACCCTTTCTGATTCTGATATAAAACCCTTTCTGATATACCTTGTGGACAACCCAGATAGGGTATCCGGTCAAGCCATTAAAATCAAGTCGGTGTAACCTTTCGTTTCCCCATTTGGGCGCCTCCAAGTTCACTTTGTAGACGCTAATTGTAAACCTGTAGTCGTTATCTTCATGTACCTGCTGCATGTGAGCCCCAAATGTTGACATTCATTGCTTGCATCCCTCGCTCCCAATCCCAACTTTGACGATCATCCACGCATCTGTTTTTATCTTAATTTATGTTTACTTCGCATGTTCGTATCTATGTGCACATTTTTTTCATTAGTTTATTATTATTTTTTGGATAGATAATTGCTGACGATGAGATCATCCGTTTATGTAATCAGAGCAAACAGGTTTTTCAGAGGAGCAATTCTTTCATGAAAGAATCGCATAGGTGAAGCATAAGAGTTCATAGAAAGATTAAAACTTGGCTTGATGCTTGAAATATAAACACCTTTTTTTTAAACATAATTATTTTAAACGGTAGAACTTCATTGCCATGCCATGTACAGGGTTTGTTTACACAGTGCATCTGTTTTCTTTCAGGAAATATTACCTAGCTCTTGCGAGTGGTTAATTTGGCCCAAGCAATGCGTGGCCGCGCGAGGCATGAGCCCCCCGCGCCTGCTTCTCGTTGGGCCGAGATGCCACGCGGTGTTGATGCAAGGGTCGGCACAAGACTCCTCCTGGAGAACACGGCTGTCTTAACTCCAACTCCAAATCGACGCCCCCACCCACCACCCACCACCACCACATCCATCCCATGCAGCCAGCGCATAACCCTGAGCAGTGTCATTATGACAACGGCTGGACGTGGGAGTCACGTTTGTGCTTTGGCTTTTGGGCTGATCGGACAATTATGTATGCTCATGCGACCGGATGTGTGCCCCCCCCCCCCCCCATACACACACACACTGCTGCACGCTTACCCACGCACAGACACATACAAAGATCCCCCGTGTAGCCTTTTCAGACTGGAGCAAGCGCTCTTAGCAAGCACCACAAAGACAAAGGCAAAAGATCCCCCGTGTAGCCTAAACAGACTGTAGAGGCAAGTGCTGTTAGCGAGCACCTATGAAGGCCGGCACGGCACACGAGGGGGTGGGTGGCCAGCAACCACGCCCGGCCGCCTTTGTCTCCCCAGTGGCGATGTTTTACACGTCGCACCAGGTACTAATTTGAGGCTGAGTCGACCTAGGGGAGGCCAAGGACCGGTTCTGATCATTGTCACCGGTGTTGGCCGTGAGCGGGAATCGAACCCGGGTCGCCAGGTTCGTAGCGCAGTGTAGCGCTAACCGGATACGAAAAACAAAGATCACCCGTGTAGCCTTTGGCAGATCGTTGGGGCAAGTGCTGTTAGCGAGCGTCTCTTTTAGGGTTGGCACTGCGCACAAGGCGCTTATAGTTTGACCAGTATTACACCCGGCCGCCTTTGTCTCCCCGCTACCAGTTTTGATATCACTCGCCACTTGTGTCAAATAGTATGCTAGACATAGGCACACAAATGCAAATATATCCTTTGTAGCCAAATAGACTGTGAGGGGAAGTGATGTTGGTGGATATCGAATTAACGCCAGAATGGCAGATATGAGGGAAATTTACGTGAGCAACAACTCCACACGTTCAACTGTGTCTCTAGCCAGTGCCGATATTCTACACACTGCACCATGTACTCATGTTTAGGCTGGGTCGTCTTCGGGTAGTCCCAAGATAATTTCATGTATCGGCCATCGCTGATGTTAACGTGTGCTGACTCTTACACAGAAACCACAGGGCGAGAGAGGGAGAGAGAAAATGTAAAAGAAGGGCTTTTAGTCTTAACATAAATAAATATAATAAAACGTATGTTTAGATTATTTCTTTGGCAGTTGGCCACCATTCCTTTTAAAAAACCACACCACATCTTTGGGAAAGGGTGGATCAAGTTATTTTTTTTTTAAATTACTTCGTAAAAATAAGACAAACCTTCAAATTGTGCTATTTGGATCAATGTGCCCCATGACACGTGGTCCATTACGAACTCTCACAGAAGGGGGAAATAGTGAATAACTTTTTTTAAAAAATGTGTTCATGTGAAATATAACAAAGAAATCTACTGATTAGTTTTTATATAGCATCGTTCATACAAATTGCATCTCACAAACGCCGAGGAACCACAAGCGAGCTGGAAGGCTGCCAGGCGATGAGCCAGCGCCAACAATTCGCTCCGCAGTTCTCTGTGCAGGCGGTCCCCGCGTTTGACGACGCGACGCCTTCCTGGAAGACCTCGCCGTCGTAAATCGGGACCCTGCTTCCCCCACGGACAGAAGCAACGGGAGAAACGCCACTTGCCGGCGTGCTTTTGCCTTTATCAGCCACGATTGCGAGGGGTTCATGGGTAGAAATCCACGAGCACTTGAGTAGAACAAAAGCTCCACGCCAAGTTACATCGGAAGCCAAATTGACTCTGACTTTTTAAAAGTGTTTTGGGGTCAAATTAGGAAGATGCGTCCTTAAATGGTTCTTAAATCGATCAATGGCGGTATGATATAGACGTCGTAAATAGGACCATCGTGTGTTAAATGTGTTTTTATTGCACGCGTGGTAGGTAACTGAAGCGCCCAGAGAAACCCCACGGACGCGAGGGTGCAACGCTGTATCCCACACAGAAGGGACAGATTATACGAGTCCACACTTTGGTGCACTGCATGCTGTCGGCAAATCACGGTATTACGACTCGATGCTCACGGGAAGGGAGTCTCCCCAACATTCTGTCATTTGTGCGGTGATCTACCAACCCTGGCCCCTCCACAGTGCTGGATTTCTGTCGTGCACCCACCACCGCCGGCACTGGGGGGGAAATGTTGGCCCCACGTGCCTTGCCACAAACACGCACCCACAAGGATCCCCTGCATAGTTTAACACGTCGGAGGCTTTCGCGACCAATATCATCCGTAACGGAGGTCTTTTTTTTGGGGTTAGATCGCGTAAAAAATATAAATGGGTCCTTAAAACCCGCCACCACCCGACATAGGCAACTAGTAAGGGTTATCACGTAAACAGAACATGCCAATTCGTCACTAGTACAGCACACCGGTATGTTGGAGAGCCAAGCCAACACACCGGTGTGCTGTACTAGTGACGAATTGGCATGTTCTGTTTATGTGACATCCCCTGCATAGCCACATCAACTGGTTGGGGTTGACTTGTGTTTGCTCGAGAACGCCTCCCTTAAGGACCAACACGATACATATAAGATGGTGGCGTGGCAAGTGACTACCTCTGTCGACTGAGTGATGGTGTTTATATGTTCTGCAAAAGATGCATATTTTCAGATTGAGTTTACCTAGGGGATGCCGAGGAGCGGTTCATATACCACGGGCGTGGTGCTGGCCACCCACTCCCTCGTGTGCCGTGCCGGCCTTCATAGGTGCTCGCTGACAGCACTTGCCCGAAGAGTCTTAAGTCTTTGGGGTGGCAAATACACACCCTAAACATCCCAATTGTGCAATATTATACGAATAAGGTGCCAGGAGCAAGGTGTTACTGAAAAGTGCTCCATTGTCTCGGTGTTTGTAGATGTTGGCAACATGCAACGTCACAAACTCGGCGACTCAACTGTGGTGAAGCCCAAGCAATGCGAGATGCCCGTGGAAATGTTCACTGATGGGTACAAACATTAAAGTCAAACTGTTTGCTGGGACTGGTGCAGTGTGCTGGCCATGCATTGTATATACGGTTATACATTTTAAAAAAACTGGAATTCGTATCGAGCCTTACTGACTGTTGGGGCATGTTTCTGTTACACGAGCAGGTGAATTGTATTTAAGGTTGAGTCGACCTCGGGCAACTGCAGTACACGCTGTGATACCCGCACACCACTGATGTCAGACATAGTCAGGAGTCGGAACTTAATTCGCCCGGTTCGCAGAGCGGCACAGCTCGCAAACCGCTGCACCACTGCTCACCAACCGCACGCACACCGAACATGCGCGTGGTTTAATTACGCAAACGCACGCACGCACAATGTACACGCGTACGTACCAACCGCGCATGAGCCTGCGTGTGTGGCTTGGAGAAATTGCCCGTGCTGGGAGTGGAATTGTTCGTGGAAAAAAAAGGGGGGTCGTAACTAAGCATAGGGCTTAACGGGTGAAACACCCCAACGCGTAGAACGCGGCGTTGAACAGTTTTACAGCGAATGCACGAGCGTGCAGTCCGTCATGTGCGCATGTGGATCAGCATTCGATGAACCCCGGAAGCATGCATAATGCATCACGGCGCCCGTATGCGGCGCAGTCCACCTTGTAAATATTCTGCAATAGAAGCGAGGCCAGCAGGACTTTTTGGTGTTCAGCGGTGGTGTGCATTTACATCTAGTAAAGTACAAACTTGGTATATTTATTTTAGTTATTAAAACGCAGTATATGTATGCAGTATTGTTCCTAAGATAATTTTGACAATGTCTGGCCTTGGAATCGTATTTGGGTAAAATGTGCAACTGTTGGAATCGCCACTAAATTGCCTTCAGGTGAATAGCAATGCAGGAATCGCTGTCTTGAAACGAGTAGGGATGCTTTGACAGAAAGCATGCAAACAATGCTTGATTCTCTATTCAGATGAATTTCGGTGTGTAACATGGAAATCGTCCACATGAGACAGTTTTTTATTCCTAAGGAAAACCACGAAGATTCTAGTACGATATCTGCAGACTTTTCCCAGCAGTGTGTTGAACCTGGTAACCAGAATTGGATTGTTGGCCACGGCCCACGTGAACGGCGAGTGACATCTGAACTGGTCCTGGGCTCTATCCCACCGACCCACCCAACGTCTGTCTGGTGTACTGACGAACATGGTAACGTGTGGTCACCCCCCTTACCCCCCCCCCATGACCGATCATGCACGGGGAGACCTTCAAAAAACAGTGGCTTGACAATATGGCCTTTAACTAATAATACTCATCATTATACACATATAATGCAGAGCAAGTGGGCGTGAATTTGCGTGCACTACAATATATACGGTATTAATACTCAAACCGCACGGCTGTAGACTGCCGCATTGAACGTGTGCGCATATAAATGTATACCATTAAGGTGACCCGCGTGTGCTTAAAACACATGCCCATCTACCATCATTCATTGACACGGCGGGGAACTAATGAGAAACAGAGCGGTGTCGCTAAGCATAAGGAGGCTTTGTTGAGGTTTGGTAACGACCGTGACGTCATAGATCAAGGAGCTGCACGACCAGCAAGGCATGGAGTGTGGAGCAAGCAGCATCGGTGAGCCACCGATGCTTCTGCGTTTCCCATGATGCAAATATAAAAACAAAATAAATGATAGCACAACGGTGAGATTAGTTCGCACCTCCGCCACGTACTACGTCTGTGTGTGTGTGTGCGTGCGCATCTTTGTGCACGTGCGTGAGGAGTGGTGGCGCAGCGGTGAGCGCACGATGCTATGAACCCCGACCACCCGAGTTCGATTCCTGATCATGGCCGACGATAATATTTGAACCGCTCCTGGGCCATCCCATCGGTAAACTCGGCCGTTAAATGAGAATCTGGTGTGACATCAACACTGGGGAGACAAAGGCGGCCGGGCGTGGTGTTGGTCACCCTACCGGCCTTCATAGGTGCTGCTGGCTAACATCACTTGCCCCAAAAGTATGTTGAACGCTGTACGGGGGATCTTTAAGCAACCACAGTTTGACACTCAACTGTTGTGCACATGTGTGAAAATGTCCACGTATCTTTCATATAGCGCCGTCCATAAATGACGTCACGCACCTGGGGGGGGGTTGAGAAATATGACGTCACATCAAAATGCGCAACTTGAAATAAATATAGACAACACGTTCTGCTTAATAAATACACTTTTTAATAAATGTTTTCTCCTACAACATCAAAGCGCAGCGCCACATTAAATACTCACTACAATAACAATAGTTTAAAGCGATTTGAAGCATGGTTTTTTTAGGGGGGGGCAGAGCTTTGTGACGTCATGTTTGAGGGGGGTCTGACTCTTTGTGACGACGGGGGGGGGGGGGTCAAAAATCGCCCAAAATCGCGTGACGTCATTTATAGACGGCCCCTAAGAGTCCTTGGCTATGAACATCTGACGCTGCCGCTTCTGATGAGACGTCAAATGGCGAAACTGGTCCAACACAGTTGGACAAGTCGCACCACCTGCACGACATTCTGCAGCTACATCACAGCTTGGGAGCCCTGTGCACATTTTGTTCCATCATAGTGTTGATCAATCGCCACCTCCCCGTGGTGTGGCTCGAGAGTTCTTGCTGGGTGTTCGTGTCTTTCCTGGTGTCGGGGGTAGCCCACATCCGTGCGTGCCTCCCGGCTCTACAGACGAGCCAACGATACAAGCGCAGGCCCGCGTGTGGGTGCGAGCGAGCGAGCGTATGCTGTGAGTGTCAGCGGTGGCTTAGTGGTCGGTGCACTGCGCTACCAACCCAGCGAAACCTGAGTTCGAGTCCCAAATGTGGCGAACGTCAGCACGCGCGTCATCTTGGGCCTCCCCAAAGGTCGACTCGATCTTAAAGGAGGACCTTGGTGCGGGGAAAACGCATCGACACTGGAGAGACCAAGGCAACCGGGCGTGGTGCTGGCCGTCATAGGTGCTCGCTAACAGCACTTGCCCCAACCGTTTGTTAAAGGCCATACGGGAGATCTTTGTCTTTGGTGTGGGGTCCAGTACCGTGGTGATGATGGGTGCTGCCGATGTTGGTTATTAGCAGGATGATGTGGACGGCTGGCATTGTGGTTTGGGGCTCGTGACTCGGAAGGTTCTGAGTTCAAATCCCGGTCAGGAGTCTGCTCTGGAATCCCCTCCCCTGTGGGGTTGATAAAACGAATGCGGCTTTATGGGACGTCAGTGTGTGGTATTTGAGCCACAGGAATGTGGAGTTTTCACCATTTTGCCTCGGGGGCTGAGCAAGAAATTAGCATTGACGCGTGTTTTGTTTAAACAGGAAATTACAATTTTTAAAAATATATTGTTGTGGATGTGCTACTGTTACATTGGTGTGCATTAATCGGAAAAATGTGCACTCATGAGCACAACAAGAGGAACTATATAAATAATTAAGTAGGTAGTTGGTTGTTTGTTTCCATCAGCCTCGACGGCGCACTCAAATGCAGTCGAGTTACTTGGTCGACTGATTGTGGATGATGTATTTTTAAGTGTTCAAAAGAGATAAAAAATAAGCATATCAATTAATTGTTTGCAGCGATAACAACTAGCAAACGCAACCAAATTATGTACCGTACATGTAGAGCAATTATTGAAGGCAGACCAGGGTCAAAACGTGATGACATATACGAGGTGAGCATGCTGAGGCTCTATTTAAGTGCTTTTGGAAATGTGTATTTGATCATGAGAAGCAACACTGCGATTTGCCTGAAAGAGGAAAGGTTTCTATCCGTGCGCACATTGCCTGCTGCCGTCAGAAGAAGAAGAAGAAAATTAATCGAAGAGAAAGTGCGTCCTCATGTAAGTTTAACAATCTGCAACAAAATTAAACGGTGTTCGTTACAAAAATTGGATGGAAATTCTGGAAACTACAGAGAAGGGGAGAGATGGAAAGAGGAACGCGCTGATTGGTGAAACCCAAATGTCAACTGGAGGCATCGTGCGCTTCGCTGGGACGCCAGTGCATGCGACGATGGCCGAGAGATGACGCTGGCGAGAGAATGACAGCCCAAGGAGAGAGGAGACGTCCCAACAAGCCAAACTCTGCAAAGACGGGAGTGATGGGAGTTCGCTAAGTGTGTACCGGCGAGAATCATTACGGCATTGTACGACCACGAGGCAAGGTGACGATGTCTCGGGAGCCCTTCATCCAGCAGTGGATTGATTGTGTCTCTTGTTGATGATGAAACACAATATTGTAATGCATTTTGATCTGACTCGGTTAAATAATTCCGCCTGAGCCGTAAGTTTTGGGTACACAAATTGGAAGATATATTTTTTGGGATATTCCTAATCCTCGGCCGTGACCTTTACATTTAATTGTGCCAAATTTTGAATTATTGAGACCATCTGGAACGACGTTAACATGTTCGCCAGACACCGGGATCGACGTTTATTCCACATGTGCTGGACATTGCCGGGCAGGAGCGTCCGCATGAGAGAGTCCATTTGTACATGTTGGTAGTGCATAGTGTGTGTGTGTAAGTGTAGGTAGTGCATAGTGTGTGTGTATGTGTAGGTAGTGCATAGTGTGTGTGTGTGTACGTGTGGGTAGTGCATAGTGTGTGTGTGTACATGTTGGTAGTGCATAGTGTGTGTGTACATGTTGGTAGTGCATAGTGTGTGTGTGTACGTGTTGGTAGTGCATAGTGTGTGTGTGTACGTGTAGGTAGTGCATAGTGTGTGTGTGTACGTGTGGGTAGTGCATAGTGTGTGTGTGTACATGTGGGTAGTGCATAGTGTGTGTGTACGTGTGGGTAGTGCATAGTGTGTGTGTACATGTTGGTAGTGCATAGTGTGTGTGTGTGTACGTGTTGGTAGTGCATAGTGTGTGTGTACGTGTGGGTAGTGCATAGTGTGTGTGTACGTGTGGGTAGTGCATAGTGTGTGTGTACGTGTGGGTAGTGCATAGTGTGTGTGTGTACGTGTGGGTAGTGCATAGTGTGTGTGTCTGTACGTGTGGGTAGTGCATAGTGTGTGTGTACATGTTGGTAGTGCATAGTGTGTGTGTACGTGTTGGTAGTGCATAGTGTGTGTGTACGTGTTGGTAGTGCATAGTGTGTGTGTACGTGTAGGTAGTGCATAGTGTGTGTGTGTACGTGTGGGTAGTGCATAGTGTGTGTGTGTACGTGTGGGTAGTGCATAGTGTGTGTGTACGTGTAGGTAGTGCATAGTGTGTGTGTGTACGTGTTGGTAGTGCATAGTGTGTGTGTGTGTACGTGTAGGTAGTGCATAGTGTGTGTGTGTGTGTGTACGTGTGGGTAGTGCATAGTGTGTGTGTACGTGTGGGTAGTGCATAGTGTGTGTGTGTACGTGTAGGTAGTGCATAGTGTGTGTGTGTGTGTACGTGTGGGTAGTGCATAGTGTGTGTGTGTACGTGGAGATAGTGCATAGTGTGGGTGTGTGTACGTGTAGGTAGTGCATAGTGTGTGTGTGTACGTGTGGGTAGTGCATAGTGTGTGTGTGTACGTGTGGGTAGTGCATAGTGTGTGTGTACGTGTAGGTAGTGCATGGTGTGTGTGTGTACGTGTAGGTAGTGCATAGTGTGTGTGTGTACGTGTGGGTAGTGCATAGTGTGTGTGTGTAGGCAGTGCATAGTGTGTGTGTACGTACATGTAGGTAGTGCATAGTGTGTGTGTGTACGTCGAGGCAGTGCATAGTGTGTGTGTGTAGGCAGTGCATAGTGTGTGTGTGTGTACATGTAGGTAGTGCATATTGTGTGTGTACGTGTAGGTAGTGCATAGTGTGTGTGTGTGTACGTGTAGGTAGTGCATAGTGTGTGTGTATGTGTAAGTAGTGCATAGTGTGTGTGTACGTGTAGGCAGTGCATAATGTGTGTGTGTACGTGTAGGCAGTGCATAGTGTGTGTGTGTACGTGTAGGCAGTGCATAGTGTGTGTGTACGTCGAGGCAGTGCATAGTGTGTGTGTGTTGTACTTAAGCTGTCATGGTTAATGATACACGCTCGTAGTTATAACGTTGGGTTATTTTCAAGCGGAAACCTCTATTTTTCTAGTCCCATCTTGTAAGAGGAACAAATCATCCGTGACTTAGGTGTCATGCATAGGTGTCAGAAAACAGCTGTGCCAGTGCCCGAGAAAGGATAATACCCTGCATCCGTAGTAGCTCTCATTAGCCAACACACACACACACGTGGTATACATGCGTGCCTGTGTGTGAACGTGCCTCTGTCTGTGTGTGTGTACGTGCCTGCGTGTGGTGTGTGTACGTGCGCGTGTTTTGAGAGCTGAAACGCAGCTATTGATTTTCGTCGGCCGTAAATAAACACGGAGCTTTAATTGGGTTACTGCAGATCGCACGGTGGACAAAAGCAATCTTTGGGTCCGGTAGAGTGAAATTCAATGTAGCCAATTTATTCGTACGTTTGGCAAATGTTAAAATGCACAACCAGATATCTTGATCGCATCGCTGTGCACGGTTTAGCTTCGTTTTTGGTTTTCAAATCGGGAACACGTGGGCTTTCCGTGGCGAATGCGTTCTCTACCCACGTGAAGAAACGTGGGTGGGCAGACGTTCTACGGGAGAAGAGGGATTCGGCGTGCCTCTCTCAATGTCATTTTAAAATTGAAGTCGCATCCTCATTGTTGCAAGGTGAAACGCGTCCACAGCGGTGGAATAGGGGCAGCGCAGTGGACTTGCAACCCGGGGGACGCCGGTTCAACTCCACCTCCTTCCGCTGCGGTTGAAACGACCGCCACGTTTCTTAAATCCAACCCCGGCTCTTGTCCACCCAGAAGTCGGGATGGGTACGCCACCGTTCAATAGAACGGCTGCAGGTGGCCTATGATGGGGGGGGGGGGGAAGTGTGGGTACTCCCACCTATTCCGAGACGTTTGGCCAGAGTGGTAGAGTAGGCCAAACACCCTCCTAAAAAGCCAGCAGTGGCATGAGCAAGCAAGTGCCGTGCTGCACCTTTATCCGTTTGCTTTTTGATTCATTTTCATGCTGCTGGTCATAATTAAGTTAAAAAAATGACAGGGCTGCACTTTTTTGTTATGGCAGTGCTTGATAGTCCAACCTGGATCAATCATCGTTTCGAGTCTCCTAGCAAGGCAGAAGCTCCCCCCACCCCCACGATCATCTCAAGGTTTCCTTTCAGCCTCCTCAAGCTTGGAGAAGCCCCCCCGCCATCCCTTAAGCACACCGCCGCACTCCCTTCCCTGCTTTTGAATAAGGCACCGATTTATCATACAGCATGGGGTACGTACTCTTCCATCTTGGTCGGCTGTGTTCGATGTTTCTTTCCCTAACCACCCCCCGCCACCACCACCCCACCCGTATCAACTATTTATTATTTTTGTTTCAACAAGCGTCATGGTGATGAATTAATCGCGATGTGCAGTTGAGTATATATTTATGCTGTTGCTGAAACGAGAATCGTCCTGAAAACGAAAAGACATACCGGCATCGTTAAATGTTCCGAGCTCAGGACTTCAATTGGAGGGGACGCCGCCCTGGTGTAGAGTTAGCACGCAGGACTGGCATTGCAGAGGTCGCCGAAATGGATTGTGAGGTGTGTCTTGGTTCATCGTTCGGCAAGTCGCTTATTGGTGTGAAGTTGTGGGTACTCGCACATCCTTCGGCACTGTATGGTCAAACTTTTGAGAGTAGCAGGCCAAGTTAAAGCAATTTTTGTTTTTGTTTTACCAGGCAAAGCCCATTGAGCTACGTACAGTAGCTCTTTTGCAGAAGTGACCTGTCCACAAATGATAGCTCCAAGGGAAGTGGCTTATCGTGTGGATATTTACAGCAGCCAAATGCTCGAAACGCGTTGTCTCTAAATGTCCAATAAATGTGGAGGGCAAAACCGGAGGATCCGGAGGAAAAAAATCCTCGTGACCACTGGGGGAAGGACACGCAAACTCAAAATATATGGGCATCAGGGTCGGGTTCGAACCCACAACCTCCTGTGTACCAGGCGAGGTAGTTAACATCTCGCCACCGTGGAAACCCCCCTAAGTTTCTTTCGAGAGCCGTTCTTTAATGCAGGCTCATCCAGCAGCAGTGGAATGAGCAAATAATAGCAGGACTGAAGCTTTGTACGTGTTATCTTTACTCACTTGCAACGGCTTTTTGTTTTACCAGCCGTAAATATGGATGAGAAAGATGAAACGCCTTGTGCAGTGTTTCACCGCACATACCCATACGGCTGCCCTGTCAACAAAGTAGTGTAAAATTAATGGGAGAATTAGCAAAACCTGAGGAGTGTTTCTTTGGGAAAGATGAAAGGCGATGACACATACTTAAAAGTATTTATACCAGCTCGGGCCTCCGTGATAAATTATTTGATAAATGCAGACCCTAAACCCACGCGAATGGAAAACTCGCGAGCAGAGAGGCAACCATTTAGACATCCTTGGAAGCTCTCATTCCACGGAATAAATTATATGAATAAAATACTGTAATACATTAATATGGGCACATTTTATATGTAAAAAAACAATGTACAGCGCTTTATGTAACCACTGCTCAAGGAAGTATTTCATCCATGATCCGTCAGTCATGAGGGTTGTTTGACCATACTTCACCATTACGCATCGCGCGGATTGGTGAACAGGTGCGGAGCCGGGACCGGTCCGGATATCGCTCGCCACTGACGTTGGCTGTGGGCGGGAATCAAACTTATATCGCCGGGTTCATAGAGCAGTGCGCTAACCAGCGTGCCAACTCCGAATTTGTATACATTTTATCGAAACTATCTCTTTCACAACCATTATTATTTTGCATTTCTAGGAATTATTTGCATTAATAATAATATTGCCATATAATTATGGAACTCAGGAAAGCCTCACCGAGTCTCAAGACTCTTTTTAGGATGGTGGGACATTTGCACGGTTGGCTGCGTACGGTGCGAAAGAAGTTCAACACAGAGTACGTACACACATTAGAATGTTTAGCCAGTACCAATGATGAGTGTTTGACACACGGGAAGGGAACGGAGTGCAAACCCAGGGGGTGACACTCAACACTGCCATCTATTGGCCGCTCAGCAGCCTAATGCTCACCCATCTAAAGACTAACCAGACTCAAGTCTGCTTAGCTTCCAAGAGCCGATGAGATCGGGCCACATTTCAGGATAATTAAGTCCTGGTGCAAATTTGGTTAATACTTAGAAAAGCTGTACACAAACAAATAAGGGACTTCATTAAAATTGATTTTCAAAAGGTGCCCGCCCCACACACACACACACACAACTTTGTGAATAATTGCTCCATGAATAAATAAACTCCCGGAAAAATTAACCTCCTTGAAGGAGATGGAGCGACGAAAGTGGCTCGTGACCAGGTGCATTGTGCATTGTTACATCGCAGGATCACGAGATGGCGGAGGCTTGAGGGTGGCCTTCATCAAGCAGTGGATTGACCATGGCCGATACTGTTTTGAGAAATTTGACATTCGCCGTGTTTCTAAAACTCGAGTTTTATTGTGAAATTAATTTCTAGGTGGCTCGCCCACAGGCCACCGCGTTTAGATGGCACCAACCAGATCCTGGGTTTGAAGCCGGGTTCTCAAGATGCTGGCCGTGGCACGGTCACCCATGATTGTGCAATAAAGCCGTGGCATTTAAACGTAGTTTGGCATTTAGTTTTGTTACATTGCAGTTCTGAAAATTTTAATATCGGTTTGTGTCTCGTGCGACGAACGTTGCTCTCATATGCAGAGCGAGTTGGAATTGCTGCCCATTTCTCTGGGTGAACCAGAGATCACTTGAAGGAATTTTAGGGGTAGCTCTGTGATATCCCCTTCAGTGGGCCGTTCTCTTAACACAAACGTTGCACCTCTCTGCGAGAGATCCGAAAAGGACATTTCATTTTGTGAGGTGATGCCGATATCCCAATATGTGTAATGTTGTAGGAAAAGTTTGATACAAAAAAATAATGCAACAGCCTTTTTATTTATTCATACTTCTCTAGAATGCTGGCTTGTGCACAAACCGTGAACGTGCATGTCCCCTTTAAGTTTCATGGGCAGTGTTATAGAAAACCGTCGTAAAACATTTTCATCCGTCGTGTTTGTACAATGTTTGGCATGGAGCGACTCCCTGGACAGAATAAACTGAGTGGCCCCTTCATGCTGGAGGCGTGTTCATCATCACCCTGCTACAAGCACCTCGGTGCTGTAGACACGACACTGAACTGTCCTGACCCTGCACACCATTGCTCGTTTGCGTTGTGTATTTTATGGCAAAGTTAAGCTTGTTGGGTGAGGGGCGAGAAAGCCATGAATCTCGTGTTCGTGTACTGGCTGGATTAGTCATGTTTAGAGTCCATGTGTCAGGGCAGGTAATATACACCATTGGAAAGCTTCTTCTTTAGGCACAGTGGTATGCTGTTTGTCATTTGTCAAGTTTAATTTTCCAAATGCACTCTACCCTGCTCTCACTCACCTCCTTTATTTCATCATTTTGATTCTGGGCAACTGATGATTATTTCCCCAGATAAATATACTCTGCTGTGATATTCAGTTGTATGCCTCCAAAAAGTATTTACTGTACTTTCCTTCGGTGAGCTTGTTCCACGTGATTTGTGTTTTGCTCATTTTTATAATTTTCAGCCTCTCTCATGTCCTTAAATCATTTCCTGTTTTACTTACGACTTGCTGTTATGAAGACCATGAAACAAGGGTTGAAAAGTCATGCAAAGAGGCGTGGAGAAATGCATGCTGGGGGAATTGCAAATGAGACAATGTAAGGGGGGAACATTGATCGGCAAAGAAACACAAGTTGTTATAGGAATCGTCGAACATTTAAAACGGTAAATGGGTTTGGGCAGGGCCATCACCTCGAAGGGACGTAACAGATGGAGGAGGCTGATGACATAATGCCAGCCAAATGAGTGAACATGCCCAAGGGGATGACCTCTTGAATATAGATCCATCAGATCTGCTCATTTTCTAAGTTGAAAACTCGTTTTTTTAGAAATGTTTTTTTTGTGCTCAATTAAACGTTTCTGTACGTCATCACAAATGCGATTTTCCGATATTAGGAAGCCATAGCCGCTATGCACTTTTAAATCATCTAGATTTAAGACTCATTCTTTTGTGTTTGTTGTCCTTCACCCGCACCTCCGATTAGCACGGCTGGCTACGTACGGTACGAAAGAAGTTATCTACATACAGCTCATGCGCAGGAGGGAGATTAATTGCTGCATTAAATCAAACTTGAGGGATTGTAATGATGTGGGAAGGCCTTCATCCAGCAGTGAATAGAACATGAGTGAATTCCAATATTATCAACTACAATTATGAATATATTTTTTCTTCTAAATATTAATTCCCTATGTCTTGATTTGCTTGAATTCCTCTTCGTTTACGTTTTCATCTCTTGTTATATACAAGGTTGCATGGGAAATGACGGCAACAAGAGGCGTTCGCAAACGCAGCTTTCAAACGGTGCCACCGCAGAGCTGTCCTGGGTTCAAGTGTGTCCGCGTGTCCGCGTGTGCGCGTGTGTCCGCGTGTGTGCGCGTGCATTACCATCATCAAAGCTGGGAGAGCGTGGACGAAAATGGGCATTGCGTCTACCCCGTAAATCCCATTTGGACAGAGCAGACGCTGCCCTAGACTAATCTGCTGATTATTCGTCTCTTGGGAGGGAGGAATCCACACTACTCTTTTCATGTTCACAAGAGGCACTTTGCAAATGCATCCTGCTGCTGCTGGAACACATTGTCTATCAGCATAAGGTGGAACCAGATCCTTTTGTGCGTGTTTATAATTTAAGAAAACGGGTGAAAGCCCCCCAGAGCCTTGGATGCTATATGATCAATGAGGCAATTAAAGCAGGTGATTGTGGATGAGCTTTGAGACAATGCGCCGTGGGGGTCACTGGAACCTCGCGAGATATTGTGTGTACGTTGGGGGTATTGTTAGCTGCTTGCCATTGCCACGGTGTAATGGTCAACACCCTGGGAGTTCCAGAGGTAGCTGGTCCGATTGAGTGTTTTATGAGCAAGTTTATTAAATCCCTTCCGCCTTCCGTCTCGCGAGCAGCGAAAATAAATAAGCAACAGTTGGTCGAGTCACAGGTGGTGGGGTAAAGTGTGGGAAACTCGTACCTCTTGCAGGATGTCTGGCCATCGTGGGAGAATAAGGATAAGTTAAAGTAGCCTCCTGTAGGGGGGTTCTCTACAGGTCCCCCTATTGGAGGCGCCCTTCCACCAGAAGTAGCGTGGGCAAGTAAGTCGCACGGTTGCACCTTCTTGAACCATATTTGATATCGGAGTGTTTTCATGTTGCCGTTTGCACAACCACCATTCGCTGGAGATGTGTTTCTAAAACGATCGGACATCAGAAAGGAAGGGGGCTGTTGGGGGGCGGGGGGGACGAAATCAATTCCCCAAGCGCGCAGAACTTTTGTGCCTCGTCCCATCTGCAATGTGCTGGACAGCCAAGCAATGGAAAGTTAATTATTCAAATCAGATCTGGCTTGCTGGTTGCAGACATCGCAGAGTGTGGGAAAGACATTGCAGGGTGTGGCAAGACAAGAAACTGATTTGAAAGAGATGAAAAAAATGGGGAGAAAGCAGAAACACGTGGCGTTGTTTTTTAGCCGATGAGAATCTGTAAGAGCTGTGTTCCTGGAACAAAGAATGCAAATTCTTCTTGCAGACATGAATGACACACACAAGACAAACACCCAGGATTGTTTAACTCAAAGCTTCTGAAGTTTAACGTTTGAATTGTTTCCACAGCTGTGAAATGAATGCAAATATATATTTATCAAATTGAAGGTCTTATTTTATTAATATATAATGAATTCCAGAACTGTCTCGCCTGGTATACGGGAGTTCGTGGGTTCGATTCTCGACCCTGACGATGCCTGAATAGTTGAAGCTTTCATGTTCTTCCCATGATAGCGTGGATTTTTCTCCGGATTCTCCGGGTTTTCCCCTCCACATTTATAATCAACATCCGTTTTAGAGTATTTGGCTGCTTAAAGTTTCACGTGATATGCCAATTCGTTGAGCTACCATTTGTGGCCAGGTCGCTTCTGAAAAGGAGCTATTATATAGCTCAGTGGGCCTTAGCCGGGAAAATAAATAATAGTTTAGTTTAAAAATAATACGTCGCCTAGTTGGTCAGTGCGGGTCGGTGAAGTTGGTGGTTGGGTGGACGGGTACCGGGAGGGGTTCAGATATTACTCGGCAAGCTGACGTTGGCCACGACCGGAAATCAAACGTGTCAACCACCAGCTTCATGGCACGATGCGCAAACGACTCCACCACCACCGGTTCCACCGCTGAATTGAACAGTCTACCAGTAACATTAATCAGATTGAATACGAATGCATACACCCACACATTTTACGTAAATTCTAGCCTCGAACGCATGAAAAAAAAGCATCGGAATAAATTGTGGCCAACCCACGCAGCCAAATACAACGTATACGAACGCAGGATTATTAGCGGAGATCGACCAAGCGTGTACTAACTTGTCGCCCTGCCAGTTCCACGAGAAAACCAGCTCTCTGGCCATAATTGCCTTCTCATCAATTGCGGCGGAGGGGCATTTAATTATGTCCGAGCTGACCCTCGGGGCGCGGATGCCCTCTGTGTGGAGAATGCAGTATCGAACCTAGGTCACGAGGATAGACGGACGGTGCACATCAAGCCACCGCAGCAACCCTTCTACTCAGTTAATTGTTATTGAACAGTGAGTGATGTATGACTCTCCCCCCTTCTCTCTCTCGCTTTCGGAAGCCGTATCGTGGCCTCATTTTGTGTCCCATCGTGACTTTGGCGTCTATCTCTTTCCAGGTTTTGTTTGTCCTCTGTATTCGTCTGCCCGCTTGGACGTGACCTATCTTCAGGGTGGCTTCATGAAGGGTGCAAGGCCCCCCCGCGAGCGAGGCTGCTCAAATGGAAATGAGAACTGGAACGTCGGGGGTAAGAGCAGGTTCAGCACAAGGCCTGTGCTTCATCAACTCGAGCGCGGCGTAACGCTCGCGCAGGGTAAACAACGGTCTGGGTTTTATTTCGGCTCTGACTCTACCTGGTGCAGGGGCGAACTGAGGATTTCACTTTGCAACCGAGGCTTTGATTTAAAGTGTGCATTGTCGTCACAATTGTCCACGTGTTAACAACCTCTGGATGTCTTTTCATATTGCAGTGGGCTCCGATCACCCAAGTCATCCGAGAATGCGTGATCTCGTCAGATCTCGGGAGCTGAGCGATTTCGAGCCTGCGGACAGTGCTTGGACGGGCGCACACGATGCATACCAGGCATTACAGGTCGCAGGGCCACGTGATAGGCAGCAGAGATAAGTGAAGCAAAGTAGTACATGATTTTACCGTGCTTCAATGTGCAGTCACACTATTTTTATTGTATTGTACATACTCTCTGATTCTTTCGGTAAAGTCATGTAGGTAAAAAAAATGATGCACATAGTTGTGTAGGCAATTTTTACATGATCTCCTTGGAGTGTCTTGATGTTCCTGTATTTAGGCATTTTATGAACTTAACACATTTTTATCGCAGTTTGGGGATGCAGCAGTGGTGTAGTCGCTCGTGTGTGGTGGTACGAATACAACGACCTGAGTTCGATTCCCAGCCATCTTTCGCATTCGTGGCGAGTGGTATCTGAGTGAATTCCGCACCCTTCCCTCACCAACTGGCCGAACATGTCATGGGGAGGCCTTCACCCAGCAGTGGATTGACACGGGGCTGTGTATTATTCGAGCAGGTTTTTGCCTAGGAATACCTCTCCCAGCTCGATGTGTATATTCCAAGTAACCGTCAGCCATGATCAATCCACTGCTGGAATGAAGGCCTCTCCAAGCCATCACCGTCTCACACAGCCTTGCGATGTGAGAATCCACCGAGCACTTGAAGGTGAGCTGTGGTGGATGTGCCTTCAGGAGTGTGTTGCTTCCCTTAAGCTGCCACTGTTGATAGTCTCAACCATTCGTAACAGCAAAGAACCCCCACTAAATTATAAATTGAGGGCAATTCTCCACATTCGGTCATGACAAGAGAACAGTGACCTACTGCAGTAACGTTGCGCAAATGCAAGAAGACATTTTTTTTGCTTTTTGCAAGATAATATATTTGAGGTGGCCGGGTTGCTCGGAGGTGAGTGAACTGAGCCAGCATTGCTGAGATCCTAAGTTGTAATCTGGATATCGGCTGACAATGACTACACTTCGGTTCTCAAGTGTAGTGGCTTCGTGGTCTCAGCCCTAGGTTGTAAAGGATGAAAAGGCTCCTTGATTGAGTTGTAAGTATGAAAAATAACTTCCATAGGCCCTTCTCTGACTCATGGGGCATCCTGCTGTGGGATTGTGAATATCTTAATCATCTCATGGCATGTTACCAATAGTGCAATTAGAATAACATTGGTGGGGGAAAAAAGGAAGAAAAATACATTTCTTTCATAATGTTTAAATTTTACCTCTGGAAAACATGACACCAGAGGCGGCAGGCACTCTAGCGATAAGACCTCTCCAATTGAAACTTATATTTAAATAATCTTCTGAAACTTGGGGATCTCAAGATGTAGACAGTGAAGTCACGCCCAAGTAGTTACAGATGGAACAATGTAGGCGATGTTTTTTGTCAGGTGGTTTCACATGTTTTTTTTCCACGAAGGGTGGTGAGAGATGCTAAGTGATGGGGAGATTAAAACTGGCCCCACTTAGCAAGATTCTAAAGCCCGAGGTAAAGCTGCTTTCGTGCAATGTAATAGGGCTTTTAGGCTCGGTTCATAAGGGCAATTTAGATGGTGGCTTATGAACTTAGGTTGCGCACGTGCAACAGCTTTGTCAATCCACTGCTGGATGAAGGCCTCCCAATGCTGTGTTGGGCATGGCAGTTGTTTGATGATATTTCATCACACTGGTCAGTGCAGGTTCGTGAAGGAAGACGGGGAGAGGGGGGGGGGAGGTACCCAGGACTGGTTCTAATATCACGCCACTGATGTTAGCCGCGTCAAGAAAACGAAACTCTCTGGTCGCTGGGTTCATGGCGTAAGGTTCTTACCATTGCACCACCACTACACCCAGAGGTTCTTAATTTTGCACAATGTTAAGACCTCCACACGTCAACGATTTGCATATTTTAAAGCCAGCCAGTTGAGATATGAAAAACCCACATGCACATTACAAGTTGCGAGTGCCCAAAGTTTTCCAGACTGTACGAGTTGTGAACTATATTTGTTACAAAAAGACAATGACCCCCCGCATCGCTATAGAAACTGTTGTGGTAATCCCTGTTAGCGAACACCTAAATAAGGTCGTCATGGCACAGTGCATTGGGATGGTTTGACGAATGCCACTCACCAGCTAGCTTTGTCACTCCAGTGGTGATGTATACAAACTATACCAGGTACTCATTTGAGTATGAGTCGACCTGGGGGAGACCGATGGTATTTTCAGATATCGCTTGCCGCTAATCTCGCCGGGTTTGAGGTTCAAACCAAGGCAATTTGAAACGCATGGTTTGTAGCTGTGGAGATTTCGAGGTACAAATACGGCTATACAGGCGATCTCTGTCCTTGTGTGTAAATAAATGGGGCACTGTGGTGGTGAGATGTAATATCTCATCACCACAGTGCAGGAGGTTGCGGGTTTGATCCCGACCCTGATGCCTGTACATTTGAAGTTCGCGTATTCTCTCTCTCTCTCTGGTGGTTGTGTGGAATATTCTCCGGATCCTCTGGTTTCACCCTCCACATTTAGAAACAAGCGATTATTTGGCTGCGACTACACATTCCCACTTATGATGATGATATCAGTCACTTCGATCAGCTATCACGTGCGGCCACGTCGCCTCTGAAAAATAACTCAAAGTTCAGGGGATTTTTTTCATGGCAAATACAAAAGTTTCGTTTGTATTTGTTTTAGTCTATCAGCCTGTTGCCTTTCCAGGCCGGGCCCCAAGAGCCAATAGGCAGATGGACTGACAAATATATTTTTAACGTGGACGCACAGAATGGATTTATTTTTGACATCGGTGTTCAGCAAATCGTAAGTTCCCTGGTGTGTGCGTCGATAAACAAAGTGGGAATGTAGGGAAGCAAAGTTGCCACGTGGGTGGGCTCATGCGTTTTGGGGGAAGAGAAGTGCTGCCCTAGGCCAAGCCGGGTAAACAGGGGAGTGGTGGCATAAGTGTGAATGATGTGGTCCTTTACCTTAATGGAATAATGGTAATGACGTAATTGCAGTGAGCGCCTATTTAGCTGTTTAGAGGGGGGGGAAAGTTGAAAACAAAACACTGATGAGAACCTAGCACTGCGCATCTTCATAGTAACGCGCATTGATCGCTTGCTCACGGATAATGTCGACGTTTTGTAATAAACAAAAAAAGTTGGACAACTCCACAGAATCCGCCTCGGTGCTGACATTTACCACGTGTCCCTTGCACGATACTAGACTTCTGGAAGCACCATTCTATGCTTCAAGAAATATAATAAAAGCCTCTCGCACCACTCTCGGCAGAGCACTTTGTGTCCTCTCTGCTCACCGTGAAGCACTTTGACCATATAAGGCCAGATGCGTCCTGACATTGCCTTTGCGTAGGATTTTTCGGTATTGTTGGCTGTTTTTGTACAGCATATTTTGGTTGCTTGGCAGACGCTCGAGGCATACAGTTGCTTTATAAAAAATATGTTTTAGCTTAATAATAAAATACTTTTGAAATATATCTCTATATATTTTGTTACGTTGGGTAAGGTGCTGCCTTTTCACGTTATTAATGCACGTGATACAATAAACCGGTCAAGGTGCTGGTCTGTAATTGCTCACTTGCTGCACTGCTGGCGGAAGAGCCTCAACTAGAGATAGATTTCGACAGCATCTCCAGAGGGTGTTTTGGCCTACTCTTCCACGCCGGCGAAACATCTGAGATAGAGGTTAACTTAAAGATGTTTAATCGTAGTCTTGTCGTATTCGATATGGGTACAGGAATAGTGGCAGTGTATATGCAATGTGTGATAATTGACAGCTCGTTGTCAATTGATGGAGGCCTCTTTTACGCCATGCCCTCGGTTGTTTGAACGTCGTTCACCACACCTGGTTAGTGTGGGTTGGTGAAGGGGGGTGGGAGATGCCCAGTACATACTGGTTCAGCTATCTCTGAGCATTGATGTGAGCTGTTGCGGGGAATCGAACTCGGGTGACTGAACTCCTAAGGTAGTACACGGAACAACAATGGCACCGTTCCAAATATGAAATCCAAGAAAAAAAAAGTATTAGCATTGCTAATAATTGGTGAAATTCCACAATAGCACGAATGTTAACATACATTGCGTTGACCAGTAGTTTATTGTTTGCATTTTCATCACTGTGGGTACGTGCTGGAGGATTTGATAGGGGAGTTGGATTTATGTTTCATCTAACATTTTTGCTACAATGCGAAAATTTAATAATTGGCTTAACGACCGAAATTCATTGAATATAGGAAGCCTATTACTGGCGTGTGTATATAATACGTAATGGATGACTTTACAGGAGCAATGCAACGGCTGCGCATAATAGCGAAATATACTTTATGCGCCCCCCCAAAAAAAAATTGCTGTGATGCAGTTTGACCAGCAGTGGGCAACACTAATCTGATAAACAAAACTCACAATGGGCCCACTTCACAGGAGAAAATAAAATGTGGAGTGGAGTCGGGGGGGGGGTGGCCCGCTCTTTATGAGAAGACTTTCGGAAAACCCAAACAAGAAGCCCACTGTTGCGCCCAGACGGCAGGGAATCGAGCATTCGCCGTGAAATCTCCACGCTTCCACCACGCACACTTTGCGCGGTGTTGAAAACGTTCCCCGGTTGTTATTTTTTTTTACCCTGGTGAAGCGATTTTTTTCTCTCTCTCTCTCTCCCTCCTCTGTTTGACGTTGCCCTAACGACCGCTGGTTGAACAAAAAAATATACCGCAGTCATATGATCTCGCCGCAGTCGGCTGATGGAATCTAATTAGGGGCCCGTGTTTTAGCAAACGCAGCCAATGTGGCGCGCCTTGCTTCGCACCTCGCAAAGGGCTTCTTGCCTGACTCATAATGAAATGGCTATATTCATTCCTGCCATGATTTGATGTTCTTAAATAATACATTGTGATCTTTGTGCCAACGAGTTTTTTTTTTACATAGTCGAACGAACCCCACCTCCACCCCCCCAAGCTTTGACGGCTTTTGAGGATGATATATTCGGGGGACGAAGGGGGGATGGGGGGCGGAGGTTTGGCCCGCACAAGTTAATTGCAGGGACGCCGCGTGCCTCATCTCGCTGAGCGGGCTGCGTCTGGGTTCCTTTCATAAATCAGGAGCCCTGTGCACAGTTCGCGTTGAGACGAGGGAGGCCGGTTTTTTTTTCTGCTGGGGACGGAGGGGGGAATGCGCTCTCCTTTCGGTGCCGTGTGCGGGCCTTTGTTTAAATGTAGGACTTCTATTAGAGGTGTTTATTAAAATCGCAGCAGATGCGCCGGGTGAGAGAATGTTGCCGCATGCGTGATTGCTGTTTGTTTGTTTATCACGCACGTTGGCTGCCTCGCGAGTGATGACACCACGTGTATCCCCTCTATTTCAGACCGAAACAGGAGGAAGATGTCGCCTGGCGAGGCTGTATGTAATGGATTGTCGGCGAAACGTCGTTCTCGAATTGTGAATGTTGTGGGTTTACTCTCCAGCCCACCGGTTAGTGCTGTACTCGTAACGAAGTGACATGTTTGTTTACGTAACTAACCTTACTCATTGGCTGTGTCGGGCGGTGGCGGGTTTCACGACACACTTTAATTTATCCGATCTAACCCCCCCCACACCCCAAAAAACGTATGGACAACATTGGAAATAATGTTACGTGTTTAAACCGACGATGCATTGGAATGCCAATCCACGTTGCAGGGATGACCCAGTGCTGTATCTCTTGACGGGGTGTCCCGTCCTTAATGGCACTGGGTGGCCTCACTGATGCCACCTCGCCTAACGTATTGCGTTGCAGAGTCTCGGTTTATCCGGCTAGCTTTGGGCGGAAGATGCTGCCATGGTGTAATGTCTAGCACACTGGACTTGCGATCCAGACATCCCTGGTTTGACCGCTCGGAGTGGCGGTTGAAAGAAGTGGGAAACGTTCTTAAAATTCCCCTATCTCTGACGGTAATCGGATACACCACAAGTGAGTCGCGTGTGATCTGGTTAGATGTGGCTTCTCTGACCGATGTCTATGCATCTGGCCAGTGGAAGAGTCGGTCATAATATCCTCTAAAGGGGCTCTATCGATCTCCCTCGTGGAGGCCCCTTCCACCAACGGTGGAGTGAGCAAGCAATTGCTGGGCTTGCACCTTGGCCGTGTGACCTTAGCCTTTGACACAGTCTCCCCACCAATACCAGTGGCTGTGCAATGTACAACAGCATCCCTGTCAACCCATACGAATTACCCATTATTAATGTAGAGGGAAATTGAGTTACAAAACATTGTCTTTGTGTTTCTCTCTTTTGATGGAACTTTGTAGGATGAACGTTGAGATTTATAAGGGCACGGGGTGACCAATAAGGTGTGAATTGGTCTTGAATAAGGTAGGCACCGATAAGGGGTTGACAGGTATGCAACAGCGTCGCCTCATCCTTGTTGATACTTTTGGTTCTTGAGTTGAAAGTAAATAAAAATGGACGAAACATTGTTTATCACGCACATGATCGCGTGTTGATGATGACGATGATGAAAACGACCATTCGTTTTAAATAAACAGACGGATCGTGATGCAGAGGTCAATGTTGCAATTCAGACATCCGTCGGTAGGTGTCTCTAAACGAGCACTCGCAACCAAGCCCAATCACCCGAACAAATGAAATGCATTGTATCTGACCTCTCTCCAGCTCGGTCCATAACCCCTCTCAAATTAGACAATTTATTTTTCGGACGGACGGAATAGCATTTTGTTGATGTGTGGTGTCTTGCTCATCATCGTGGTGATGTTGGTTTTACAGTTATAAGAGGTATAAATATATTTTAGCAAATAAATCGGTGTTTTTTTTTACTTCTGACACTGCAAACTCTGCTCCTGCCATCATGAATCGTTTGCCTTCCACCCCCCCCCCCACCACTGTACTGTATACGCAACCCAATGTAGCCAGAACATTATGGCAGTAACTCCGTCTCACAGTTCATCTTAAAGGTTACATTCAGTCAATAAATTATAGTAAAAAATATATATATACACGTTGCCCAATTTTTATTTTGACTATTATTATCATCATTTGTATTTGTGCAACAATTGTGCAGTGGACAACAGGGGGTCTTGATTGTACAATTTTTGTAAAAGATATACACGCGTGTGCCGTAAAAGATCCACATACTTAACAAGGTTAAACAAAATTATTCGACTGCAAGGCCAGCGAAGGGTGATAGCATCTAATATATGTACATAATCACATTAACCAACTGCACAATTTTTTTTATAATGCACCATATTTAAATATATATGAGGGAGGGATTAATTCAGCAGTTGATTGACCGTATCTGATGAAGCAGAAAAAAAACCCACTTAAAAACACAAATTAATTCTAGGCACTCGAAGTGAAATTGGCTGAACAATTTCAATGCAGGACCCTTCTGTAAAAAAGAAAAACAGGTCACAAGACTTTCCCGGTTAAACACAGGGGAGATAAGGTAAAATAAATTAAAACGAGTAGAGTGTGAGAGTATTACATACAAAATATGAAAAAAATTATAATGTATGGTTGACCTGTAAAAACATTTTGGTGCGCTGTAAGACAAAATAAAGATGACTAAACTAAGCCTAATTTCATCCCCATGTCAAACCAAATGGATCAATTTGTGCCAGGCAGCTCTTCAAAGCACCTTGTTTAGTGCTTAGGGTAGGGCCACATGAGTTGAGGAATTTTGGAACAAGCGCTGAAATCCACCCTTGGCCCCCAAAGAATCAATTAAAGTGCAGCGTCTCTGTGACCTTTGGCCTCACCCATAAGGCCTCAGCTGGAAGAGCGTCCTAAACAAGATTTGGAGTGTTCCAAGGAGAAAAAGTACATACATTTAAGTGAAAAGATTCTCATTTAAAGCATTTTCAAAAAATGTATTTTAAAGAAATGTTGCCACAATATGGTGACACTAATATTGTAATATATTGCACGACAAAAACTGGAATATCTTTAACATTTGTTTTTGTATCTTGTTTTCTTAAAATACATTTTAATAACATGCCTTAATTTAATAGTTCCTGTATCACAATTACAATCTTTGACTGTTGTAGTCATCCATGTTATTGTGTATTGTGTAACTGAGAGCGTGCGGGTTTATAAGCACTATCGATTGTATAGCTGTAATTATTTTAAGTCTTACGTCAAGCTTATGTTGATTGAACTGCAGTTGATAAACCTATTAAGTAAATCTTGTTAATCCTGCAAGTGAATAGAAGCACCAATGCAATCATTAAAAATGTGAAATATAATTACAGTACAAAGTTATAGGGGGGGGGGGGGTGGGAGAAATTATATCGCGAAAATCGTTGTATCGTGCAAAATGATCATTGTGGCAACCCTAACTGAAACTGAATTAACGAGTTGCGGTGGGTTGGTTCTCGGGGCACTACTGTGCACGTGAGGCTCGGGGTGCCATCTCTCATCACCGTTGTATTCACTGAAATGTTAATTTTTAAATAAAACTAATCTGGTTCCCCGTAGCAACTAGCAGAGTGCACAATTATTATACGTGTGATTACACAGCTACATTCACCCCTCCTGAATCACACTAATTGTGGTACTCCCATTCGAAAAAAACATTTAGGAAAGTGGTTATCAGTTATCTCCTATGAAGGAAATCACTCGACCAAGCATCTGGACCCAAGTATACCTCAAGGACTCTGTACTTGTGATAGCTTGATAGCTACTCGCTTCACACATGCCCGCTTGGTGGGAAAAAAAATTGGCCTTTTGTTTTACGTGGTTTCTCTTGTATTTTTAGCATTTATGTAAAAGTGGTAATCGTCAATCCAGGACATTTTGTAGTGTAAAAAAAAAAATTTGGGCAACAAACATTCGTTAATTGCAATATAATATTTACACTCACTGTATTTGCAAAGTATATTATTATGTTGCATGATCGTGAGATTGTGGCTTAGGCAGTGGATCGATTACAGATGATGATGTAAGTTTAATGTTACTTTATTAGGTGTGTAATAACACATCAATTCACTGATTAATGTCGTAGCTTAAGCTCACATTACATGCATCAAATTCTGTGTAAGAAGTGAGAATTAATAGTTTTATTGTGTACGAGTGAAGAACCCAATGCTCTGAAATTGATAATAAGAGACGGCTGTCATTCTCATCTCGCAATCCTGAGCACTAAAAGCAATCTGATTTTTACGAAATAAAATGCCAAGGTGATATGTTACGTGGCGCTGGATTTATTTTACCTAGGATATAAACACTATTCTGGTGAAATAATTACATTAACAACATCACAAATTTAAAAGTGACAGCATTTTTAACTGAACCGTGTCGGTCTTCTGTATACGTTACTCCCACCCCTTCGGTCACACTATTTATGAAACGTCTTCCGCAGTTTCAACTCAATGTTTATTTCTTGTGCAGATACTCCCCTTTGTCCAGTTACCCAGCTAGTTCCGATGGCAACGGCCCGCAGCCACGACTCAGAGTTGTTGTTGGGTGGAGGAGGAGCCCAGACGGTAACCAGCCAAGAAACTCGAGGCATTTTTTTAATATTCATAGTAGCAGAATAATGTACATTATCGTATTTCATGAGTTTGTGTGACCCATACAGGCATTAGTGGTCACTACAATTCCCTGCGACGTTAAACAAAATTACAATGTCATTTCCTGAGTGGAATTGTAACGCCACATCGCCCAAAGGGGGTCGATCCGTTACACCTCTAATTTCGAATACTGCTTCGTTTCAGCAAAAAGCGGTGTTGGGAGAGTTGTGAGCCCGGGCACATTTCTTTTGCTGCCGGTGGCCCAAACAAAGGGGCTGTTCTTTACCCCGTGTGTTTGCCCGCGGCTGCCTCTTATGTGGGAGGAGGGCTGGGGTTGAAAGAATGCCCGTCCACAAGGCGTTCTGTCGCAGCTGTGGCCCACGGGGTTTGAAGGTGGCCATGACAACTGGTGCTCATTTCGTATCGCCACCCCCCCCCCTCCCCAAGGCCTTGCTCAGGTTGTCTGCCACAACGGCCACACGGACGATGGCAAACTGTGGGCTAAGGTTTTTTTTGTTGTTGTTGCTATAATCCCCCGGAGTTATTTTGAAATAAAGTCCTAATTGGTACACGTTTACATAGTTGTTGGTGTGGTTTGTGATTTCCCTTCGACTTTCCTATGGCTGCTTTGAAAAGCAGCTTTAACACGTCGGCTTATTCGTAAGAGGTTTTTATGGGCTTAGATCATCTAAATATAAATGTGTCGTTAATGCCAATTGGTTATTGCTCAGCACACCGGTGTGTTGGAGAGTAAACACACAACATGTACACAATTGGCATGTTTTGTTTACGTGACAAACCTTACTAATCAGCTGTGTCGGGTGGTGGTAGGTTTAACAATATATTAATATTTACGCGATCTAACCCAAAAAAAAAACATTATTATAAAAAGCAACTATTAGAGCCTCAGAAGTGATTTAGCCATTCGATTGCTTTGTCCTGAGAGTTGGGTAGCTGCAGATATACTAATCCACCCACCACCTTCATGTTTATATTCAGGCAGTCAGAATTTCTATGGCTCCATGGGTTTTGAGTTCATAGCTGCAGTCACTTTCCGCATTGGGTATCCGCATACTCCATCGTTTGTGCAGATCCCGGTGAAGCACTGTCCACCGTTCCCGCCGATGATTGTGGTGGTTGGGGTCTCCGATCCGATGTTTTGACGTTGGGTACGTTGCTCGAAGCCCGCAAGATGTGCCATGCCGTGTTGGTTGCTGATATTTTTTATTTCCTTTGCCATCGCGTCGTCTTTCGTGGTTGTTTTCTGCATTCCCCGCCGCTGTGCGTCCGGGTTTGTAGCGTGTGGTGTCCGGCCTTTTGATGTCCGACGTTTTTGCCCAATTGTCTTGGGAGCTTCTTCAGGAATTGAATTGTGCACAACCCGAAAGCACATTCGACAACGAGTATTTCCCCTCTCGAAGATTTTTAAGAACGATGGGAAGGAAATGGCCTGAGAGATTGCAATAAACGTTTCAAAATAAACCGGGTAAGAACCCATCGAGACTGAAGATGTATTTATTTAAAGGGAAACCTGGATTTCGAGGTCTCCACAGAGCCATGCTGTGTCAATGTAAGCTAACCGGAGACACGGTGTCACACAATTCATCGCGGGAACGAATACATCGCCCAGTAACAATAAATACGTTTACATTATGAAAAATAGTTTAAAGTTCAAAACATATTTTATTAACTACATCGAGTAAAGGAACATGTTATGCGCCCTCAGTCGCCAACTGTTCAGTGTGACGAAATATGGTCCAATAGCCCCCACGACCTGCACTGCATGGGGAGGCCCTCGTCCAGCAGTGGATTGACAATGACTGATTTTTTTTACGTGTCCCTGGTATGTTTCACTTACCCCTGGCAAACATTAAATCTGGAAAACTGTCCAACTCTCAACACAAGGGCTGTACAAGCACACTTGCACGCACACACAGGTTATCATCAACAGTGTTTGTCAGGGTGTGGCGAATGGGTGGCTCCCACGCTTTTCAAGGTTGTGGTTCTTCTACTAGCGAATATTTGACGGCGGTTATTACTGAGATTACATATGCACATTGACCTATTATGTTATAATAATAATAATAATGCTACCATGAATTACTGTTGCGACACCATGTTTAGTACCGACACACACCTATTTAATAACTGTTAAACTGAACTAGTCCACGACAATTACTGACTCTGTACCGAGACGAGTGTTCGTGCTGCTACTGTGTATTCAAGGTATTTACCTTGCCTTGTCAAAGAATGAAAAACGCAGAATGGAAAAAAAAAACCCGTTACTTTTATCCGAAAATATGTTGGTGACTCGTGGCCATATTAAGAAAAAATGTCCGGGGTATCATGACATCCATAACACCCTTTAGAACTGCTTTTTGTGTTTTAATTTGTTATCATTCCCCCGCACCTCCGATTAGCATGGTTGGCTACGTACGGTGCGAAAGAAGTTCAACATACGTACGCGCATGCATAGCCCAACCAATGGCTGTGCCCGCTGGTGTGAAGGCGCAGCTTGCCCACGAACCGAACAAGTGCTGCTTTCCACGTGACGTGACCGTGCAACGTTTGGAATTCTGCGCGCGTTGCTCCAGCTGACGCGTGCTCGGCATCGTTCGTTCGATCGTTCGTTCGATCGTTCGATCGTTCGTTCGCTCGCTCGCTCGCCGCCGTTCGAACCACTTCTCTTACCGCTGTGCCCCCGGGGTCTACCCGATCCTCAAGGTGGCGACACTCGGAGATGCAGAGAGACCGCGGAGACGCAAAAGACAAAGACACCCCCTCCCCACCCCGCCTACAGCCTTTAACAGACTGTTGGGGCAAGTGCTGTTAGCGAGCACCTGTGAAGGCCGACGGTGCATACGAGGCGGTGGGTGGCCATCACCACACCCGGTCACCTTTGTCTCCCGGGTGGCGATGTTTACGCATCGCACCGGCTACTTATATGAGGTTGAGTCAACTTTGGGGAGGTCCAGAACCAGTTCAGATAATCATCACTGGTCCGTAATACAGGTTTTTTTGGGGGGTTAGATCGCGTAAACCTGCCACCACCCGACACAGCCAATTAGTGGTGGCGGGTTTAACGACACATTTACGCGATCTAACCCAAAAAAAAACTGTTATGGATGATATAGGTCGCGAAAGCCTACGTGTTAAATCATCACTGGTGTTGACTGTGAGCAGAAATCGAACTTAGGTCACTGGGTTCGAAGCGCAGCGCGCTAACCGTTGCATTGCCGCTCCCCATATTGGAGATACACACACACGTGCAGAGATAGAGATGCGGAGATACGTGCACAAAGATACGCGAGATGCACACACACGCACGAACGCACAGCACACACACATACAATTTTGCAACCAGAATTCTGTACCCAGAATTCTTGGGACGCGATGGGGGACAGGTGCCAAGGGTATTCATAGCCGCTTTGTCTAAAGATGGAGAGGCGGCTGGATTGGGCTTTTTATTTGGAGTTGCTCGCGTCACGTTGTCGGTGTCGCGGCCTGGCCCAGGAACCCGATATGCTCAGGTTCAGCTCTGTTTTGTCCACAGAGACAATCCAGAGAAATAATGAATTGCTCCCCTGGGAATGAGCCCTCTCCATAGAATTTTAATCAGGCCCTTTAAACAAGCCACGTTTGGTTAGTGACCCATTTTGGTGGGAGAGGTTGGCGGAGGGGGGGGATAATGGAAAAGTAGGTTAGGATGCGAAAAAGCAGAAAGGTTATAACGAGGACTTCAATGAAAAGATTTCAGTTTCTTAAATAAGCTGCCAGAACACGAGGAGTTTCAACGTTGGACATCGTGGCCAAGGACTTGCGGTACGACCACTCAAGCGCGTCGGAAGGCCGAAACGAAACGGTGGAGAAATCCAATGCAGTAGTCGCCTCAGTTCTCCCAATTCGCACAATGCATTGCAATTGTCGGTTGGTTTTGTATAATTGTTGTTTGTTTTACATTTGAATATTAGTGGGAAGACTTGACCGCTGTTAAACAATATAATTGGTGATGGTAAGGGAAATGGCCCTTCATCACAGCACAGAGAGGTAGAGCCTAAAATAGAAATTTACTTTTTTTATGGCAGTGGTATTATTATTATTATTTGTGCTTGTGCACCAGTGCCAATGCAGTATCGCCACATTATTAAACCGTTGAAGTGATTTTATTTTCCAATTTAAAAAAATGCACCATTTTCCAGCAAATTTAGTGCACAAATGCCGTTCAAAGGAATGTGTACATTTTCAGCTGACATTAACGTTTCCAGTTCCTCTTGTCCAATGAGCAATCCTTTTAGAACACTGAAACTCTGCAGGTGAGAAGAGTGGAGGAGGATGAGACTGGGCCACACAACAGAGTTGGCGTAACGTCTCTAAGGCAAAGCTAACTGTTTGCCACCACATATCGCAATTGATTATGAGATTTGAGAGATTCCTAGGTGTTCTCCAACAACTGGGTGTGATCTAAAATTTGTTTATTTGTTATGTGCTGTTGTAGTTCATTAAAACCTTTAAACGCGAGGCTCAAAAGAAAAAGCCGTCCCTTGGTGTGGACCAATCAGTTTCAAGGACAATGCATATATTATAATAGTATGTTTTTTGTTTGCATTTTGACTGCAGGTATTGTGGTGAATGCAGACATGAATCCTTGTAAAAAGGTTTCAGTTTTGTTGCCAGAAAAAAGGGGAAAAACCTTATTCTTATATTTTGGTACTGGCAAAGGAGGTCTAATGATGAAACAAAATATAGGTTAAGATGTGCAAATAAGCATATGGAGAGCTGCATGCTGGAAACTACTGTGCATTGTCATGTGCTAAGTAGGGCTGTTGCCTGAAACGTCGCCGATTGTATACTTTTAAGGCCACTGTTATTGACAAATGTATTGAGTTTTCATGTATTTGTGCATGTGCACCACTTCCAATGCAGTGTAGCTAAACAATTCGTGATTTAACAGACGGACAGAGCAACACGGGCACTATAAAACGTAGGGAGGTGAATTAATGTGCCTGTTCAAATTGCTGTGTTAAGAAATGTAAGCTGGCTTGGGCAGAAGATGCTACTTTAAAAGATGATGGACGATGGTCAACAATAATAAATAAGTGACGGCCATGAATGCAACTCGCCAGAGATAATTCCCAGCGAGGAGATGGAGCGATGAAATCCGTTCGTGTGCAGGTACCGGGTGGATCGTTAAGTCGCACGATCATAAGATTTGGCAGCGGCGGCGGCTCAGGGAGGATTTCATCCAGCAGTGGATTGATCATGGCTGATGATATAAGGAACATGTTGCAAATATTTCTACGGCATGGTTGATGACATGCGCGTGCAATATTATTATTTTTCGTTTGACTTGTGCGATTTGAAGTTTGCTCGATATAATCTGGTCGCTGCGACAGTTGTGGTTTGAAATGTCAAGCGTCAAAAGAGTGCTTCCTAGCGGTGGTGCGTGCGTGTGACTTGCGTGGCATTCTGGGTCTCTCCAGGGCCCTGTTCCCTTTTGGGTCATGGGATTCCAACGCCAACCTTACACCCGCAGCTCCATCGCGAAAGCCAAGCGGCCGAACATTCTTTCCATTACAAGGACATTCTGGTGTTTAAAAAGACTGGCAAGTGTGGAAGCATGAATTATCGCAGACATGCGCTGTGCATATGCACTGCGCCAGCACCTGTTAAGACGATGGGGTCGGGCATGTAACAATGCAACGACTCGTCAATTTAAATAGAATCTTATGGTCACAGTACATGCTATACATCATGTATGTTAGAATTTATAAAACCAAAAAATACAATTTGTGCCAAGTTACATTTAGACTTATGGAATGACTGATGGCACAACTAGTTATAACCTTTACGTATTTACCCAAGAGGCCAAATTGAGTCCAAGGACTCTCTTTCCTTCATTGTATACAATTACAATATTTTTTATATTAAGAAGTTTTCAGTCAATTAATTATGCGTGTGGATGGAAACTGGAGCACTCGGAGAAAACCCATGCATTCAAAGGGGAGGAAACAATGTGTCCCATACAAAATGAAACGGATGACAGCCCACATTTGCTGTTTTTTTTAATCTTCCGACAAGCCAGAGAATGGCACCTTGATGTCCGCGGGAATGGAGTTTAATAAGATTCGGGTGATCCACGAACCGTCGCCTCCACAGCACTGGATTACAGGTGTGCCGCCCAGCAATGTGGCAGCCGGTAGAAAGAAAATAAAATAAAACGTACTCTGGAACTGAATTGTGACAAATCATCCAATTACAAGGGTTCATCGTGATGTGCCTATTTCAAGCTATGGAAGCAAAGCAGTGAAATACTTACTTATTGTGATTTTCGATTGTCAAGAGGGTGTCCGTCCGTAAAAGGTATCACCCGTAATTTAATATTTAATAATTCGGCAGAAGCTTGAGCTGGGTCAATAACACTCCCAGACACGCACGCACTTCCTCCGAACCTCCATGTGTCCACCATGACGCCTGCGGTGTACCTCGTGTCGAGAGTCCCCGGGAGTTCACTCCAATTGTGTGGAATGCTTCAGTTATTTAAAACTAAAATTAAACTTTTATTTGAAGCTTTCGTGACTGCAGCGATTCATGTTCTTGGTTCTTTCGGCAAAGTCAAGTAGAAGGGAAACAATACAATACTAAAAATATAAAACAATAAAATCAGGTGTGAAAACCATAGCAAGAAAATGTTCTTGCTGTGGTTTTCACACCTGATGATGATTGCTTGTGTTGCAGTCGAAACGTGATAATTTTATTGTTTCATATTTTTATTATTTTATTGTTTCCCTTCTACGTGACTTTACCGAAAGAACCAAGAATATAAAATTAAACTATTTAAGTTTCCTAAGTAAGGCCCACTGAGCTATATACAGGAGCTTTTTTGTCAGAAGCGACCTGGCCACATATGATAGCTCAACGAAGTGGTTTATAACGTGGAAATTTAAAGCAGGCATACACTCTAAATGCATGATTCTAAAAGTGGAGGGAAAAACCGGACGAGCCGGATAAAAATCCACACAACCACGGGGAGGACATGCAAACTCCAAATATACAGGCGTCAGGGTCAGGATGGAACCCACGACCTCCTGTATACTAGGCGAGGAAGATGACATCTCACCACCGCTCCACAAGACAGTGACGTGGTCTACTGTCATGCGTTCACAGTGTTGTGGTATGATGATAGCTTGCTTAAGAACATAATCTTAATATTTTTTGTCTCGGTTACTTGTGCGGCTGTGGAGAAGGGTTACGGCACAGATGGCGCCCATGCATTTGACACCGTCCACCTGTCCCTGCGTCTCAAACTGCTGAACTCAGCCTCCTGGGTCATCCGTTTCCCGTTGATCGATCGAATGTATTTTATATTCAGAGCGGTCAACCGATCTGTAACCCACAAGGCTCGGAACAATTGACTCAAGGGCACGAACGTTTTATTTAACCGGTCGAAAAATATCTAATTTTATCCCAGTGCTGCTTTGTATCATTTTTTTGCATCGCCCTTTGTGAGTCCATGATTGCATGAAGAACTCTTCCACACCACTTACCACGTCAGTCATGGGCATTGGTCGTTAACGTTTTGATTTGTTCAATTTATTGTGCTTCTCCCCCCACCCCTCCCCCCACAACATAAATATATTTTTATATTGAAGTTTCCTTGTACCCGTCGCAAACATGTTTGGTAAAAAAAATAATTATTTCCACAAACTCTGGTCAATGGATTGATAGTGCAGTTGTGCAAAGCACTGCGCCACCCTGCGTGTAATTTCAAGGAAAACAATGTTTGCTTTAGTCAATCCACTGCTGGATGAAGGCCTCCTCATGCGGTGTTGGTTGACCGTACCGTTGCGGTCACACGGTTGACCACGGGCCCCGGTGCAAGGAGTTAAATGATGGGGGTCCTGCCATGGCCAATTTCTCCCCCTATTCGTAGCCTGGCACCTGGTGCCTTCCGCCCATTGAGGCCCTGGTGCAGTTGTGCCTCCTTCACACTGGGACAGCTACGCCACTGGATCATACTTCACCACGCTGGTCAATGTGGGTTGGTGACGGGGGGGGGGGGGGCCGCCAGGGCCAGTTCACATATGAGCCGGCCATAAATGACGTCACGCGATTTTGGACGATTTTTGACCCCCTCTCTCTCGTCACACGGCGTCACAAAAGGCAGACCCCCCCTCATATATGACGTCACAAAGCTCTGCCCCCCCCCTCCCCACCCAAAAAAAAATAAAACATGCTTCAAATTGTTTTAAACTATTGTCATTGTAGTGCGTATTTAATGTGGTGCTGCACTCTGATGTTGTAGGAGAAAACATTTATTAAAAAGTCTATTTAGTTAAGTAGAACGTGTTGTCTATATTTAGTTAAAGTTGAGCATTTTGATGTGACGTCACATTTCTCAACCCCCCCTCCCCTCGTCACACATCGTCATAAATGTCTGACGCCCCCCCCCCCCCCAGGTGCGTGACGTCATTTATGGACGGCCCCATAGCACTCGCCACTGATGTTAGCTCTGGCCGGGTATCAAACTCTGGTCACTGGGTTTATAGTGCAGTGTGATGATCACCTTCACCGCTCCACTCCTCTTGTACCAGAACGTGAGATGCCGCCCCATGACTAATATAGACAAGTCATCAACTACTGCCCAGTAAACATGGCATGTTGGGCCAACATTGGTCTAAAGTTATATGTTTACTGAGTGGAAGCTGTTTAGATTCATAAATAATGTTAAGACAGTGCAGTGTAAGTTTAACACGTAGGCTTTCGTGACCAATATTATCCATAAGAGATTTTTTTTTTAGGTTAGATCGTGTAAATATAAATGTGTCATTAAACCCGCCACCACCCGACACAGCCAATTAGAAAGGTTTGTCACGTTAACAGAACATGTAAATTCGTTACTGTACAGCACACCGGTGTGTTGGAGAGTAAATCCACAACACTTCCAATCTGAGTACGACGTTTCGCCAGTAATTACAACCAGCATCATCGCAGTGCAGTGTAACATGTCCAGTCAACGTTTCCGTTAACCAGTTGGGAGTAAGATACAGTTGAATGAGTGGAATCTGTTCAAATCATTTCTTGAGTTTTCACCATGCAGCTCATCTTTCACACGAAGCCAAACTGACTTGGTAGCATTCTCTTTCCCCCGCCCCCCCGAACAGATTTACAGCTGCGACATGCAACAGCTGCTGCTGTGCCTTGCTGCCCGCTGAACACTCTTGTGCTGACCTCTCACAACGCGGGGAGTCGTGGGCCACAGCACAGTACATCCGCTTGAGGCCAAACCACTCCTTGTGCCCGGGCTTCTCGCGAAATCATAACTTCGCATTTTACAACATTACGAAGTGTGGGGGGGGGGGGAACCCCCACAAACCCTTTGGGGCGAGGGCTCGGAGCCCAGGGCGGGGGGGGGGGTGGACGTGGAGGCTCCATCCTGTTTATGTAACCCACGCATGCAGCGTTGGCAAAGCCACAGAGTCTCTGTTACCCTACGCCATCACCGCACGGCTCCTCTCTTTGGGGACGCTGCCTTAGATGGGAAATCGGGTGAGATTCTTCGCCCGCGTTCAGAAACAGTTGTGAAAACAAAGTGGCCCGGATTAAAAAGAAGGAAATCCTCCCGTGTTCTAATTTTGCGATGGCATTGCGCGGGGCCCTTTGGAGCCGCTCGTGTTGGGCGGGCCGACATCTCGAAATGAAGACCCCACCGCCTTCGGCATTTTTGTGGCGTTTCGAAATGACAATGAAAAGCGTCCGTCGTTCGTGTAAATTGCGTCTCGCAATTTGTTTGGGGGAACCGCTGTGACGAGCTGGACTGAGGTTATTGTTTGCAAAAGAATGTTCGTACAGTGCTGCACATTCTATAAGGAGATGCAGCCATGCAGGGGTGTATTAATGTTCTTGTGGGCCCCAGGCACTTCTCTTTCGTAGGCCTTCAGTAATAACGCAAACAGTTGCTACTGCTGCTGCCCCGTGTCACTACTACCGCCGCTGTCACTCCGCTTGTGTCACGCGGTACTTCGTCCAGCCGCTGGAAAGACGTCGTCAGTTGCCTAGGCGCAGTGCCTACAATATTATATTATTGAGGCACAGTGCCATGGTTGGAACATTGAACTTGCAATCCGGAGGTGTCTGCTCGATTGATCTCCTGGCACAGAACTTAAAATAAGGGGCATACATATGTTTGATGGTCAAATGTGGTTATTGATTTTATTTATACTCGGAGAGAACCTACCGGACAATAAGAGACAGCTGTATTTGTCATATACCCTTCTCTCAATCCTGTAATCGGAGCACAAGAAGTCACTGCTTTTTTACGGAATAAAATGCCAAGATAACATGTATTGTGAGCTGGTATATTTTATATTATTTAAATAATATCGTGGCAAAACAATTCCATGAATAGAGAGCACAAACTTAATAGTTACAGTAATTTTAAATTAACCCGCCTCGGTCTCCCCTATTTGTTACTCCCACCTCCTTTGGTGGCGCTATCTTTAATAAGAGTTACCCAGCGAGTGAACAATTGTATGGGTGGAGGGAAGTCTAGCCAGCAGCCAGTCAGAAACTCACGGCATAGATTATGTTGAATAGCAAGCAGGACTGCTGCTTATGCACTCCTGTCCATGCAGCTCTTTAAATTTCTTAAGTGGAATTTTCTCGACTTTGTCCGATTTTTAAACGCATTTGATTCAATTAGCAAACTTACTCTTCGCCTCGGCAGTTTGTGGTGGAGACAATTGGCACGATTTTGCCAGCATGAACTCAAAGGAACATTCACCAGATACATTTAGTTTTTAGATATTTACTGCATGTACACACAACTACACCACACAATGCATGCAGGCTAATAGTTACAGCGTCCGAGCTTGTTTATGCAGGCACACACCACTGCTTGCATCATTGCTGTCATTTTAAATAGCGGCCTTGTTGACTTATGTTCAACCCTGTGCTGTGGGGAATTGAGGCTCTGCGGCACGCGCACGACTCCGAATCCCTGCAAGCGTTGCCCGGAGTTTATGCTGAGGTCTGTTTACACTTATCCCGAGTTGCACAGTTACCATGTGGGCCCACTCCAGGGCCGTTTGGCTGAGGCTCTTGCCCATTATTTTTAATTAGCATTCGTGCAACAGAGTTCCCTATATACCTTGCCTAAAGACAGAGATTTAAACTTTTGTTGGTGTGAACATTTAACGGATTTTTTTTGCCATAATTATTTCGGGGCTGGGAAATAAATAAATAAAAGCAGATTACAAATAACAATAACCATGCTTTGTGTAAACTTTGTGGACGTTTGTCAGTTTGGATATAGTGTAGTAACTGGGGTGTGTGTATTTGAACTTCTTTCGCACCGTACATAGCCAACCGTGCTAATCGGAGGTGTGGGTGTTAATCGCTGCTGACGTGGTGGTCATGATACTTTTTTTCTAGAAATTGAAGTATCGGGAAGATGGGGGGAGGGGGGGGGCTTTGGGGGCAGTGGGGAGAGGAAAGGGGATGAGTCCACTGTCCTATTTCTGGTTTGGGATGGTGTCTTTGAGCCTGGCCGGATGGTTGTGGAGAGCTTGAAATGAATTGTGACGAGACATCTATATATTTTTAAACATCCCTTAGCCCGCCTTCCCCCTCCCCCTTACCTTGCCTTTGCCCACCGAGATCATAAACACGGCACTGTGTATGCAACATACAGTCAAGCAAAGGAAGCTTCAGTAGAGATCCAACACAATCATCTAAATTGAGTGGTCCGTAACATTCCTGTTGGATGAATGACCGAATGGCGTATATGTCTCCAGTGGTGATGAAGATACATCAGCTGACTTTGAGCATATTTTATTTCTGCTATATTTCAACTCCAGGCTTTCATCTCTTTGCTAAGTTCATTGCTCGCGACAGTTCAATATATATGGGCATTTATCCAGAGTTTTGTTTTTGCTGTTGATAACTTCTGATTCTGGAAAAATTTGGCTACGTTTTGTGTCGCGCGAAATCCCATAGAGACTGCAGGCCTTCTCGTACAAGGGTGACTTGGGTAAAGAGCAACAACAGGCACGCACGTACACACATTTGATGATTGTTTTTCTCCCTTTTTCCAAGCATATGCTTAATGGTTTCCTTGCGAGTGTTTTGTTCTTCTGTCACAAGGAGACGAATTTCTCAATGGTTGCGCTATGTTGAATGCTGTTCAGTAATTTCCTTGCAACTAATTAGTTTGGGTAGAGAGAAAACCTGTTCGAAGTTTCCTGTCCTTTTAACAATTCCTCCCTATTAACTATTAACACACATTGGTCAATGGTCCACAATTTCCTCAGCAAACCACACACACTTTTAAATTACTTTTCCGGCCTACCACTAATAGGTAGGAGCAATGCGAGGCTGCATAAATATTTTATCTCAGACATGTAGATTATTAATTTCTTCTTCCTGTAACCACAACTATTTTTGAGAAACATATACATTCTTGCCCACCCCGTCCCCCCTTTTTTTTGGTGTAAAAATTTGAGCCGCATTAGCTCGCTCTCTCTCTCTAGATATATATTAAAAGCGAGCTTTTACGAGCGTTACATTAACTCTGGCAGCGCTAATGCATGCGGTGCTTTTGGGTTACGTTGATATTGCTTCCTCCATTCGGGCCGAGGTTCATTTCCTGATACCTCCTCCACTGCTCACCGTCAAACCAAGCAGCATCTGGAACCTATTTTCGTGGCTTTGTTTTTTTGTCAAAACCATTTTCAAACGGTGAAGTGGCTCAAACCACACACCTCACTGTTGCTCGCCACAGGAAGGGCACTGGACGCGTAAAACAATGCGGACTTTTTATTATTTGGTGGAATAGCTTAAAAGGGAAAGTTAATGAGATGAAAGTCTCAAGTGTCAAATAAATTGTGTTGTAGCTAAAATTCTCGAACTAAAGCTTAAATTCACTAGGAAGGCATAAAGGACACTTGTCACTGCTGATGTGCTTTGATGTTCTTGATATTCCAAGTCAGGAGTGGCCTCGTTAGTAAAAAAACAACTATTTAAACTCTTTAACTGTTGTCCCTTTTTATGTGTTTCTTGCGTGGTCAGTGCTGAGCACCCCCGCCTCTTTGAGGAGTCTTGAAAAGTCTACTTTTGTGCCAACACCGGCAATCATTTCATTGCTTGCAGACAGCAGTCGTACGCTATCATTTGCTGTTCCCTGAAATGAGCACATTTTTCGAGTTACTTTTTTTATTTGGCAGAGACCCACAAGACCACATTGTAATTCCTCATCCAAAATGTAACTTTTATTTATTACAGCTTAAAAACATTCCGATTGTTGTTACCTCTGTTGCATCTATTGTTGGTACTATATTTTGTTATAATTGCGTGTTGCAGCCTTTTTAAAAATACAAACTAATATTAATTATTATATGCAGCATTCCTTTCGACTTGCGAAGTGGGATGCGAGATTGAATGCAGATGTCTATCACTGGACAAGGGACACATGGGGGTCTGTGGTTGGGAGAGGAGGGGGGAGAAGAGGGATGGATGATGAGACGGTGGGTGGGTGTGCGTGGGGCTGAAGGCTGCTGTTTGTGAAGTTTGTGAAGCTGTCACTGCTGGCTTTCCGTGCAAAGTTCCAGACACCCTCACGCATGCAGATAGGGAGGGCTATTTGGAAAGGAGAACGTTTGGGAGGGTCACGAAAGGGTTGGCCCACCTCAACGCACCATCACCTTCTCTGGCACATCAATCCCACCAACAGATCCAAGGCCCTTTTGTTAGCAGCAGACAGGGTTAAGTGGCTGCAGGTCACTGGAATTTGTAGGAAATGTCTGAGTTGAGAGTCATGTTTGGTATGTGCTGCAATCTAATTTTCTCGGGAGCTTAAACAGTCTGCCTGGAGGAGGCCGTGTGACTTGGTGGGCCTGTATACATCTCTAGGTGATGAGCTGGTATCCCTGATGCATCGTTTCCACAAATCAGGCTCCACTGGCCCAGGGATGACCCAGTTCTGATGCTGGAGCTCCATCATGCACGGGTCGAGGTCCCCGTGTTCCATGAGTTTTGGAGCTCCCTAGGCTTGGCTGTTCCCCTGCCCCCCTCCCTGCCCTTAACGGGGTTGAGGTCGTCGTCATCATTATCAGCCATGGAAATTCCACTGCTGGATAAAGGCCTCCCCCAAGATGTTGCTCCAGAGTTTGGAGTAGGGTTTGTAAATCGTTTTTTTTTGCATTTAGCATAGATTGAATATAAGCATTGCTTATATTACACGATTTATAAAGTAAAATCTACCGCTGTATTTTAAAATTTCCTTGCATGCTATAATAACACATGCATGGTTGGGAAGGGAAGTTGAGCCAAGCACGTGCCATCACATGTGGGCGCTTTCGCTTCTGAGTTGACCCAGTGATGCCGTGGGTCTGAGGTCGGCCTGGAGCCAATCGTGGCTATCGGCTTGTGGCACGGTGTACGAACGGTGCCACAAGGACTAAGGTCCCCGGTTCACTTGAGATCGGTTTTAGTACGGGAGGATTGTCGTGGAAATGCGGGCTCGTGAAGTCTGGCCTCAATCGAGCACTAAGCCAGCACAGTTCCCAATGTCTGTGGAAATAAGGCAGAAGAGCCAAGGGTTTTGGGTCTTTACGAGAGTGGAAAAAATGAAAAAGGAAATGGATATTTCCTCCTCTTTGTGGAGTATTTTTGTGAGCAACGGGGTTTATAGTCTCCAGCATCGTTACCAAGGATTGCACAACATTTATATCGCAGCCTAGAGAGTTTTAATTTATTTTTCTCAATTATTTATGAAACAGAATACTAGAATGTTTTTTTATTGAAAAGTGCAGAAATATAATTAATTATATGAGGACAGTCTAGTATTTGGAAGAATTTATGTTTTGTAGAATTGAGGTGAAATATTTATTTATTTTAAGATTAACAATTAAAATTGAAAGCTGGGTTTTCGGTAAACGACACTGGTGTCTTCCTATAAAAACAATATTCATCATTGCTACTCCACATTGGGACCGCGCAGCTTCGCTCTCTGTGGTTCCATCAATCGGGAACTCGCTACCCCCTCATGTTCAAGATATTCTGCAGAATATCCAAGACTGAACTTTAAAATGGGGCTCACAATGCACGAGCATTGTGCACTCGAGATAACATCGGTTTTAAGATTTGCACAATATAATTACTGACTACTAAATATAACATGCGTGTAGCTTGTAAATTTACTGCTGGATGAAAGGCTCCCCACGGCATGATGGTGGTTGTTTGACCGTACTTCATAATACCGGTCAGTGTGGGTTAGTGAAGGGAGGGGCCCAGAATCTGTTCATATCTCTCATGACTGATATTCGCTATAATCGGTAATCGAACACAGGTTGACGTGTATCGTAGCACAGTGCGCTAACCACTTCACGACCACTACCCACCATGTTTATATAAAACTTAATTTATGTAATAGGCATGAGGGAACTTTTAGCCCATGGGTCATATCTGGTCCATGACTTAATTTCATATGGCCACATACACTGCCCGCAAATTATATTTATCCATCGCTGGAAGCATCTTAACCATACTAAGTGTTCTAGAGTGGCCTATAATCGACCTGAAACACACTTCATAATTTTAGTGCACTCGGTCACTTCGGCGGGGGTTTTGCAGTGACGGGCGTGAGTGACGAGTGGTGTGTATTCATGCGTGAAAGTCGTGTTAGGGCCCCCCAATAAGGGAATGGTGTCCCACCCCTGTATGAAGCAAACTTAGGGTGCGGCAGCGAATATGGCTTGAGGGCAGAGTGACTGGGGTGTCAAATCTTCTCGACATCCGTCACACATTGAAGCTCCTCTTCCAATATGAAATGACACCCGGTCGTTTAGCATTTGATTTGGCCTTCTTCCTTGGTAGTAGCTTTTCGCCGTTTGATATTTTATTCCAAATGCAGTTTTAAAATTAGATCATGAAAGGAAAAAGTAGAGGCAATGGGTGGTGGTTGCGCGTCAGATTGTGGCTGAACAGTTCTTCTTTTCCGCAACCTTTTTTTGGGATGCGAGCCAGATAAATTCCAGCAGAGAGAAAAGCACTAACGGGTCATTGCGTCGTTCATTTAACATGTTTCCATCTCCCGATTTTTTAAAATACTTTTAACCGCAGCTTTCCTTGAAACAGATTCTCTAGGCTGTGAAGAAAACCGAGGGAAATTATCTGAAATGCATTGACCCAACTGTAATACTTAACAATTATAACGGTGGTGGCTGTGGTGCTGTTAATATAATAATTATTTAAAGAGGGAAGGAATGTTTTTTTTGTTGTTTCATGATTTGCTTTGCTCACATTGAGTTTGTGTTTTGCACTCTTAAACCGGTGTCCCGAGTTAGATTCCTCGCCACGGCTTGCATCAGTCACGAGCGATTATATTAACCAGTGTAGGGGCCTTCCCATCACCAACAGAGTGTGGTAAAGTATGGTCAAACAACCCCTTTGAATGATGTAGCAAGGGTAGGCCTTTAACCAATGGTGGATTGACGAAGGGATAGTTTTTTTTTCAATGCACCATATTTGTAGGCCAATTGCACCACCTTTTTTTCTTACAAAGGTAGACTCGTAACGAATAAGGTATCTTAAACATTTTACAATAGTTAACAATATTGTGAATGAGAATAACAATGAGAAAGCTATACAAATCAAAAAGTGAATGTTACGATAATAAAAAAAAAAGTTTTAAACTTCGGAAATATGGGGCAAAGAATAAAACGTAAATAGATACGTAAAAATAAAGCAAAAATTTTGCAGCACAAAGGGACAAATCATGAATACTAACGAATAAATAATCCTAAGTGGCAAAAATTACAAGCGAGGGCGGGGAAAAAAAACCGAGCACATCAAACTAAAACGCCACCAAAATCAAAACGCTTCGCCACTGCTCAAGATTCCACCTTGGTGACAATTCCTGAAGCCCCCCTCCTGGCTTCTGATGAGTAGTAGCAGCAGCAGTGTGGCCTGATCTGTTCCATCACCGGCGCCACACTCTCGGCTCAATCTCACTCACAAAGCCCGTTCGTTAAAAGGGACTCCACCGAGTGAGACTTGTCATGCTTTACCTCCCTCCTGCCCGTGCTACCTGGGTGTCTCTTGGCATATAAAGACGCCGAGATATTTCCCTTTGACCTGAGCATTTTTTATTGCTTATGTTAGCTGTAAAAAAACAACAACAACAACATTAAGTTCACCGGAACGTTATTCGCTTTATTCTCTGAGACTCACGCACACACACACACGCGCGTCGCCAGTGTTATGCTCGGAGTTTCTTCTTCCCAAGACCGTACCATGTGTTCATAAACACCGAATGCACGGGGAAGGAAAAACACACACACTCACTCTGAGTACGAATAATCTCCGTCGCCTTCCGTTTACACAAATAACAATTCACTTGTGTACGAAGCGTACGATTAAAAAAAATGTTTTTTTTTTTTAAATCGCCAACATGAAATACATTCCCAAGTAAAAGCTTCGGCTTTTTTTTCGGGGGGGGGGGGGGCACTTTTGTTGTGTTCCCTGGCACGTGAACGACGAACCCACTTGTGAAAACGCGCGCGCGCGCAACACCCCTCCATCTGCGGTCGATAATGGACCGATCCCGAGACGCTGCGCGCAGCGCGAAGCGGCCAGAGGAGAGGCTCGCGCGTGGTTCGGGTTCTGCCACGAGGATGGCGACGTGACAGGGGGGGGGGGTTGTTTGGTTGGTGGTGGTGGTGGTCGTGACGAGAAGTGTAAGGAGGCTGCCTCCCCCCCCCTTGTATCCTTACAGACGAGCGGAAACGTCTTCGTTCTTCGCGACCCGTGAGTCTTTTTTTATCGCGCACAACTCTCCTCGTGTAACGGGGCGGCGGCCGCGGTTCGCTCGCTCATTGTCGCGCCGTGGAGAAGAAGTGTTTGTTCGCAAGTTGTGTAGATACAAGAAGGACGAAGTGAAGTGAGCGAGAGAGAGAGAAAGAGAGAGCTGGGGCGACTTTTGAAAGGAAAATGAAGCAAATGGAATCAAAGCGTTGGGGCGGTGGGTAGCGGTCTCGGTGCGTTTCGGCTGTGATTTGTTTTTGTTTGTTACGAATGTTGCTCTTTTATTCAAATGTCACGACACGATGCCCGAGTGCGACGGAGCGAGCGAGCGAGACAGAAACCTCCCGTCATGAGTGTAAATGACGCGACGAACAGATTATTTGACGAGACGTTGTCGTTGTGTGTGTGTGGTTGTGTCGTGGTTGTCGCGTTTCGCACTCTGTACCCCGGCGGACCCGAGTTAGAGATTCCCGTCTCACGGCCACCAACCACAGCGGCGGCTGTCCAGGGCCCTCTCCGGTGCGGTGGGTAAACACCGCCACTGGGAAGACAAAGGCGGCCGGGAGTGGTCCTGGCCAGGACACCCCCTCGTGTGTCGTGCCGACCTTTATAGGTGCTACTCGCTAACAGCACTTGCCCGAAACGTCGGTTGAGGCTATAGAGGTGGGGGGGTGGAATCTTTATCTTTTGTGTGTATGTATTTTTTCTTTTTAAAATTTGCCACTTTGGTTTTTTAATTTGAGAATGAACATTCTGGGGGGGGGGGGGATTAAAAACTCTCCCCTGCCGCAGAAACTATCCCCGAGTCTCACGCCGAGATATTTAGCCATCTGTGTAACTCCACGGGGCGGTTTTGTTTGCAGCCCTAAAGCCAGGATTTGCTGCTCTAACGGGCATCACATTCAATCAGCATCAACCCTTGTTTCCCGATAATCCCCGATTTTTAAAGGCAATCGCAATTCGTTAATATGTTCGACGTGGTTACAGCACAGTATTGCTGAAATCTGTGGGTTTTTTTTTTAGGGCTCCACTCGGGTATTAAAATGGAGAGAGTGGAAAAAAAAAGTTTCGTATTGGATGTGGTGGTTGTGCTGAGGCTCTGTTCTCTGTGATTTGGGAAAAATTCCAGCAATTTCCTGTGAGGAGTTCCACAGCTCAGGACCCCATCTGCTTTATTTGAATTCGTGGCGTCAACTTGCAAACGATGATAAACACGGCATCATTGCTCGTGAGAAGAGTTCTGTAATTGTATCCGCACTGTTACTGTATACGGAGGATTATCAAATGGTTTATAGATGTCATAAATTACGTGCAAAATTATAATGGTTTATTTGTTTAAAGTCATAGCTCCTCTTATTGCAACCATGACAATAATTTACAGTTTTCTAAATACACTGTTGAATGAATGTCTACGACATGTCATGTCGGCCGCGAGGACTGTTTGATCGAATTTTTGGGTGCCACGGTGGCGAGATGTTAACTATCTCGCCTGGTATACGGGAAGTCGTCGGTTTGATCCCGACCCTGACGCCTGTGGTCGCGTGGATTTTTCTCTCTCCTCCGGTTTTTCCCTCCACATTTAGAAACATGGGTTTACAGTATTTGGCTGCTATTAATTTCCACGTGATAAGCCGCTTTGTTGAGCTATAATTTGTGGCCAGGTCGCTTCTGAAAAAGAGCTACATATAGCTCAGTGGGCCTTACCTGATAAAATACAAATGTTTATAGTTGTATAGTTTACGTCACCACGCTGGTTAGTGCAAGTTGTTTAAGGTTGTTGGCTCAAGACCAGTTGAGACATCACTCGTCAGCTGTCGGGTTTCAGAGCGCAGTGTGCCAATAACTGCTTCACTCCGATGAATTGCAATATAATTAAATAGCCTGATACAATTAAGATGGAACTTTCAAGATGGGTCTAACTAGGGGGTTTGTAGTCCGACAAACCCCCCCCCCCCCCGTGAGACCCCCCAGCTTAAATGTTTTAAGTTTTTGCCAAAAGGGAGGAGGTATCTTTTGAGCATCTTGTTATGAAATAGGTTTGGTCCGGTCTCGTGTGCAATCCATGATTACAGCCGTTATTTATACGTGTGAGCAATTAGGAATAGTTTACATTGCAGTTTTTTCCAACCTATCCTGTAGAGTGTTTTTTTTTCTAGCCAAAGACATCTTTTTTTAATTAAGCTTGTGGTTTGAAAAATGCCTTTCAAAGTTTGTTTACTATTTATAATGGTACTGCTATCTGATTGTAAGATTTTGAGATAAACAAGGGCTGTGTGGGACACAAATATCCTTCCCAGAACTGTGATTATTATTTTAGCATCCCAGTTTGTTAAGGGCCGAGCGCAGTTAAGCCCTGCAGCAGCCAAATCTTGATCCCATCCACTGATGTGCATTGGTTCAGGCCATTCTCTTGGGGTGTTTCCTGTGTTGGATTATCAGAATCTGTGAATGTCTGTGTTTTCCAAAAACCTTTGGCCAACATTCCCAGAAAACAAAAGCTGAGAACACTTCCCTGCAAACCATCCATTCAATTTGAGTGCCTCTACCCTCGCAATTTGACGTTGCTGTAGTGTCATTGTGAGCAACGCTGGCGTTTGGAATCAAGAGGTTGACAGTTTTGTTCGATCTCGTTGGGCGCGCCGTGGCAGTTGAAACAATGGTGCACGTTTCTTCCCGCCAGTGTAAATGGGTAACACCACAGTTCATTGATTTTCCGGTCACGTGTGGTGGGGTGAGTGGTGGGTACTCGCACCTCTGCCAAGATGCCCGGCCACGGTGGAATAGTATGCCAAACACCTTTTTCAATAGGGGGACCCTTTAATTCCATCTTGTGGAGACCCTTCCTTCAGCAGTGGTGTGTGTAAGTCATTTCAGGGCTGCACCTTTTACATTAACCTTAAAAAAAATGCCCCTGAATAAAGTACATAAAAATAACCAATGCTTTATTTGTAAATCAGCATATTGCTCCGCAAGCTAAAAGCGACATGAGCACTCCCATGCTAAAAAGTCCAAACAAAAGCAAAGTGGAGTAGACTGTGCTGCCAAAAAGGAGCAGAGTATGAAAACGTTACAGCAACAAAAACAATCTACGTCTGTGGAATTAGATCCGGGCAACTTTCTCAACAAAGTTATATATATATACCAGCCAGTGTGTCCGAGGCTTCTACTTAACCGCTAATTGTGTGCTGGGATGGCTTCGGTGACTTACGCAGTTCATCTCAGCGATGATACGTCGCGGTGGCCAGGAAGGCGTGCAACAAGCGGCAATTGTATTGCGGAGACAGTATCCAATGTCTTTCAGCTCGGAGAATTTGTGGAATTTCCTTTTATGCTGGGGGGAGCATACAGTCGACATTGTGTCCGGACTAACCCCCCGCACCGCCCCCCTGCATGCACTTTAGAAAAATAAATATTAATACTATGCTTTTGAAAGATATTTGAGGCTGATAGTTCATCTTATTAAAGGTTGGAGGTGAGATTATGGCTTTGAGTAGTGGAGTGTGGCGAGATGTTTTGAGAAGGGGCAGCAGTGTGTGTGTGTGTGCCGAATGAAATGGCACAGTAGGGGGCACAGGTGGTGCATCGGCCAGTCATCTCAGTCAACCCATGACACCTGGGTCTGCCTCGTGACCTGCCAACGGGCGTTCGACACTTCACGGTGGCCTTAACGTGCACCCAGCCTTCCACAAGCACCGTGGTGACGTCACCGCCACTTAATGGCGAATGGCGGTTGTTGTTGTTATTGTTGTTGCCGAATGAAAGTTGTTTTGTAATTTTCAATCTGATTTATTTGGCAAATATAAACCCTGCAGGATATACAGATTAGTACGGGCTATGTCTTATAAATTTACCGTGCTATTAAATGCTTTACAGTTATATGAAGGATTACTATCTTAGTATATGAAGCTCAATTGTATACAGCAATTGAGAGTTGGTGTTTAATAATCGCGACATTAACTACAGGCCCTTTGTGAAGCTGCTGCTTGATGAAAGTCTTGCCATGCTGTGTTGGTTACGGGATTTGTTTAACCATACTTCACCGTGGCTGGTCATTGCCAGTTGATACATGTGGAATATACCCAGGACTGGTTCAGATATCATGTGGCACGTCTGTTTACCGTGGCAGCGGAATCTTACTCGGCTCACCAGGTTCATATTACGGCACGTTAACGACTGCACCACTTCTCCATCTCATAAAAAAAACATAAAGTAGCAGATTTGAGTTCTATTATTGTAAATATAACTCTACACAGGATAAAGTCATGCTAAATTAATGTCAGAATGTGTACATGAATATAAGTTTGCAACGCAGCCTCATGAAAACCCATTTTCTCTTTCGACTTTTTTCTGGAACTACATTTAGATCTACGGTGGGTTTTCAAGACCATTGTAGATGTTTTTCCAACCATAACAATAATCCCACCCTGGCTACATAAAATGTCCTATGAAGATATGTTTCATTGAACCAAAACTGCCATTATCACCGACATGCAGAAGGCAAAATGAAATGTCACGGGTGAATGCTCAAGATCAAAATAATAACAACGTATGACTGCTGTGCAAGGGTGGCTTTGAGACTACGCTAATCTTGCAGGCAAGCCGGTCCTGAGCTAAATTAATTCAAACGCTATCATAGCACCCACTGTCAAATGGGAATATGATGTACTGTAATCAGCTGTGAGCAGCTTATGAATAAATCTCAAACAAGGATTAAAAAACACCCTCTAAATATTACACAGGTGGACATTAATTGCTTAACATTTAAAAAACTCCTAATATATATGGATTGTGTGCACAATGCTATTTACTCGGTGAGTTCAATTCATGGCCACGGCTAATATCAGTGACCAGTGATATCTGAAACAGTCGTGAGCCTTCTGCCCCTTCACCAACCCTGCGCTGACCAACGTGGTGAAGTAGAATCAAACACAACATGACTTGGGAAGCTATTCATCCAGCAATTCATTGACAAGGGCTGTAAATCATTCATCGTGTTATTATCATGGCTTTTGGCAAATGTTAAGCGAATGCGTTCTGTCCGCAGATGCGATGGCGCTGCTGACGGCTTGGCGGCCCCACGTTGGTGGACCTTGAGGCCCCGATCACTCTGCGGCAGCAAATCTCAAACCCCGGACGGACGGACAAGCTGCGTGTGTCTGTCGTGGAGTGGTTTTTGAGGCAGGGGGGTGGTAGTGGAGGGGAGGGTTCAGTGAAAGGCGAGTTTAGAAATCTCAAGGGGAGGGGTTGGGCAAGCTCCCTGTGACCCCCTCTCCCCAACCCCCTCCCCACTGGGCCCCCTTGCCGAGTGTTTCCCCTGAGCCATGAGTGGACGCTTGGGTTTCCAGAACAACCGCAGGATGCAGGAAAGGAGGAGAGTCCGAGTGCTGCTGCCCACCGGCGACGATCTCTCCATCATCATCCCCGTGAGCTCATCCCCCCCACCCCACCACCGCTGCAGTCACAGAGCACCCAGTGGCACGCATGCACACACGCACGCACGCGCGATAGTGAGCCCAGGATTCAGAATAGGTGGCAGTTGTGTACAATCATCACTCGGTTATCCAGGATAATGGGTGGGAGGAACGAAGAATGGGTGGCCCGGAGAAAACAAAATCACGCACAATGCAAAACGAATGTAAATGAAGCAGAGTCGTGAGCCGGCATAGTCGTAAGCCTATGCGTTGGAAGAGAGGGCTGTTTTGTGCAGTCAAACTAGCGTGTAGGCTGTTACGGTTGTGCTGCTCAGCTCTTCGATATCTTTTCTGGTTGTTGCCGCGAGCTGTTTGGCACGGTTGTCTGATGTCTCACTCCTCGTGCTCGGAGCTTATCCAGGATCGGCACGATGATCCTAAACATTTGTTACCCGGTACAACCCAAACGCCCCATTTGGAGAGTCATTATCTGGCATAATGCAGAGGGAAGAAAGGGTTGTGGTGCAGCTAAACAAAAACACAGATAATGCATAACATATGTAAATTATCTGACCGGTGCATTTTTGGATTGTGCCATGTTGCTTGGGGTTCATCTCAAAATTACATAGCTCAAAATCACGGCTACGTAAACCTATCGAGACATGTAAATGAGTCTGAATACAAATAAGGGGTCATCTATTTATTGTTACCTTTTAAAGTACTCTAATCGGTTTACTTGCCGATGTGGCCATGATTACCTGGGTACTGTGTACTGATCAACAACAAATAAGGAGAAGCTATTAATTCGGATATATTATATTTTTAATTTGTCAACAGCTGTTATTTTGCAACCGGGGTAATATGCTGTCGACAGATAATCGAGCGTTAACTCTCATTTCACGAGCTATGAGACTGAGCGATCGCCTACATTGTCTTTTCTTGGTAATAAATATCACAGTTGACTACGTACGGTGCAAAATAAGTTCAACATATACGTACATACAACACAACATTTGCATGCATTCACAGCTAAAATCTCCCATAAATGTGCACACCAATTGCTGCCAACACATACACTACATGTGTAGCACAGTTGCTGTAAAAACTTTCAGACCGATGCAACAGTACCATATCTCGGTGAGCTTGTATAGAAGCAGACTACCCAGTCAAAGTAAGTGTGCAGTCCTGCAATGGCTACTCATTCCACTGCTTGTAGAAGAGCCTCCTATCGAGGGTATTTTGGCTGACTACTCTACACCCCACAACATGATAAACTAACTCACGTACCCATTTATCCTACTGGGTGGAGGTGCGGGGTGAATTTAAGAAACTTTCCCCATTGTTTAAACTGCCACGGCCAGTTCGACTAAATTGAACTGACGAGCCAACCGTTACCCCACGGCGGCAAGCCCACTTCACAAAGTGCTGCATCCAAAACGAAGATCTAATTGCCAGTCAAGGCTTGGCTTGGGACTGTGTGCGGGGCGGGGGGGGGGGAAGACGGCGGCAGCCACCCACCACTGTCCCTTCAATACCCCGCGCCGCCGTTGCCAAACACGTCTTGGCACGCCGAGGTCTTACTCGCGGGAAGTGAGCTGTGTGCATTTTCACGGGTGGCTGAACACTCCGGCGAGGTCTGCTCAATGATGATCGGTGCCCTCGCCGTGGTTGCTTCCAATCACGAGCGATATATTTTATTTGTGCACGCCAAGTTGTCATCGGAGGCTGCGGGGAATAAGCTTACGTGGCGAGCGTCCCAGAGGGCAGTGTGGCAGAATCTCTTGTCGTGCTGTGCTTGTGTCCTCCCCTGCCTTCAAGCCGTACTGACCGGCGTGGTGAAGTATGATTAAAGAACTCCCACGGCCCGCACAGCGTGCGGAGGCCCTCATCCAGTAATTAATTGACTGCAGAGCTGTACACGCACGTGTACGTTTTTACTGGTCCAGTCGTGCAAGTCTCTGTGGACCCCATCTTTTTGATTGAGTGATGCCCACCTGCTTATGACTTCTGTGGAGAATGTGGTTCTTAAGCATCCTCAGTTTACGAGTTCACTACCTAATGGAGCTTAAAGCAGTTTGAACGCAACGTCATATTTAAATTTTGAATTCAGTAATGAAAAATCTAATGCTAGAAATATATTGGCATGTGTTAATAACATCTTTGTTGGGTGGTGGAGGGTCAATGACACAAATTTTGACATTAAACTAACTAACCCAACTCAAAAACAAATATGGATTATTTATTGTTATTAACGCTGTATTTTAGTGGAGTAACACATTCCAGAAAAATAAATTAATGTTTTGACTTTCCTTAAATATTAGCATCGTTAAGTCATCTACTGTATATATAAAAGGGAAATTTGTGATTATGTGTGATTGTTCAAAATGCTTAGCATACTTCCCGACATGCAACAAACTTAAAATTTGCCATGTGGGTACTTTCCAGACTGTACACCATGCAAAAATTATAAAAATAAAGTTTTGTATTTTTTTTGGGGGGGTGGGCATAATAATGCATATATATTTGCACCACGGCAAGTGAGCTGTGACGTCACATCTGTCATGTCACCCGTATGCGGAAGCGTAACGCAGTGTTTCTGCTGATGTCACGCACCCCCCCAACCCTCCACGGGTAAAGTGCCATACAAATGTGTTGCAGGTCTAAGGCGTTCTTCGCGCAGCATTGCTTTATTATTTGAGTCGTTTACTGCTGCCGTACGCACCCTGAAAGTTGTGTGTCTGCAGCAAGCGCGTGTATGTGTACCTATGGACGCGCGCACGTGTGTGTGGGGAGAGCGGTAGTGTAGTGGTTAGCGCGCTGCGCTACGAACCCGGCGACCCGAGTTCGATTCCTGCTCACGGACACCACCGGTGACGATTATCCCCTAGGTCGACTCAGCCTCAAACGAGTAACTGGTGTGGTGTGTGAGCATTGCCACTGGGGAGACAAAGGCGGCTGGGCGTGGTGAATCCAAGTCCCGGGCGAAGCCGGGTGTAGTAAAGTATAATTAATGAGGACGACGGGAAAATGTCTCGCATCTGGGGAATATAGGGCACGTTTAATAACAATAACAATGCAATTTATAACACGCACAATATTTCAGGGACGTAAATGCCCGTAACTCTGAGGTGCCAAGGGCATCTTCAGTTTCATGAAGAAAAAAAACGTGATTTTGTTGGCCGAGCTTTTGAAGGCAATCGTCAAAATGATTGAAATGAGTGCAATCTGCTGGATGCAGAATGGATGTTGGGGCCAGAATTTTGTTAAAGTAATCGGGATTAATGGCACTAGTGTGGAGCCCTATCAGCCAGAAATATAATCAGCCATGCTGCAGGGAATGCTATTATATCTGGGGACTTTGTATGACGGATGAAACGTCCAAATTAAATATCTTTCCAAAATTACACGGTCCACTTTTTGGAATCCGATTAAATGTGCATGTAATTAAAATATATATAATTATTATGCTACGTTGTGTTTTGTTTTAATTGGCTTCATAATATGAAGGAGAGGTTTTTTTTTCCCAGCAGGAGAACCGAAATGATATACTGCTTAGCGCTCTTCACCTCTTCTCATAAATTATTTGCCCAAGTGCAAAAGTGGACGGTGAAAATTAATATCCGTTCTAAAAAACGTAAGCCCAGTTTTTTGCATGCTCCATGTATTAATACATTGGCCTCAGAAGGGAAACCTCATGCCTTTTGTGGGTCACAGACATCCCGTATCCCCATGTCAATCAATCTTACAACACTTTTCCTCTTGTACCACACTCTTTAATAAACATTGCACACATCTACAGATCGATTCACACTTCCATGTGGAATTTGTCCAGCTCACAATGACTGTAGTGCATGCTGATTCCTAAACAGAAATTGTCTCTAGGGGATGACAGGAGTGGCAGCCAAGGACTGGAACTTGTCCCAGATTACTTATTACGAGGGTGATGGAGCCATAAAATCAGCTCGTGTTCAGGTGGTGTTGTTACATTGCAGGATTGTTAGAGATTGGCTAACTGTTTGGTGAGGTCTTGATTCAGCTACCGATTAATCATAGCTGATGATGTTCCTATAATACTGTGATTTTCAATACATCACTGATACATCCCATAGCTCTTAAGGGTCACTAGTTTAATGTAAGAATTACATTAATGATGTTTGACCAATGGATTAAACAGGTAAAATGGTATAATTAGCAGTCGGATGGGAAATTGCTTATTGATTATTCGATGATAGTTTTTAGAATACATTCTAAAAACCATACATTTTTAGAATACATTCTAAAAACCCGAGAACTGATGGTGGAACCCAGTTCAATTTTAGTAACTATTGAACCGACTGGCATGTGCGAACATTCAAACCACTCGGCACGTTTCAACGAGGACCAGTCGGCAGCAGCTGTCGTCAGCCCTCGTGTGGTACGGCCAACAGACACAAAGACAGACACACACACGGCAGTACTTTTACATCTGTCATTGGACATTCGTATACGTTCGGCAAACAAATAATATCGAATTATCGAATTTTTGCGTGCAATGTATTGATAACTCTTCCAAAACCGACATCAGCAACCATAATTTTGATGCTACGATGAAATGCAGCTTGTGTGCACATTGTGTGTGTGGAAGTATACGTGTCACGTTGTAAATGCATTTGGACATGCCTATCGGTTTGCATAAAAGGCCACTGGCATGTTCGGGAGTTTGGGTGTCTTGCATGCCACATTTGAAATGCATGCCTCTGGTTCATAACCTCTGTCGTGGTGCATTCTTGGAATCTTCCAATGAGCCCCCCCCCCCCGCATCCATATCACATTCAATATGTAATTGTTAAAGTTATTTTGATAAATCGTTTATTGATTTTGTATTTTTAAAAAGCTAATTATAAGTCAGTTCCAGTGGTTTACTGTGCTTCCGCGTAGGCCCTCATGCAATTAATTGAATGAGCTCCGACCCTGCCCAGTATCCCCCTTCCTCTTTGAAGCCCATTGCCTGGGCCGCCCTCTGACTCACGGGCCCCTCTGTGTGTCATTGCACCACCTGCACACTGGATAGCTATGCCACTGGCCAGTGCATAGGCCTGACTGGCATTGAATTGCTACAATAGATCGATGAGCAACATGTTTCTTGCACCGTGATTTGTTCAACGGCTTTGCGCGCTACTGCAGTGAAGTGAAATTCCACCATTCACATCCCAGGTAGCATGCTGCTTATGTAGTCTATTGTAGAAATTTAACCCTCCCCCTTCCCACTGGTTAGTGGGTGTGCGACACGTGCTTTCATACATTCCGTTAATGTTTAGTCAGAGGGCCTGCAATTGAATTGGCAATAGTGGGGAGTAAAAACGCCAGACCTTGGTTTTAAATTCTCTTGCAGTTTTTACTCAGAGGGGGAATTGACCTGAGATCCTGAGGTTTATTGGTGGGGGCGGGGATAGCTTGTGCGATAGGGACATTTCTAGTTGTTTCTCTACTTCAGTTGTAATGAGAAACGCAATAAAACGTGTTGCATTCTGGGAAATAATGATGGGTCGCAATGAAAGCTGCGTTCTCTTTGCGGGTATGTATGTCACTCAGTATGGTTGTCAAGATGCAAAAAATGTGGCAGTATCCTGAGACTGAATGAGGCTTTCTGGGTAAACAAACATAATATAATCCATAATAGAGGTAATAATTAACTAATAATATAACATCCAGATACACACCAACACAAATTCAGATACACACCAACACACATCCAGAGACATACCATGTTCCTATAGACATATATCAAGACAAGATAGCGTCCCCCCGTATAGCCTCAATAGTCTTTGGGGATAGTGCTGTAAGTGACCACCTCTAAAAGCCGGTATGGCACATGAAGGGATGGGTAGCCAGCACAATTCTCGGCCGCCTTTGTCTCCCTAGTGACGATGTTTATACACTACACCAGGTACTAATTTAAGGCTGAGTCGGAGAGGCCCAGAACCATTTCAGAAAATCTCCACACACACACACCATATTCAGATATACACAGACATGCATATCACATAGTCGGGATGTGTGTATCTGAATGTGTATATCTGTTTGTGTAATGGGGTGTATCTAAATGGTGTGTGTTGGTGTGTATCTGGATACTATAATACATTTTTTATTGAGATTTAAAACTCATTTCTTTAGAAACTGCTTTTTGTGTTCAGTCTGTTGTCCTTCCTCCGCACCTCCGATTAGCAAGCTTGGCTACTTATGGTGCGAAATAAATTCTACACACATACATATGTGTGGATATGTCTATCGTGATGTTTGTTTAAATGTGTCAGGAAGAGTGTGTTGGTACATGTATATGTGGGGAGTGACGGTGTAGTGGTTAGCTCGCTCCGCTGCGAACCCGGCAACTCGAACCCGACGACCCGATCATGGTCAACACCAGTGACGATTCATTATCTGAACTGGTCCTGGGCCTCCCATAGGTCGAATCACCCTCAACTGAGTACCTGGTGTGGTGTGTAAGATCGCAACTAGGGAGACAAATGTTGCCGGGTGTGGTGCTGGCCACCCATCCCCTCATCTGTTTTGCTGGCCTTCATAGGTGCTGCTCGCTAACAGCACTTGCTCTAACAGTCTGTTAAGGCTATATGGGGGATCTTTGTCTTTTGCACCAGGTAAAGACTACCTGCCGAGAGCTCTTCTCCCAGGTGTGCGACCTCCTCAAGCTGAAGGACCCCAATTTCTTTGGGCTCAGCGTTCTGACAAGTAGGTTCTCAAATCCTTTCATTCGTTCGCATGAACACGGCATGACTACAACATGAACACCACCGACTTGGTATTCGTAAGAAAGGATGACCGAGCGCTTGTTATCACATGCTCTTGTGAGTCCAGTCCATCACGAATGCTCGCTCATCTCGTATAGTAGTCATCTTTTTTTTTAACAACACTGCTTTTAAAGTCTGTTGAAAAACTGGCTCGTACTCAAGGATGGATCCCGAACATCTGCAGGTAACTTGTTCCAGGTTTTGTGGTCTCTGACCGCCCAGAGACCACGAAACTGTGATGGGCGCATCACACATGTTAGCTTCATCCGTGCATGGGTGTGCACAGCCACCTCGTCCATTTACTGCTGGATGAATGCCTTTCCATGCCTTGCGGGGGCATGGGAGAGGTTATTTCACCATACTTCACTGCACTCATCAGTGCAGCTTGGTGAGGCCGGGGAGCCGGGCTTGTGAGCATCGAAGTAAAGCACAACGCCTGCTTGGCCCGTGAGTTGGTGAACAAATTATTTGGCGATGCGTTTATCACCAGAAGTACCGTGTGTGCACAATGGCCATTTGCTTTGCGAAACGAAACGCCTCTGATGCGATTTGATGTGTTGGGGGAGCGTGAGAGTGGCGTCGCATTGTCCTTGTATTTCCGCGCAAAGCATGCGTGTCCGAGTGGTAAAGCGCCGGGTTGAACGCGGACACTACTATGAATGTGCCAACACTTCCAGGTCAATTCCTTGTACGTGGAAAGTTTCGGAGGATAACGGGATTTTACACGGGTTGATTCAGGGGCGGGGGTGGGGGGGGCACAAGATTACAGGAAGTCCAGTCAACACACACGGGCTGTCGCGTGCGTGCAATATGCTGCCCATAGCGGGCGTCGCGCAGAATGAAGACGTGCTGCGTTGCGCTATCGATTTGGGCAACTCGGCGCTTTCCGTCCTCCCACCCTCTTTGTGCAGACAATGAACACATTTTCATGGACCTTGAGCAGAAGCTAACCAAGTACTGCCCCAAGGAGTGGAAGAAAGAAGCCAGCAGGGTGAGCACACACTCACCCACCCAGCGCGCTGACAGCGTCACAATGGCTCTCACTTCAAAAGGCTGCGGAAGAGAGTGAGAGAGAGAGAGAGAAAACAGAAACAGCCAGAGGAAAGAAAAAAAAACACAGTAGAAAAAGAGCATTGAGCACCCGACTGAATGAGCACCCACCCCCACCTCGTCGAAGTAGGTAAATAAATAAATAAACGAGCATTAAAAAACATCCCTGCTGCGTGACCAAAATGCAACTGGTCATTGAGTTTTAAAAGCATTACGCTTGGGCCGTGATTAATTGGATTCTGATGTTCGTTGTGGAAGTGACAGCGGCTATGTGTGTGTGTGTGTTCGAGTGTGCGTGGCGAGCGGTAGTGCAGTGGTTAGTGCAGTTCGTTGTGAACCCTGTGGTCTCTGTTTGATTTCCCACCCACGACCAACACCAGTGACAATTATCTGAACTGGTCCTGGGCTTCTCTGAGGTTGAATCGGCCTTAAATGTGTCCCTGGTGTCGTGTTAAAACATCAGAACTGGGGAGACAAAGGCGGCTGGGTGTGGTGTTGGCCACTCACCACCTCATGTGTCATGTTGGGCCTTCATAGAGGCTCTCTTACAGCACTTGCCCCAACAGTTTTTTCAAGTTTTTATTTAAAGCTTTTGTGACTGCAGGGATTCATATTCTTGATTCTTCCGGTAAAGTCACGTAGAAGGGAAACAATAAAATAATAAAAATATAACACAATAAAATTATCACGACGTTTCGACTGCAACACAAGCAATCATCATCAGGTGTGAAAACCACAGTCTTCTCAAGGTTACAGGGTGGATCTTTGTTTTAAATGACGACCTGGCAGAGTGTGTAAAATATCGCCAATGGGGAGACAAAGGTGGCCGGGTGTGATGTTGACCACACTCCCTGCATTATGTACTGCAAACATCACTTGCCCTCCATAATAGAGTTTTTTGGGTTAGATCTCGTAATTTACGCGATCTAACCCAAAAACCTCTTTTGGATGATATTGGTCGCAAAAGCCTACGTGTTAAAATCACTTGTCCTGGAAGTACGTCATAGCTATGAATATAATGAGTAATAATATACAGCCCGACTGCTGAATGAAGCCCTCCCCACACTGTCTCAGTCATGGTTTGACCATACTTCACTCTGGTCGGTGGGAGTTGAAGAGGGAGGACCCAGAACTGGTTTAGGTATTGCTTGCCTCTGATGTTGGCTGTGGCTGAGAATCGAACACAAGTTAAGCAGGTTCAGAGCTGAGTGGGCAAACCACTGTGCCACCACTCCCCCCCATAACGGCTATTTGGAGGTCTTTGTTAGTGAGTGAGTGGTGGGTGAGGGGCTCTTGTCTTGCCCACGCTGTCTGAAAGTACCTCTCTTCTTTGCAGGGGATTGACCACTTTGGGCCGCCCTTCAACATTCACTTCCGAGTGCAATACTACGTTGAGAACGGAAAGCTGATCAGGTAACTTTGGCTTTGTGAGTCTCCATCTGTGAGTTTGTGCAGTCTATCGTCGCTAACCATAAAGGCCTCTCCAAGTCGTCGCCATCTCTCGTGGTCCTGCGATGCAACAATTCATCACAGCTGCTGCTGATGCTGCTGCACATGAACTGATCTCATTGCTCCATCTCTTCTGTGGTCATCTTTTCGGACATGCTCCCCACTTTCTGCTTGCCAATATGTACGTTTATTTCTAACACATACAATCGGTCATCTTTACAAAGGAGTCTTGTTGTCTAGAAGGGCTAAGAATCTGAAAATTGCCATTAAATGTCATCCATGCAGTGCTTGCAATTAAATAATTTAGAGGATGTAATCGCAAATGTTGAATTGTGACAATATGTCAAATTGCCGTGGGGGTCGCTGGATTCATAGTGCAGTGCGATGATTACTGCACCCAATTTTGAGTAAACTGATTTAAATTGCATGAAACATGGACTGCATTATTTACTTGTGCTGGTGTGTCATTGCCAATGCTGTCCCTTAATTTAATACAACATAATCTCTAGGAGAGTTTGTGGAGAATATTAACGTATAAATGTGAAAATGAAATATATAATGCCGCTTCCTCATATTTGCACATAGTCTTTTGGGAGTGCATTTTAATTATCAGCGGCGATGTAGGTGGAGGTGTGTAATTGTGTGACATTACTATTGCAGAGGTGTTTGCGCTTCTGCTGTTGAGTGGACTGGCTAATGACTGGTACCATTGGTGTCAAGATCGGCCTCTGTGAAAGAAGGAGGGACGCTCCTGGGCAGTTGGAGGCAGTCGCCCTCCAGCAACAATGGAGGGCAGAGAAGCAACGCTCACAACAACGAGTGGAGCGTCGGGCAGCTAAAGCACAGAAATTGGCACAGTTGAGGGCACAGCTGGTGCACCTGCCAGTCATCTCATTCAGTCAACTAATGGCACCTGGGTCTGTTCCGTGACCTGCCAGTTGGCATTCGACATTTCACGTGGCCCTGCTATGTGCCAGGCACATAGCCTGGCATAAGTGCCGTGGAGACGTCATCGCCACTTGGTGACGAATTGCGATTGTTGTTGTTATTGCTGTTGAACAGCTCTCTGCCATGTCTTTAGGTTGTGCTGTGTCTTGTTTGGAATGATGTTTAATGTTTCGCTCCAGGCGGTGGAAGCTTCGTCAGGAACTCTTTTCAGAGTAAGAAAGCTGCCAGCGCGCATAGATGCACGCGGACACATTGTGTACTCACGACCTGTGTGTGTGTCTGCGTGTTGCTTGGGTGGTTTTGCTCGGCGGGTATTGCGCAGTGACAGGGTGGCACGCTTCTACTACTACAACCACCTGAAGAGCCAGGTGCTGAGCTCGCAGTGCGCCCTACGGGAGGAGGCGTACTTCCTACTCGCGGCGCACGCCCTGCAGGCCGACCTGGGGGACTTCCGGCCTTCCAGGCACCAGGGCCGCTACTTCCAGCCAGAGGCGTACTTCCCAGCATGGGTAGGTGCTTTGTGCTCCTCTGCTGGCTCGCGTCCACACACAGTCAGTTCCGCCCTTTGTGAAAAATATACGATCGGTTTTTGCCGTGTGAAAAGTTTTGGGTGGTGGAGTCCTTTCATCAAGTGTTTATAGGAATTCAGATGCAACCCAAACAGCCAAGCACCGGTCATGATGTTGCTGGATGGACCAGGCTGCGTGTTCAGGGCCGTCTGATTTACATCTAAAGCTTTGTTATTTCTGAAGTCGCTTCATTAGACCTCTTTATCCACATTAGGGATACAGAGGGGAATACAACTGCAATTTTCAAATCGAAGAGCTAAATTATTTGGAAGACCACATTTAACTATGATGGGTCATTGGTGACTGGGCTGAGACCATAAACTCAGCGACACTTTGAGATATGGTTTCATTGTAGGTGGCTGGAATTTGTATTTGTTGTAATGTGCTGACCCACCGCTACTAGACTTCTGTGCAAAAAGAGCTTTAGAGCTCATCAAATTCCTCCAGGATAAATAAATATTCTGATTCTGGATTTGAACCTTGGATCTCGGTGGTGCTATCTCAGCGCTTTGTATTAACCTAACGAGCGACCTGGACTTTACTAGGAGCTGCGTTTTTGAGGCTCAACTTAAACCCGAATTTGAACCCAGGTTGTCAGCATTGCCAGTTCAGCACTGTGACCCCCTCAGCCACGCAGCCACTTTATCTGCACCACAGTTAGTGGTGTAACGACGGGATCTGCTTGCTCATCTCGAGGTGTGGCGTAAGTGCTGTGCTGTCCCCTTGACCCTCTTGGCCCTCTGAGTGCCGTGCTGTCCCCTTGACCCTCTTGGCCCTCTGAGTGCCGTGCTGTCCCCTTGACCCTCTTGGCCCTCTGAGTGCCGTGCTGTCCCCTGACCCGCTCGGCCCTCTGAGTGCCGTGCTGTCCCCCTGACTGACCCTCTCGGCCCTCTGAGTGCCGTGCTGTCCCCTTGACCCTCTCGGCCCCTTGGGTGCCGTGCTGTCCCCTTGACCCTCTCGGCCCCTTGGGTGCCGTGCTATCCCCTGACCCTCTCGGCCCCTTGGGTGCCGTGCTGTCCCCTTGACCCTCTCGGCCCTCTGAGTGCCGTGCTGTCCCCTTGACCCTCTCGGCCCCTTGGGTGCCGTGCTGTCCCCTTGACCCTCTCGGCCCTCTGAGTGCCGTGCTGTCCCCTGACCCTCTCGGCCCCTTGGGTGCCGTGCTGTCCCTTGACCCGCTCGAGCCAGCGAGTGCTGTGCTGTCCCCTGACCCTCTCGGCCCTCTGAGTGCCGTGCTGTCCCCTGACCCTCTCGGCCCCTTGGGTGCCGTGCTGTCCCCTGACCCTCTCGGGCCGGCGAGTGCTGTGCTGTCCCCTGACCCTCTCGGCTCCGCGAGTGCCGTGCTGTCCCCTGACCCTCTCGGCCCCTTGGGTGCCGTGCTGTCCCCTTGACCCTCTCGGCCCTCTGAGTGCCGTGCTGTCCCCTGACCCTCTCGGGCCGGCAAGTGCTGTGCTGTCCCCTTGACTGACCCTCTCGGCTCCGCACCCTCCCTTTTGTAGGTCATCAAGAAGCGCGGCGGCGACTACATCGTGAGGCACGTGCCAGCCATGCACCAGGATCAGGCCGGAATGTCTGCCAACGAGAGCCAGCTATGCTACATCCGCGAGGCGGCGAGACTCGAGGATGTGCCCGTGCACTTCTATGCCCTCTTCAAGGTTGGTCATTGCTGTGCCTGTGTATCTGCCTGCTTGTTTGTGTGTGTGTGTGCGTGTTAGTTGCGAGGAGTGCTAGTGCAGCGGTTGACGCGCTGCGCTACGAACCCAGCGACCCCAGCGACCCCAGCGACCCCAGTTCTATTCCCGCTCATAGGCCAACACCTGTGACGATTTTCTGAACCGGTCCTGGGTCTTCCCTAGGCCAACTCAGCCTCAAATTAATGTCTGGTGCAGTGTGTAAACATCGCTACTGAGGAGGAAAAGATGACCAGGCGTGGTTCTGACCATCCCACCCCCTCATGTGCTGTGCCGGCCTTCATGAGGTGCTAGCTAAACCACACTTGTCCCAAAAGTCTATTCAGGCTATACGGGGAAATTTGATTGTGTTAGTTTGGTGCTTCGTCTGTTTATTTGTCTGCCTGCCTCTATTTGCATATTTGCACTTTTTGCCTCTCATTGCTGCGTGTGGGATTTCTGCCGAGCTGCTTGTGAGTGTATGGGTCTTCCTGTGTCTGAATGTTGGTCAATATTTTTTGCCTCTGCATTTGGCCGGCTGCCTGTCGTGTGTCATCCACTTCTGTTTGTCTGTTGTCTTGTGTTTTTTTGTCCCGCCTGTCTTCTTGCCTGCCTACCCTTTTGTTTCTGTGCGTGTTTCCTCGTAGGTGCTCGCTGACAGCACTGGCTTCTACAGTCTGTTAAGGCTATACGGGGGTCTTTTGTGTCTATCTGTTCGCCATCAGTATTTGATATGTCAGTCACACGTATGCATTTATATGCTTGTGTTTCCCCCGTGTACGCAATCTTTGTTGACCTCACGTTTGAATGCGTTTTTTCGGCAATTCTTTTCAAACTTGCACGACAGAAGACTAAAGCGTTGTGAATAAATATTCACTGTTTTCAATGATGTTGGTGCTCCATTTTGTTTTTATATTGATTCCATTTATATGTTGTTGATTTTAATACAGTGGCGTCCTATTAATTAATACCATATGCTGTAATGTTTTGTGTATTCTCATTCTGGAGCGATCGTTCAGCTGGTGTGGTGTGAAAACATCACCACTGCGAGACAAAGTGGCCGGGCATGGAATTGGCCACCCACTCCCTCGTGTGCCATGCCAGCCTTCATAGGTGCCCGCTAACAGCACTTGCCCTAACAGTCTGCTGAAGTCTACACTTTGTCTTTGTCTCATTCCACCAGGAGAAGAAAGACGATGAACCCACTTTGCTGTTAGGATTGACTCTTAAAGGTCTCCAGATTTACCAGGTCAGTGCCTAACACAGCAGGTTCAACCCCTACCCAAACACTCCATTCAATGGAACCCCGAAAAGAATATCAACAAATCTTCAACACCGTGGTGCGGACTTGGCTGCAGTGAAAATATTGAATAAAGCTGGGACTGAGCCAGGGCGGTTTTTTGTAATATTTTTTTTTTAAATCCATGGTGGTAGTTTATATAGTGCGAGGGTGTGTGGGCCCAGGGTGGTTGAATGGTAGAGAGTCTATGTAAAGTGAACCTCTATAATGTGCAATGAAAATATACGAAGTGGGGTCAGTGCAGGGGGCTAATGTATTTATCTCAGACATTCGCCTGTTCACCGGACACTGGCCTTGATTTTAGCAACAGCGGCGTGGAAAATGTGGAATTTATATTTTTCGTGGCTGTTACTGGTTTTGATTTGGAGCGGTAAGGTCGGTTTATATAAACCCCGGATAACATTTCAAAAGAAATATTATCCACAAAACATATATATATAGCACATACAGTGCGTTCACATGTTGGTCACATTTTGTTGTTTACTACCGCTTTGGCAAAACGGTTGTGAGTTTTAAACTGTCTCTGGTGTTCTCACCAGTCTAGAGTTTCGTTGGGGCATGTCAGCATTCTTATGTTTACAGTTTGACCCTTTCATGTCTGGACCCCCACGGACAGCTGACTGCGTTCTCAGAGGCCTTTGTTTAGTCTTTCTGGAGAGTTCTTTTAGACCAAAGGTTGCTTTGTTGCGCCCACATTAACGAGTCTATAAATATGAATTCGTCGGTGAATATAGTTTTGGAACGCGAGTCGCGTGTGTGTAGCCACGACGGCATGAGCCGGTGGAATTTCTCTCGGGCCAGGCATTCCTAGCCTGCCTTGTGGAGCAACATGATATTCATCAATAATGCTTGGCATCGGTGTAAACAGCTCTATTTTCATCTTAAGGGATGAAATACCTTGGGTCTCTCCAGTGACAACGCAACGTGTGTCGCGTTAGAAAGGATGCTGTCTCAGCCGAGTGCAGTCCGTTCAGATTGATGCCAGATTAACCAATGCCTACTTGATGAATGGATTGGATTTTGTCCGTTTCTCACACACCTTTTGGGAAATGCTCATTGTGACCTCTTGCTGCTGTTCATTGGTCCAACTTCTATCACAGCAGCGTTTTTTTTTTTATGAGAGTCTTCCGTTACAACAATAATAAAAGGTCAAAAGGTAAAGATGCAGCCCTGCGATTTGCTTTCTCAAGACACTGCTGACAGGGAGGGCCTCCAATAGATGGAGCTTTAGAGAACCCCTCTAGAGAGTATTTGGCCTACTCCTCCACACTGGCCACATATCTGCCGGTCCAACCAACTGTGGAGAACCCATTTCCACTGCTGGATGGACAAAGGCGTTGGGGCGCGATTGGAGAAACTCGCCCCCCCCTCCCACCATTGTTTCAACTGCCGCGCCGGATGATGGAATCGAACCGGCAACCTCTGGCTTGCAAGTCCAGTGCTAACCATTGCAACCATGGCAGCATCATAACAATAATGATTAAAATGTCTGTTATTTACCCAGGGGAATCTCACTGAATCTCAATAAAAGTGTATTTTTTTATTTTTCTGGGAGCCCTGCACATTGTGGATATTTTCCCAATGCTGTTCATGAATGTTTGCCTGTTTGGCACGTGGAAAGACAGTTGAGCACCCAGAGAAAAATCGCACACAACGGGATATCGCTCAAAAGATCTGCACGATTGAAGCTATAATCCATTTTTGTAATGCCACCTCGCTATGAGATATGGCCATATGTTCTTAGACTCTGCAGAGTAAATCACGAAAATCTCTTTGGAGCGGCACCTGTCACCCGAAAAACAAATTCCAGGCGAACTCATTCGAGGATTTGTCAGTTATGTCTACAAATTATTTTCCCCATTTATCACACTCTGCTTACCATAGGATTAGGCCACAGTCAACTAGACCAGTGCTTTTCCTCTGGTTCAGTCTTCACTAGTCAGGGTGGTGACAACCCCCCGTGACCGACACAGCACGGGTAACCCCTCATCCACTATTTGACTAATTAAGAGTTTTAGTTTATTTTTACGATTGCTTTGCATTACAAGGTTTTTTTTCCAAACAAAACCTGTTTTTATCATTTGAATTTAAGTATCATCTTCATGCTGTATATTTGTGATGAATAGAGCTCGATAGCTCATCGGATATCTGTTTAACACGTAGGCTTTCGTGACCAATATCATCCATAATAGAGGGGTGTTTTTAGTTTTGGGTTAGATCGCGTAAATATATAAATGTGTCGATAAAACTCGCCACCACCCGACACAGCCAACTAGCAAGGGTCACGTAAACAGGACATGCCAATTCGTCACTAATACAGCACACCGGTGTGTTGGAGAGCCAAGCCACAACATTTACAATCTGAGTACGATGTTCTCCAGGATAACTCACGATTCAGAATTAATCTGCTTCAGTGAGACTTAATTGGTTTCCTGCAGGCCAAACTCCCTGCTCTTGGCAAGTTGTATCTTACCTTTCCCCATATCTGCACGTTATTGGTCCCCCATGTGCAATTATGATGGCTTGGCAGCCGGAAATACATCAGCTCTGGTCATGAGTTATTTTGCCAAATGCCCATCGCTTGTGTGGCGGTATCACCCCTGGCGCACCCAGCTGAACAATTTGGAGGGGGGAAATTGTTTCAACGGCAGTGCAGAGTCATTAATTTCAGGAAACGATATTGATTGCCTGTAAATTAAGTTTTCATTTTTATTTTGTTAAATGTTTCTAATAAGAGGTATTCATCAAGAATGAGGCATTACTTATTTACAATTTATAACATATTCTTGGTTCTTTCGGTAAAGTTACGTAGAAGGGAAACAATAAAATAATAAAAATATAAAACAATAAAATTCTCACGACGTTTCGACTGCAACACAAGCAATCATCCCTTCTACGTGACTTTACCGAAAGAACCAAGAATATGAATCCCTGCAGTCACGAAAGCTTTAAATCAAAATTTATAACACATTACAGATTTCTAAAATGGTCAATGACCTTACGATGGATGTCAAAAAAAAATGATTTGGGTTCTGGAGTCAAATGACCGCACTCCCTCTTCCCCCCCCCACCCCGGTACGCCTCTGCTGTCGCCTTCATGCGGGTCTCGCAGTGCTCGTTTGTAAATGCACCAAGCTTGGCACAGGTCAATCTATGTACATGGTGTTGGCCATACCACCCCTTCGTGCACCATGCTGGCCATTATGGGTGCTCGCTAACAACTTACCCCAGCAGTCTGTTAAAGGCTACACGGGGCACATTTGTACTTGTTTTGTCCGTGTGTGCATGTTTGGGGAGCGGTGGTGCATCTCTCGGTCATCTCAGTCAGTTAACCCATAACATCCGGGATTATCTTGTGATCATTTACCAGCGAGCCTTCAGTACAGCACGTGGTCTCAACGTGCACCTCGCCTGGCAGACGTGCTGTGGGATGATGTCACCATCATTTAGTGGTGAATGGTAGCTGTTGTTGCTGTTAGTCATGTGTCACCAGGTGCTGCTGTTGCTCGAAATGATGGTGTAAAATATGCAATCGCTTTTCATCATACCTTCTGGCTAGAGATTGCACCTTAATAAATGGAACAAAAGGGTACAGCAATGAATGAATTAACTAATTAATACGCTTCTACACAAAAAACATGCCTTGACATTTTTTTGTTATTAAAAGCAACAAATGAAACCTGTGGCTTGCTTATGAAAAGCAGGATTGCTAAACGATGCGCATACAATAAACAGCAACGTGAATTAAGGAACAGAATGGGCAGCCGTGCACCAACGTGAATAATAAAAATTCTCCACCACGACCACCCTATTGCTGCCTTGCATCGGAACGATAGACGACAATCACGATGTTTCAGGCAATGGCCTTTCTTTAAAACAGCAAAGCGAGGGCGTAGATTGACCTACTTAGTATACTGTGGGACGCTGGGATAAACTGGGACACTTATAATAGAATTGACGAATTTACAAATTTGAAATGACATGAACATTGTTCTATATGAACATATGAAAATGAGAAAAAAATATATATTTCATGCGACTGAAGAACTGCAATATGGAAAGTCAGTTTTTAATTATTTTAATTTTCCCATTTATACTTTCCTCCGATTTGCTTGATAAGCAATGTCTACTAAATGGTAAACTGTTCAAATATTAATTCAAAGCTGCTCATTGGTCAATTTTCCCAACAGTCCCCAGTTTTCTGAGGGCCTCAGTGTAAATGCAAACTCCAACTAAAAGGTCAGTATAACTCGATTCCCTATCTTAGATCTGAAGTAAGGCCATTGTCAGAAATGTCAGCCTAATGCAGTTTATATTAGGGTTACCACGGTGGCAACATGTTAACTGCCTTGCATTGTATACAGGAGGCCGTGAGTTCAATCCCACTCTGAAGCCTCAATATTTGGGAGTTTGCATACTCTCCCGTTGGTCGCGTGGATTTTTATCCGGGTCCACGTGACAAGCCACTCCGTTGGGCTATCATTTGTGGCCAGTTTTCTTCTGAAAAAGAGCTATATAGCTCAGTGGGCCATACCTGGTAAAATAAAAATCGTTTGGTTGATTTTATATTTTAGGCACGTGACTAGTAGCCGCAGCCATAGTCAGAGGTGCTGTATACTGGATGGGTTGTGCCAGGGGCCGCTGCCTCGGGCAGACCCGGCTGAAATTAATCCCTGGATATAAGGGAGCGTTAATGATGCATCCGATTTTTTTATATATATTTGTTCTGTAGGCAGTAGATACAATGAGACAACAGATCCAATCTGGAGCTCATTTACTTTTAATTCGATTTAATAAAAACAAATGCATTATGGGTGGTTAAATTTGCATTGCACATTTCCCCCCTGAACGATCGCAGATAAGGCAGTGCCTGTGTGCTGCCTTTTTACTCTGCCTATGAGATACCTTTTTTTTACTTTTACACTTCAAAATGCCATAATGCTGCGTGTGCGGGATTGTAATTCGCAAGTGTGTGTGTGTTTCCACAGGGACTGAGTGCCGAGAGCCAGCAGCTTTTGTACGACTTCCCGTGGTCAAATGTTGGAAAACTCATATTCATGGTAAGGAGTGACAGGTCGATGCCAGCGTGATTCATTAATTAGTTTATAGCAGCAGTGGTGGTGCTGGCCTCTTGGAAGCCCTAAGGAGATTTTATTTTTCAAACACGAGTGAGATGACAGACAGTTGGTCGACAATAAAAATACATTGTTATGACAAGAGATGTAGACAACAGCGATGTAGTGTAACGAGAGAAGATATATGTAGACGAGGTATATGTGTAGATGAAAGGTGTAAAATATCTAAATGTAGTCTTAAATTTGGACAAAAGAAAGATGTGTGTAGATGAGAGAAGAGCCAAAACAGACCGCATAGATAGGAGAGATTATTACGAGATGGAGTAGTAGAAGATGGTATGAGAACATGGATATACATGGCCTTGGTGGAGGCCGTCTAATATCTATTTGGCCTTTGAGCTGCTTGGGAGCCCTCAGCGTTAACTAAGACTAAAAAAGTTTTTATTTTACCAGGTAAGGCTCACTGAGCTAGAAAGCTCTTTTTCAGAAGCGACCTGGCCACAAATGATAGCTCAACGAAGTGGCTTATCACGTGGAAATTTATAGCAGCCGAATACTCTTAAATGCATGTTTCTAAATGTGGAGGGGAAAACCGGAGGACCAGGAGAAAATTTAACGCGACCACAGGGAGAACATGCAAATTCCAAATACACAACAGGCGTCAGGGTCGGGTTCGAACCCACGACCTCCTGTGTATACCAGGCAAAGTCGTTTCCATCTTGCTCGGTGCTTCCACTGGCTCAAGGCTTCTGCCACAAAGTGCCAAGCGGTGTTTTTTTTATTTATTTTACCAAAGTACAATGTATAATTCCACGGCAACGATGCGGATATTTTCTCCGGCGTAGTTAAAGTGCTTCATTTAAAAAGCATTAGTGACCTCAAGAGAGATTGCTTGTGCCGTATATATTAATTGCGGATTGTTCCCCCACCATCCCCCCTCCCCCCATTCAACCCAGTGGTTTCACTTTCCCGTCGCTTAATGCCTGCCCGAGTTGGGCCTGTCTCAAATTCAAGGCTCCCTTTTTCTGAAATTAGTCTCATTGTGCCCTGTGCTCGTTCAATTGCAGCCACCGCTGCCTTGTACGACTGGAGCAATCCTCTCCCCCTCCTCCCCCTGAATCCACGGCATCAATCACCATCGCGCGAGGAAATACAGCGCACTTCCCGAAAGCAATAACCTGCACAGCTGTGCGCACACAACAACTGCGCAAAATAGTCTCCTTTTCAAGAGAGACCTGTGCTTAAATAAAATATTGTGGAGCCAAGTGGATGAATTGGGTAACTGCGTTAGGTAACTGAATACCCACGAATTGTATAATTCGACCTGTGTTAATTTCTGCAGCATATATAAAATATGCACACATGTTGGCTGAAATGTATTTTTAATTTTTATATTAATAAATCCAGTTTAATAATAAAAACATAACAAGCCAGACAAAACAATACCCTCAGTTTAACACTATTCTGGCAAATCGGCCGATGATGCTGGATGTAATTACCAGCGAAACGTCGTATTCAAATTGTAAATGTTGTGGATTCACTCTTCAAACACACCGGTGGGTTGAAGTAGTAACTAATTGACGTTTTATTAACGTCACAAATCCCTTACTGATTTGATAGGGTTTTGACACATTTATACTTACGCGATTTAACCCAAAAACCTTTATTATGAAAACAATGCCCTCTCCATTGTGAGCACCTTTCCTTAAAGGATATTGACTTACATTTTCACCTTAAATAAGTTGGGCTGTTCATCTTACTATTTATTATTTTCATGACACTCATAAATTACTGTGTACGCTGCATTTGCTTGTGCATGCATAACAATTTTATCAGAGCAGAAGCCCTTGTCATTTTCATTTCCCTTCGAGACAATGAGGTTACAAACAGGCTTTGTCTTGAGTAGGCGCAGATCAAACGGGTTAAGCAATGCTATCTCTGGATGGCACCGCAAGGTACAATAGTTGTCGTAACCAGTTAACTGCCATGGCTTACGGTCCAAGATATATAGCCTCACTTGACTTCCTTGCATAAGCAATTCTCCACCGCTAAGGGCTACATCCAAATAAAAAAATAAATTGTTTTATGTTTGGTATTGAGGAGCCCGCGAGTGGAGTACGTCGCCAACCCCGAGTTCAATTCCTGGCCACGGCTAACATCAGTGGCAAGTTATATCTGAATCGGTCCTGTTCTCCTCCCTCCCTTCTTACACTAACCCACATTGATCAGCGTGGTGAAGTATGGTTAGGAAAACTCCCATAACCGACATGGGAATCAGGAGGCCTTCATTCATTTGGTCGATTGAGAGTGGCCGGAAATTATTTTAATTTCAAAAACGCAAAAGCAATCTCTCTCCTACTTGGGTAAGTTTTTTAAGTGACTGCGGAAACAAGCGTGTGGTTTTATAATCACATGACCATCCCCTTACACGACGTGGCACTCTGCTTGGTGATAGCGGTTTCTTTTTACTGTCAGTGCCATTTTAGGATGTACAATGGGGATGGCGACAGCTTGTAGGGGTGGGGGGGGGGAAGCCTTCAACAGCAGTGGATGGATCATGGCTGACATTGATGATAATGACGATCGTGCTCATGCTGGTGCGCAGGGGAAGAAGTTTGAGATGGAGCCGGACGGACTGCCCTCGGCCCGGAAGCTCGTGTTCTACACGGGGTCGCCGCTTCGCTCGCGTCACCTCCTGCTGCTCCTCAGCACCAGCCACCGTCTCTTCATGACCGTGCAGCCGCTGCTCAGACATCTCCGACGCCTCGAGGACTCCGAGGGTGAGTCCAGAGTTTGCGCGCCCAATACGAACGCTTCCGGTCGTCATGTAGAAGTTTGGGAGGCCGGTCTGCCTATAGACTTAGCACCCCCAGTTAACACGTTTGGCTACGTACGGTGTGAAAGTTGATGAACGTGCATTAATACGCACTTCAGAACTCAAAATAATCGTTTGCATCGTTTGTGGAGAGTATGAATAATAATAAATAAGCAGACAATTCGTCTCCTTCATATGTCTGTCTCTCTACATAAATCAAAGTCTTACTCAATCCATCAGACGCACAGCCTTCTGGGATTGCATAATTTCACCAGCATTGTATTGAGATGTACAAACTCTGGACCATTTTTGACAACAGTGTCTCATCAGCAGAGTCAGGCTGGCTTGAAGTCGATGCTCGTGAACTGCCGATCTCACGGGCAATGACCATCTGTTTATGATAGACCATTGGTTGGCAACATAGATGGAACCTGTCAACCAGTTGTTAACTCTCCAAATATTTTTTTGGACCCCACTTTTGGCACCAGTAGCACATTTTTCAAAATTCAAATGACTCTGAACTGCATGTACAGTGAGGGAAAAAAATATTTGATCCCCTGCTGATTTTGTACGTTTGCCCACTGACAAATAAATGATCAGTCTATAATTTTAATGGTAGGTTTATTTGAACAGTGAGAGACAGAATAACAACAAGAAAATCCAGAAAAACGCATGTCAAAAATGTTATAAATTGATTTGCATTTTAATGAGGGAAATAAGTATTTGACCCCCTCTCAATCAGAAAGATTTCTGGCTCCCAGGTGTCTTTTATACAGGTAACGAGCTGAGATTATGACCACAGTCTTAAAGGGAGTGCTACTAATCTCAGCTTGTTACCTGTATAAAAGACACCTGTCCACAGAAACAATCAATCAATCAGATTCCAAACTCTCCACCATGGCCAAGACCAAAGAGCTCTCCAAGGATGTCAGGGACAAGATTGTAGACCTACACAAGGCTGGAATGGGCTACAAGACCATTGCCAAGCAGCTTGGTGAGAAGGTGACAACAGTTGGTGCGATTATTCGCAAATGGAAGAAACACAAAAGAACTGTCAATCTCCCTCGGCCAGGGGCTCCATACAAGATCTCACCTCGTGGAGTTGCAATGATCATGAGAATGGTGAGGATTCAGCCCAGAACTACACGGGAGGATCTTGTCAATGATCTCAAGGCAGCTGGGACCATAGTCACCAAGAAAACAATTGGTAACACACTATGCCGTGATGGACTGAAATCCTGCAGCGCCCGCAAGGTGCCCCTGCTCAAGAAAGCACATATACATGCCCGTCTGAAGTTTGCCAATGAACATCTGAATAATTCAGAGGACAACTGGGTGAAAGTGTTGTGGTCAGATGAGACCAAAATGGAGCTCTTTGGCATCAACTCAACTCACCGTGTTTTGAGGAGGAATGCTGCCTATGACCTCAAGAACACCATCCCCACCGTCAAACATGGAGGTGGAAACATTATGCTTTGGGGTGTTTTTCTGCTAAGGAGACAGGACAACTTCACCGCATCAAAGGGACGATGGACCGGGCCATGTACCGTCAAATCTTGGGTGAGAACCTTCCCTCAGCCAGGGCATTGAAAATGGGTCGTGGATGGGAATTCCAGCATGTCAATGACCCAAAACACACGGCCAAGGCAACAAAGGAGTGGCTCAAGAAGAAGCACATTAAGGTCCTGGAGTGGCCTAGCCAGTCTCCAGACCTTAATCCCATAGAAAATCTGTGGAGGGTGCTGAAGGTTCGAGTTGCCAAACGTCAGCCTCGAAACCTTAATGACTTGGAGAAGATCTGCAAAGAGGAGTGGGACAAAATCCCTCCTGAGATGTGTACAAACCTGGTGGCCAACTACAAGAAACGTCTGACCTCTATGATTGCCAACAAGGGTTTTGTCACCAAGTATTAAGTCATGTTTTGCAGAGGGGTCAAATACTTATTTCCCTCATTAAAATGCAAATCAATTTATAACATTTTTGACATGCGTTTTTCTGGATGTTTTTGTTGTTATTCTGTCTCTCACTGTTCAAATAAACCTACCATTAAAATTATAGACTGATAATTTCTTTGTCAGTTTGCAAACGTACAAAATCAGCAGGGGATCAAATACTTTTTTCCCTCACTGTATATGTATGTTGAACTTTTTTCACACCGCACGTAGCCAACCGTGCTAATCGGAGGTGTGGGAGTATATTGGTTGAATATGTTTTAGCCAATATTCACCACGAACTAGAATAAACAAAATTGAAAGGCTAAAATGTGATTGATTCTGCTCCCTTGTTTGTCCACTACATTTTAAGCTATTCATACGCAATCTGAAAGCAATCATTTTTACTTTATAGAAAATTCAAGAATTTCGGGTGTCGGTGGTGACTAATCATAGGTGCCTGGCTGTCTCTTATGGTGGACCTTCCACCAGCAGTGACATGAACGAATAATTGCAGGGCTGCACCTTTGACCTTTTTTCACCCTCCTTCCCTCCCCCACCTTCACGGACTTCCGCACCCTATTGATATATGTATATCTGTACACATATACGTACACATGTATACACCGATATATACAGACCAGCCGTGCACCGCTGGTGGGCGCATCAACGACGTTTCGTTTGTCCCCCATTCAATCTCCCCACCCCCCCACCCCCGCTCACCGCTCAGCGCAAAAGCGATACCGCGAGTCCTACATCAGCGACGCCCTGGAGATGGAGTTGGAGCGGCTGGGATCGAGGGCCAGGAGCAGCGGCGAGTGCAGCGGCGGCACCAACAGCGGCAACGGCAGCGTCGTCGCGGGCGGCATCGCGGCCGGCCGGGCCGGCGCCGGCTCCTTCAGCAGCGTGGGCAGCACCAACACGTCGGGCATCGAGTCGGACGCCAAAACCCAGCCGGGGAAGGAGCCTTGCTCGCGCTTCCCGGTGGGCGACGTTTCGCTCTCTCGTTGAAAAGCGAACCTTCCTTGCTGTTTCTTGACTCTCTGCGTGAAGTCGTCGTCATTACCGCGAGGCGACACGAGGCTTTCTAGAGCACCTCCGGTTAGCATGGTAGGCTACGTGCGGTGCGAAAGAAGTTCGACATGCATTCGGACTCTCTCGGCAACAATGTCTTAAGCGTTGTCATTGTCATCGTCGGGGACGATCCGTCTCCTGTTGGATGAAGGCCTTCTCAGGCGGCGACATCCGGCATGGTGCTGTGACGTAGCAATCCACACGGCACCTGCAAACGAGCTGATCTTGTCGCTCAACTCTTGGTGGTGAACGCCAGCTTGGGTGCGTTCCCTCCTTTGGCTGCCAGTCAATTGTTCTGCCCGCTCATCAGCCATCATCCCTTCTGGCGACGTATCCTACTCAAGCCCACTTAAGACTGGAGTTTGAATGATGTCACTAACCTATGATACGTATTCAAATCCTTGTATTTATCTTTCTGTCTCTCAATGTAATCACACGTCTCTCCACGCCTATTTGCGCACTTTTTAACTTTTGTTCCTTACGCTTTGTTGAAATGTCTGTACTGCGTTTCTCCACGCCTATTTGCACACTTTTTAACTTTTGTTCCTTATGCTTTGTTGAAATATCTGTACTGCGTTGAATTTTACCAATGAAACTCCAATTTTGGGCCCTCAACTTCATTCTTTCTTGAGAATGAAAATATTTATTTTCACGCAACTTGTTCTGAAGCCACTTTAAATAGCCACTGTATCCATACTGTAGGTACACCGTTTGTATGCCTTGAAAACAATGTTCATCATTTGGCAATTGAACCAAAACAATTTTACGTTGTGTGAGCTGGAATATGTTTAAGTAAGTGAAACCCAACTTCACTATGTTTCATCCTGGAATTATTGACTCCAAAGACAAATAGCTCGCTACACTTGAGACTGCCGTTTCATCGCAAGTGGCTGAAACCCGGGTTTGAACCCAGGGTCTTAGCAGTGGCTCTTTCACGTGGTATTAGTCTATTGGGCCACTGGCTACTTCACCTATGCTGTCAATATCAAGTAACTTTGACGTCCGGGAATTCCGGGGTATTGCTGTATTGCAGTTTGAAGAAGCAAACCAATTATAACCATTGCTGAACAGTAAAGAGGCAGTATAATTCTAGATTTGAAGCTTTCGTGACTGCAAGGATCCATACTCTTTGGTTCTATTCGGTAAAGTCACGTAGGCAAAAAATTAAAAAGAAAACAACAATAATCACGACGTTTCGGCCACAACACAAGTGAAGGCCACAACATAAGTGAAGGCCACAACACAAGTGAAGGCCACTTGTGTTGTGGCCGAAACGTCGTGATTTTTGTTGTTTTCTTTTTTACCTACGTGACTTTACCGAATAGAACCAAAGAGTATAGGCAGTAGAATTCTACTTAAGTAGCGGGGTACACCTGAATCTCGAGTCACGTGGGACGTGCCTGCAATCCAACTTGCATTGACGTTGTAAATAACGCACCTGTGGCTGCTTTTGGTCTTGTTTTACAAGCACGATTTGAAAAAAAAAGCATAGGTGCCATCGCCGTGAACACAGTTTTGTCACAGAGATAGTGGAGAGAGCAGGCAAAGAAATGGGCAGACTTGAGGATTAACGGCTTGGCGAGCAGCGCCTCACTGCTCTCTGCGAGTTACGTGGCTGAGACAGGCCATCGTCCATCCATCGTGGCGACAACTGCAGGCACGGCCACAGTCGTAGCGAGATGATACCAAACGCACAACTGGGTGATTAGTTTTAAGTAGATTTGAAGCTGCATACCCCCCTTAGGAGCAAGGTCATGTGTGCTTATAACCAAAGTGCGCTTACGTCAGAAGCTGCCTTATGCCTTCCCCCCCCCACCACCACCAGTATAATATAAGGTTGTGTTGCTTCTATCATAAATGTGCTTCTATTATGTGCGCTTACAATCTGGCTTCTACTTGCGTTGCTTATATCAGAACTGTGCTTATATTAGGGGTGCCTATTACCTGCTGCAGAGATATTTCAATCGACGTGGCTGCTGCACGTCCGTTGCCTTTGGCCTGCCTCGCGACACTGCCCGCGATCGAAGCTCATTCGCAGCTGCTAACTGTTGCCTTGTCCACTTGGTCTGCCCTGGCGCTCTTGACCCCCCTCCCCCGTCCATCCGCCCCGCCCCGCCTCAGCGGAGTCCCGGCTCGGAGAGGATGTCGTGCGTCTCCACCGGGCGCAAGGGGCCACTGCAGGCGTGCAGCTCGGTGGACAGCCACGGCAGCTCGCACACGTCCGGCGTCGGAAGTGCCGGGCAAGAGCACCACGAGGGCGACTCTCCCCTCCACGGTGAGGGCCTCCGTTTCGTCCCCGCCACCCACCCACCCAACGTGTTCTTCTTAAACGGCGACTGTGGTGGACCACTTGACTCGCGATCGCAAAGTCCGAAAGGTTCATACTCTGCCCGACGGTCGATTTGGTCTCACAAGGGGTTTGTGTGTTTTTAATCCCAGTTCGGTGCGATTTGTGCAGCTCCGTGGTTTATGAAATGGCAGCCACTTTGTGGGAAGTGAACGGTTGGTTGGTGTCATGTGGAGGGACTGGTGCTGGTGCTGAATGTGTCATTGTCTATCACTGGCTCGGGGTACCGCCAGTTGGGCTGACCACTGTCCAATGCTCATTGAAGTGTGGAGATCCTTTCAGTGGCAGTTATCGTGGGGAAAGCATTCACTTAAATTTGAGGTAGTTTTCAAATTGGGAATGTGTTTCAAGAGGAGACAAAGTGCTAAATCATTGGAATGGTGTTGTGATGCTGAGTGTTAGTGACTGGACTTTTGTGTACAGAGTGAGGGCTCGGTGAGGAACAGAGGAACAAACCTCACAATGACATCACCTGTGTGTACAACAAATAAACCTTTTCGGCTTAAGCGATGACATCACACGCCATGCGCGCACCTCGCGGTGACTTGATTATTTGTGACGTAATTTCGCGACGTTACGGAATGCACCACGCGAAATCGTCTTTGAGTGCGTCTCGGCCTGCCCCTGCTTCGCCGACTCTTGAGTGGGCATTCCACGAGGAGGTTTTGTGACCCCCTGACCTGTCGCGCGTTGCCCTTTGTCCTCCCGGTCGTCCAGAAGTGGAGATGCTGGTGGACGACCCCAGCGACTTGGTGTTCCTCCAGCGAGCGGACAGCACGGATGACTCCATCTCCTCCACCTACATCTACGTGACCCAGGAGGACCTGGAGACTCCCTGTGTTAACACGCACGCCGGTAAAGACGAATGTACATGCACGCCCACAGTTTATTCCTACTGCGCTATTGGCCAATCATGTCATGAGACAAATAATCAATTTGTAAATCGCTCACAGCTGTGCATCAGCCACTGTTGGAGAAATAGCCAGTGGAAGCAGATGGTATACTACTGCTTCTGAGATCTATTCAAGTGGCCTCTGTTCGGCACGCACTTAGGGGGTGCTGCACTTTTACATTTGCTGCGCAGACAAAGACATGTTTGTTGAATGACTTTTAACTATTTTAAATTCTCACAACTGAATATTAGCCTGGTTGAGAATTTTTTTTTCTTTTAAAATGATTTTTTGTACACAATTGTAACCGGGCTGAGACCATCCACTCACGTCACTCGAGAACCTTGGTTTAATCACGGTGCCCCTGAAAACTGAATTTGAACCCAGTTCTCAGCAGTGGCCGGCTCAGAGCACTTGCTATTACTCTTCAGTATCGCCGCTTTATCAGCTCCACCAGTGCAAAGCATGAATTCTAGTGAAATGTCAGGTAGGTATATGGTTTTTATTTTTTACATGGTTGGTGACCGTAAAATACATCATAATTTATTACGAATATATCATGTTTTATTGTAGGGCTGGTGGTAAAGATGTTGAGTTGTGGCTTATCAGAGTCTCCGGATTTACTGCAAGGCAGCCCAGGCATAACGTCCTCGCAAAAAGGGCAGGTACGTTCTCTCCTCCATTGCACCGAGACCTCACGGAAATAAGGAACGTGAACACCGAGTGTGGCCTCATTTTTCAGTGGCATGGAGCGTGCACGCGTGTATATTTTCACGGCAATTCCATTTCCTGCCATACATCTTCGCTTGTCATTCGATTATTTTCTGCATAACATTTCTGCATGCCTCATTTCTTATTGGTTTGAAAAAAGCTGCACTTAACGGGTTTTTTCTGCGAAGCAATCTTGCACATTTCTTGCTGAGCCGCAAGCATTCCAGCGAGCCTTACGCACCCCAACTTCACCACGACAGCCTTTTCAAGCTGGGACTACACTGCTACCACTCCGGGATTTAAATGGGAAAAAAAAACACAGGGTGGCCACACCAATCAATTGTTGCTCGGTGAAGGCATTGGGCACTTTGCCAGCATATCCAGAAGCATATTCACCGAACTTTTGTTTTTAAACCGGAGAAGCACAAGACTTGCATTTTAGGTGAGATTTACACGGTTTAACGGACACGGGTTGTATTTGGGGACACGTCACCTGTGTGCTCGCTTGATCGAGTCCTTACAATTGCTGTGCGCCCATTGACTGTGCACCCAATTTTCTCTCGACTGTCCGTGCCGGGCGGGCTTGGGGTTCGGGCGGCCGGGGGTGATCTCGGGCCAGGCTGCGCTGAAGGCCCAGAGTCCAAAGACGGGACGGTACCCTCGCCCGGCGTTCGGAGCGAAGACGTCAAAACTGGCGGAGACTTCCTTCCCAGCGGGGCGACCCTGGCCCGGGGTCTCTGCGTCATCTGCCGCCATGGCCTTGCTGGATGACGAGTCTCTCCCCGAGTTTGTGGTTTGACCCCTGGAGTTACACCCCCTCCCACCGGCCCCCTTGGCTTCGAACCGTGGCTTCCACGTCTATACATAAATATATAACGTCGTCCTCGCGCCAAGCAGTGCCTTGACTTTTTTCGAAGCTCGTCAAAAAACGAAAGTGGGCGACCGGCAAGCTCTCGCAAAGGGACAACCGCGGCGTCGCTGCGATTGCCGGTGAATCGCCATAAAATCTTCGCCACGAAAGGTTGCCAACACCACCGCCGCGTGGCCTGCTTCTATATGATGGGTGCTTTAGGAGTTGTTCTTTTTGCATATATATGTGAATTAGCAAGATGGCGCTTATTTTTACGTAACTTGTATTATAATGTGCCCGCAATGGTTGTAGTTGGAAGGGGTTCATGAGAAAGTGGTATACATAGATAAGAGGAAGACCAAATGTGGGCAGCGTTGGCTTCAGTGCAGGCCATTTGGAAGTCAAGCCTAGCATTCATCGTCAAAGTCGTTTGTGGTCAGCATGACCCTTGTTTTGACCGGGTAAGATCCCCTACGCTCTTAACCTCTTTTTCTTCTGAAATCTAATCCGACAAATACGGCCGCTTTTCTGGTACTCCCCCAATGGGGTGTCCCTCTTGCAGAGTGCATCGGGGTTAATAGAGCCGATGAATTCAGGAACCACAGGGTGGGCACCGATCCATTATGTTGCGGCGAAGGCATTGGGCAGGTGTGAAGTGTGTCCAGTAGCAATGCCAGGGAACCTTTTTTCTAAAGCAAACAAACGCAAAAGCGTACACGTGGTGAAGAGGCATGGAGGTGTACATGGAAACGATTTGGATGCTTGTGCACTTGACCGACCGAGTCTCTGAAATTATCTTGCGCCCATTTACTAACCCGTGCACGTCAGGTGCTGCTTCCGTACTCAACCCGAGCGTTGGAAAAACGTCAAATGTTGCGCGCCATGTGCATAATTTACCTCTTCCCGCGCATATTTCCATGGCAGCGTCATAACGGGGCATATGCAATCAATTATGCTTCCATTCTAAAACAATGCCGAGTGTGTATTCTGTTGAGAAAATCATGACAGATTGTAGGAAAGGGGAAATAATTGCTCTTCGAGGAAGCTCTCTAACCTAATAATGAAAAAAAATGTTACTTCATCCATAGTTTTCAAAAATCTACAGAGAAAACAGCCCTTGAAAATGTTGCCACTCCACTATGTGGAGGCTTGCTAAATTTGTAAAATGAATGGCAGCGTAGACCTAACGTGTGTAGATGTAACATGTGAGACGTAACGTGTGTCGACGTAATATACGCACCAGCGCATCCCCGACAGTGTCCCATTCGTTTTTATTTTTTTTTTACTTGAAAATGCCACCAATAGCCATGAGCGAGCCCTCTTCGTATTATATATTATATATTGCGCCACGGCTTCAGTAATTACATCAGCGGGCGCGAAACCGAATCGTTTCTTGAAAAACTGCTCCAATTATTAACCAGAGGGCGGCGGCAGCGGCGGCAGCGGCGGCAGCGGCGGCAGCGGCGGCAGCGGCGGCACCACCGGAGCATCGAATCTTTTAAGTGGGGCTCATGGGGGGTCAGCAGGGGTCATGCAAGGGGCGGCAGTGGCAGTGAGCGATTGTTCTTTGGGATATTGCTATCGACCCCTTTTATGAATGTTTCTGTGATGTCTCATCATTACAAAAGTGTGTGTGTGTGGTTTTTTTTTTCCTCTGCGTGCTTTTCGCTTTGACGATGCCGTTGTGCGATGATGGTAAGCACGCTGGATTCGCAATCCGAAAGTCGCCAGTTAAATTTGCGTTCTAGAAAGCCCTTCACCCATGTGCAGCCAGCGGTGTAAATCAACACACCAGTTTAATTGATGGGCAGGTTGTGTGGGTACTCCCACCTCTTCCAAAGCATCTGGCTAGCATGGAAGAGTAGGCCAAATACCGTTTAGAGTGGTTCACTCTAGTGGGGGAGACCCTTTCGCCAGCAGTGGTGTGTATTGCAAGGCTGCACCTTTTTGCTATTTGGTTTGGCTTCCCAACTTTAGCAGTGCTGCAGCAGAGACTTGAGTGCAGTATTACGTTGAAAATTTAATCGTCGGTATTTCGTAAGTTGACCGATTTTATTTTTCTTCGATTAAGTAGTGATCTCCAAAGCTTGGTGTAATGTTGTTTGTGAAGAATATTACGCCAAGGAACTTTACGAATGGGGTAAAAAAAAACACATTGAATATCCCGCAGTACTAGATTATGGAGTGCAATTGCATGTAGGTGGGAGGGAACGGTAGGTAGTCGGTGCACTGCGCTTTGAACCAGGTGACCCGAGTTCGATTCCCAGAGTCGACACCAGCAGCGTTGGTCATCGCTCTGGTCGTGGGCTACCCGTTCACCGACCCGCACTGACCAACGTGGCGAAGTATGGTCAAGCAACTCATGGCAGAGAGGCATGGGGGGGACCTTCATCCAGCAGAAGGTCGACAAAAAGATTGTAAAAAATATATATACACGTAACGTACGTGTCCTGTATATATATAAAATTGTAAAGATGTGTTATTCATACTTGCTCATGGGTGCAAGCTTTAAAAGGCTGTTTTTTTTTTAAAGGCTCTCAATGTGCATATGAAGGAAGACGAGAGACAGATTGCCACCCGTGACGCGGTGATGACCGTGTGTGCTCCGCTTCAAAGATTTCTCATGGAGGAGTGGCAGAATTCCAAATGCGGTGGGAATGGAAGGCGATGGACTCTGGGAGGTCCCGCGTGGAATTTAAATCTTCACAGCAGCCCCATTTATGAGCGACTTGAGGCTGATGGATCAGTCGCACAGCCAGCCCGGCGGCTTGTATGAAGACTGGAAAGGAGGGAGGTGAACTTCTTTCAGCAAAAGGCTTAAATCAGTATTATAGTAGCGCACAGTGCACCGGAGCGCACGGTAATGCAGAATTCTTAGACAAGTCCCATGGACGGTTTTGCCTTGTGTGCGCAGTGCTTGTACAGTACCAATTTGTGCACACTTGTCAGCCATGCATCGCATGGCCTCTATTGTGGTACAAGGATAGTGAAACGGTAATTGAAGAGCAGTGATTTAGTGAGTGATGTTCGGAGTGTGGGAGAGCACTTTGGACACATGGTAGAAAGACCATCTCTTTGAGCTCAACTCTCACATTGAACAGATCTCTGCTGCAGATAGCTGGGGTGGGGAGCAACTGGGGGCTGTCGTGAGTGTTTACACGCCCTCAAATATTTTAGATGCGGCTAAAGAGAACCCGCAACGTTTTCGACGAAAACCCGAACATTTTTGGGGTCTGCGTATTTCTCCCGTCCACGAGCTGATACATGCTGATAATGCTGATGACGGGAGCTAGTAGTTGTGCAGTAAGAACTCATCTGTGCCCCAGAGGTGGGGATGAACTCGGTGGATCCTATCTGTGATCTCACCGATAACCACCGGGGAAAAAATGTGCCAGTTAGAGGACACGCCCTACTTGGAAAGTGTGGCTTCGTCCCTGATAGACGGGGCACTTTGAACCGCGGTTTACACTTCTTGCAAGGTTGGTGTCGCTTGACTGTGTGACGCATAGCGCAGCGGTCCATCATTTTTATGCACAATGTGACTTACATGACGAACTTGGCATTTTTACTTGTTGCTCTTGTAATTTTGATAACAAGCGGGAGTCGCAAATGGTGCTCGTCAAACTTGGTGCTCATCGTACAGGGTGAAGTGACGGTGCAGCGAATGTTTCTGAGCAATAGGGTGTCCTCGAAATAGCGGGCTAATTCAGGGGGTGGGCTGCCCTGGTGAATCATTATTTCCACGATGCCTATTTAGGTGGCTGTAATTGCATTATTGCTATTGCTCTTTATATTGTAGCAAGCATTTATAAGCAACAAAAAGGAACGGTAACAAAAAAAATAACGCACCACTGAAAATACTGAAAGTCACAAGACATTTCTGGAACGCACCATATGGTGCCACGTGGTCATTGCTGTCTGGAGCTAACCCGGGACTGGCCGCTGTGCGACGTTCACACTCGGCGTGGAGATGCAGCTGGCAACAACAAGCCAGCATTATTGCGTTACACGCTGATCGCTTTCACCTCCGGGAGGACGAGTTTCAGTTTATTCCCAATGAGCCCCGTTAGATTGTGGTGACGCGGTATATATCCACTCGCATTATTTCGACGACAAAGCTAGTTAACAACGGAGCACGGGCGATGTGCAATGAACGTTTGTGACCAGATTTGGCAATTAGTTTGTACACGATCATTGCAGGGTTTGTTGAACGGTCATGCCCTGAGTTTGTTGCAAGGATCGATGGCATTCTTTACTATGGAGAGAGTCAATTGTAATACTTACATCATGGTCAAAGTGTCAGATGTTATTGTCTGGTGTACTAGCTTTTTTCCTTGCTTACCAGCACAACAGTTTTAAAATTATGTTAAGTGCAGTAATACCATAGAAAATTAGGTAACAACGCATCGATGAACATACATTCTTACACTTAAGTTACGTGCAAATCATATGCTGATAATGCTACAATTAGTCTCAGTATACCACAATGCAAATGCAACACAACACAATGCAAGCGAGCCAATATTGTCAACGGCATGCGTCAAACCAATACAAGAAATAATCGATTTTTTAATCGAGTTGTGACACTAAACCATGACAATTTATGGAATTTCTGAGAAGTTAACGATTGCCTGTTTAACAGTAATCACAACTCTCTATTGTATAGACCAGGGGTGGGGAACGTCCGGCCTGCGGGCCATATAAGGCCTGCAAAATCATTTGGTCTGGCCCTGCCAAGGCAACCGCAGGCGGGGCTCGAAATTCAATAAATCTTGGAGCAAACCTGCACAAGCAGTTGCGAGTAGCAACATCATCAATACCAGCTAACATCATCACACGCCTCGCCAAAGAGAAGCAGTTCCAGCCATCACATTAGGGGTGAGTTAATGAAATATTTGACCAAATATAACAGGCTAATTTTTAAGTTGATGATTTTGTATGGCCCGCGAATTATGTTGTAAATATCCAAATGGCCCTTGGAAGACAAAAGGTTCCCCACCCCTGGTATAGACCCTGGACCGCTGGGAGAAGTATTGTTCACGGGAGGTCATTGTAACACTGCTTTAAAACAGTTCCACTTCATCTTTGCCCCGTGAGTCATTGGGCAATAGCAGTGCTAATAAACGAGAAAGGAAGCAGGCAATTTAGCAAGCTCACAAAAATATCCAGTTAATGATGATAAACACGAGTAACGTGTTTTTTTTACGGCGAAAGCACAAGAGGAAATCCCCGGCATGCTCTGCACCCCAAGATGACGGCGCCATTCTCACATAGATTCTGCCCATGGTTATTTGTCTACGTATTGTGGTGCCAATGCCCTAGGTGGCAAGGTTTTGTGTCTGGTCTGTGGGAGACGGTGCTGTCCGATGTAACAGCCGCACTGGGTTTGGCCATGTCGGCAAAACAAGCGTAGTTTTGTGATCACCCTTTGGCTGAATTATTAATTCATCCCCTGAAGTGTGGCGGGACAGCTGTTGTATCTCAGACGCGGCGGACCGTCCTGCTTGCGACGCTGGACATTGGAGGGAGCGTTGTGTGCCGTGTTCACGATGGTGGGAATTCACCGCTCTTGTGCCGCGTTTCCCAACCACGACTCGCGCTGTCTCCCGAGCCTCCGCGGGGTTGTCTGCAAGTGGGTCCGATGTTTTCAGTATTACAATAGCACCTTTTTTATACATGTTAAGTATTTTTTATACATTTTTTTTGTCATATCTGAAATGTATATTTTTCTACGCGTTTATATGCGAAACTTCGTTTGAGTATTCAATGCAGTGCATCTCCAATTAAGTGCTTTGATTTGTAAGTGTATTTACAGTGCAGTATATTAATTTCCCAGCCTGCAGAGTACTGTATATATCTGCAATTACAGATTTTTGAATAAAATTTAAACCTATGATATAAAACCACTTGTGAAGTTATTTGATGATGAACTTTCTTCATTGATCACAGGCTGAGTTTAAAATGCCGAACGTGTTTTGACCTCTTAAGTGTTGCACGTTGCCATAATAAAATGCTGTTTTTCCACCAGGCTCTAAGGCTCTCCAAGAGAGGGTGCAGAAAATGGAAGTAAAACATTAACTGACTACACTTGTTTTTCATCCATTGTTGTACAGTACTACACTTCTATTGTTCAACATCGATGCTCCCTCACCTTCACTGACCGGCGTGGTGAATTGTGGTTAAATAACCCACAAGACCTGCACGGTGTGAGTAGGCCCTCATACAGTCGTGGAAGATGCTGGGGACGGTTCGCAGAGATGGAGGTCTGTGTCATTTGTAAGGCACCCAATCGGCCGAGGGGATCTTGTTGGCGTTGACGTAAGGGCTATAAACGTTCACATGAATGCGAGTACCCCCTTTCTAATGCAGACATTCATTCAGCAGTGCATAGAGAATTCCTGTTGCTTGTTTTTTTTTGTCGCCAGAGATAAGGATGAGCGGGCAGGCTTTGGGCTGCACAAATGTCCACCAATGTGCAGCCAAGAGAGCTGGTTTGGGGGTTGGGGGGGGGATATAATCCTTGGATTGAATGGAATCTGTGTTCCTAGAAGACAACAAAGGTTTGCGGTGTCTGTCAGCTGGCGGGCCATGTGACTTTTAGTGAAATTCAGATTTCTCGTGTGAAAAACAGATTTCAGAGTCTGCGAGAATATTCGAAAACATGCATAGCACCCCCCCATCTTTCCAATGCCCCTTCTTTGACACTAACCCCATTTTTATCAGCACCTGTCACATTGTTTCAATACGAGTCAGTTTTGTTCAATGGGTCTTTTATTTCAAAGTGAAAACGTGTGATTTTTTTTATAGCATGGACTCGTGTTGAATAAACATGTGGTGAATTCCGTAAGCTTCCAATGCAGATTATGGGAGTGTGCATGATATACTAGTAATGATGATGACTAATTCATCAAAACGTAAGTAAAACATTGTGAAACTTATTGGTTCTACAGTATATAAATAATTAAAACACAATCGACATCGCTTTGTCAATCCACTGTGGAACGAAAATCTCCCAATGCCCTGCCGGTCATCGAGCTTGTTTAACCATACTTTGTACCATACTGATCAGTGCAGGCTCGTGAGAGTGGGACCCAGGACTGGTTTAGATATCACTCGCCACGAATGTTAGCCTTGTCCGATCCGACTCGGGTTTTTTAGGTTCATAGCGCAGTTCATTAACCACTCCGCCACTCATCCACTGCACAATTCCAATATTTTAGTGTTATCGATCATGGCCAATGCTCTACACTCGTGTAATTGTAATACGTTTGTGTAACATGTTTTCCATAGTCCAGTGCAGTAGTTGACCCGGGCTGCACGCACCCCCTGGGGGTGCGAGATGCTCTTCCTGGGCGTGCGATACATGCCAGATGTTTTAGTAGGTAAATAATCTAAAACACAAACTAAGCACGGGCACGTCAGTACATATACTTTGTTTCAACATAACCTATGTATTTAACACATTTTATATTACGATTCAGAACCAAAGAGGGGGGGGGGAGTGCAAGGCTGCAGAGAAGGTTAAGAACCACTCGTCCAGTGTGTTGATGCAGTTGCAATGCTTGATGTCTGCTTAATGAACGTAGTTTTTATTAAGCCATTGGATAATTGTGTAATAATGCAACGACTCTTATTGTTGCGTATATTATTTCATCACCTGCTTTCTGGACCTGGATCTTAGCATGGTGGTAAATATAAATCTTATTTTGCTCTGTGCGCTCACTGCCCTCTGGTGGACAACATTGCCCTCTCTATTTTCCTCTGCTGCTCATAACCCCAACTAGACGCTTGGTGGCAGTCTGAGTCTACCTCTGGGTCACGGTGAGTCCGGGTCAGTCAAGGGGAACATTCTCACGGTTCGACCATTTGTGCGTCTCCTCTGATTCACTCATTCCCGCAATTCGCTCAGGGGGTTGTGTCGGACAGTGAAAGAGGCCACACTTTTGCGTGGCCGTGGCACGACCACGAGATGGCAGTACATTGATGATTTACTGAACCTTATCCGTTCCGAGCTTTTTTTACATTCTGCTTTCTGTAGGTACTATAGTGTCCTCCAAGCATGCCGCATGCTCATTCATGATGGAATTTGCCAAATATCTCAATGCAGGACTCCTGAAAACGATGAATGCGATTCACCTGGGGGTTGGCCATATCCGGCGTGACATGAAATAGATCAAATACATTTCCATTTGGAGCTCTGGATGCGAGTAGTGTGCCCTGATTGGCGGAATCACAGACCTACATCTGAAGTCTTTATCCACCCCAGGGACACGGTCAACGTGCGTTTCTCACACGTCAATCAACCATTTGATATTGAATTCTCGGAGCTGGCATCGAATTTAAGTGTGCAGCTATTGGTGCACAAAACACATCGAATGTAATGTTTGTTTTGTGCAGCTATTGGTGCACAAAACACATCGATGTAATGTTTGTTTTGTGCAGCTATTGGTGACTGGGCTGACACCATAAACTTGCCGCACTTAAGAGAGCAGGTTACTGTAATCGCGAATGGCTGCCCGGAGTTTCATTCCAGGATCCAGGCGGTGCCGGCTTAGTGCCCTCACCCCTGGCCCACCCAGTCACCGTGTCGTCACTCTTCACTTTAGGTCGACGAGGGCAACAATTGCTGGATGACGACACTAACTGGGAGTTGAACCCACGACGCTGGCTACAGGCTTGAGAATCACACTTTCCCCTGTTTGGTCGCGGTGTGAAATTTTTGACATCCAAAATCTCTAGGATGTTTTTTTTTTGGGGTTGGACCACGTTGTGTTCGGCTTGTGTCCGGCAAATCGCTCCACGTGCTCGAGGGCATCGTCAGGAAATGAATTGGCCCAATTCCTGAGTTCATTTAAAAAGCAGCCGGCACGTGCCGCACAACCCAAAAATACATCGGGAAAAGTCATACAGCATAACCGTGAAATCCTACGCAGTTGACGTCCAGTATTTTTGTGGCATCCAAATTGCTACGGAGGTGCCTCATCCAATATATACGTTGAACTTCTTTCGCACCGTACGTAGCCAACCGTGCTAATTGGAGGTGCGGGGTAAGGACAACAAATTAAACACAAAAAGCAGTTCTAAATGAATGAGTTTTCATTTTGGAAGGAAGAGCGTTCCAGGCGGCCGCAAATAAAGAGAAACCTCCCTGTTCAATTAATAGGTGAACTGGTAAAGCTCCGTCGATGATGGCATTAATTAGTGATCGCAATGACATACAATGTAGCTTCTCAATCCCATCACCTTTGTCAAGTAAGTCGGTAAGCATCATTACAGCTCTTGCCACCAATACTCCAAGGCTTTGCTTTCACGGCCGTCACTCGCACAATCTCTTTTTCCACACACGTCAGTGTTCCCCATTGACTAACTGCATCGGGAAATAAGAGGCGAATATCTTTGGACGTTATTCTATTGTGTACTGCTTGCTTATAGGGCTGGGAGTTTCTTCTTCCAATTACTACACTACCCAGAATGCGTCTGTGATCTCATTAGATCCTGGAAGCCAAGCCGGCTCGAACCTGGATATTGCATAAGGGGGGGGGGGGGCACCTGTCCCGGCACACCAGGTTGTCATAGTTACTTGGTGGCCAGCAACGCAGAGTACAAAAAGATCCTTTGTTGTACCATAATTTATATGATCGACACCATCACGCCACACTGACCAGCATGGCACAAAGTATGGTAAAATAACATCCACGATTTGCAAAGCGTCGGGAGATCTGAATCCATGCAGCAATGAGGCCGGTTTGTGTACGTGTTTATTTCTATCAATGAGCCTCATTGTAAAAACAAAACGTACAATGCACAGGAACTTGGCACATGGTAGGGATTATGATTTTTATTTTGGCGAAAGCCATCGTCACAGCAGCTTAATTCTTAACCGCTTGTTCTACCCCCCCCCCCCCCCCCCCACCAAGGTTCTGGTTTCCCTCGTTCCCTTCCATCGACACTACCATCATCCACTTCCAAACGATGCATGGGCCCATGGGAAGGGTCAGGGCTCGCCACGGATGAATGCATGCACGCATGCAATATATATTCCGTCTATGAAAAGTAAAAACGACCTCTCCGGCGCGTAGCTTCGCAAGGGGGCAAATCCGAAATGCAATGCCATTGTGCTGTCAGGATGCACAGCCGCCACACACACGTGCGTTAATACAAACTGAACTGCATCTGTTTTTTTTTCATGCAGGATTTGATTAAGCAATCCAATTTAGAGCATGTGCTCGAATGTGTGAAAGATGGCTTGCGAAGTGGTCAGGAGTTGGAAATACAGCGATGCATTTGCGTGGAGGATTGAGTGTTGTCCCGTAGAATGGATGAGAATCATCCAGGTGCTTTTGTACTCTCACGATTGGACAAAATCCGCCTTTAATGGAATTGGTCAAACGTCCAAATGTAGGTCCCTCCTTGCAAAACATTATTGAGACTATTCTTGATAAATTATTTAGTACATTATTGCTGACACTGCCCAGCGGTAGCGTGTTTGCATTGTCTTTTTTTTGCAGAGGTTCGCGGCTTGAATTTGGACGTTAGAGAGCCCCTGAGATAATTCAACATGAGTGGGGCCACTGGGTCCAAATTTTTGTCAAAATTGGAAAATTCCTCCTGCTACGAATCATTTAGGATTACACGTAGCAACATCGCCCCCTGCTGTGAACATACCGCAGACTGCCTGTGAAACATGGTTTCTTTTGTGATGAGAATGGTGTAAGAATGGTGCGAATACCAAATCTAAATTATAATTGACTTTATTTAGTATATTATTTGTTAACTACCATACTGCCTTTTAAACATTACAATTCATGAACGAGAAGCCAACTTAGATGTTGCATTATTTTCCTATGACCCGGTCATATGAATTTATACAAAATGGTTTAATTTTACGTTTAATTTAACTTGTTTAATAAGTATAGTAGTCCTGAATCTGTGTCGGTCATTGTTTTGTAAAGCAATAGTATTAGTTAAAATCGGATATCAAGTTGCTGAAGCGATTATGGCCAGTCAGAGTACTGAACTAGTAAAGTGGATTTACAAGTGCAGTGAGTTGATGGTCTTATTCTAGTCACCAATGCTCAAAAACCCTCGTAAAATTATATCCGTATTTTTTCTATAAATTTGGCTTGTTCTAGGTCTGATACATATTTAACCTTTATTGACATACTATCAAAAAAAATATTCAATTATTGTCATTAGTCATGGTCATTAGTCATGGTCAATCCACTGCTGGATGAAGGCCTACCCAAGCCACCGCCATCTCTCATGATCCTATAATGCAATCATGCACCGGGCACCTGCGCACGAGCTGAATTAATCACTCCGTCTCTAAGATGTACGTCGCGTTCCATTGCTTTGCTGGACCTCAGTCATTATTCTTGACCATCATTACTTCTCATGAAGTTTCCTGCCCAAGCACACTTATTGTTGTTAAGAGTTTAAATTATTCCATTACTCAGTGTGCGCTCTCTAATCCACGCGTTCCACTTTTCCTCAATGTATTTCCAAGCATGCGTCTGTACATGCTTTTCTGTGGACTGTTCCGTTTTTGTTAAAACAAATTCCGCTATTGACTTCGTTTCTGAACCATACACCACATCCGGCAGTGTCCACTCATTTTTGTATTGTTTTGGTTTTACAATCTTTGCGAGATATCAAATGGCGTGACCTTCACAAGTAAATTATGTGATGTCATCATCCGTGGACGTTCTGTTCTCTGGTAAAGGGTCAATGGGTGCTCATTGCGGAGTTTAGAATGGAAAGTTCTTTGTCTCTTGATGCGGTGCTGAGAGCACAATTGAAATTTAATTGGGTAGGGGAATAAAATGATAAAGAGAAGACGAAACCCGCAGATTTGTGCGAAATCACGCAAGTAACGAGCGGTCAGTGGCTGGAGGAAATGGGAGGTCGCGGGGTTGGGGAGGGTTGGGATCGCCCGCACTTGCTCCCGAAACCTTTCACGGAATTGTTATTCAATTAGTAACAATTGCACTAAAAAAAGAAACCCTTTTGAAGGGCAACCAGCATTGCCATTAGGCTCTGTAAACCGCGCTCTATACTGGTGGCAGTTTGAACATTTCGTACGCTCCTGCTTGAGAGTAGCACGTGCGTTTCCACTGCCTCGGACCATAATAGCCACAAATGCGCCCAATCGCATTGGATTGTACGAGTTACGAAGGGTCACGGCCGGTTAGTAATTTGGACGGGTGATCTCAAAGGTTTGCCAGGTGTTCTATGGGTGGGGTTGCAGGATGGCAAACGTATTGCTGTGTTGAGTGTCTGCCTCTCATATGCATGATAGGCTTTCTCCAGGCATCTCCAGTTTCCTCTCATGTAAAGCCACACACTCTTGAGTGGATTGGCCAGCTATCTCAGTGTTTAGGACACTCGTGAAAAAGAGGTCTTAAGACTCTATGATCATCATCGTCGTCATGATCCACCCTCTGGTCCAACTTATTGCCAGGTCAGCTGACGTACCAAACTTCTCCACGTTCTTTGTCCTCCCATATGTGCTCTTCCTCCGTCACCACTCTCCAGTCCTCACCTCTGTGCTTCACGTTGTGAAGTGAGCTCGGGTCGCCGGCTTCATGTTGCAGGGGGCTAACCAAGTGATTCCCGCACCTCCGATTAGCGCGGTTGGCTGCGTATGGTGCGGAAAGGAGTTCAACGTACACACGTACGTACACTTCCTGTTAACAAGGTGAGTGGCCACCTGCGATAATGGCTGCAACCTTTAGAGTCGAGGACACTGACAGTGGCTCATTATTCCAACAAGCTACGGGTGACGATTTCTGTATCTGATCGGCACTTACGGGGGGGGGGGGGGGGGGGGTAGCAAGGGGCCCTTGGAGGTCGTGGATCAACACCCAAACCTCGTAAGCTCAAGGGCTGACCCCAGTGGATACTGGTTCAGGGACAATGGTGCGAGTGGTCATGTCTCCAGCAAGTCAGTACGTGGACGAATTGGTTCGGAGATAGAATATCCTCAAAGTTACAATGTCTGCTCCTGCAGCAGGTGATGGACCAGGCCAGGCCCAGTATGTTTTGAATGGAAATGTTGGTGTGTTTATGTTCCCCCAAAATTGTATATCCTATCAGCAGAATGTTGAGTCGAAGAATCCATTCGGATAGCTTGCAGAGCAGTGCGACTCTTCACGTTAGACAAAAAACTCAAGAAAGGGGATATCATAGAGCTACCGCTGAGATCGATCTAAGTCGCCTCCAGTCCACCCAGGAGCGAGCAGCGCTTCCCCGCCTACTCTGTACATGACAGTAATGTTCATCACATGACAGTGAAACTAACATATTTAATCATCAGAGCGAAAAAAATGTCTTATGAAGTGCGGAACCACATTTTTAAGCAATGGTATTTTTTGTGTGCAGTCAATGGCGACCGTGCTGAGGCCATCAACACACCACGCTTGGTTCAATCAGAGGCGATCGAGTGGATTGAAACCCAGGATCTCGGCAGTGACCTCTAAGCCACCCAGCCACCTCAAGCCGGCATCATTTTAAAATCCAGGCCATACAATTTTAATGACTGGCAGGGACTCCGGCTTTCCTGGGTAAACAAATGGAATTATTATTATCATCACTACTTTGAGTGATTCAAGCAGAGGGCTTTTTTTAAAATGTCATCGCAAACGGTTTCATTTTGCACGGAGATAGCTCGGTCAGTACTCCACCTGTATACAGTACAGGGCTGTCCAGATGTTTTGTGATCCCCAATTAGTTAACCCCCTTACATTGTTTAACATTGCATATTCATTTAGGTTTCAAATAAACCTGATTAAAAATAAAATCATGACGGTTTAGAGGATTAAATGGGGGTCTCAAGACATCCGAACCACCCTTGCATAAGTAAATGTCGTACAAAAGAGTGGAGTGGTGGGCAGTCGGTAACCCACCGCAACATGAACCCGGCGACCCGAGTTCAATTCCCGGCCCATGGCATACCGAAACTGATCCTGTGCCTTCCCCCTTCAACAACCCATAGCTGTCCAAAGTGGTGAAGTATGGTCAAACAACCCACACAATCAACGCGGCGTTGGGAGGTCCTCATGGCAAGGGTTTGGTAAAAGGCTGTAAACTGTTATTATTGACGCGGTGAGAGAAACAAGTTTGATTCTGCATGTCCTTGCACAGACGCATACAAATACAGTACACTCTTGAATGTGGTCACATTGCATGTATTATAATTATTATTCCTACAGCACTGTGGTGTTGTTATTATGCACATTCACACCACAACGCGTGGTATAAGCTGCAGTGGTTTTAATTTTCAGAATGTCACATTTACCAAGTGAACAGGAGCTGCAATGCATGGAAATACAGTATTGGTTTTGATTTGCAGGTAAAACCGTTGCATGTAGGGCGTGTGACAATATGTACCTTAACTCGTTACGACTGCATAAATGACAAAATATAATTCCGCATCTGCCGAGATTTTACGTTTGTAAAAAGAACGAAACAATCTGAAATACGCAAGAGTTTTGTCGAGTGTCATTTTTTTCCTATTTTCAGCATTGACATCAACAGCACAAAACGAGCGGTTGTTTTAGTTACTGGCGCTGCAGTCTCGTTGTTTGCGAGTCTGCTGAAGACCCAGACACAAATCTGGCTCCAAAATGTGTTCCGCTAAACGAGATAACACGATTTAACTTCTGCCGCGTTTATAATCGATGTGTTGTGCATTCATAATGAGTGTAACGTGAAATATGACAAAGTAGTCGCATTGGATTAAACATAATTTCCACGTAAGCAAATTGTCTACGGTATCCACGAAAATACAAACACAATAGCACCTTGACCTAGAAAAAAAAAATGAAATGCGTTCATCTTTTGACAGCTGATATTTCAATTGCTTCCGCAAAAAAAAAAGATACTTTGATATAATTATAGAAAATTACACAGAATACAAAATGAGGTATCATATTGTAAATAAAAGTACAGCTTCTTTTATTTTTTTGAGAGCTCGATTCATACTGTGGCAAACCATTTAAAATGGCTCTGTTATAAAATTCGTCTCTACCAGTTGCAATTAGTGCCGTAATGCCTCACGATAAATTGCATGACGTGTTTTAATAAGGTATTTGACAAAGATCCTTTGTCGTACAAAATAAAAAAAAGATGGCCTTATTCTGAAAGTAATTACATACACTCGCAGTGCTCAAAAGAACCGGCAAACATAATAACGGGGAGCTGGGGTGGGCTGCGTTAGAATTTAACTTTAAACTATTGAAACACAAGTTTGATAAAAAAAAAAGCACCAAAAATATATTTATTTGTATAGGTGACGACGCTCGAGTGTTACCATGGAAACGGGTATATGACAGCACGTGTGTGTGTGTGTGTGCTTTGTACATACGCGTGCGATCCCACAACCGTGCATATATACATTCCCGTTAAAATGTATTTATTTCCTTTACTCCACTGAATACATTTCACCAGCGCTTGGAGCCCAGGATGTTCACATCTTCCTCGCGTGGCAGTCCGTGTTCGTGTGCGGCGGTGCGTGGCTACATGACACGGCAGGCTGAATAGACGCTATACGTATTTACCAGTGGGAATAGACAAAGTATTTGTATGTGTATATATATTTTTTAAAAATGTTGTCAACTTTTCTAAAAGCGGTCGTCCAACAGTGCTGATGGTTTTGAGCGATGCTCTGGTGTAACACCCAAACGCAGGCAGCTTGCGTCAATTCCCCCAATTAGCCTCGGAACAATGATGCTCCTTTTGTTGCGGCAGCACAAACGTGAGCCAACAAAAGGATACGGAGGCGCTCTTTCATTCGGAACACAATGCCCAGAAGATAACACTAGTGCCCTTGTGCAATGTGCCCATTTTCACAATATTCCACTCTTGCCACTTAAACGTACGTCCCTGCACAGTGCTTCTCATTGATTTAATAATGCTTCGTAAGTACAGCTTTTCTCTTATCACGACGAGGGCATTCCATTGTGTGCTTGTTTACGCAATTAACATACGAATTTAAGTTGGATTCTAATGACATATGTTGTGTATTCCCCTAAAAAAACCAATCCGCATATAACTCTCCGTAGAATTATCTCATCTCACTTCTGGGGTCAACCCCCCTTTAAGACAAATAAGATATACAAAAAGTGTGGATTTGCCATATACAGCTAGCAAGCCGTTATCAAAAAGTCGCAATTATACCCACGGCAAGATTAGCAACCACACACACTCCCCGCATTTGCAAATTAGTTTCACGATTCCCGCGGGAGAGCACGGTTGTGTACTTTTAATGAAGAGGAGGCCCTCGGCACGTGGTGACATGTCGCCTTCGGAAAATAACCGCGTCCCTAACGGACCGAGCAGCGCGCTGTGCCCGCTCGTCCGGGCCAAGCCGACAAGAGGGCCTTGAGCGCTGCAACTGCATTTAATTAAAACGTAGGCGTACATTTGCTTTTCGTCCCAACAAATTGGCCACCTATTCCTTCCGGAGTGTAAGTGTACCCGTTGCTCTTTTTTTGTGTGTTAAGTTCCATTGCATTCGGCACCACGTTTAGTCTTTTATTCGAGCTGCTGCCCGTTATTCACCGGTGTGGCTGCTAATTTTCTCTGGGTTCATTTTGTTTTCACGACCGGATACAAGGCCCTGGCGAAGTCAGCCAGGAACGACTGCATGGGTAGGGTGGTGTGTGTGTGTGTAGGAGGGGGGAACCCTCCCGCTCTCGCCGTTTAACGTATTCGACGCTTGCGAAGGTTTCTCCGTTTTTGTCTTTCACGGCGGCCGCGGCGGGAATTGGAAGCCTTTCTTTGTTTCCGTCCAACGTCCGCGGGTCTGGCGAGGCCGCGTCCGACCTCTGGGTTACTGGCGCACCTCGGAGCAGCGCTCGGTGGCAGAGGGAGTGTCGGGACACAGGCAGGTGCGCCCCCCAGACTTGGGTATGCACAGGTGTGAGCAGCTGCCATTGTTTACGCCGCAGTGGTTCTGCCCTGCACGGGGAGACGCGGGAACATCCGGATGTGCGCTTTATTAAATGTCTTGTTAACAATAACATTGTGTGCATGTATGCATGCGTGCGTGCGTGTGTGTATATATATGTCGTGGTATATATATATATAGTGGGGAGTGCTACAAATCCGGCGACCTGAGTTCGATTCCCGCTCACAGTCAACACCAGTGACAATTATGTGAACCGGTCCTGGGCCTCCCCTCGGTCGACTCAGCCTAAAATGAGTAACCGGTGCGGTGTGTAAAATTGCCACGAAGGAGAAAAATGCGGCCGGGCGTGGTGCTGTCCACCCACCCCCTAGTGTGCCGTGCTGGCCTTCATAGGTGCTCGCTAACAGCACTTTCCCCAACAGTCTGTTACACCACTGCTGGCAGAAGGGCCTCGACTAGAGGGAGCTCCGGAGAGCCCCTCTGCAGGGTATTTTGGCCTTCTTCTCCACGCTGGTCAGGTGGCTTAGAAGAGGTGGTGCTGCCCACAATTCGCCCCACCACACGCAACCTACCGATCGACTAATTGTGATGCACGTGTCCACTTCTACAGCTGGTTGGACAGCGGTGCGTGGGGGGTTAAGTAAAGTTGCACCGTTGTTTCGAGATAAAATCGGTGACCTCCGTATTGCAAGTCCAGTGTGCTAACTTTATACCACAGCAGCAATACTCAATTTGGACATTGAGCAAAGCCTGAAGTGAGTCTCAATATTTTGCAGGATGATCGTTTCCGGCGTAAGCATTGGCATATTTACCCAATGCTAATTTAGTTGTGTATTTATTTATGTTAATTTCGTTGCGCGAGGAAACAACCGTGACCAGAGAAGTCCCCCGCACGGGTAATGTATAAAGCATTGTCGCTTATTAATCACACTACTCTCAGATGGCCTCTCCCACGCCATGTCAGTCAGCGAGAGTTTCTTGACCATACTTGGCTGTGCTGGTCAGTGAGGGTCGGTGAACCGTTCGTTGGTGGTGGGGGGAGGAGGAGACAAGCAGGCTCAGAACCGATTGAATTGTCGCCCTACGCCGATGTTAGCCATGACCAGGAATTCGACTCAAGGTCATAGCATCGTGACCTAACGAGTGTGCCATCAATACCCCGGAAAACCACGGGCGGAGTTTGGGGGGGGGGGGTGGGCACGGTGGGGGGGCAACGCCCCAGCCAAACTGGTCACATTTATTAATTTATTTCTGTAGTTTACAATTAAGTTTAAAAATAAATTAATTGCATGCACCCGCGATTCCGAATGTGAGGGACAAAGCGAACACCTGCCACCCCCCCCCCCCCCAATATAGAAGTCGAACTCCGCCTATGGCTTAAAACTATTCAGAAAGGTTAAAAAATAAAAATCCTTTCTGCACTGTCCCAGATGGACTTTCGGTGTCTCCATTTCGACTAGCCCCATCCTCGTAGTCCCTGGACTGCAGGCGTCCCCCACACTATCCCTGGGCAAATGCTCACTGTTGAATCATTCTTTCAAGTGGCCGAGATTAGCTGCAGCTTACACCTGAACCCAAAACAAAGCCTCGGCGCCCCTGACATACCCCTTTGAGTCTGGCAATCACCCCCCCACCCCTGCCCTGCACCGCCTTAATCCCATGAGCACACAGGCAGACAACAATCTGCTCTGACCGACCGGCCTTGATGGGTTGGGGCTGCGCTGGGGCTTTCTGCCTGCATCTGAATTCATCAACATCAGGGCGAGCAGCGGGCAATCCTTGGAGCTGTCCTGCCAACGCCTGTTCCCTGGACAGCTGTGGACTCTATCTGCATAATGAATAGCGCTGGTGTGAGCTCGGGCAATTGTATCGGCCGGTTCTAACACTTTGCGTACATGATGAGCAACTCCTCTTGGACAGAAAAGTGCATGTAGGCTGGAGGCGAGCAGGAGTGATTATATGAGTAAAATGTGATTCCTAAATGGTAAAAGGCAAGATTGTGACAAGAATATTGGTCCCCCCATCATCCCTCGCATGTCACGTGACATCACCACGCTGCATGCAAGATGCACAACAGCTTTGCTTTATAAGACATATACCTAAAAAAACAATCTAAATTGTGGTCGTATTGTGTTACACAGCAGCAGGTCAATGAGATTACTGTATGCCAGTTTTATCCTTACGAGGATTTTTCGGTACGGCACAGCCATCAATTCCGTACGACTACTGCCTTGCGCTCCGTCGGCATGTTGTGTACCAGCCCCTCTCCCTGATCACCAAGCGGAGAATATGGTTCCGCTTAACGAGAGCAATAAACCAACTCTAAACACTTTGTGGAAAACGATGGAGAGACTCAGACCGTGCGTGCAGGCTGGAATCAAAGAGCAATCATACTGCACGCACAAAAGGTGCGATCGTGACCACGAGATCACTCCTCCCAATCATGTTTGCATGTCGCTTGACATAACCACTGCCAAAGCAGTCGCAGATTTGTTTTTCATTCTAAATACAATTAATATCAGTAACGCTGCTGCTATTGCTGCTTCTCCTGTCACTGTTGCTACTGTACTGCTACTGTTGCTACGATACTGCTGCTACTACTGCTGCTGCTTGCCGCTGCTTGCCGCTGCTGCTGCTACCGTGATACTACTGCCACAGCTGCTGACCGGGTGGGCAGTGCGGCTGTGCGATGGTGATGCCGTAGGGGTGCGTGCGGAGCCCCGGCAGGAACTCGTCCACCTCGTCTGCCCCATCGTTCCTCAGGGCCCGCACGCCGTCCCTGGTGTGTGGAGAACACGCGGCAAGGGAGCACAGGGTGAGAGAGGTCGTGGGCGCCGCGGTGGCGAGATGTTAATTACCTCGCATGGTATGCAGAAGGACGTGGGTTCGATCCCGACCCTGACGCCTGTATATGTGGAGTTTACATGTTCTCTCTCCACGTGGTAGCGTGGATTTTTCACTCCACATTTAGAAGTATGCATTATAGAGTATTTGGCTGCTGATAAATTTCCACATTTTCAGCCACTTTTTTGGGGGCTATCATTTGTAGCCAGGCCACTTCTGGGCTTTATCTGGTTAAAAAAAACATGTTGTAGTTTAGTTTTAGTGGCAGTGCGGAGGTGATGGGTACATCTCAAACAGATGGAGGCCATCATTTTTTTTGTAAATTGTTATTGCAGTTGCTGAGCACAAGCCCAAAGGAGCACGAGACCAAGCGGACAAGAACAAAGAGCATGATTGAAGCTGTAATCGATAAGAACCGATAAGTTCCCTGAGTTGAGCAAGGTTATTATAAGAGTTTGACGATGAGAGGGAATTCCAAAGCCGAGGGGTGGGTGGAAGAAGCCGAAAAATAAATGTTTTGATCTGCTGTGTGGTTATTAGACACAGGACTGTATGGATGTTCGCGATGAATGACGTACATCAATATCATTGTGAAGGGTAACTTTAGCATTCTTGAAAAAGTCCAAATTTCCCCTGTTCTTAAAATAAGTTTGAGATTGTCTCATTTGTGGCCTTAAGCCTGTGGTCGAAATTCCACATTCATATGTCAGGGGCCAGCATCTCCAAAGACAACCGCTGTTGATATTCCACAACGTGGTCGCCCTGTATATTGACCCCCGAGGGGTGTTGCACAATTAGCCCTTTAGGTATGTAACTGTGCATCATCGATTCATCAATTAAAATTAATCGATTCATCAATTAAAATGAATCCCTACGTTCACAATACACGATGCATCAAGTCACGCATGTGAGAACCGATCATATTTCCAATCGTGAGGTGAGGGGCCTCGTGTTATGGCACCTCGTTCACACCGTGACAAGGCAAGGGCAACTTCTGGACAATCACCAAAGGCAATTAAATTGCCACGAGCAACGTTGGCGACTTGCAATGGTGGTGGCGTCGAGTGAGGACTTTCGTCGAGTCAACTGAAACAGAGTTTGTGTGTTCTTATGAACAACGATCGGTCTACAAAACACACCACCGTGGGTGACCTCTGTCTGCGATCGAATTGGAAGTTTGCTATCCAAGATTCTTTCCTGCGGAGGGCGGGGGGGGGGGGAAGTGATCATATTTGTCCGGGTGTGGGCCAGCTATACTTCAACATGTACAATAAACCACAAATTGCTGCTACAAATATTGCCGATGACGGTTGCCGGCAACCATCGCCCTCGCGTATCCTCACGGTTTACGGTTCGAGTTGAAGAGGGCAAGGGGGGGGTGATGGTGAGTGGCCGTACCTCTTCCAGTCGGTGTAGTAGAAGTAGTTCGCCAGCCTGGTGAGGCTGAACGGGTAGAGCATCCCAGACGTGAGCACGCGCCTCGCCGTGCCATCCGACCGCACGCACTCCAGACGCTTGGTGCCTGGGGTCCGTCACGGCGCAGGGAAAAAAACACCGGCAAATGCTGCTGCCTCTGCTGCTGCTGCTGCTGCTGTTTGTGAATTCACACTGTGGTGTCTTGCCAAGCAACAGTGAGCGGGGGTGGGAGTTATGGGTAAATGTATAAAAACACTCAGTTGGCTGAAACATTGCAATATATCGAAGACCTGCAGAGCTTGGACAATTCTTGACACTGGATCAACACCGGGCTGCCCTTCCTGCTTATCTGTGATTTATCGCACCTCCGCACATGCATTGCAAATTGTAAATCGTTTTGATATGTACTTTACATGCTTTATGCTATATTAAAATTAAATATTTTATGTTGATAAATGTCCTGGTTTGCCCCGAATTCATAAAGGCTGTCCCGGTACGGTATCCTTCCTGAGCTTTACGTGAAAATGGAGACTTTTTCTCAAGTAAAAAAAAAACATCTTCTCACTTTGTTGAATCAAAGGGCGGGGTTTGCCAGAGGAGTAGGGTGGAGTCTATGAGCAGTAGGTGGGAGGCCAACATGAAAGCGGGGAGGGTTGCAAGGTCCTGTGAGCGGCGCTAGTGGTGGAGTGGGCGTGGGTACGTAAAAGTGGGCGAGGCTGACGGAGGAAGGGGCTGCCGGCTCCCCACGTGTTCCAGTTTGGCCACCTCCCAGAAATTTGGTACCCTTTGAATAGAAACTAATCATAAACTGTATTTCGCAAATGGCTCTCTATTAATCTATTGCCGTCAGTGGGTACCAAAGCAGTCCGTTTAGCGACAGCGCTGTGTATGAGAAGTAAAGAATAATGTGCGTACGCAAATTTGTACGTAACACATGCATCGGAGTATATAGATTTTTTAAATATAAAAAATAATATTGCTAACGGAACTTAAGTTCACAATTAAGCATTTACATAATAATTATTTAAAATGTAAAACTATAATTTGGCTCATCTGCGATTTTAATTAAAATTTTGATATGGGAGAATTATATGAAAGGTTTATTGAATTTTGTTGTAAGTGTTTAAATTGTTTTAAGACCGATTTCATTTAACTGTTTTACATAACCCTTATTAAACTCCTGATTTATTAGTTAATGCACCAATCCGTCTATAATTACCTTAACATGTCCATGCATTTCGCAGACTTGTATTGATGTATCCTTTCAGCCTTTTTAATACAGCGTGAATTCTATGCCTCAAAGCTCCGATTCACTCAGACCAAATGGATTCTGAGTATCTGCATATGATGTCAATCTCCATTACAAAAAGGGTGATATTTTCTCCCCTTAGCTTTATGCCTACACCAAAGTGCTTTCGGAGAGTTGAGAAAATGTAACTAAAATCACATTCGGTATAACAGAGCTCCCACAGAACCATGCGTCTTTCCCGAGTGTTCCCGTGCGCAATATGAACTTGACTTCTGATCCCCCACGACCGCCCCCACCTCCCCCCTCCGGGAAAATCAATGCTGGGTGAGCCACTGTAGCCACGGACCATTACTGAAAATGTCATCAAAAATTGCCAAACGGGTTAAGGGAGAGTGAGGGCGTCAATAGCAGGCAATGCGGAGCGCATATGCACGTGTACTTAATTATTCTCGCATGGCTCACCGTGGAAAGAAGCTAATTTGGAGCCAAATTTTGCAAAAAGATTTCACCTTAGGTTAAAGGCATTCAACCCTCGTTTTTTTGCAATTGTAGTGGGATTTATTCATTAACAGTAAGTGACATGTTATTTTATGTGCGTGGGTGTGCATGCTTATTAATGGCAAGTCTCGGAGCTGCAATCGCTGTGTTTACCTAAGGAGATCCATGGTTGTTATGTTCGAATACTATCGATCAGTCAGTCAATCCTTTTCGTTAAACCAAGTGAGAGCTTACAGAGACGATGTGGTTTTTCTTTTTTTTTACGACACACAACACAAGCTCAGCCCCGCCACGATAGCACTCCACTGGGACGCTATTATCAAACGCAAGCAGTCTGGTAATTTGCGAGGATGAAGAAATAATGATCGCATGACATTGGTTCACCAAAGTAGGCCACTGTGTGTCAGTGTTACAGCAGAATTTGTAATATCACCCACGCTTAATAAGTAACAGATTTTATCCTTCCGTGGGATGAATGCTGCTAACGTAAGCGAAATGTGACTCTTCAGGGTCAACGTCTGGCAGTGTGAGCCCGAGCACATGACGCGCGATATCGTGGCACCGCGGTGGCGAGATGTTAACTCCCTCGCCTGGTATGCAGGAAGTCGTGGGTTCGGTCCCGACCCTGACGCCTGAATATTTGGAGTTTGCATGTCTCTCTCCTCTTGGTTCCGTGGATTTGTATTCGGGTCCAATGGTTGTTCCCTCCACATTTATAAACATCCGTTTGGAGCATTTGGCTGCTATCAATTTCCACGTGATAAGCCCTTTCCTTGAGCTCATCACCTGTGGCCAGGTCGCTTCTGAAAAAGAGCTGTCTAGCTCGGTATGCCTTTCCTGGTAAAAATAATTTAGTTTCAATAGTTTAGGTTAGTACATGCACAGCCCTTTGATAAATCCACGGCAAGATGAAGGCCTCCCAATGCCGTTCGGGCTATTTGACCATACTTTGCCATGCCAGGTCAGTGTGGGTTGATGAAAGCGACAAAATATAAATGTGGGATCATAGAAGCGCAGGACAACGGTTACACCGTCGTCTGCTGCCCGTGACGTAGCACAGGCCTTGCAACTGCCGATAAACAACCTGGTGTGCAAGGTGGTCACCCATGCAACCACTGTCCAGGTTCAATGCCACTTATCTTCTGGAATTGGAACTGATTGTGGGTGCATTCCGGGTGATTTGGTCAGAAGCTGCATGACAACGGCACAAAGTAAATCCATGTGTGCGCTATCACAAATGCCGATGACCTTTTAGTACCTTAGCATGTAATGATGCATCGATCGAGCTATTAAAATTAATGCTTAAGCTTGCAATATTGGGAAGCCAATATTTATGATTTACAAAAAATATATGCAAACCATATGCTAATCTTCCAATGAGGCGAATAGACTGAAGAAAGTCGCACAAACGATGTAAAAAAAAACTAGAGTTGTTGAATCTGGAATGGAATGGAATTGTGACTGTGGATTGTGACAATGCACAGAATTTCTGGACAAGTTGAATCATAATTGTAGCTACTCTTATGCCCATTATCCGATTTTCAGCGAGCCTTCAATAATGATTGTCTGTACAGTATTTGACAATGGCAAAATCACTGGAAATGAACGTCCAAATTTAGGACATTGTTACATCTGAATGCAGGAATTGTCTCGTGGTGTTTTATAAAAAATACATGCAGGGTAGTGCAAATCGGTGCCTCGTTAGGTGCACATAGCGAGAGGTGCATGCATTTGTAGGTGAAAGGGAATTCGTAAGTCCATGATACACGCATTGAATCATGCGTGCGAGAATCAGTATTTTTTGACTGACATATGATGTGCGAGTACGTTGTATAAACTTTGGCCAAAACACCCAGAATGTGTCCGATCTCATCAGATCTCAGAAGAAAAAGCGTAGCTGGGCTTGATCCGTGCTTGGCTGCTATGATGTAGGTAGCGGAGGATATTGTGACAAAATCCACTGATGTTCTGAAACTATGCACCAACATCGACGAACTCTGGTTAAATATCACCCATGACCAATGTGGCATTGGGAGGCCTTCATGCAGCAGTGGATTGACAAAAAGGACTGTACAAATAAATACGTTGCATGTACTGGGTTCATTGGACCCCCTCCAGCCACTAGAGGTCACTGGAATCACCACAAAATAAAACAAGATTATTGAGGTCAACGGGGATCCTGAATGGAGACAATTCGTTGAAACACAACACGGGCAATTGTCATGCTCCTATGAATAACAGATTTGTTTAAAAAAAACTATTTGTGTTCGTGTATACAAACTTTAGATTAATTGCTCTTGCCAAGAACAGCAGCATTTGTTTACGAAGCCTGACTCTGCTGATGAGACCCAGAATGTTTGTTTGCTTAAACAAATGCTGCTGGATTATATTGGGTTCTGATAGGCAACAGACTGATGACTTAAAGACCGTTGACACGTGGAGACAGATAATTCTGTGCTGCTTCTACGTATATATTGATAAACAACGCATTTTGTAAACTATTGAGGCAGGGCCAGCAGAGGGGGTTTGGGGCGCTGGTTTACGGAGCAAGAGGGTGGCTCTGACACTCGGAGCACTGTTCAGTGTCTGTTGAGACACCCAAGGCAGATCGAGGCTGCGGGAATCGTTGCTGGAAATGGCCGATGTTGTTTCTCAAGTGCGTACAGAAAAATAACAACAGCGCCATTCCAAACGGTTTTGGATGCAGCAGAATTGACATAAAAATTGATTCTCACGGTTAGGCTGTACGCATCAAATTGCACATCTAAGAAATCATTTTTTGATACAATACATGAAAATATGGTAGGGCTAAATTATTCTAAGAAACTGAACAAGACAGAACAATTGAGACAGAAAAAAACAATGAGATAATACAAAAGGGATTTAAAAATATTTTTTAAAATATTATTGCACGCTAATTTATCAATGCTTGTATTTATACTTGTCCTGTAGGTGTTGAGTGTATACCATGCCTGTAATGTTAATTGCAGCCAATGAGAGCATTTTTTACACAGTGCCGTGTAGTGTTAGACAATTTAATCAGTGCCAACATATTGTTTTCGTTATTACATTTGTTTGTTTTTTTCTAATATTCATTATGTTCCAATCATGCTGTTGTCATTGTCCCATCAATTGAAGTATTGCTTATTCATAACTCTAGCCGAGCTGTGCGTCATTCTGGGTAAGAGAATGGCCAGCGGAAGTTGATACCGTAGAACTGCTTCCGAGATACCTTCAAAACTGACCTCATGTCCACACGAGGAGTGCTGCACTTTCCCAATCGCCCTGCTATAGAGGTGTTTGTCTCACGATAGCCGAATCAAGACAAAGACATATTTCTGAAGTCTCAGAGTTGGATATGATCAAACTAAAGTGACATCCCATAGTCAATGTGATGGTTTTCACGCAGTCACTGGGATAAAGGGCTGAGACACTCGGCTCACCGCACTGGAGGACCTCGTTTCGACACGAGTGCGGCACTCTGATGTCTGAGCCGCGTCGCTGTGAAGGTTGCGGTACGATTATCGACGAGAGTCCTAATGACGTTGAGTACGGTCACCTGCATCCACCCAGCAGAGCGTGCGGGTGGCCGGGTCGAAGGTCAGGCCGTTGGGCAGCCCAATGTCGTGTCCGACCAGCACGCGGCGGCCCGTGCCGTCCATGTGTGCGCTCTCGATTTTGGGGCCCTCGCGGTTCCAATCGGTCCAGTACAGCATCCTGGAGCCATACGGGCATTGCACACGGGGGGCACAACGATGCATGGGCACGTGTGCAGACGAGCAGGAACACCGGCATGGGCACGTGTGCAGACGAGCAGGAACACTGGCATGGGCACGTGTGCAGACGAGCAGGAACACTGGCATGGGCACGTGTGCAGACGAGCAGGAACACTGGCATGGGCACGTGTGCAGACGAGCAGGAACACTGGCATGGGCACGTGTGCAGACGAGCAGGAACACTGGCATGGACGCACACACAAACACGTAAGCAGCCACACACAAACGCGTACACACTGACACGGCAACGTGAGTGGAGAGGTTCCGAAGCGTATAGCGCACCGCACTATGAACTCGGTGACCTTAGTTCAATTCCAGGCCACAGATAACATCAGCGTGGTGAAGTATAGTCAATCAACCCCCATGACCGACACGGAATGGAGGAGGTCTTCACCAAGTGTTGGATTGATAAAGGGCTGCAGATTAGATTATTACATTACGCTTTTTATAGCAACACACAAGCACATGCAACTATCGTGCAAGCACAGTTGCATACACACACATACGTAACATGCACAAAGACAAGAATACACATGAAGACATACATACACTCACACGCACACACATGCATGCAGAATCACATACGGACACACACGCATGCATGCCTAAAAGCGTACACCCATACACGCTCGCACAAACACATGAATTCGATATACGCACAGAAATGTGCACAGCTTTAGAGGGGCATGCCTATACCCACATGAATACAACCATCGTCAAATGTGCAGGCAAAGATTCTGTTAATTTGGTCGCATACACTATTGTGGCGGCACCATGTTATAGGGCCGGCATAAGCAGGGTAACTGAAAAATATAGCTCGTATAAAAATCTTGTAAATATTTTATTTATAGATCTATAGCGCACGGCACACATACAAGACCACAAATAACAAGACAAGGATTACGATTTATCCTTTGTAGACTACCCTTGTGGCAAGTGCCATTATCAGAGCATCTCGTGAGGCTGGCATAGCACATGACGGCGCCCAACAAACAAAGACGGTCACTGCATTGTGCGCTTTCAGATCCACTTCTGTGGCCGTCTGGAACGCTCTTCCTTTCAACATTAGGAAGCCACCGGAGCTATGCACTTTTTAAATCTGGATTGAAAACTCATTTCTATAGAACTGCTTTTTGTGTTTCGTTTGTTGTCCTTCCCCCGCACCTCCGATTAGCGCGGTTGGCTATGTACGGTGCGAAAGAAGTTCAACACACACACACACATGTAGCCATCACCTAACATACTCAGCTGCCTCTGTCTTCGCAGTGTACACGTTAACACGCAGTATGTGGGGACCTCATTTTATTTGAGTTCACCTCGGGGGAGGGAGGCTTAGAAACCGGTACAGATCCCAAATGCCATCCGTGTCGCGTACGATTATGATCACAGTGTGCGTCTGTGCTCTGAACACCACGGCACTATGAGGAGGCGGTTGGTACCGGGCAGTGCTCGATGCCGACAGCTCACGGGCTGCACCGCACAGCTGGGGCGCAACACAGTCCAGCGTGACTTAAACAATGTTTTATTTTACCAGGTAAAGCTCCCTGAGCTATTTGGCACTTCTTCAGCGAAGTGGCTTATCACGTGGACATATCTAGCGGAAAAATACCCTAAAAACGCACATTGAAAAATGTGGAGGGAAAAACCGGAGCTGGAGAAAAACCCACTCGACCACGGGGAAGACATGCAAAACTCCAAATATACAGCAGGCGTCAGGGTCGGGATCGAACCCACGATCCCCTGTATACCACGGCGAGGTAGTTAACATCTCCTCGCCACCGTGCCATTGTCATTTGGTGCGCGACTCACCCTTGCACGGGGTCAGCGACGATGGCGCGTGGGTTCACGAGGTCGGAGGCGACGAGCGTCCGGCGTGACGAGCCGTCCAGGCGCGCCACCTCCACGCGGTCCGTTCCCGAGTCCACCCAGAAGATGTTGCGGCTTATGTGGTCGATCGCCAGTCCCTCCGGGCTCATGAGGTCTGAACACGGGGAGCACGGCCGGCGTCGCATCGGCATTGCAGCACGAAGCGCGCTGTTTTACTTCGTCGTAATTGTAATTGGCATAATTTGAGGCCATGAATTGATTAAATACATTGTTTTTGTAATCTTCTCCCGTTTGTGCATATATGCTTGCGACGGTAATTTCGATGTCACAAAAGCATATAATTTGCATTTAGTAAACCTTAAGGCTTTGAAAAACTCAGAAGCCAAAAAAATCATCCTGAGGACGTGATGGATGAAATCTGGATTAAGCGATGTGATTAATAAGACCCAGGATATTTGAGAAGGACAACTCGGAAATCAATTCCACCAAGAATGGCCATGGACTGGTGCAATACGACCAGCAATCACAGCGTACGATGACGATTATGTTGATCACTGGTGGAACTCTCAATAGCGTGTGATATTTATAATACCTTAGAGCCCTCGGTCAGCTCATTTACAGTTGAAGGCCTCCCAAAGCCGTGTAAGTCATGGGGGTTGTTTCAAAAGACCGTACTTCACCAGAATGGTCAGTGCTGGCTGGTGATGGTGTGTCCAAGGACCAGTTCAGATGTTACTCACCACTGATGTTATCCGTGGCCACAAACTAAAATAATGTCACTAGGTTCCACAGTACCGTTCGCTCACCAACGTGCCACCCTGCTAATTTCCATATAATTTTCATACATTGTAAAATAATCTGTCTTGACACGTACGATGGACACGTCCGCGTTCAGAATCCCTTTCAATTGATGAATCGATGCATCGTTGCATTCCTGATTGTAGTTTGCTGTGTGTCAGGTGGCACTGTTAGGGTGCTCCAATTGCAATCTGAATGTAACCCAGATCAAATTCTGGTCAAGGGGTGACGCAGCCAATTATCCCAAAGGAACCGACAAAATGAGTACATACTACTTTGTGGTGAAGTCATCAGTGTATGTATTTATGTTAAAATCTTTTGCACAGTACGTAGCCAACCGTGCTAATTGGAGGTGCGGGGGAAGGACAACAAACTAAACACAAAGCAGTTCTAAAGAAATTAGTTTTCAATCTAGTAGTCGTCCTAAATGAGACTGTGGCTTCCGCGCTGGGAGTGTGAAATTTACACTGCTGGCTCATGGGCAGTAAATGCATACGAGTGATGCGAGCGCTAGCACAATGCACTTTGAAGCGTTCAGACACCGTGACTTTCACTTCAATTGTACAAAGTTTTTTGTTAAAGTTTATTACTGAAATCTCCGTAATCATAAATGTCTATCACAGGATACAATTACATTGGAAAAAAGAATAGTTTTTCCCCCCGTATAATTTAGCCTCCTTTTCGAAAGTGCTAATATAACTCGCAGTGAACTGAATAAGTATTCTTATTTTACATAATAAACATATTGTGGCTCAGCGGTGGTTAGCGCTCCGTGCAAAGCAACCAGAGACTGAGTTCAAATCCCAACGACGGGTGACATCGGTTGCGAGTTATATGTCAAGCAGTTCCGGGCGACTCTTTCACCAAGCCACAGTGACCAGCGTGGTGAAGTATGGTCAAACGACTTCCCCTGACCGACATGGTGTGGGAAGGCCTACACACGGCCGTGTATTATTACCGTATTATATCATATACAGATATACAGTCAAATTGAATTCCGGGTTTAAGCGTGCATATGTATACACGCTTTATTACATTATAAAAACATTTGACCACCTCATAAAACATGCATTGTAAAGATATTGGCTTCACAATGAGTTTTTTGCTGAATGAGAAATAAGATTAACATTTTGGCTGAGGAATTTCGCAAGCTCAGCTTCTCTGAAGACTCGGTATCAAGTCATGTCCACATCACATCAGAGTCAAAGTATCACCCCAGCACGAGCATGATCAGGGCGGCACTCATCCCCATTGGCAGCCCTCAGCGAGTGGTGGAAGTTCCACATTTGTACAATGGGGACCAGCACGGTCATTATACGAGCACTGTCGTACGACCATGTGCTGGGGTTGGTCCTGCACCAGCACATGTCACTGTGAGCCACCCACGTTCAGACTCGCTCGCGGCGTATCACCGATGATGATGATGATGGCACCCCCCCCCCGCCCCAACATGACAGCTTTACAGGTCCCCACATCCGAGAGGAGCTAAAGCCAGGCATGCCAAAAGTGGTCCTACATTTGTCTTGATTCTGGAAGGATGACGACGTTGATGTTGATGATAAGTCGGTGGCTAACTGAGAATGGGAACAAGCAACCTTCCATTCGTGAGTTGATTTCACTCTCGTAGCCCTGCGTGGTAAAAATGGAAATGTAGTTGGACAGCTGTGACAACTATTCGTCCTGCAGTCCAGGTACACTGCCGTTTCCCCTCTGGCAGAAAAGTAACAATTCCAGAAAGTGCCAGCACACAAGTGTCTGGTGTTCTGAGGCACGGCGTGCCGTTGTACACTGCCCACATTTCCGCCCCTGTTCATTTACAATGAATGAAAGTTACATGCAATTGTCAGCTTGATCACAACGAACGAATGAGACAGTTTTGATAAAATGGTGAAAACGATCTAGGTGGCGTAAACCAGTATAAATAAATAAATAAATCGCTCTTTGAATCCAGCCGTGACCGTGAATCGCGACAATTCATCGAATCGTGGAAGGAGAGACTCGCAAAGACGCTCGTCGTTCGCGCGTGGGAGCGGCACACAAACCGGTGGAGATGATGCTCTGGGGCTCTCCGCCGCGCAGGCCGACGCGGTTGATGGTGCGTCCCACCACGTCGGTCCAGTAGACCATGCCCTCCACGCAGTCGAAGTCGATGCCCACGTTCACCGATCCCTGCGCGCGAGCGGCACACAGATCCACGGCGCGCCGTCAAGGTCCTTGCCCATGTCGCCGAGGAGAGTAAACCATCGTCACGCCAACTCCGGCCACACTCGCAGCAGCGGCTTTTGGCCGGCCATCGAACAAGGACGGTCACCGCATCGCGCGGCGCTTTTAGATGCGCTTCTGGAACGCTCTCCCTTCCGATATTAGGAAGCCACTGGAGCTATGCACTTTTAAATATAGATTGAGAATTTATTTTTTTAGAACTGCTTTTCTAGTCTGTCGTCCGTACCCCGCACCTCCGATAAGCACCGTGCCGGCCGAGCGGCCGGCCGCGATGTGCAACAATAAACGCGCGACACTCGCAGAGTCAGCAGCGGGATTCCTTCACCATTCCATCCGTCCCGCATGAGGCCACGGTGAGATGGATGGTACGGCGGATTTAACGTCTCGTTGGAAATGCTGGGGCTGGCTGCGTACGAGTGAGGTAGAGATGAGTTCGTCGGTTTAATGTTTAATAATCCCCTCCGCTAACAGAATACTAGAGAATCAGGAAAATTACTCCTTGTAACGAACTGTTAACGCAACTTGCCCGTGAAGGATTCTCACCACTTTTTTTTTAATGTGGCCCTTCATTCCATTATAAACAGTATCGCCATCTTCGGCCGCTGCTCAGCGCAGACCTCTTGCATGACGATGATGACGACGATGATGACGATGTGACCGCCTCTGCTCTTACACAGCTGCAGTTCGTCTCAATACTAGCGTTGGAACGCAGATGGCAGGAGGGCAGCTGCTCCTTCGACTCTTGGAAAGGAGTAGCGGAGCATTATCCTCCGCCCCCTCACTAACAATGATGACTCTTCCCAGGCCTCGTTGGCTGCTCGAGATGCGGGGTTGGGGTGGGGGGGGGTCTCCATGGATAATTGACGACCCAACTTCAAATCGTTTGCACAACCCCACAACGAAGTCCCTCGTGTGGCCTCATTGTATCTCCACTTTGGATGTCTGTGTGTGTTTGTGAGGGGAGCCTTGGCGTAGTGGTTAGCGTGGTGCACTATGTGCCCGGCGACCCGAGTTCCATTCCCGCTCACGACCAACAACGGTGCGGAATATTTGAGCCGGTCTTAAGCCTCTCCGAGGTCGACTCAGCCTTAAATAAGTAAACATCAGCACGAGGGAGACAAATGCGGCTGGGCACGGTACTGGTCACCCACCCCCTTGTGTGCCGTGTCAGCCTTCATAGGCGCTCACCAACAGCACTTGCCCCAACAGTGTGTCAAAGGCTATATGGGAGATATTTGTCTTTATTTGGCGTGCTCACAATCAACACTTGCCCTGGCAGTCTGTGAAGGCTATATCGGGGGATCTTAGTCTTTTGTGTGCAAATTCTGTCACTCGATTGTCATCAGTTCTCATTCCCTACAGTGTTGCATCTTTGCCGAGGATCACTTACTTTCCTTTGAACAACGCGAGTCGTATTCGTTTACCATTTCCGAGGTGTCCCCCACCCCCACCCCCGTTCTCCTCTCTCACCACTCAAGGTCATTCAATCCGTGCATAATTTGTGCACGCGGATGCTGAACTTGCACCAGTTTTGTTTGCAAGTGACCATGTGTCTGATCCGTACGTCAGACTAACTGGCAGCGAGCACCCATTTTTTAAAGACCCTTCTCCACCAGCTTCGACAGTTTGCTCGTCGAAGTAAAATAAAAAATAAAAATACGTCTTTATAAAAATAATCTGCACTGCTCTCCTGTTTATCTATATTTAATCCGCTTTGATATCATCTGTTGTCGGTGCCTGAGCTGACATCGGAGAGGCTTGGTTATATTTTGCCTGCCAAAGCCTTCTTCACAATTCTGAAACAATTAGTATAGCGACACAGAGCACAAATGTGTCTGAAGTTGGAATTTCTGCTGTCGTGTCTGGGGTAGCGCACCGAGTTCCTGCCTCACTGCAACTGATTAGATTGCAACGTTAAGCAATGCGGGTGATTGATGACCCAGCACACGATGATTTATGCCCCATGATTTATCACCAGCAGACAGCCACCCCATTGTCACTCTGCTATCGTGACTATTGTTCCTCTGCCCGTGGAACTTTGCCCGTTGATTCCACCACCCATGTTGAGGATTCGGTCTGCCAGACTGACAGTTTATTCTCATCAACACTGCGTTTAGCCCACCATACCGCAGGTCGCGACAACACACTCGCTCAGTGCGGCTCAAAACCCTTCACATTCCGCTTCTTCGCTCGCACTGCTCCACTTTGGACTTCGCTCCCCCTTCGTCTCGTTTGCCAGCTGTGTTTGACCTTGCTGAAATCAACAAACGTATTTTCTAGTTATCTATTACAACTCTTCACATTCAAGTGCAATGCCTTGGGCATAAAGACCACCACGGTCGACGACCGATGATGTGCTGGAGAAACTTCCTGGGGAACGATTGATTTTGCGCATGGCCGGATACGCGGCACGTGGGAGACACTCGGCCTCGTGAATTTCGCAGAAAGCACCAGCAATTCCTGATGAACTGCATTGTGGTCCTGTCATCTGAGGTCAGCATCAAAGAACATGGTGACAGAATGCAACCGACTGCTCAGACTTCTCATGATTCCGGAACTTGTTGATGGTTTTTTTTTTGGCATAATGCACGATGCGGAGTGCTCTTCGTAAAGCATCACTGTGTTGCGTGCACAGCGTTCCGCTACTGATGGGCGTTCTCATCGTTTGTAGACGCTATAACTTGTAGAGACCGAAGTCGGATCGGTCTTAAGAAGCTGTCAAAAGGACGGGCAGTGGATGGACGAGTGTCACTGCGGTGCCGGAAGCCACGCACCACCGTGTTGCTTGTTGCTGGCCCCTTGGCGCTTTTACACCTGTGCTGAGCAACTGTGAAGACGACGACAACGAAAACCAATTGCATCCGTCTCTTTGTGCCGTAACCCACTTCCAATTGCTGCTGCTGCTGCTGCTGCGATCTCATCCCCATTGCCACGACCTCTTATCCCGTGTTGCCTGCTGCGTGCTCCCCCAGGCATCACGGACGACGGGGCGGACGAGCGGCGAGGAGTTGCCAAGCGGCGTGGAGCGTCCGGCTACTCACGTGGACGGACACCAGGATCCTGGCGTCGCCCGCGTGCATGCTGGTGCCGTGCAGCGGCACCGTGCCGATCTGCTGCCCCTGGGCGTAGAGCAGCTGCGTGCCGGGAGGGCCCGGGTGGACCACGGGGCGAGTCGTCGGGTCGAGCACCGGCGGAGCGCTCGTCGGGAGGCCTGCGTCAGTGCGTGCGTGTGTGTATGCGTGTGTGTGTGCGTGCGTGTGTGTGTGTGTGTGTGCGTGTGTGTGTGCGTGTGTGTGCGTGTGTGTGTGTGCGTGCGTGTGTGTGTGTGTGTGCGTGTGTGTGTGCGTGCGTGTGTGTGTGTGCGTGTGTGTGTGTGCGTGTGTGTGCGTGTGCGTGCGTGCGTGTGTGTGTGTGCGTGCGTGTGTGTGTGTGCGTGTGTGTGCGTGTGCGTGCGTGTGTGTGTGTGTGTGCGTGCGTGTGTGTGTGTGTGCGTGTGCGTGTGTGTGCGTGCGTGTGTGTGCGTGTGTGTGCGTGCGAGTGTGTGCGTGCGTGTGCGTGTGTGTGTGCGTGTGTGTGTGTGCGTGCGTGTGTGTGTGTGTGCGTGCGTGTGTGTGCGTGCGAGTGTGTGCGTGCGTGCGTGTGCGTGCGTGTGTGCGTGCGAGTGTGTGCGTGCGTGCGTGTGCGTGCGTGTGTGCGTGCGAGTGTGTGCGTGTGCGTGCGTGTGTGTGCATGCGAGCGTGTGTGCGTGCGTGTGCGTGCGTGTATTTGAATGCGAGCGGGCGTGACCACGTGTGTTTGAGTGTGTGTATGTGTTTTTTTGCGGAGAGCGGTAGAGTAGTGGTTAGCCCGCTGCGTTACAAACCCGGCGACCCGAGTTCGAATCCCGCTAATGGCCACCAATGCCGGTGACGATTATCTGAACCGGTTTTGGGCCTCCCCTTGGTCGACTCAGCCTCAAATGAGTACGTGGTGCAGTGTGTAAACATCGCCACTGGGGAAGACAAAGGCGTCGGGCGTGGTGCTGGCCACCCACCCCTTCGTGTGCCGTGCCGGCCTTCGTAGGTGCTGCTCACTAACAGCACTTGCCCAGAGAGTCAGTGAAGGCTATATGGGGGATCTTTGTGTTGTCTTTGTGCAGATACATGTGTGTAGATCGATGTGTATGAGGGACATTTTCACTTCATAAACGTGGCGCGCGAGCAGATTAAACCATCGCGCAACGTTTATAGTGCCACCATCACAATTAAAAGTGGCCCTTGCCCAATTTATTTCGAGAGCGAAGGCCTAATGAGAAAGTATCTGCTGTCCACCATCGGACGAAAACATTCTCACACGAAAAAGCGCAGTTTGACGGGAAGTCCTAGCCAGCTGCACAAGCAACCACCTCGGTGACGTGTAAATCAGACACCAGCCAAATTAAACAACACAGCTGTCCTCGCCGATAGCAAGCAGAAAAGTGTTTCTGGGCAGTGCTTGATTTAATGCACATTTCCTCCCCTCGTTCCCACCCTGCCTCTCCTCACCCTCAACCCCCCCACCTACTCTCAATTTTCCCTGACCACGTTGCATTTATCATGTCTCCCGGGCCGCAAAGCACGCAGTGCGGCGTACTTGTGTGTGTAAAACTACCAGATGGTACCGATTGTTTCGTCGAGAGTAGGGAATTATGCTGCGAGCACACTAAAAAAAAACACATCGTAATAATATGGCCCTGCGCTGCGGAAAATATGAAAGCTTAAATGACTGCTGTGCGATTTATTTATTTATTCCGATCTAATTATTTGAATTATTCTTTGGGCAATTTTGTTGTAAGTATTTTTCTCTTCTGCGTGAATAATACAACCTTAACAAAACCATCCCCGTTTGGGAACGTTAATACCGGGCAACCTTTTCTTATGCTGAGCGCGCAGCAACTGTGTTCAATGTTAATGACCCAATTTATTTTACGTAATGAATGATATCCATCTCGATTGCTGGTGCTGACTGAGAAGCATGCACTCCACGTTCCTATGGCACGTGCCAACATATCCAGGGGGATAACCTCTTTTTAATATTCCACCGAGCAGTGTAGCTCACAAAATGGTACCAATTTTATAATCCCTGGAATGATGATGAGCTCAGTCTTCTGAAACTGCATTGCTGATGTTTTATATTTATGCATTGTAAGAAGAAAAAAAATCTCCGTAAATATTTTTGGGGCCAATGTTTTTTAGCAGACGGCTATTCATCATATTAAAGTAACCATGGTAAGCTGTATGACGAGTTCATGTAGCCAGCACCACAATTTGGCCACTTTTATCTCTCCATTGCTGATGTCATCCTTTCAATAGACCAGATTTTCTCCGACTACTCTGGTTTCATTCCAAACATAAACATTCTCAACAGGAAACTGACGAAACATTCCAAGAGGCAAATACCATTGACAAGCAGGACCACCATTACAAGGCGTCCGTAGAGCAAGGGATTCTAGAATCTATCTGTGCGGAGATGTGAGTGTTCTGCAGATGCTCCGGTTTCCCACCGCATGCCACTTATTCATGGAAATGGTCAGACGTGCCAAAGCAGCACCGGCTTTAAAAAATAAAAAATATTGAGATTCAGGCTTTCCTGGGCAAATGAAGGGCATTGTAAATTACAGTGACGATCTTTGTTAACTGAAAACGTTTCATCCGAAATTTCGGCAGCCACTGATGCCTTCCCGACTAAACAAAGGGGGCATTATCATTCATTACGTTCAGAGATTTTTTTTTTTTTAAACGCCGTGGTTCACGTTCCATGACGATACCACGGCACTTCATCTTTCTTTCGTAAGGTGCGGTTGGGGGGCAGCGTTGATCAGCAAGGTTTCTATGTCCACGTCGAGGTTGGCGAGCGAGCCAGTGGGCGGCTTCAGGAGCAGCCTTGTGAACGTCTGAAACGCTTCCCGCCGCGAATGGTCGAAGCTGGCGGCAACGTTGCTGTGCGGTCCGTGGTTTGTGATTGGCGACAACCGGAACACTGTGGGCTATTCTTAGTTGCCCGTCGGTGCACGAAGTGGCCAGTCTGTTCGTAGCACTAAAGCTCCTGTTGGTGGAGATGTTCAGTCATCGCCCCACCCGCCAGTCGTGGCCGTTGGGGTAAATATATTGGTGCGGTGTGAAAACTCACGGAGGTGGGGTTGGGGATGGTGGGGGAGGGGAGGGTGCAAGTGAGGAGCAAGCAGTTTACAATCTTTATAATGAGCAGGTAAGGTATATATTTTTCACCAAGTAGAGCCCACCGCCACAGGCCCCTAATAACAAACCACCACTGGAAACCACAATTAATAAATTTACGACTAAATTAACGACGTATTGTTTTCGCACCTCCGATTAATATGGTTGGCTATATGTATGTCAACATACATACATAAGCAGGAAGTTATTCATAATTGAGTTTAGGGTCAGATCGTCATGCAAGTCAAATGTGTGACGTAAACCCTCCTCCACCCGACAAAGCCAATCATTAAACTTGTCACGTGATATTTCTGGCAACTGCTTGATTGCCCTGGTTGTAATTACCGGCAAAACTGCAGACTGCCCAATTGTTAAACGTGTGTGGAACACTCTCCAACAATATTACAAACGTGCCAATCAAAAAAAAAACATTGCATTTGTGACAACTGGCGAATTCCTGCTGGGTGTAACTTCCAGCGAAACGCCGTACCCACTTGAACGTCGTGACAATTATTCCGCAACACACCGCAGTAGTAAATCGGCACGTTCGTTCAATCACGGCTATGTCGGGTGGAGGAGGGTTTACGACACACATTTGTACTTAAGCGGTGATCTAACCACCCCCCCACCCACGTCGCTAAAAATCGACGCTCAAACCGCGACATCGGTCGGTGCAAGCTCGGCTCCCCTGCGAGCGCCAAACGAAGCGGAAGACGAACAAGCCGCGGGCACTCACACGGCGGCTCGGCTCCGGGCGGGCTGCGCGTGCCCGGCACCTCCTGCCCGTCGCGCGTCACGCACCAGCAGTTGCCCGTGCCGCCGTGGCACTGCACGGGCCGGAAGGCGCCGTGCTCGTCGCACTGCGGCACGTAGCGGCCCACGATGGGCGGGCGCGGGCCGCGGGGGCTGGCGGCGCCAAGGACGCTGTCCCTCCACTGCTCGCACGGCGTGCGCTGCCGGGACGGGGCCTCTGCGTGGGGACGCGTGCGGGCGACACAAAGACAAAGGTCCTCCATATAGCCTCTAGGAGACTGTTGGGGAAAGTGCGGTCAGCGAGTAGGCTGGAACGGTGACCGGCAACCACGCCCGGCCACATTTGTCTGCCTAGTGGCGGTGTTTACAACACCGCCACCAGGTACTCATTTGATGCTGAGGCAACACACACCCACACACGCGCGTGCACGCGCTGTTACCCGCCGCATGACTATGTACATACGTACAAATGTACGTGCCAAGAGTCACAATGATTTCTTGCTCAAATGAGCATTGAGGCTATGATGCATTGGTGCTCAACTTCTATTTCCAGCCCTGAGCCAGTGATGGAAATTCCTCATTCCTATGGTGGGGGAGGGCGTATCCACAGGACAACCAGTGTTGACCTCGAGACAAAGCAGTAATTATTTGATCGATCCCGTAAGGCTGATGGGCTGAGTAAACCCTCAGCCGCTCGCTCAATTACTGAGCCACCTAAGCAAATGCTTAATTTCAGCCAGCATAGTCCAGAAGACTTTTCAGGATGAAGCTAATTTCATGCACTTGAGCACTCAGTTTAATCACAAGCAGTTGCCCTCATTCAAATCCAGGATCTCAGCAGTGCCAGCTCATTGCTCTGTGTGCTGCGCCACCCGTCGATTATATATGGCACAACTGTCAGGCAAATTGTATCTCAAAACGGTGTAGAATTTGTAACGTGCGGCCGTTATCTTAAGGAGACGCGGGGAAAAAACGAGAGACAAGCGGGGGGAAAAGGCAGGCCCGAACCGGCGCAAACAATCACCCAAGCTCTGCGGTCCTATAACGGCGCGTTTGTTCAAGTCCACGAACGATGGCTGTTGTTTTTGCTGAATATGAATGCTGTAGACTCCCCACCTGTGGTCATGGGCGCGCAGTTAAAACCGTCCCCGTCATAGCCCTGGTTGCAGCGGCAGGCAAAGGAGCCGGGGGTGTTGTGGCACGTGGCATCGTTGTGGCACACGCGCGTCACGCACTCGTCCACGTCTGAGACGAGTGCAAGGGGTGGGGGGAAGCGGGTAAGGGGGGGGTAAGGAACAACGCTCATCAGCCACAACCGGTGCCAGGAGACATCGTCGCACGTGGCGCTAATTCAATCTCACCCTGCTACGATGGTAAACAAGGAACCTCATGCGAGAGTGCCGTAATGCAATTCCATTCTAAAGAGCCTCTTGATGACGAGTGAAATGGGATGCAAGCTGGCACGCGCTGCGTTATGCTCTGTGAATAAGTCAATTAAGACAATCAGACACACGCGTAGACAGGGAGAGCTCTGTGACATTAAGCGTGTGCGGCGTGAATGCAATCGCTGCTGCTGATGCTTGGGCGATTGTATGCTGGTTGGGAAAAAGCAATATAAGCAGGGGTTACTGCACTTTCATCTCGGGTATATCCCAAAGAAGGCTGTGTGAGTAAAATATTTTATTACATACCATTTCAGAAAGGAACATAATTCCTGCATTCGTTATTTATAATCAGTCAACACACTGCACATATGAAAGTCTTTTTTTTTTGCCTTCAGCCTCCTTCCTTTGGTTAATAAAATATATGACACGTTTTTTTAGGCCAATCGTCCGTGACATAAAAGCTTTGATTTGCGATCGGCGCAGGGTCCAGTGCTCATCCCAGCCACGTGTTTTTTCGTGGAGGACCCCACGCGAAGTGTAGTCATTCGGGTTATTTCCCAACATAAACTATTCAGCGGACCGCGCTGGAACCTCGTCTCCCCCTTAAAGCCCCGTTGCAATGCTCACCCTGGATGGAGACCGTGATTTCCATTTCACCCGAGAGTGGGATTTTTCCCGGCTGTTTCAAAACTCTTGCGCGTTCAGGGTGCACGTGCGCGCACACACGCGGCACGGTGCTGGCAGGGCACAGCATTGCTCTCGGGCCGCCACCTTCCGAGGTAGCACAACGAAGGTCGGGAGACGACCCCGGCAAAAGGTAGAACGTCTCGCCATTCTACTCGCATGCTGCTCTCACGGCCGCGTGTTGCCGGGCTGTGCCGCAGATTTTTTGGCGCGACGTCCGGCGGTTTCCAGGAGCTGATATCGGCTCCGGAAGAAGCTCCCGGCAGTTATCCTGCGGAAGCTCCGAGCGCGGCAAGCGAAACGTCGGACGTCGTGCCGAGCGACACACGACACAACCCACATGGGCGTCGGAGAGCAGTGTCCTCAACAAAACCGGGAGCGGAGAGAGCTCCACGTGCGTCGACCTGAGTGGCCCTACCCTTTTTTTTTTTACGTAACTGACCAAAAAAAGACCCAGACTTTTGAGGGTCCCACTTGGGGAATATTCACAGATTTCCCCATGGAGAGGGAGGACGTCCTCGGGTGGGGGTGGGGGGGGGGGTGAAACCAGGACGGGTTTGGCAAACCCCTCGAAATGAACCGAAGCTGGAGCTGCCTCAAGACAGTGACCGCGAGACGCCGCCGTGAAGCACGCGGCTCGTACCGTCGCAGCGGTGGCCATTGCCCCAGTAACCGGGTAGACAGATGCACGTGAACTCCTCTCCGCCCACGTGCAGGCAACGGGCCCGGTCTGGAGGTGCACAGTTGTTTCTGCCATCCCGGCACGGATCGCTCGGGGGGGCTTGCTCTGAAGTGGTCGGGGGGGGGGGGGGGGTGGCAGAGAGGGTGGCGGTTGAGTTGGCAGACGAGACGCACGTACGCAATGGGCACCGCTGTGCGTGCAGCTTCCTGCGCTTGACCTGACTCGGTTAAGCCTGGAGTCTTTGTCTCTTTGTCGACGTCTGCTCTTTCCAGGATTTGCTTGCTTGTTGCGATGCACTTCACAAGAAATGTTAAGCAACTCTACGGAACGCTTTCATGACCAAGGCAACCTTTCTCTTCTCTTGTTCATTAAAAAGCCCGAGTTTCACACACATGCATATTGCGATAGAACACATCACGTGTCTTCTTTGATGTCAGTTACATTGCTCTACTTTTCCATATTTTATCCAATTTCCCTTCAAGGGGCGGCTGTCACCGAGTCCCATTTTAATGTCCCTTTTTCACTCCGGGCATCTGCTGTAACGACGCTGCTCGATCATTTAGCCGGTATTTTGTTTTACTTGCAGATTGGATGCATACATATTTCACGAAAAAAGACAGAAGAAAACCGGGGGCAGATTACCTCCCAAAAAGTTTGGGGAATTTAACTTAAAAGAACGCGCACTCATATTTACCACTCTCTACTTGAAGGTCACATATAATAATGGGTTATTATACCGCATATATATTTTCAGGCGCTATTCTGTCAGTAGCATAGAATAACAGCCTAAAGATACTTTTCTTGAACAGTCTTTTCAAGCAATCGCAGAGTGAAAAAGCTGTTTCTGACTCCAGTATATCAGAATGACTTTGCCCGGCTTCCCTCTCTGTCTCTCTCCCGCCTCAGAAGGGCAATTGCCTTAAACATTGCTATAAACAGAGCCTTACAATTACTCATCAGAGTTTGTTAAACATCAACAGTCGGTGAATTGTTATGTCATATTACCATGTAAATAAGGGTCTTCAACGTGATACAAGTTTGTGCAACTTTATATTTGAGCGCCTTGGTCTCAGCTTTCTCTTCCATAACAACTCGAAACGCTTGGTTAAACATGCTATTTAGGGACAATTATTTATTCACAGTGTTCTCTTTCTCTCTCTCGATTGCCATCGCGAGTTTCCCTAAGAATCCCTGCTACTCCTTACATAACCCACTCTCACGTCTCCACTCTAAGAGCCCTCTGTTTGGTTAATAATATAATAATGAGAGAGCAGCACTCTTATGTTTGACTCCATCACCTGTGACTTCTATTACCCATGTGAGTTCTAGGCTCTGCGGAAACCCCTATTCTATGCTGCCCTACGTCTTCATAGTTTTCCCCGTAAAATATGTTACAAAATGTAGTATTTTTATTATTAGTATCCACAATGCTGTGGATAACAGGAATCGTGGAGAAATGTCATCATAATATCCAGCAGTTATCCACATTTTTTTTTCCACTACATTAAATCGCGGAAAATGTTGCAGGCAATAGGAACTGTGATGCTCGTCCACAGGATCACCGTGCTTGAAAGGATTTCTACCGCGGTAATAATCCACAGGCATCTATCAATCAACCTATGGACAATGCCCTCCCCGCGTCGTGTCATTCACGATGGTCAAGCGAAGATATTTCACCATGTCGTGCAGTGCGGGTATTGCGTGACGCTGCTACTGGGTAGTTGGAAGCAGATACCCCCAACAACAGCGGAGAAACGACGCTCACAACAGCGAGCGGAGCAACTAAAAAGTTGGTGCAGTAGGGAGCACAGGTGGTGCATCTGCCAGTCATCTCAGTTAACCCAAATGACCTGGGTTCTCATGCCAGTGAACTTTGGATATTTCACGTGGCCTCAAGGTGCACCTAGCCTGGCATAGGCACCGTGGTGGCATCACCCTTCACTTCGTGGCGAATGGCAGGCTGCTGCTGTTGTTGTTGTTGTGAGGGTGTCCAGGACCGGTTTAGATATCACTCGTCGCTGATCTTAGCCATGGCTGGGAATCGAATTCTGTGTCCACAGCGCTCGGCACGAAACAGTGCGCCCCAACCCCCAACCCCTCGCTCGGTTATGAATGGGGAAACGTCAAAGCGCAGGTGTGTTGGTGCAAATAAAAAAAGAAACAGCTAAGGTGCGCGGCAACAGCACAGCCTGCGATTAAACTCCACCTGAAAGTCAGACGCCAGCCGGTGGGAATCTGGGAACGTTCCAAAGGGGGGCGAGGCAAAGGGCAAAACAAAAAAAACAATCGGAATGTTCACGTCCTTGTTCAGCGAGCCTTCGTGCGGTGAGGGGGCTCGTGTGTGTGATTTTAACAAGCGCACCTGTGCAGGTGGGCCGTGTCCTGTTAAACGAGCCAGCATTCGCCTCATTGCACTACCTTTTGAGCTTGGTATGCAATTAAAAGTTCCTTGTGATCGTTTGGAAATGGAAATTACCTTATTAATTCGGTATAAATGCACCCTTGCTGCTTCGGCACGTGAAGGCAAGCCAAAAAACAATTGTTATAAAAAAAACTTTCTTTTAATCTCATGCCAAAAAGGGCAGAAGACACAACAATTTGGCAATGGACTTCCCGTGGTTATTATTTTCACAGGAAGCTAGCCGACTGAAAGCTCGGTCTATCTTCTCAGACCTCGGAAGCCGAGTAAAGTCGAACCTGTTCACCGTTTGGATTGGGGAAATAGGGGGTTGTCACTTGTCCTGGTTTCCCAAGGAGATGCTTCTTCTTCCTTTGACATGTACCAGTTGCTTTTGTACCTCAGAAGTGCAGCCTCCATTAGGGCACGATTATTGGGTTGCTATGCTGAACCACGGATAACGCCTGCGAAGGCATCAGTGGCCCATTGCTTCTATCTTTGCATGAATGTCTCTGCCTTGATATCAGCCTGACACACAGTGAAGGTAAACCTAAGAGACAGGCGGAGTATTTACCACATACATATTGTATAAACTCTGTATACAGCTTGCAAGCATGTGCGGTTGCTTACATAACTGACGAGCAGTATCATTGCACAGTGCGTAACCAGTAAACATGGAATATTGTTCCAACGTTACATATGTATTGGCTAACCGGCGTGATGTTCATTATTTGAATCCGACGTACTGGCAAGGACATACTGTGTTCATGATTTTGGCAATCGCCCCGACTTCCATCTGCAAGTTACTCCGCTGCAGGTTGTGGGTGCGTGTCTGTGTGTACCAGTGTTGTTCTGCCATCTCTATACGGGGCGCCGCAATGGGTCCGATCCCAACCCTGAAACCTGGACATTTGAAGTTTGCATGGCTCTCTCCTTGTGGCCGTGTGAATTTTTCTCTGGGTCCTCCGGTTTTTCCCTCCACATTTAGAAACGTTCGTTGAGACTATTTGCCTGATATACATTTCTACATGATAAGACAATTGGTTGAGCTACCATTTGTGGTCAGGACGCTTCTAAAAAAGATCAATATAGCTCAGTGGGCCTTACCTGGTAAAATACAAATAATTTTAAGTAATAGTTACATTCACCGCTGCATCGTTGGTGTCTGGCATTCTTGTTCATCGTATGTGATAAATGGATATGTTGATTGCATTTGTGTTCATTTGCATGTTGTTCTTTGTTATGTGCACAGGCCGGCTGGGACATGTAATCGCCAAGAAAATCCCTTTGAATAAAGTAAAAAAAATAGTGAACGACGCAGTGGTGGCAGCGTGCTCTCAAGGCACGTGGCCAATCTGAGCCCAGCTTTGTTGACAACGATCCGCAGCGCTGCGTCAAAACGCACGGTACAGTAAGACTCGTCACCGTGAGTTTGACGGCGCGAAAATTAATCCGCTTTTCCGATCGGCATCCAAGACAATTATTATAGCGCGGGAAAGTAATCTTTCGTGATCATCGGAGAAAATGCGCTTTTAGTGAGATCCACACCACCACTCTATCACTCTACATTTCTTACATGGATGTCAAAGAATTTCCGTATTGGAAATGCAATCACTAATGTGGCCCATTAACAATGCCATCGAGGTTTATACCATATTCCTAGATGGGAGGTGACTGGTGCCTTGGGAAAATTATACGCACGCCAAACCAATGAGCCAACGCTGTTGGAACCCTCAGTTAGAATCCATGTGTGAGTGACCCTTAAATAAAACCAGCTTCTCAAGATGTTACATTCCCCCCCCCCGCCTACGATTGGCTGCAACTCTCTATAAACTCAGACAAACGACGGTATGGCAGCCGAATGAGTAAAACACACCTCAGAGGATGGTGTGATTGCATGTGACAGTGAGGGAAAAACGTATTTGATCCCCTGCTGATTTTGTACGTTTGCCCACTGACAAAGAAATTATCAGTCTATAATTTTAATGGTAGGTTTATTTGAACATTGAGAGACAGAATAACAACAAAATCCAGAAAAACGCATATCAAAAATGTTATAAGTTGATTTGCATTTTAATGAGGGAAATAAGTATTTGACCCCCTCTCAATCAGAAAGATTTCTGGCTCCCAGGTGTCTTTTATACAGGTAACGAGCTGAGATTAGGGAGTGCTCCTAATCTCAGCCTGTTACCTGTATAAAAGACACCTGTCCACAGAAGCAATCAATCAGATTCCAAACTCTCCACCATGGCCAAGACCAAAGAGCTCTCCAAGGATGTCAGGAACAAGGTTGTAAACATACACAAGGCTGGAATAGGCTACAAGACCATTACCAAGCAGCTTGGTGAGAAGGTGACAACAGTTGGTGCGATTATTCACAAATGGAAGAAACACAAAAGAACTGTCAATCTCCCTCGGCCTGGGGCTCCATGCAAGATCTCACTTCGTGGAGTTGCAATGATCATGAGAACGGTCAGGAATCAGCCCAGAACTACACGGGAGGATCTTGTAAATGATCTCAAGGCAGCTGGGACCATAGTCACCAAGAAAACAATTGGTAACACACTATGCCGTGAAGGACTGAAATCCTGCAGCGCCCACAAGGTCCCCTTGCTCAAGAAAGCATATATATGCCCGTCTGAAATTTGCCAATGAACATGTGAATGATTCAGAGGACAACTGGGTGAAAGTGTTGTGGTCAGATGAGATCAAAATGGATCTCTTTGGCATCAACTCAACTCGCCGTGTTTGGAGGAGGAGAAATGCTGCCTATGACCCCAAGAACACCATCCCCACCGTCAAACATGGAGGTGGAAACATTATGCTTTGGGGGTGTTTTTCTGCTAAGCGGACAGGACAACTTCACCGCATCAAAGGGACAATGGACGGGGCCATGTACCGTCAAACTTGCGTGATAACCTCCTTCCCTCAGCCAGGGCATTGAAAATGGGTCGTGGATGGGTATTCCAGCATGACAATGACCCAAAACACACGGCCAAGGCAACAAAGGAGTGGCTCAAGAAGAAGCACATTAAGGTCCTGAAGTGGTCTAGCCAGTCTCCAGATCTTAATCTCATAGAAAATCTGTGGAGGGAGCTGAAGGTTATAGTTGCCAAACGTCAGCCTCGAAACCTTAATGACTTGGAGAAGATCTGCAAAGAGGAGTGGGACAAAATCCCTCCTGAGATGTGTGTAAACCTGGTGGCCAACTACAAGAAACGTCTGACCTCTGTGATTACCAACAAGGATTTGCCACTAAGTACTAAGTCATGTTTTGCAGAGGGGTCAAATACTTATTTCCCTCATTAAAATGCAAATAAATTTATAACATTTTTGACATGCGTTTTTCTGGATTTTTTCACTGTTCAAATAAACCTACCATTAAAATTATAGACTGATCATTTCTTTGTCAGTGGGCAAACGTACAAAATCAGCAGGGGATCAAATACTTTTTTCCCTCACTGTATGTGGGCCAATGAGGGTTGTTTGACCATATTTCACCACGCTAGTCAGTGCGAATTCGTCGAGTTAAAAGCCCACGTCCGATTCAAATGTCACTTGCCACTGATGGCAGCCATGGCTGGGGATCGCACTGAGGTCACCAGGTTCATAGTGCAGTCCGTTAACTACCACCACAATTTACGTGGAACCATATTTTATCGGCATGAAATAATTGACCCCGCATCCTCTCTGCCAATCGATTGTCATCATTCAGGGTCACGAGATCCATTCAAGAAGTCGTTTATTCTTCGTCTCATTTTCGCCTTCTCATTCGCATTATCTCCCGTTGGTTTTGTCTCTGCTTTGCAGTTTTGTTTGCCTGGGAACCGATGTTTTTGTTGATCAAACCCGACTCAAGAGCTTCTTAGCTCACAGGGTACTTCGAAATAAACTGGACTGGATTCACTGAACTGAATTTGCCCAACATTAACATCCGCACATCGTTTGCCTACATCACAAATAATCGATCCTGCCACGCTTGACCGATGCGCAGGACTCGATAAGAGTTAATGAATCGATGCATCTTTGCGTGCCCCGCCCCCCCCGCCCCCCCCGCTCGTACGTGCGTGTCATTACTTGGCGGCGACTAGGAACAGATACAAAATTAGCACATTAATTAAACATAGTCACAAGTTGTATTTATACCGTCGCTGGGCGGAAATGATGGGGACTCAACGAGAAGCACTGCACCCTGGGGAATGAATGCATTATCCGCAGTGAACCCCCCCACCGAATATCCAACTTCGCCTGAAAAGACAATTTGAGCTTCTCCCGCTCTCTCTCTCTCTGCCCCCCTCTGTAAACCTCACCTGTAACTGACTGCAAAAAATTATGTAGAACATCAGTTGGCCAAAACGTCAAGATATTCCTGGATGTATATATATGCATACACACATGTGACAATGTTTAGTTAATATATATACATGTATATATACACATATACACATGCATATATACATATATACATGCATATATACACATGTATATATACAGTGTGTATATACAGTGTATATATACATGTGTATATATACATGTGTATATATACATGTATGTATATGTATATACATGTATATATGTATATACACACATGTATATATATACATGTATATATAGATGTATATATACATATATACATGTATATACATGTATGTATATATACATGTATGTATATATATACAAGGATGCTGCCGCGGTGCAGTGGTTTGAGCACTGGACTTGCAATTCAGAGGTCGCCACAATTTGACCTCCCAGTGCAGGAGTTAAATAAATGAGCACATCTATGAAATCCCTCCCGCCTCTGTCCACCCAGAAGTGTAAATGGCTACAACCACAGTGAGTTGTATGTGTGTTGAACTTATTTTGGCAAAATATTGAAGATAGTTGATCAGCAGGTCAGCTGCATGTGGTGGACTAAAGTGTCCAGTGTTGAAGAGCCGTCCAAATACCCTCTCAAGGGATTTCTCCGGAGTTGTTCTGCTAAAAGTGACATGAGCAAGTATGCGTGTATGTACGCATGTATGTACATATGTATGTATGTTGAGAGTAATCGCAGGGTTGCACCTGTAGCAACGTTTTCTATCCGTGCTTGCAGTACGTTTTGTGTCTGTGTCTCGGTTTGTGCGTACCTGTGCAGGTGTAACCGTCGGGACTTGGCTGGTAGCCGGCCGAACAGTGGCATCTGTACGACCCCGGTAGATTTTCACATTGGCCGTACGGACCGCAACGGCTCACCTGGCATTCATCGGTATCTGTGCGGTAAAGAAGAAGGGCGAGGGGTTGTAGGCATGAAACGGCGTGACCGTTTTGCATTTAAAAAAAAAAACAACACATCGATGCCATGTGATCATCGTTCATCTTAAATATCCATAATATAGGTTTTTTTTTTGTTGGGTTAGATCGTGTAAATATAAATGTGTCGATAAACCCGCCACCACCCGACACAGCCGATTAGTAACCCAAGCATGTCAATTTGTTACTAGTACAGCACGCCGGTGTGTTGGAGAGAACATCCACAACATTTACAATCTGAGTAGAATGTGTCACTTGTAATCACAACTAGCATCATCAGACGGACAGCCAGATTTGTGGAGACAAACTCCTGGTTCGTTCCTTAATTAGAGTGACAACAAACTTACTAGTCAAAAGTTATCAAGTAATATCTATTTCATACAAATATAGTAACATATTTTTCACAGTAATTGACAATATAGCAATTTATGTGATATAACAATGTTCACAATAAATTTAATCGTTGAACTATCCACAGTGTAGCTGACAGCATGTGCGTTTAAATAGTTACAGATTGAGCCCAGACCTCACAATTCGCTTGTCTGTGCCACCCGAGGTGGCTTAACTTTAGTGGTTCTGAAAACGTGTTTACGTGGTGAACAAGTTTATTTGATTTTTGCTACACGGATGGTCCCATAAGCCAGTTGCCCTGCTATTTTATGGGGGGGGGGGGGATCTGTGGTGCGTGAGCGCAGCAACAATAAGAAACAAAAGACAAAAACACCAACATCGCAGGGAGCGAGTACAGGCCCCTTCGGGAATATGGCACGACTAACAAGCGAGGTGCTTGACGGTCACAAGAGAAACGCATGCGAATAAAAAAATTAACAGTGCAAATATAGTAGGAGAGTAAGAGGCACCAGAAAAAGTGACGTACGGCTGGTGCAAGTAAGTCTAATTGTCACATCGCCACACGCAAGTCGAAAAAGACAATGCAAACATGAGGGAGCAAGGGGGTGTCAGAAAGAAGTTACGCACATGTTCCACTAAGCCCTATGTTTTGGTTTAATAAGGAGATAAAGAGTGGGAGTGAATGGAAGGAACGGAGCTGTGAGGGTATTCCAGAAACGTCGTGCAGCAACGTGAGAAGACTTTGCCGTACAAAAACCGGAGGAAGGGCCTTTGCTATTGATGCCCCCAGGGTCTGGAATGCTATTGCCAATAAACTGCAACTTGAATCACTACCTATGAGATCTTCACTCAAAACTGCTCTAGAGGAGTTGTACACCCATAGTTGCCACTGCTATTCAGTGGCCTAAAATAAAATAAAATGTTTTGCGCTGGATGACTGCTGCAAAGTATTAACTGTATTTTGATATAGTGTGCTGATCTTAAAGGTGCATTGAAAAATGTGATACTCCGACTGATGCTCCTGTTGTTGTGGAGTGACTCATGCAGCCAGCTATGGCTCTAGGGTTTGGTGTTACATGTTATTTATGTAGTTTATTGTTAAAAATTCGGTCACAGTCCCTGTGATCACTGTTACATTGCATTTATGGCTTTATTTTGGTGATTTCGAAAACGTTTTTCTTGGCCATGTTTTTGTTTATTGTAGTACGGAGTTAGACTGATGGCCTTAAGCTTAGTTGTCTTGTGGTTGTTGTTGTTGTTTGACTTGCATCCCACTGGTATTTTTGCACACAGCGTTGGTGTACGGTGCTATTTCAGGAATATTTTGATGTTTTTCTCCTGGATTTTCTGTTTGCACAGTCACATAGTCACTTTAAGATGTTTTTCTTGTTCATGTTTTTGTTTTTTGTTTGTTGAGGTTGCACCCGATTCAAGAGCCGAATGGCTCACAGGGCTATACCTAATAAATGGAACTATGAACTTGTTACCAAGCAAAGAGTGAATGATTTGATAACCATTTAAAACGAGATAATTATTTCTAATTATCAAATAAGCCAGTACGAATAAAGCCAGTGCGACTACAGTTTGGCTACGTTGGACTAATTGTAACAATTTGTAGACCTGTGGTAGGCTAAGTTGAGTTAACCGCAGTCAGAGAAATAAAACAATAAATAAATGAAATTTGCAGTCATTTTTTTGAAAGACATTTCTTTTTCTTCCAATCGTACTTACAGTACAGCAAAGCGCAACGACCGATGCAAGTGACAATGTCCAAATGGTCGGAACGTTTACGGGGGGAAAAACGGACATCGGGCCGATCGTCGCGCCGAGAAATGTAACGTCGTATCGCGTGAGAAATGATACGGCGGCAAGCCCTCTTGAGCGAGCGCGAGCGATGGCCCACGACGGTAAATGCCAAAGTCTCCCCCATTCCCCCGCCTCTGCAGCCCGAGCCCGGTTTTTGTCTTGTCTCAGAGCAGGCAGCTCCCGCGAGCGCGGCGGTGACGGGAGCAGCGATTAAACTTCCTCTCCCTCTGGCTGGTGCTACCGCTGCTCCCTTGCAGTGCGCGCGCTTGTACCCAAGGCTTGGCCTCCCACAGTGCTATTTTGAACAAGTGGCAAATCAATTATTTATGTGCAGCACACGGCAAAGGGACGCGCAATTCGACTCAACTCGCAGAACTTGACTAAGCGGCGTGTCGCTCTTTGTACACACGCGCGCAAAGTGTATTTATCTATCATCACGAATATTTATTTGACATACGTAATTTTTTCTCGTGATTACACAGCGGAGATCAGAATCGGAATCTTAATTTATACTGGAGGAATCCGAGGAGCTATGAAGCTCTTCTTCACAGATGTCCAGTTAGGGGCGGGTCAGAAAGTTAAAACAACAAACAATACAACACACACGATGGGAGTGCAAAGAATAGGAGAGGTAAGCCAATCACACATTTTTTTTATTTTACCAGGTAAAGTCCACTGAGCTATGTAGCTCTTTTTTTAGAAGCGACCTGGCCACAAATGGCAGCTCAATGAAGTGGCTTATCACGTGGAAATTGATAGCAGCCAAATCATCTAAATAATCTAAACGCATGGGGATTAATTGACTATACTTCACCACCACTGATCAATGTGGGTTGGTAAAAGGGAGTCGAGAAAGGCCAGTTATCGAACTGAGGTATTCAGGTTGATAGTTCAGTGCACGAACGACAGTGCCACCCTTCCCTTTAAGTGCCCAGACATTTTTACATGAATGCAGACAGAGACTGCAATAATGCTGGCTGTAACACTGAATATTAAATCACGTGGATGTTTATAAATAGACATAAAATTACAGTCGTCTTCTTTTTTGGATGGCGGTGAGTTGATCATCAATCTTTCTATGTTCATGTCTACGCGTGAGACGGTGAACGGCTTCCCGTGAACATCTGGCATGGTGCCGGCGAATGATCGTCAGGATGGACATCTGTGAAAAAGAGCTTCATAGCTCATCGAATTCCTCCAGTCTACATCAAGATTCTGATTCGGATCGAAGCCAGCAGTGTTTTTACTCTGTGTTCAATGGCTTGAGATACAGACCAACACGGAGGCTAGCAGACGCACATGAACACCGATAGGCTTACAACGATGACGAGAGACTCCTGATGAATAACCGAAAATCTCCCGGCGAACGACTGAGCCCAATAACGGTTTCACAGTGCCCTCCACGGAAAGTGCAACGCCGTGAAATCTCGCGGCACGGTCGGCAACGTGAATTCGGCGGCGACGATTACAGGCGAAGCCAAAGAACGCGTTCCTCACCCACCGCCGCCGCCGCCGTATCACCGGCCTCTTCCGCGCAAATAGAAATCCAAACGCGGCAGGCTGGCGTCGTGAATAACGATGCCCGATTCACGCGAGAGAGCAGTAGGTAACAGCGGTTTGCGTATCACATTCGTCAGTAGCAACACTTGATCCCCTCTTACACTTTAAAACTCACACGCGTCCACCCACGCTCACAAGTGACTGACTGTGCGCGCCGTCAAGAGCCGAAGCAGCCATCGTTTTTACATTTCACCCTGCGAACACTGTTTGGCTTGAAAGTTTAATAATTTCAGTTTCAGCAATTATTGTATTGGCTGTGTCGCCGGAGACCAAGTCGCAATGATGGGTAACACAGAATCAATGACGAGTCATTCATCAAGGTTGACAATTTAGCCGAGCCCACAGCGCCAAGATGCATGAATAAGGACCTCATTGTGCTGATAGAGAACCACATTCGCAATCAATCAGCCCTTAATTGTAATAATTACTGGCACAGATGCTTCCTCAATTATTCATGACCAGGTAAGTAGAAGCTCAATGGGACAAAAATGTATCTTCGAAAGTGACATGGGATAAATTTAGAGCATTAGGCTTTGCAACGATGCAGAGATTTATCAATTAAAATCAATTTGTATCTTACACATACAGTATATATATGGATCCAGCTGTGCATGTGTAAGAATAGTTTTTTGAAGATGTATGTAAAGGCTATGCAAGATGATAGGCAAATGTTGCATCGAGGGTAAAGGGGAGAAGGGTGGGGGTGAACAAAACGGTACAAATGAGACCATGAATACGACACAAAAAAGTGCATCGATTATCTAAATGGAACCCGCGACCCCCAAAGTGAGACAAATTAATCGAATCCACAGGTGGTGGGTCGTGAATTATTACAAAAGCCAGCACGATAAAAAGCGTGCGCGTGGAAGCAACATCTGTAAAATAAATTTAAAATCAAAGGCGGAACGCCGCCCCGCGCTAGCTATTCAATTACCGGTAGCGCGGGCTTCACGCGGCGGAGAGGGGCGATCACGTGCCGCGGAGGGCAATAAGGACAGCTGGGCTCACCTGCGCAACTGTGCCCCTCGGGAGTCGGCTGGTAGCCATGGGGACACTCGGGAGGCCCGCACCGGTAGGAGCCGGCGAAGTTCTCGCAGCGGCTCGACGTCCCGCACGGGTTCGCCCGGCACTCGTCCACATCTGGGAGAGGCGCCGCACAGATCGACCGTTCGAACGCCATTTAGCGGTCGCATTCGTCAAGTTTGCTTGACCCGACCCCAGCCCCACCACCGCATCGCCCGTCGCTGACGAGCCACGGCTTTTGGTTTCCCCTGCAGGGTAAGAGGGATAAATGTGGAACCCATGCTACGAGTTGCTGTGGAGCCCGTCAATCGGGGGTCCATCTAGAGGGATATTTGGCCTCCTCTTCCAAGGCGGCTAGACGTCTTGGAAGATGTGGGAGTATCCCACATCTTCTAAGCCGGCCAGACGTCTTGGAAGATGTGGGAGTATCCCACATCTTCCAAGGCGGCCAGACGTCTTGGAAGACGTGGGAGTATCCCACATCTGCCAAGGCGGCCAGACGTCTTGGAAGATGTGGGAGTATCCCACATCTGCCAAGGCGGTCAGACGTCTTGGAAGATGTGGGAGTATCCCACATCTGCCAAGGCGGTCAGACGTCTTGGAAGATGTGGGAGTATCCCACATCTGCCAAGGCGGTCAGACGTCTTGGAAGATGTGGGAGTATCCCACGCTTTTCCCCACCGTGCACGAGCTGTCAACAGACTCGCTGTGGTTGTCCTCGTGTGTACTACTAAGGCGGGGGGGGGGGGGGCGCTTAACTATTCAGTAGGCACAAGATAAAGACAAACATCATCTCTCGTACAGCCTTAGCACACGACACCAGGTACAGTACTCATTTGAGGTTGAGTCGACCTAGGGGAGGCTCGAGGACCGGTTCAGATAATCATCAATGGTGTTGGAATTGAGCGGGAATCGAACTCGGGTCACCGGGTTCGTAGCGCAGCACGCTAAGTGCTACCGCTCCCCATACATATTCAGTTGCATCGTATGTACACACACACACAGACACACATCTTCTTAAGTGCAACTCACTAAGATGTAGTCTGCGTGGGTCATTTTCACAAGAACACTTTAACAGGAGCCAGTGTACCTAAGTAGGTTTGAGTCTGCATGGCACATAGGGGTGTGGCCATCAAGGAAAAGGCATATGATTGCCGGAGAGTGCCAATAGTGAAGTAAAAACACTCTTATCCTCTGATCTATAGACCGGGCTTTACGAGATCCCCGAGCCCTTTGTGGCAATATTCATCAAACAGCTTGTACCCATCGTGTCTAGCGGTCATGGCATATGGACCCGGCGACCGGAGTTTTATTCCTGGCCATGGCTACCATCAGTGCCTTGAAAACATCTGCACCGGTCCAGGGCACGGCCCCCTTTCACTTCACCACGCTGACCAGCGTGGTGAAGTATGGTAAAAACAAACCCCAAGACACAGCATGAGGAGGGCCTTCGTGCAGCAGTGGCTTTCCATACGGCTGTAAACGACGATTTTTGTTCAGTGCTGATGTGTGCGAGTCAAACGTATGTGGTCGTTTATGATCGACTTCAAAAGCATTGCTAATACACGGACTATTGGGACGAAGATTATAGTTTTAATTAAAACTCGCACTTCTCTGGACCAGATTGAATGTGATAACATCGTAATAATAATTAGATAGCACGTGAGAGCTGAACTTCAAAAGACAATCCATTTGTGATCCCACCTCAGTGTTCTAGCAACCGGATTTAATTAACGCTTTTCATTTGGTGCCATTTGACCATTAGTCATGGGTGGAGGCGGCTGCCGTGTTTAGCGAAGGGTATCCTGAGACCGTTGTCTCTTAGGTGGAGAAGATGCATGTTGAACCAGACGGGGATAAGCACCAAAGCCTGAGTCATATGCCACAACCGAGCCGGGCAAGACATCTCGTGTGATTACAAACATCTCGTGCCAAGCAGACCTGCAGACCTCCCTAATCGCAAGCAGTCACTTTACTGCAAAACGGCCACAATTTACATATACAGTTTTTTTTTTTTATTATCAAATGCCTGCTGAAGGCTGATTGATGGACGGGCAGGCAAATAGGCAGGCGAATGGACGATTGATGGACAAGGAGAACAGATGGATTGGTGTACAGGCAGAGAGATGAGTGGGCGCGCGAGTTCGAGGGAGAGGGGGAAACAAGGCACGGACTGGTTAGAGTGGTTCCTTTGCTTTGCTGAGAAGCCGTACTGACAGCAGAGTGTGCAAGGGGATGGTCACACCCCCATCACGGCGGTGATTAAAATCTGAAAAAGAAAAAAAAAATCGGGATTTTCGATGATACCAATTTTACGCTTGGACTCCGCCGAAAACAGAGCGCCGTGAATCAAATCGCCACGCGATCGTCTACGCACGTCGCTAAATGCGTTTTTTTTTGTTTGCACCTTTCTCTCATCGTACCGCTTTCTCTTCTTGTTGCCGTTGCCTTTCCCAAAACACCGACCGCATCCCGAGAACTGCGAAGCGTCGAATGTATTTTTAGATTCATGTTCTCGCTTGAAATGTCACTGAGGAGGACTCGTTGCACTTGAACTATTGACTCGCACTTGGCGCATCGCGAAGCTGTACGACCGTTGCCTTCGCTCGCCCGGGATCCATCCATTCACGTTGCCTGTGGTTCGCCGTTGAAATGCCGCCTCCTAGTTTAACCGCTTTGGCCTTGGAGGAGGCAAAGGGTTAATGGCTTAGCTGTGCACGCCGGTCGTAAATTACGGCAAAAAGAAATTGTCGAGTGGCAAAGGTTAAAAGGTAAAGGTGCAGCACTTGCAATTTACTACTCACGCCACTGCTGGTGGCAGGGCCTCCTACACAGAGGCAGTTCTCGAGAAGTTGTTTGGCCTGCTCTTCGATGCTGGCCAGAGGGCTTGGAAGCGATGGGAGTAACCCACACTTTACCCCACCATAACCGACCTGCCTACCCATCGACTATGAGTGTCCCCATTTATACTGCGGGGTGGAGAGAGGTGGGGGGGGGGAGGGGGTCGCTGGGGGGTTGGAGGGGATCGTGCCTGGAGAACGAAGTGGCGATCCCAGGATCGCTAACTCCACGGCAACATCCGTTAACAAAAAAGAAAAGAAAAATCAATTCCGCACACAAAATAAAATAGGAACAAAAAAGTGAAGCGAGCGAGCGAGCGAGATGGGAGCAGGCCGCTCACCGTAACAGTACCGGCCGTCGCCGTCGAAGCCTGGCAGGCACTCGCATCGGTACTCGGCGGGGCCGGCGCCGGGGAGGCAGCGAGCGTTCTCCCCGCAGCCGTGCGTCCGCTCCGCGCAGGGGTCCCTCGGCGGGGCAGGGGGCCGCTCTGCCAGGTCACGTGACAATGATAAGGGTTCGCATTGACGGGTCACTTGAATTGCTTCAGCAACTCAGCAGGTGCTTGTGGTTTCATAGACCTGCGGTATTAACAGGGCAGCCCGCTGGGCTCCGAACCACAAACCTCTGCAACGAGCGGCAAATGCGCGATAAGCTCGGCCGTGTCACCACACCACGTGATTGTATTCACAACAATAATAATCACAGCAGTCACAAAGCTGAGGCTCTGATTACCTTGGAAAACTTCGCTGAGGCGCAGGACCTGTTTACCAACAGAGTCAGCTTGGTCGATTTACTCAATGCATGTTTGTTATTTTTGTCATGAAGCTGTTATTGATTTATTGAAAAAAATGCATTCCAGTTGTAACTCGAAAATCGAAACTAGTGCAGGTATGGGCAATGCGCCACAACATCTGAATAAAAAAAACACTTTTCAACTGCAAGTTTTTTGTTGTTTTATTTTTTTATCTTCAGAAGACGTGACCTGATCTATAGAGCGAGCAGAAACATTTAAGAAAGAAAATTAACAGCTTGGCAAAAACACCCCCCTCACTGCCTTCTACAAGCTGCAAAGCGGTTTCTGTTGATCAAATGTCAGAGAGTGCAAAACGGGGCATGTTTTCTTTTGTCAAGGCAAAGAGAGAAAGAGTGGAGATTGCAATCCATTCATCGCCCTTACACAGCGACAAATCGGACGGCAACTGCGAACACGGCCATGTCGTAGCGAGAGAAGACGGTGCCAAAGGTGCCACCAGAACAAAGGTGAGTTAATTTCCGCATGGGGAAGAAACTACGATGCCACAAAAATAACAAAGCGTACAGAGAGGCAATAACATTCACAGAGGTCCACGGCGTTAGGTCAACAGCCCGCTTTGCTGTACGTACGCACGTTGAACTTCTTTCGCACCGTACGGGGCCAACGGTGCTAATCGTCAGGCTGCCGCGCTCACCGTAACAGTATCGGCCGTCGCCGTCGAAGCCTGGCAGGCACTCGCATCGGTACTCGGCGGGGCCGGCGCCGGGGAGGCAGCGAGCGTTCTCACCGCAGCCGTGCGTCCGCTCCGCGCAGGGGTCCCTCGGCGGGGCGGGGGGCCGCTCTGTCAATAACAACAACAAGAACAGTTGTAGCAATTTCGCTTATAGAAGATGCGATGGAACCTCTCGAAACCAGACTAATGCAGGGAAGCTATGCACTTTTAAATCGAGATTGAAAAACTCATTTCTTTGGGACGGCTTTTTGTGTTTACATTGTTGTTCTTCCCCCCGCACACCTCCGTTGGCTACGTACTGTGCAAAAGAAGTTCAGCAGACATTCATACATGCGAATGACCAAGGCCTCCTTCCAAAGTCACGGGTTCACCGGATTCTACACAACAGATACATATACAGAATTCTAGATTTGAAGCTTTCGTGACTGCAAGGATCCATACTCTTTGGTTCTATTCGGTAAAGTCACGTAGGTAAAAAATAAAATAAAACAATACAAATAAAAATCACGACGTTTCGGCCACAACACAAGTGGCCTTCATCAGGTAAAGGGACCGGACTGTCCAGAGGACAGCATTGGAGTGAAGACAGCCAAGCCCAGGTCGCGTCCTTTAAGCTAATCGAACCAACTAAACGTCCCTCCCTAAAACCTTCTGCTGCAAGACCCCCTAGATTCTATGGTCTTCCCAAGATTCATAAAGAAGGCACCCCACTACGACCCATCGTATCCACGATCAACTCCCCCACCTACAGGCTAGCCCGTTTTCTGTCAGATACTTTGCTCCCTTTCACTGGCAAGACCACCTCGGCAGTACTTAACTCAGCCCAATTGGTCTCTATGGTCAAAGACGTTGTACTGTCCCCTGACGATATCCTTGTCAGCTTCGATGTGGTCTCTCTGTTCACCAAGGTCCCAGTACCTGATACCATTGAAATAATTGAAAATTTGGTCCAACATGGACTAGACCCCGATACACCTGCACTGGTTAGGCACTGCCTCACCAATACCTACTTTACTTGGAATGGCACCTTCTACAAACAAAATGAGGGTACCCCAATGGGTTCCCCCTTGTCACCAGTGATAGCCAATGTTTACATGGAGAAATTTGAATCAGACGCCATCCAGACTTCCACCCTCAGACCTTCCCTGTGGAAGAGATATGTAGACGACACTTTCGTCATTTGGCCACATGGCCTCCCAGCTTTGAACCTTTTCCTAGACCACATCAATTCTAGACACCCCGCCATCAAATTCACCATGGAAGTGGAGAAAGATGGCAAGCTGCCATTCTTGGATGTTCTGTTTGAGAGGAGACCTGATGGCTCATTGGGACATTGTCTACAGGAAACCCACCCACACAGATTCCTACTTGTAACCTGATTCGCACCACCACCCGACCCAAAAGAATTATCTCATCAAAACGTTATACCACAGGGCTCATTGCATTTCGGACCAACACCACCTGACCAGTGAATTAAAACATGTACATCTGGCCCTCAAGAGGAACGGATACTCTGACCGTACCATCCGCCAAGCTGTTTCTCCCTCCATACAGAAACAACCACTTGACACTCCGATCAAAACCATCACACTACCATATATAACAGGCGTTACTAAAAAGATCTCCAAAATTCTAAACAAACACAAGGTCCTGGTCCGGTTCAATACAGTACACAAAATCCGTGACCTGATCCCATCCGTGAAGGATGTCATTCCTGACTTACAGTACCCCGGGGTTTACAAATTGAGCTGCACCTGTGGTGATTGCTATATCGGGGAGACGAAACGACATGTCTCTGACCGAATTCGCGAGCACAAATCAGATTTGAAACACGGCAGAACAAATTCTTCTGCCGTAGCTGATCACTGTTACAACGCTGTGGGTGATCACGATATAGTTTTCTCCGATACCAAGGTTCTCTGCAAACCCACGGGTTTTTATCAGAGATTTGTCCATGAGGCAATTCAGATTTACAAACACAGACACAATTTCAACCGAGAGGATGGTTTCAAATTAAGCAATCATTGGAAAGATGTTCTAAATCAAAGCAAACATTAAACTAATTTTTAATGGTACAGTATATTTTTCAAGTAGTGATATCTCAAACTTTCACAGCTGCTTATTTCCCTTGACACCAACATTATGTAAACTCCCCTCCCCCCGCGTCTGGTCCATCATGGTCCATCATGTACCTCCTATGTACATCATGCTCATTTTTATGCTAATTCCTTTGTCAAGGCGCCTTTGTTTCCTCCCACACAGCTTAAAGGTCGCGACCTGGGCTTGGCTGTTTTCACTCCAACGCTGTCCTCTGGACAGTCCGGTCCCTTCACCTGATGAAGGCCACTTGTGTTGTGGCCGAAACGTCGTGATTTTTATTTTTATTGTTTTATTTTATTTTTTTACCTACGTGACTTTACCGAATAGAACCAAAGAGTACATATACAGAACTTTGAAATTGTTGTGCACGAACCCCGTGTCAGTTGCGTGTATTAAGCGGCGGTCTGGATTTGCGTCTTGCACTTCCCAGTGTTGTTAAGCGCGTTCGGGAAATCGCACGTGAGTGTAATGCTCAAACGACCGGAAAAAAAGTTGGGCTAATGACCCACCTGCTGCACTGCCCTCAAGTATGCCAATAATCTCTGCTTGATCCGCCGACCCAGCCTCGAATGTTCTGCTCCACCAGCTTGTGGTGGGGTAGAATATTGCCTTTGGGCGGAAATGCCCAAAGGCAATCGGAATTGAAATTCATTAACATTCTCGTCCTCGTAATGTTTGTGTTTTTGACATCTTCTCGGCTATTAATTATAAAGTGCATCGTAGACACTTGGATCCACACCAACTCCAAAATAGCTGATGGAGGGCTCGTGAGGGAAAGCACGAGTAATGTCTACATGAGATAATATTGTGCAATTGCAAAAGAAAAATCCCGAGCTGCGTCGCATGAATTCATTTGCTAAGTTATATGAGTCAACCTTTGTTTAAAATGAAAATGTGTTAAAAGTATTTCAGTTTTTTTTAATTGCTCGTTTTCTCCCAAATCTTGTGAAGCTTTGGTTACTTTTCTTGCTGCACCACTGAAACATTTTTATATGGATTATGAAAGAACAATGTGAACGCTTTTACTGCAATAAGCGTTTTCACAATCCCAACGGTAGTAATAATAAACAGCCCTTCCTAATCAAATGCTGGATGAAAGCCTCACCGTAGCAGGTCCGTCTTGGGGAGGTTATTTGACCATATTTCATCACGATGGTCAAGGTGGGTTTGTGCAGGGGGAAAGCCCAGGTTGCTTCAGATAGCACTCGACTCTAACATTAGCCATGGCTGGGAAATGAACTCGTGTTGTCAGCTTCCTCGCACAGCGCATCAGCTGCTGTGCCACAGCTCCACGTGATCTCTTGGACCCTTCAAATTAACTTACAAATACCCGTAAAACACTTCCCGCCACAATAGGGGGGGGGGGGCTGTATCCGTTCCCTTATTAGGAAAATGTGTTTATGTTGAAATTAGCCTCATGGGAATTATGGTATGAAAGCTTGAACGGGTCTGTCCAGTGTCTCAATGAGTTATATAAATTCCACGGAGAGAGAGAGTGACTTCAGTGCACATCACCGACCCACAGCGCTGCCTCTTTGCTGCTCAACGGACTCTTTTATTTTTTCAGTATATTGCCTTTTTGACTCCATTACTCTGAGAACTGCATCAACCCAACCCTGTAATAAGTACAGATAAACAGTCAAATGTGGCATTTTTAAATCCCACGAGTATGCTGGCACTATCGATGGGTGCATTATGTTGCAAGGAGGAGGGCCTGAATTCAAAATCCCACTCTCAGCTTTCATTTTAAAAAAAGAATGTTAAGACCATTTCACTTGCAGGCACGACTGGTGATATGCCCATCATAATTATGCTACATAGCATACAAAAAGACCCATGCTGGCTTCTGAAAAGCGCCACGCGGTAACCTTTAACGGAGGGCTAATTGTCTGGCCAGATATTCACGAGCGCAAATAATGGCACCCAGTTAGTGAACTTTGAGGCACGCTGTCCAGCAGACGTCACGCAAAGGTCGTTTAAACCAACTGATATATTCCACTTTTATGATTTAGACTACTGTTGTCCTCACCGATGAGTCTATTTTAGCAGAGGCATAGAGAAAATAACGCACTACAGGTACAGTTGGGCTCTTATTGAGCAAGCAATGGCTCACTTTAAGATCATCACGCCTTGAATAAGCACTGTGAGAGGCCTTTAAGTCTTTGACTGTTCCCTGCCACCTGAGCCACAGCTCCCCCCATTGCCAACATAAAACGACCGAACGTCTGCAGCGGGGACGTCTTGCGTGTGCTTCCGGCTCGCGTGCCCTGTGAGTGGCGGGAGAGCGAGCCGAGGGAATTGAATTGTGGGCACGTGGGGGTGGGGTACGTAACCTCACTCGAGGGCCACCTTTAAGAACGCTTCATGGGGGGGGGGGCTAGGCAATCGGTGCCACAGCGTAGTCCAAACAAACCCAGAGATGGGTGTTCCCCATGGCGTGGCTCAGAGATCTGAGCACAGAGGACGCTTGCAAAGTTACAAAGCTGCTGACGCCCTCCTAACAGCCAGCCGTCGCCTCCGTTGTAAAGCCGCAAAGTTAGCCCGCACAAACAAACCGCTTCCTGTTCTGGGGAGAAACTTGGGAGGAGTCCTCCCAAAAATGCATCTGTTGACTGTTTACTCATCAGCTGAGAAGCATAAATCTTAATTGAGGTGCAGTCTCCAAGATTAAAGCCACTTTTGTGGCGTGCGTGCTTGCCAGCTAGCGTGTAGTCAGCCGCTCACTTAATTGCGCTTTGTCGAATAATACACGCCGGTCGCCCGATGTTTGCAAAAACAAAATCAAAGAAGAGAAACCAAGCACATGCTGAACGTGTATACACCCAAAACCAGCTTGGTCTGAAGTGTGAGCGAATGGGGTTTTATTTAAGTGGAAAAAATAAATGACACTGAGCCAAACAAAACCCTGGCTAATGTGGACGCAGCTTCCAAAACTGTAGAATTTAAAAAAAATAAACTTAATGCTCTATTTATGAAGTGGTTTAATGAACACGCTTTAACTGAACGCCCTTCTGCCTTTTTCATTCATCACAGACTCGCTGATAAATTACGTGTGTACGCGACGAGCATTTGTTCTTGAACAGCATTATTTTTTTTGCTACGCTGCCTTGAATAAAAAAAAATTCAAGCATGTGCTTTCATGCCTTCGCGTGTTCAACTCGTGCCCATCCAGCGGTGGGCACGGTTCCCGCTGTGACGGTGAATCAACTAAAAAAAACCGGGCTCGCACTGGTCTATCCCTGGGAGGCGGAGGGGTCATCACAAGGTCGGTGCTAACCGCGTATTTTTACGAGCGCTCGGCCACGTGCAGACGGGCGGGTAGGTTGTTGCCAGATTCGTGCTAATGCAAACATCAGAGAGCGGGCGATCGCAGCACAACCACGTTCAACCACGTGGCCAGCTGGGACCGCTGAGCGCAGCATCAAAGCGGTCATCCTTGTAATTATTATTATTATTATTTTTGCATTACAGCCGCAAAATGTCTGAAATAATGGCCGTGCAATTTCGCATGGTCAATTAATTTCTTTCGCTGCCGCTGCCTGGGTTGTGCAGAGTTGTCGCAGTCACGAGCGGCTTCCTTGCGGTGGGAGCGGAAGCAATGGGACATAAAAATAGGACACGTATAATAAAGATGAGGTTATTAAGCAGTAGATGTCTACTTATAATTTTCTACATCATTCACGACAGATGAATAGGGAATATAATGATGATGAGGATGATAAAAAATATATACTACAAACAGTAGCACTTAATGGTCATATCAATTTATCCTCATAGATGAAAATGTTCGTTTAATCTCCATTTAAATGTATAGTTTTGTTTTCCATAGATTCATACTGTCCAGTTTCCCACTGTATGGGGTTTCCGTATAAATTAAATATTGTTCATGCACGGTAAGAATGAATGAGGTTGTACTATTCTACATAACACACGTTAACATTTTAATAAGATATTATTATTTATAAACTGCCGCTTGCTTTAAGCGGCTCCAAAATATACTGCCTCTAAGACCTCACATGAATAATATTTTGTGCCTCAGATATATGTTCCAGTAAAATACAAATTATTATTAAATCCAAGGTAATCAGCGGCTTTGAAGAGTTACATGACAAAAATATAATTACCTGATAAATAGACTAGAAAGAGGAATAGGTAGGTTGGAAATCATCAGTCGACGTACACACGGCAAGTACATCATTGGTCCGTGATAATTTGATTTTCATTGTGGTTCGGCATGCCGGGAAAACGAGTCCATTGTACCATTAATTGCAGCGACTTGAAAAGTCGCCAATTCTTACATAATTGCAATTTCTCAAACGTAAACCCCTATCATTGCCCTATCGTCAGCGCGGTTATACGCAGGAGCACAGAACCACAGCGATAACAAAAAAAGGCCTCCTTTGAAGGAGGAAAAAAAGGCAGATAAATTAGCGAGGTTGCACTATGGCCAATGAAAAATGTTGACCGTGAAGCGCTGTTGGCAGTTATTTTTCTTATGCAATTGATTTGATTCACCACAGAAGTACGTTATGCTAATGAGTATATATATACAGTATATAAAAAAATACAAAGATCCCCCCGTATAGCCTTAACAAAAGTGTTGGGCCAAGTGCTGTTAGCAAGAACCTATGAACCCCAGCACCGCGCACGAGTGGGTGGGTGGCCAGCACCACTCCCAGCCGCCTTTGTCTCCCAGGTGGCGATATTTACACACCGTACCAGGTACTCATTTGAGGCTCAGTCGACCTAGGGAAGGCCCAAGAGCGGTCCAAATAATCGTCACTGGGTGCTGGCCGTGAGTGGGAATCGAACTTGGGTCGCCGGGTTCGTAGCGCAGCACGCCAACCGCGACACGACCGCTCCCCCTATATACATATAGATGTACTTACTTACGCGCATAATTCTCCTAACCAGTGGTGGTGCTGGCCTATTGGGGAGCCGTGAGAATGCATTATTTTCGGAGGCCTCCTCCCCCTTTCGATTTATAAACTCCCAGTGACAACAGAGAGATGGTGTTACACAAGAGAAGAGACACAAACAGGATAGGAATGAAAGAGATAAATTAGCTTTGTTAACTTTAATTAGCTTCTGGATATTATTGGTTCTTTCGGTGAAGTCACGTAGAAGGGAAACAATAAAATAATAATATTGTTTCCCTTCTACGTGACTTTACCGAAAGAACCAAGAATATGAATCCATGCAGTCACAAAAGCTTTAAATCAAAATTTAGCTTCTGTATATTTATCAGGTCTGATTTAAAGCTGGCATTTCCCCCCCAAACATAAGCTTATGAACAACTCACGTCAGTTAAAATAAAGTGGTGCTTGGATGATTTATCTGAGTTTTCCTGAGTTTGTCAATTGAGTTTGGCAGGTCTTTCCCAGAAATGTATATTCTTATGTAGGGAATTCAGGCCAACCTTCCCCCTCCACCCCCCCCCCCCCCCAAAATACATTTTAATAGGCAGCCAACTCGAATTGTCTGCAAGCATGAAAACATCTCCGCGAGGGTCTGCAGGGGGAGGGGGTCGGAGGTGGAAGGGGGGTAGGAGAAGGTGGGGGTCAACTCGTGTACACATCTCTACTTCTGTGGCTATAAAACCAGGGTATTTGACATGTATTTGGCAAATGAAAGGATTGTCCACGGTCAATTGTATTTGAGTGTGCAGGCAGTGCAACTGCACCGGGACCCGTGGGCCGAACGGGCCCAGGCTCTGGGCTACAACGAGGGAGGGAAGTGCGATCGAGTGCTGGAATTGGGACAACGTTGCGGGATGTGAACTCCCTCGCCCGGTGTACAGGAGGTCGTGAGTTCGATCTCGACCCTGACGCCTGTATACATTTGGAGTTTGCATGTTCTCTCTCCCCCCGTGGTCACGTGGATTTTTCGCTGGGTTCTCCGGTTTTTACCTCCACGTTTAGAATCAACAAGCGTTTAGAGTAATATGGTTGCTATACATTTACACATGACAAAGCCACTTCGCTGAGCTATCACTCGTGGCCAGGTTACTCCTGAAAAAAGAGCTATATAGCTCAGCGCGCTTTACCTGGTAGAACACATTTTTTTTTAGACCGTTAGTTAAGCGGTTAAGCCCCATTTTTAATTCGCTGCGCCAGTGCCCACACCGACAGCCACACCGAGCCGCCGCTACTGCTCTCCTCCATGGCGCCACTCGCCTGCATGGGCGCTCCTCCTGCCCGTGATGGAGTAGCGCAGCACGCTCTCGCTGGGGTTGTACAGCGCAAACACGCGCTCCATGACGAAGGCCGGGGGGGCGTCGCCGGAGCGAGCGCACGCTGGCGCCACGGCGTCGTACGTCAGGTTCTGGGCCAGGTCCAGCACCAGCGAGGTCTGCTCGCCGTTGGCGGTCACCGTCAGCTGCTGCTGCGACCGCGCGGACATCGAGCCTGCAAAGACAAAGATTCCCCGCGTAGCCTTTAATATAGCGTGAGGGCAAGCGCTGTTAGCGAGCACCTTTGAAGGCAGGCACGGCACACGAGGGGGTGGGTGGCCAACACCACGCCCAGCCCTGGGATGCCCAGGGCTCGTTCGAATAGTCGTCACTGGTGTGGGCCATGAGCGGGAACCAAACTCGGGTTGCCGGGTTCATAGCGGGGCGCGCTACCGCTCCCCACACGCGCGCACACACACACACGCATGAGTCTCTTCTGTCATGTTCGCTCGCTCGTGATCAGTGTACCTTTCTACCGCGTGGGTTTCACCGGTTGTGCCGTACGGCCCGCCTCTGTGTTTGTTCCCTGTTTGTGCGGCGTGTTGTACGGCACGATTTTGTTGCTGGGAGCTTCTTCAGTTCCTTTCACATTTCCATTTCAACCACCGATTGCATGTATACATCCTTACATTACACAAGCACGTCAACTTGTGTTGATTATTACCGTGGGTGTAATGGCCGTAATTATACGTGCCTTCTGCTTCACAATGGACTTTCAAGATCTCGTGACGTCATTTGCAAGAGAAGGACATTGCGTGTGCCGGTGTCAGCGTCCAAATTATCCCAAAATTACACAGCAATTTTACTCAATTGGGATTATACACGGGAATAATTACCCCCTACTCGCAGTCTAAAGCCCCCAGGTCAATCTTGCAAATGAGACTCATCCTGGTCTCTGGAGTTGCCACCTGTTTTAATAAAATAAATGTGAAACTTGATATTTGAAGCATCTAGTGGGCTACACATTTCCCCACGTAAGCATATTCATTTATGATGTAGATGGTGAAAGGCCATATCCGTAGTGTTGGATACGGCCAGGGATTGAACCTGAGTGACTGGTTTCATAGCAGAGTACACATGCCAACACAGCAAAGGCAGAGATCTCCCATGTGGTCCTTCTAGACTGCTGAGTCCAGTTTTGTTCGCAATCGCCTATTAAGGCGGGCACGCCACATTAAGGGAGCGGTGCAGGCCAGCAACACACTTTTTCTTCCTAGCACTGACGTCTACACAACGCTGCTCTTTTTAAGGCGAGCCAATCTGAGAGAAGTCCATTAAAAGCTCAGACACCACTTGCCACTGACGTTAGCTGTGGCCGGGGATTTAAGGCGCCGGTTGCTGCCTCAGAGCGCAGTGCGCTAACCACTTCCCAACTGCACCCCGCACGCACATATAATGTTAACATAAGTACCGTTAACGAAGAGCAGTCAGTTTAAAACTATAGAGGAGAGAAAACTATTAAGTGAGGCCTTATTCCTCTACCTGTTATGGGCTGCTCACTCATCTTCCCTTCCCTGGTGTGGTGATGCCCATGATGATTGTAATTTATTTGGTTTATTTAATTCAATTATGCTGCCTTGCCTAAATTGACCTTCATTAATGTGTCTGTTTTTCATTCTTTGGCTACCCACGTAATCAGACCTTGGACATAAATACAAATTGTATTGTAATTGAATGTTATCAGCATATACAAAGACAGAAACTCCTCCCCCCCCCCCCCCCCAACAACACACCGGGCCGCCTTCGTCTCCCAAGTGGGAATGTTTACACATCGCACCAGGTACTCATTTGAGGCTGAGTCGACCTAAGGGAGGCCCAGGAGCGGTTCAGATAATCACTGGGTGTTGACTGTGAGCGAGAATCGAACTCGGGTGGCCCGGGTTCGTAGCGCAGCGTAGCGCTAACCGCTACCGTAATGCTCCCTAGCATACACACAAAACACTATCAGGCGCGCACACACACAGTTACATCATTATCAGACGCACACACGCAGACACATACACACACACTCACTAGCAGACGCACTATCTTAATTCAAAAAGTGCGGCACTTCAACATGATATCTTCGTTTGGTACAATTTATGCGGCCGATTTGCACAATTTTGTTTATAAACCCCTCGCCACTTCCGATTGTTATCACTGAGCAGCAGAAAGAAGGCCTCCCTACCATTACCATGTTTACTGTTTTGATTTGCAAGACGTTGTTTGTTTTTATTCCCCACATTCTAACAAATCGTTGGGTGTGTGCCGATTGTAACAACTCTAATAATAATAATAAGTGGAGACGTGTCTACCTGGGCAGTCGGCACTTAACGCACACTCGCTTAATAGCGGCTGAGTTTAATTTAAAATTGCTTCAATTTTTTGTTTGTGTTGTTATATGTTTATGTATTTCTTTCCAGAGCTGGGTATCTTTTCTTGAAACCGAACACAACACGCACGCTGCTCTATCACTACCTGTGGTTAGTTTCTCCCTGCGTGCACTGAATCGCGTTGTTTGTGGTGTAGTTTGTTTGGTTGTGTGTGTGTGTGTGTATATACTGTATATCATAAACGTTAGACACTCCATGCCCCGAGTATACTAGAAGACATACATCACACGTGTGTTTGTCTCCGGTCAGGCTTACCGCTATGGAGCCTTCGAGTCTTCGCAGCGTATAAATTAGGCGAATGCAACAGGGACACTACTACCGCAGTTTGATGGCGAGACAAAAATCTACCTGGGATTTTCCAATTCCATGTGATGAGTGTAAGCGGTTTCATTGATTAATATGAATTCGGGGGGCCTATATTTAATGCACCAGTGCTGGGCTGCAGCCAGACGAGCTCCCCGGGGAAGCAGCATGGATTTCGTGAGTTGAAAAACCCAAGACAGAGTGCATTGCCACAACAGGCTGGGGCCACGAGTAAGCACAATAACTGAAATATTTTCCAACTTGCGAGAGGTATACTGGATGCGGTGTGCCGGGGTGCAGAAATAATGTCAGGGTCAATGACCACGGACAGACCCGGTTGAAATGAAGTTGGGTATGGTTCCACAAACGACAACAAAACACACCCGTGTTAATTCAGTTGGTGAAGCTCAGGGTTGTGGTTTCAAGTCCAATTTTCCACGTATTAATTTTTTTTTACGCAACTGATTAATTTATTCCACTAATATACAGCTCTAAAGGATGTTTTAAGATAAATACACTCGAAAACGTCAATTGCTCCATAGCATGCGTGTATTCGAGCTGACATGGTGACGGTTTGAATTGAAGGCTTCATTGTTGTTTTATTTTTAATTAAGCCGATGACGTGAATTGTTCAGGGGGCATAATATAAAAAGCCACTGTTCGGCTGACAAGCGCTAATTATCACGTGAAGGCGGTGTCAACGTTCCATAGTGACGAGCGGAGACTTGTGACCGAGCCCCGCTGCCACGGATACGCTCAGACAACGCCACGTGGTGTCACTGCATCTGGAGCCATTGCCCTGGTTTCAAGGCAAGTTGGACTACAGCACAGGGCCCAGTAACCACTGCCCTGGCCCCCATATACAGAACCAAACTCTTTGGGAGTATTGCCACAGCTGTTATAAATACTTCAATATTGTACTCCTATTATTATGATTATTTTCGTCATCAAAAATAAACACTCCAACTACACATTTGAGAGACCGACGTAACATCTGTTGCTGATATTCATGCTGCTCCAGTTCCTGTTGCAATTGGAAAAAAGAAGGGGACCGAGGTTGCCCCGGATTGTGCATCGTCTGACTCCGCCACTTTTACAGACCATCCTTACGGAGCTTGTCCTTTGATATAACTCAGCTCTGCTGTTGTTGACGTCACACCTTTCAGATGCCACTCCCTCGTGCGTAACGCAACGATGAATGTCCGCAACGACACATTTATATTTACGCGATCTAACCCCAAAAAAATAACCTCTTATGGATAATATTGGTCGCGAAAGCCTACGTGTTCAGCTAACTCTGGAATGGTTTGCTTAACAAGCCTGACTCTGCTGATGAGACGCAGAAGGTCGAAAACGATCCAGAGTTTGTTTGCGGAACCAAACACCGCTTTGAAAATATTAGTCTGGAAAGCCAATATGCTGACGGACTAGAACAACATTTTGTTTGGAGACAGAATGGAGTTCTGCTTCTTCTTATTTCGTATATCCTATGAAGAGTAACTAATACAGGATTGAGTTGTACTGTGATTCAGCCATCGCATTTCTTTGTCTGCGAGTTGGTGAATAACAGATACCCCCACATTTATATTTTAGGAAGTGCGCAGGGTCCATGGTTTGGAGTTCTTAGTGGCATTCGCACAGGGGAGAGTAATTGATTTTCCACTTGCTGCTTACATATATATACCAACTGACCGACCGATCGTATCTTTTCTCAGATACAATCAAACGATATCTGTTGCGGGCGGGTGGTGACGGTAAGAACCCAGGAGGCAGGCAGGGCGGGCGGGCGGGCGGGCGGGCGGGGGGACGTACCGGCGTGGTTCTGGTGGTACATCTCGGTGTAGGGGCCGGAGTCGACGCGGGCTAGCGGCTCCACGTAGGGGAGGCTTCCCGACAGCTCCACGCTGGCGGCCAGGTACCCGCGCGGGTCGAGCCCGGAGAAGCGCTGCGTCACGTGCAGACGCTCGCCGCCCGGCGAGAACGTCACGGTCGCGCGCTGCACGAGGCGCCCGCCTGCACGCACGGACCGCAGTGCGGAACGCGAGCACAACGTGATTGACAAGGACAACGTGATTGACAAGCACAACGTGATTGACAAGCACAACGTGATTGTCAATCACGTTGTGATTGACAAGTGCAACGTGATTGACAAACACAACGTGATTGACAAGGACAACGTGATTGACTGACAAGTACAACGTGATTGACAAGTACAACGTGACTGACAAGCACAACGTGATTGACAAGCACAACGTGATTGACAAGTACAACGTGATTGACAAGGACAATGTGATTGACAAGCACAACGTGATTGACAAGCACAACGTGATTGACAAGTACAACGTGATTGACAAACACAACGTGATTGACAAGCACAACGTGATTGACAAGTACAACGTGATTGACAAGTACAACGTGATTGACAAACATAACGTGATTGACAAACACAACGTGATTGACAAAAACAACGTGATTGACAAGTACAACGTGATTGACAAGCACAACGTGATTGACAAGTACAACGTGATTGACAAGTACAACGTGATTGACAAGCACAACGTGATTGACAAACACAACGTGATTGACAAGTACAACGTGATTGACAAGGACAACGTGATTGACAAGCACAATGTGATTGACAAGCACGTGATTGACAAGCACAACGTGATTGACAAGGACAATGTGATTGACAAACATAACGTGATTGACAAGCGCAACGTGATTGACAAGTACAATGCATGTACAATGACAATTTACAAATTCAATGTAAGCACAATGCAGGTTACAATTCCAATACAAGTACAATGTGGTTTATAATTACGGTAGACTTACAATGCCGTTTACAGTTGCTGCGCAATTACAATGCGGTTTACGACTACAACACCAGTGCAATGCAATGTATTATTGCAACACAATTCCACATGCAGTTGACGATTACAATGCAATCAAATGCAATGCGGAGTTGCGTCGTCTAAATCCAGGCGCAATCTCAATATGCCGAGCTCACGTCTCATCCCAAGGCTGCTGCGAGAGTCACGCAGCTCCGTGACCTCTGCCCCTCCGACTCTGTACCCTCGTCTCCTCCCCCTCCATTCCCCTCCCAAGCCAGAAGGAAGTGATCAACATTAATGTTTACATACGAACAAGGTCTAACATGTGCTTGGGCAAGCTTACACTAATTTTCGGCCGTGTTTTTTTTTCTTCCTTTAAACAAACAACACGGCCCTTTGAAATTGACCTTGCCACAGAACACGTTCGTTATTCCACGTTCGTTATTCCACGAGGCCATGATATCGTTTCCGAGGGTGACACGTGTTGGGTTAGCCCCAGTAAAACTGCCATGAATCCAGGACCAGCCCATGAGAAACCCCGGCACGAGATTACCGGATCGTGCGCCACTTGCTAAGATACTTGGTGGTCATGTACATAAGATATAACAATACGTTCACGTTTATGTACATGCCGCCTGTTAACGGACAAACTACGTATTCTAAACCATCTTCATCTTTAAAACAAACGCTTTGTTCCGCCTTGTGATGATTTGGCCGAGCAAACTGCTTTCTGTACTTGGTAAAGTGACATTCTGTCACCGAGCAGAAAATAACAATTTGGTAATTTTGGTAAATTATGGTAATTCGTATTAATTTGGACACAGCCACTTGCGCACAATGACCTAACTCTTGCAAATAATGTCATGGATCTATTACACCGCGCAAATATCGGCGAGTCACAGGCATATTTGTTAATGTGCACTCGGCGGATTATCACGGGGCTCAGGCTGGATCGAGATTGGTAAACCCTGAATCCACGTGAAATGGCAGAGATGCATAGGCCACCCAAGCACCGCATTAATTATGCCGTGGATCATTTTGCATTGCGGATAAATTACTGGATGGGTGAGTGGACCATACCCCTCCCGATTCTGAAAAAAATTAATCACGCCTCCTGCAGTGTGCAGAGACAGGCAGACGAAGCATTAAGCTAATGCGAAACGTTTCCACTCTAGGTAGAGGGTCTCATTCTTTTGAGAGGCATTTAACATTTATTCTTGTTACATAATCGACGAACTAGAATGCTTACCATAAGGTCCTACAATGATAAATGGCAGCCTGGGCTTGGCTGATTGGCTGAGGAGGTTAAGCAGGAGACAACTCAACACACGTCTAAGCAGGAGACAGCTCAACACACGTCTTAGCAGGAGACAACTCAACACACGTCTTAGCAGGAGACAGCTAAACACACGTCTTAGCAGGAGACAGCTAAACCACGTCTTAGCAGGAGACAGCTAAACACATCTTAGCAGGAGACAACTAAACACACGTCTAAGCAGGAGACAGCTAAACAAGTCTTAGCAGGAGACAGCTCAACACACGTCTTAGCAGGAGACAACTAAACACACGTCTTAGCAGGAGAAACTAAACACACGTCTTAGCAGGAGACAGCTAAACACGTCTTAGCAGGAGACAACTAAACACACGTCTAAGCAGGAGACAGCTAAACACGTCTTAGCAGGAGACAGCTAAACACACGTCTTAGCAGGAGACAGCTAAACACGTCTTAGCAGGAGACAGCTCAACACACGTCTTAGCAGGAGACAACTAAACACACGTCTTAGCAGGAGAAACTAAACACACGTCTTAGCAGGAGACAGCTCAACACACGTCTTAGCAGGAGACAGCTCAACACAGTCTTAGGAGACAGCTAAACACGTCTTAGCAGGAGACAGCTAAACACACGTCTTAGCAGGAGACAACTAAACACACGTCTTAGCAGGAGACAGCTAAACACACGTCTTAGCAGGAGACAGCTAAACACACGTCTTAGCAGGAGACAGCTCAACACACGTCTTCGCAGGAGACAACTAAACACACGTCTTAGCAGGAGACAGCTAAACACACGTCTTAGCAGGAGACAACTAAACATACGTCTTAGCAGGAGACAGCTAAACACACGTCTTAGCAGGAGACAGCTAAACACACGTCTTAGCAGGAGACAACTAAACACACGTCTAAGCAGGAGACAGCTAAACACACGTCTAAGCAGGAGACAACTAAACACGTCTTAGCAGGAGACAGCTCAACACACGTCTTAGCAGGAGACAACTAAACATACGTCTTAGCAGGAGACAGCTAAACACACGTCTTAGCAGGAGACAGCTAAACACACGTCTTAGCAGGAGACAACTAAACACACGTCTAAGCAGGAGACAGCTAAACACACGTCTTAGCAGGAGACAACTAAACACGTCTTAGCAGGAGACAGCTCAACACACGTCTTAGCAGGAGACAACTAAACATACGTCTTAGCAGGAGACAGCTAAACACACGTCTTAGCAGGAGACAGCTAAACACACGTCTTAGCAGGAGACAACTAAACACACGTCTAAGCAGGAGACAGCTAAACACACGTCTAAGCAGGAGACAACTAAACACGTCTTAGCAGGAGACAGCTCAACACACGTCTTAGCAGGAGACAGCTAAACACACGTCTTAGCAGGAGACAGCTAAACACACGTCTAAGCAGGAGACGAGCTGGTGAAATGATTCACACGTAGTCCTCTCTAACCCCCAGTGACTCGATGAATAGTCAAGAATTGTGGTCATGATTCGATTCACGATTCGATTTTGGGTGCCGTATTACCGACTTATTTATATTGTTTCTCGTTTTCCTTCCATTGCATCTGCTTCATGTGCTCACTCCTTTCTCCAGTCGAAAGGTGAAAATCATGATTTGATTCATTAATCAATTATTTTTTATCTACTTTTTTTCCAACTCATCCGTATTGCTTCTACTCTTCCCCTATTTCGTTTTTTTTTCTCCTTCCTCCACGAGCGCAAAAAAGCACAAACATGAACGTGCACGTTTGCGCCCTTTGTAAATAATCGAATGTCACAACTCACGATGAGAATGCCGCAAGTGTCGCGAGCGCAACTACAAATCGGCGCGTCGCTAGCGAGCGCCAGGCGTGGACACGGTGATGGTGCTGCTAGCCCTTTCGATGCCTACGATCCTCGTGAGTTCACGGGAGATGCGTGGACGGGGGATGTGGCGAGGCTGGAGAAATGCAGACCCAACAACGGGAGCAATGGGGATAGGGGCAAGACGCCGGCATGGTTGGCGACGTACGGTGCAAAGGAAGTTCAACACACGTAGAGATGATGTCACATGAGAGACGTCGAGACCAATTTGGAATTATGCGAGAGAACAGAGCTACAGGCAAGATAGGGATGAGAGATGTATTCATTTGTATATATCAATTAGCTTTTTTTGATTTAAAGCTTTCGTGACTGCAGGAATTCATATTCTTGGTTCTTCCGGTAAAGTCACCACCACGTAGAAGGGTCAGAACCAAGAATATCAATTAGCTTGTTACGTTTATTAAGGATTTCAATTATCGCTGACATTTTATTTTCCCTTTCTCTCTCACGAACTTGGGGACACCCTGTGCCAACTTGCCTCCACCCCCCTTGCCTCGGATTCCTTTGCTTTAGGCCTGGCACCACCACCGAGTGCACGATATCCGCACGATAACCACGCGATAACCGCACACACGATGTCCGTACCGGCAACGCCGAAGCCGCGCTGACCGCCCTGCCCGGGCGAGTAGAGCCAGGCGAGGGGCGAGGCGAGCGAGGGCAGCAGCTGCAGGGCCCAGCCCAGGCCCGGCGGCACGCGGCTCACGGCCGCGTAGACGCGCCCGTCCGCCGACACCACGTAGGCGTGCAGGTCGGCCTCGGCCAGCTCGGACTCCACGCCGCCGAGCCTCACGCGGCCGCGCACTTTGCCGTTGACCCGCTGGGGGTGGCCTGCGGCGGCGAGCGGGGCACAATTTCATGCAGATGCCCTCGAGTGGGGGTGATGGCAGCCACGGGGATGGACCCCCTTCGGCCCTCGAGGCACCGCTTCGCCACGTTCGAAGTGCAATGTTGTTATACTTGTTCTTCGTTCCGCGCAGCTCAGATGAGCACGGGCTGGCTACGTACGGTGTGAAAGAAGTTCAAGGTGCGTACACGCAGCGTGCATCCGTACGGCCGAGGTTGATGTCGAGCAACAACCGAAAATGTTACATTGAGGTGGTGGGGCCGGAGTGTCGCAACGATGCCTCCTCCTACGTATTTGTTAATCGGGCATTGAGTCCCACGGTGGACACAGTCGAGTTTTTAATTTTCCGTTTGTGGATCATCATCAAGTATCCGCACCTGATGCCCCGGTTTGTTCGGATGTGCTATTGGGTTGCCCGTAAGCTTCACGGAAATGCTGTTCTGTTGCACTGCAACTCGTAGCGATATTAGAATCAAAATCTGAATGTTTTCCCGTGAGGAATCCATTAACTGTATCGCTCTTTTTTTACAGTTTCAGTATTCAGTTTCATTGATTAGGTGTATCCATGTGAGCCACGAGGCTCTTGAGTCGGGTGCAACCGTAACAAACAAATTATGAACACAGGACATCTTAAAGTGACGTTTCGTAACAGAAACATCCAGGAAAAACCAGTAAAAATGTCCAGTACGGGCGGGAAAGAACGTTGACACCAAAACAAACACTATAGAACAACACGACAGAAGTACAAAGAACAGGAAATTCAATCAAATCACCCAAAAACATACACATTCAACTGAACCATCCCCATCCTACCAGGCAAAGCCTGCTGAGGAATATGAGGGACGAAGGGGGGCTGAGTACCTCCCCCCCCTCCCACCCTGCTAAATTATTATGGGCGAGGTGTCAAAAAATATTGGCACAATTTGTTTGGTATAATTAAGAGATGGACATTGCAGCCTTTCCTCATATACACAGGGGGGGGGGGGGGTGAGAGCCGGAGCAGAATGCACGATAGACAAAGCAGATCGTATCGTTACTCATTACGCTTAGCGGTTAACATTCGTTTAAAGTTTGTTTAACATTGACTGTCGCGTGTCCCCCCACCCCCGAGTCTTTGTATGCAAGGTCACGCGACAGGGTCGCATTGCTCTGATAAACCCTGAAGGTAATTCGGTAATTAAAGTCAAAGCATCGCTGCGCTTATTACTACAGCGCCGAAATTACAGTTATTTTTAAAACCGGAACAGAAATAGCAAAGTTAAATAACACCGGAATGTTGCCGCATTGGTGGCTACCCAGATGTGAACTCAGGCGTTCGACAACGACGGCTCAGCGCTCTGATGCCCCTCGAGGCTTCCGGCCACCTCAATGTTGATCAGCCCAACTTTGATGCCACTGAAGCACGCTGGCCTCGCTGGGCACGTCAGCTGAGCCCCGTCCACGGTGATACTGGCAAAGCATCGCTTGCAAAGTGCTCAAGTCACTGCAGGCACACGGTCGATTATGTATAAATGTGTTTAGCCCTTTGGATGAGTTTGAGACGAGCAATACGTACGTGCAGTTTACCCTTAAGCCAAGCTATCAGCCATTTGATTAAGGTAAATGCACAAGTTGTATCCACAGGAGGCAAACAAACCGAACGAATTCATACACATAGCCAATAGTCCACACGTGGGATGCCAATTTATTTATCGAAATAGAGATTTGGTTGTAAGCGTGATAGAGATATTGTGGTCAGTGAGCGTAAAAAAAAATAACATCAAAACAAATAACGTACAGCACTGCGTCAGTCCACTGCTGGACGAGCGCTTTTTGGTCATGGATGTTGTTTGTCTTTATTTCATCAAGCCGGTGAATGTACTTCAGCAAGCCGGTGAATGTACTTCAGCCAACTGGTGAATGTACTTCAGCAAGCCGGTGAATGCACTTCAGCCAGCTGGTGAATGCACTTCAGCAAGCTAATTGTTAACTTTTTTTTTACCAGATAAGGCCCACTGAACTATATACCTTTTTTTTCAGAAGCGTCCTGGTTATCACAAATGATAGCTCAACAAAGCGGCTTTCACGTGGGAATGTGCAGCAGCCAAATATTCTAGTCGCGTGTTTCTAAATGTGGAGGGAAAAACCGGAGGACCTGGAGAAAAATCCACGCGAGCACGGGGAGAACATCCAAACTCCAAATACACAACAGGCGTCAGGGTCGGGATCGAACCCACGACCTTCTGTGTACCAGGCGAGGGATAGATATGAATATTTTAGAATGCAGTCTCTTGATTACGAATAGTATGCAATGCAATGGCTTACATGACATGATGCACAAAGCAAAGGACATTGACAGAACACACATTTCTTTTCATAGTGTTTTGCTTTTTTCACAGCAACGAATTTTCAGATTAATTGCCACTACATTTCTATATATCAACATGCTTTAGGGTCATGAATGATTAAAAAAATGTGAATTATTTACCCAAATAAATAAATAACATGTTAAATAATTGAACACATTTGATCGATACAGAAATTCGATCTCATCGAATAGAATCCCTTGTTATTTAACGATGAAAGAGAACGTGGGTGGGACACGAGGCAAAGGCGCAGCCCTGCAAGTGCTCGCTCACTTCACTACTGGCAGAAGGCCCTCCACTAGGAGCTCTGGAGAGTGCTGTAGACCGAATTTGGCCTAGTCTTCCACATCGGCCAGACATCTCGGAAGAGTTAAAAGTACTCACACTTTACCCCACGAGCTGACAAACGACTGAATATGGTTTCCCCCCCCCCCTCGACCGCAGGTCCGAGTGTGCTGACTGTCACACCATGGCAGAGCATTGCCGTTGGATGGGACATTAAGACCGGTAGAAAAACAGGCTGACGATCACATTGGCTTCGTGTGGCATTGCTCACCGTCCTGGAAGCAGTCCTTTCCGTTGCCCAGATGTCCCGACCGGCAGTGGCAGCAGAATCCAGTCGCGTGCTCCGTGCATTCGGCCAGGGGGGAACATTCCGCACGGCCCGTGTCACAGCCCTGACGAGGGGGGACTGCACCACCCTCATTATCACAACCACCATCAACAGCAACACTTTCACGAATACCACTATCATCACAACACCATCACTGCCATCATCATCACCACATTACCACCATCATTTTCACACCACTCCACCACCACTACGAACCACCATCACTGCCACAACACTATTAGTATTATGATAATTCTCTCATGTATTTCCATAAGCACGTGGAATATAATTTCGTTTTTGCGGAGCGTGTCATGGAATAACGACGGCGAGTGATGTGAGACGTCTCAGAATGTAAATATTGCTGCCGAAAGTGCCAACTCAGAAGGTGAGTAGAGGTGTTGACATTCCATACATTTCTTTCAAATTAACCGCTCACTGAACTAAACAACTTTACGTAACGGCACTGGTGAATAACTGCTACATGCCCACGATAAAAGTGATGTTACTCTAATTCCATCTGAATTCCATTACTATTGATGAATTGAAAAATGTTTGTTTTGCCTGCCATTCTGGTGATAACTCGAGAAGCTATCGGTTGAGAAAATAACCTGAAATCACAACAAAATAAATCGACTTTCCACATCGTTCGAGGGCGAGCGACCTGGCCTGGAAAAGCGGGCAACAACGTTTAAGGAAGCAACGGCTCAGCGAGCACCGCCTCTCTGCCATCTGCAAGTCTCAAAGCAACAGTTATGGAGCAAATACCAGAGAGTGCACAGACGTACATGTATGGACAAGGCGAAGGGGGAGAGAGAGAGAGAGTGGAGATCGCAAGCCATTCGTCTTCCATCCATTGTGGAGAAAGGATGGCAGCTCCGGGCATTGCCGCCAAAGTTGCCTGCACGGGTTGTATATACTAACATTCTCTCATGAGCATGAATAAAGGTAACATACACGTTTATACCATTTGCATATCACTTTCATTCGTTGAGTGTGTGCAAGGTCCTGCTCACCGTAGTGGTTGTAGCGCGGCACCTGCGCTACGTCGCCTCTGCCTGACTCTGGGTAACTCTGGGGATCAGGGTAAGGCTGTGGTTGGGACTCAGGGTAAGGCTGTGGTTGGGACTCTGGGTAAGGTTGTGGTTGGGATTCAGGGTAATATTGTGGTTGGGACGCATGGTAAGGCGGTGGTTGTTGGTCAGGGTAAGGTTGTGGTTGGGACTCAGGGTAAGGCTGTGGTTGGGACTCAGGGTAAGGCGGTGGTTGTTGTTCAGGGTAAGGCTGTGGTTGGGACTCAGGGTAAGGCTGTGGTTGCTGGTCAGGGTAAGGATGTGGTTGGGGGTCATGGTAAGGCTGTAGTTGAGGGTCAGGGTAAGACTGCTGGACGTGATATTGCCGCTCGTCGACACTCTGCTGTGGATCTCCCTCTCGACGGCCGTGCTCCCCAGGCTGCTCGTGCCACTGCCGCTCGGGATGCCGCTCCGGTTCTCGGTGACCGTCGTGAGTCTGCTGGCCGTCGGGAAGCTGCTGCGTCCGCTCGTCGGCGCCGTAAGGGTCCGGGTAGCGCTGGGTGATGCGGTGGCCGGGTGCCGGGTACGGGTAGGGGTATGTTTCTGGGTAAGGTGGCGGTTGGGCACGGGGTGCGGGCTGGGTGGGCGCCGCGGGCCTCGGGTGCTCCTCCAGGTCATCGAGGTCGGTTTCGTCGGTGTACACCGGGTAGAAGTCGTCATTTCCGTTGGCAGGATCTTGCAGGTCCCACTTAGGCAAAGGAGCAAGATTGTATTGGTGTTGCAGTTGCCAGACTTCTTCTGAACTCTTCGCCGGTTCAATGTCCTCTAATCCGGAGGCACTGCCTATGTGGAAAACCCAAACGCCCTGAGTTCCAGAGTTCCCCGTCCTGAAAAATAGCAATGTAAATACACGCATGCGTTGAAATTGCAATCTATAATATACAGCCCTTTAACAATCCACTGTCGGATGAAAGCCTCACCAAGCCGTATGTACAGAACTAAGAAAGAAGATTTGGGATAACAAACTTAAAAAAAAATGACGTTCCATTGTAATGATTAATGAGATATTGTGGATAATGAATATAAATAAATAACTACATATTTTATAGCCCTTTGTCAATCCACGGGCGGATAAAAGCCCACCCTGTGCCGCGTTAGACAGTAGTTTGACCATACTTCACCACACTGGTTCAGTGTGGGTTGGTGAATGGGCGGACCCAGAACCGGCTCACATGACACTCGGCAACTGACGTTAGCCGTTGTTGGGAATCGAACTCGGATTGCTGAATTCACAATGCAGTGTGTGAACCACTGCGACACCGCTTACCTTCCAACGTTGAAATACGCCTACATTATTCGATATTGCTGAGACATTTACATGCATACATGCAGCACACACACATACATTCACAACCAAATTCTCCCTGCTCCACATAAAGGGAAGTTCTATCGATCATATTGCCCGGAATATGCCTCTTGTGTATAATTAAAGCACAATAAGACTGCAGCAATAGGTTCATGGATTTTTTTTTCTTATGCAATCAATTTATTAAAATAAAATGTACCCGATACAAGAAGAAAAGTTCCCATCACTGCTTGCATAGGCGTACCGTGCAAGGGCACGAAGTGCATTACAGTTGCAGAAAAACTAAACTTCAAGGGGTAAAACCATCAATGTGTCCGCCACCCCAAATCTACCAAAGTTTTTAAACGAACTGTGTCCCAGAGCGATGCAATCAATGTGTAAAAGCAAACCACAGGATGCTTTTCTTTCCCGCCTCTTCTATAAAACAGCAGCAGCGACAACAACGGGACCCCCAAACTTTGGTGAGGTACCTTTTGAAGAGCACGGGCGCCGAAAAAAAATCACAGCGAGAGATTGTGGGCCAATAAACCGGCAGTTTTCCTCCTGCCGGGGAGGGGGGCCCTTTCTCCCTCTCCGTGGCCTAACAAAAGCTACCTCCCCCCCCCCCCCCGTGTGCTTATTAGTTGCGAACCCCAGCAGCGAGGGTGGTGACGAGGCGTGAGCACGACGGATCTTTAATAATGGTCGCTGGTCGCGGCGCAAAGTGGTTTTGGAGGGCTGCTACGCTGTGCACCGGGCAACCCAGTGCCCTCCCACCTAACGGGCACTTGAAACAGAGTGGTGAAGTATGGTCAAGCGACCCCCCCCCCCACAGACACACACACACACACCCCTCCTCTCCCCACCACGACCGACGCGGCAAGGGGGAGGCCGTCATCCAGCAATGGTTTTGACAAAGTGCTCTGAATTACTATCATTATTTTCAAAACAATAAATGGGGTGAAACGGAGGAGGAACCACCTCGGCGACCTACGGCAGGGGAATTTAAAACGAACGAAGGCGGCTTCCCAAACACACACGCGTAGCGTGCAGCAACTTGCGTCACGCGAATAATTATTAAGATGCTTTGCTGCGCGAATCATTAAAATATACAGTGGCTCTATCAACGTAGCTTAAACGCACCCGGTGCACTTTCGTGCGAACAAAAAAAAATGAAATCCCCCCAGGTCCGACTTAAAAGGTTAAAATAAAAAAAATGAACGATATCCAGGTTCAGCAATTCCATTGCTTGCTTTGTGCCACCGATGGCCTAATGACTTCCACTCGAGGGCCAGTCTCGGGAGCCGTCCTCGAGCTTGGCCTAATCGCCCACGCCGCTGGCCAGACGTCTTGGAGGAGGTGAGAGGACTGTGCCCGCATATTCTTTTGGAGCCTGCCACGTGCGACCGGCCGATCAGCTCACCGTGGTGAATCCACGCGTGCACTGCTGGGTTGGACAGGGGCTTGGGGGGGGTGGGGTTAAGACACTGGGACCATCGAAGAGGAAACGTCTGGATTTGCAAGCCCAAGTGTGCGAGCCATTACGCGTGCAAAGAATCGATGCTAATTCAGGCACTCCTCACCTGCTTGCTAAAGGTTGGGGAGAGGCGAAATGACGCACCGACGATTAAAGGCATTTTTAAACAGACGTGACAACTATTAGAGATATTGGCCAAACACGTTCTGCCTATGCAAGGCCGATTCTCAGCACGTTTTGAAAGTAACGACATTAAGGAACACAAGAACGTGCACAGTCTGTGCTCGTCAGCCGAATGCTCGTCACTCGGATGGCGGGAGAGGGTTAATTATTATTGTTATTTCTTCTTCACGGAGCTGCCGTCCTCAGCGGCAAATTTGGATTCCCTCGCATTTGTGTTCATCACTTTCAGCCGCTTCGGGGTGGCGGTGGTAGGGGTGGTGGCTGGTTGTGGGGGGTGGGGGTACGGCACGGTGGGGGAGTGGCCCCCATGGTATCCGACCGGAGGATGATCGCTCACAAACGGGCCTCATGTTACGCTCCTCAATGGCTCACTGTCTCCGCTGGACAACAACAAGCGGCGTGTCGCGGAGTAACTCGCGGCTCCCGTCTAATTGAAAACACTCCCCGACCCCCCCCCCCCGCCCGCTCCACCTCCCACTCCCCGCCTCCACCAGCAATGAATGGACCACATTCTGCCAGGAGCCCCCGGAGATGAACAAGAGAACAAGCATTTTCTTCTCAACGATTTTGGAATTTTGGACGTGACCTGCGCTTCTCTCTCTCGCGTGGGGTGATCGTGGCCCCGATGTCGTGCGTAGGCCGAGAGGCGCGTTGCCACGAGGGGACTCATATTGCGTAGATTGTCGATTCTCTCTCTCTCTCCTCTCTTTCTCTCTCGTTTTACTGCAATGTTGTTCTTTCAGAGCAACAACTACAAATTCACATCCAGGTGGTGAAGCCAGATCACCGCGTTGGGGGCAGCGGAGTGCGTCGCTGTGACGTCTCCTTCGAATTTGTGGCTCTGGTTTATTGCGAGGAGACGGCACGTTTTCGCCCGTTTAACACGTAGGCTTTTGCGACCAATGTCATCCATAATGCAGGTTGTTTTGGGTTCGGTCGCGTAAATTTGGGACAAAAAAAGAGTCGATCTTTGTAAATTTACGCGATATAACCCCCAAAAAACTCTTATGGAAGTTTTCGTCCGTCGAATCAGACCAGTGCAAGTCCCCCTCGCCTGCGAGCAAACACGTGTTTGCTTCAAGCGAGGATTAGCAAAGTGAGGCACCATTGAAATCCTTTCTCTTTGTCCCCCGCGCTCCAAAAAACCTCGGGCAGATGACGAGCGAGACTCTGGCTGCGCAGGGCTTTCTCCCCCCGGGAGTTGGTGCGTGCCCTGGCACTCTAACCGGGAGTCCCACACAGACCCTCTCCACGCTCACCAGCACGGAGCAGTCGGTGAAGAACCTCAACCAGTGAGTGGCGCGCGAACACGTCTCTCTCTTCTGGATTTTTTTTCTTCTAGATTTTAAGCTCTCTCTCTCTCCGTATTTAGTTTTTTAAGTCCCGGGTTCCGTTTGTTGAACGGGGCGAGAAATCCCACCTGACCCCCCCCCCCCCCCACCAATGATGCCAGTCCCGATTGCGGGGGGCGTGATTCAATGCAAAGATCGACTACCTTTATTTGGGGGGGGGTCTTTTTTTTAACAGTCCCAGTTTGTATCGATCCCCTAATTTTTTTGTATCGTTTCAGTTTTGTGCGCTGCATTAGCCTCCGTGTGACGTGGGCACCCCGTTAGCGTCTCATACCCTCCAGAGGGACTCTTCAGAGCTCACTCTAGCGGAGGCCCCGCCAACAGCGGTGGTGAGGAATAGAAATTGCAGCGCTGCGCCTTTACCTTTTAACCTTTAGCAAAAGCTAGGCCGTTAAATGATACAAGTTAAAGGTTGCGCTTTTCACTTTTGTCATTTGCGTTTATTTTTAACGATTACACCACGCCTACCATGCAGCACGTCGTGAATTGATTTTAATCGACGATTGGATGCACGCCTTCCTGCACAGGCAGCTTTGTCAACAGCTCGGCAGGGCGCTACCGTGACCGGGAGGATGCTGCCAGCGCCGACTCAACAAACGTATTCACTGCAAAGGAGGCTTTCTCTTGGATTTACTCGGGCGGTTTCACGCGGCTACGTGCTTATACCTCCTTAGCCCGTTTCAGCACTCAGAACACAGGCGGTGTTTTTTTGTGGACTGCGCGTCTAAGAAGGCAACATGAGAAGGGATGTCTCGTAATTTAAGGGCGTCGGAGCGGCGGCGCAGTAGTAAGCGCACTTCTACACGAATACACTGGCTTGGATTCGATTCTAGGCCACGGCTAGCATCGGCGGTGACTGATTTTTGTCCCCGTCGCTGGCCAACGCTGCGAAGTGGAGCTGAAACAACCACCACGGAACGGTGTGTGTAGGGAGGCCTTCATCCGGCAGTGGAGTGACAAACAGCCACATGAGGATCATTATTCGTGACCTCACACAAAGCGTGCGTCAGTCAGCTTCACTGCCACCCATGGTCAATCGACTGCCGGATGAAGGCTTCTCCAAACCGTTGCCAACTCGCGCGGCATGGGGAGGCAACTCGTGAAATTGTGGAATGACAATAGGAAGCAGATTATTTCAGGGGGGGGGGGGGGTTTATATACCAGGGTGATTATGGCCATGGATACAGAAGTTTGAAGAAGAAAAAAATGATTCATTCTATTTGTGTGATGATAGATATAGAGCTACTTGCTCCCGATTAAGATGAATGCACAATTACATACAGAGACAATTACACGTACAGACAATTACATCTCGAGACAATGAGTTGATGATAAGGGGGTGCATTCTGTACGGGGCTGTTCAATTTGATGCAGCAGCAGATTAATCTGCAATGCTATTTACACATTCCCCACAGCAGATGTTGCCAAAATAGGTAAGTAATGAACAGATTCATATGAGAGTGTAATTACACTGAACTCGAAAGATGGTGGTGGTGATGAAGATTATATGAAACAAATAATAATGTTTGAAAAGCAAATTAAGCAGGAACAAAAAAAAGTGTGATATAAAAACACCTACAACGATAGCAATTGTTTTGCGTTAAACTTGCTAATTGTGTACAAAACAAGTGTTGTGCCTGCATGCATGATCAAAGAATAACACAGTTATATTTATAACGCAACCCTTTCACACGACTGCACGGTGATAACGATGATGATTAACTTGCCGATGTGGATAGCAACGACGATTGGATTTAAGATGATGATGTTGAGAATGACAAACCTTTAATGATGATGCTGCTGATGATGATGATGACGATTGACTTGTTGATGATGACAATTGCTGACAATGATGACGATGGCGATGGTAACGACGCAGAGACTGGACGAGTGATTATTAACAATTCTGATAAAGACTGACTCACTGATGACGGTGCTGATGCTGACCATTACGACGGTAACTGACAATTGACTGACGTGTTGCCATTTTGTCAATTTTTCGAAAGAAGTTCACCCTTGCAAACGAGGCCTGCCGCGTCCGCGTCACTGGGACTTCTCGCCCCGTTCAACAAACGGAACTCGGGACTTAAAAACTAAACACAGAAAGAGAGAGAGCGAGAGAGAGAGAGAGACGTGCTCGCGTGCCACTCACTGGTAGAGGTTCTTCACCGACTGCTCCGTGCTGGTGAGCGAGTAGGCGCGCCCTTCCGCTGCTCCGTCGCTCGCTCCACCGCTGAAGCCGACGCGAGCCGGCAACTCCAGGTTGGCGTAGAAGGAGGCGCGTGGCCGCGTCCCGAAGAAGCGCAGGCCGTCCTCCGGGTAGAGGAATAGAGCGTACGTGTCCGCATGGTCCCACGCAACAACTGCCTGGAACGTGTTAGCCTGCAAGGATAAACAACAGCAGCATGTCATTGAATCCTATATAAGGCCCCCGCCTGCCCACCCCGTATAACGGACTGTTGGGGCAAGTGCTGTTAGCGAGCGGCACGGCACACGAGGGGGTGGGTGGCCAGCACCACGCCCGGCCGCCTTTGTCTCCCCAGTGGCGATGTTTACACGCCACGCCAGGTACTCATTTGAAGATGAGTCGATCTAGAAGAGGCCCAGGACCGGTTCAGAAGATCCTCACTGATGTTGGCAGGAAGCAGGATTCGAACTCGGTTCGCCAGCTACGTAGCACAGCAAGCCAACTGCTACACTGCCACTCCCCACAATACATTTACACACAATATAGGACGTTATATATTAGATGTGCATGTTCTCATCATTGTCTTCATCATCATTGTCATCATCTCCATCGATATCAGCATTAACATGTGTAACAATTATCAACATCTGTAACAATCATTATCACTGTCATAATCACCATCAACTGCGATCATCACTATCATCGTCATTATCATTGTCATCACAAACAATGATCATCACTGTCAACATCATCGTCCAAACTGCCATCATCATTGTCATTCCTGTCAACATCATCACCAACCATCACTGTCATCGTCCATAATCGATCATAACATCCATCGCTTTATTTACTCAGGCCTTTCGCTAATTGTCACGAAGTGCGGTTGCCATTACGAAAGGGAGGAATCCACGTGGAGTCATTTCAGAAGTGGAGCAGGGGGTTGGGTCGGACAACAGGCGGCAGGGGATAGTGAAGCAGCAGGGTAAGAGTCGGGGTCCGTTGGTCCAAACTCGGTGGAATCTCGAACCCGGGCTATGAAACCCAATTTTAATAAAGAAGTGCGGCGGATAAGCACCCTCAGCGCGCAGAACCAATGGATTTCACCGCCGTGTTTTAGAAACCGACCGAAATTGAACTTAACATATTAAAACTAGAAAAAAAGCCGTAAAAAAAAAACTCCGTGCAGATGCCGTTCACTACACTGGGAGACTCGAGGGGCTAATGCCCACCAGCAGGGAAAATGGTCTGAATATTGAGTAATTCACTGTACCCATTAATTTTCTTTGCCCACCAATTAAATGAAAATTACAATTCTCCACCATATACTTTTTCGTATGAAGTTCGCAGCTGTAGTTTTACGTAACATGTACATGTAAAGTGTTGCAATATCCAGAGTGCCTAAATCCTGACCATTAATGGGGGGGGGGGGATGTTATACATAGAAACACTTAAGCCTTTTAAGATTAAGGTTATCCATTTTAATTGTTTTCTCAATCGCAGTTTATTCAAATTGTACCATCGGCGTCAAGTCAAATTTCCATTCGTAACTCTGAGAGTGAGCAGTGTACCACCTGGTACGAGAGAACAGCCCCAAGTGATGATGTTGCAGAGCAACTCCTGAAATCCCTTTGGCGGGCCTCTTGATCCAGACGTGCGAGGATACCATACTCTTTGGTTCTTTCGGTAAAGTCACGTAAGGTAGAAAAATAAAACAAAATAAAAATTATATATCACGACGTTTCGATCGCAACACAAGCGGTCGTCCTCGGGCGGAAAAAAAATCCAGCAGTGGAACTGCTGCACCGGTTCAGCAGCTCAACTGCTGGATAATGAACTGGTTCAGCAGTTCCACTGCTAGATTATTTTTTCCACCCGAGGACGACCGCTTGTGTTGCGATCGAAACGTCGTGATATATAATTTTTATTTTGTTTTATTTTTCTACCTTACGTGACTTTACCGAAAGAACCAAAGAGTATGGATTCCTGCAGTCACGAAAGCTTCAAATCAAGATTGCGAGGATACCATTGATACGCTCTGGAAAGGGTGCTGGATACATTCTTAATGTACATTCTTAAAGCTGAAATTTTTGCTCAAATAAGTGAAAACCCATATTGAGTATGTGCTTTTTTTTGGGCACAGTCATTTGAGACTGGGCAGAGACCATTAATTAACTACATTTGAGTACCCAGTTTAATAATGTATCTGCACGTATAAAATGTAAGTATTTATGTCCACTTATTTATCGCGTAACTTATATTCTCCACAACGGCGCTCCCAATTACGATTGTTTTTTGTTGTTTGTTTGTGTTACAGTCCAATAACGGGCGACTGAATCCCAGGTTTCGATGCCCGGGATCTCAGCTGCGCTGGCTCAACGCTCTAACCCCGAGGCCACGAGGCCACCCTTCTGACGGAACATTTTAAACAGATGCCCCGTAATACCGGGACTGCAGTGTGTATGTGTGTGTGGTTGTGTGGCAGTGTGTATGTGTGTGTGTGTGTTTTGCACACACACGCGTTACTCCAATCGCCATTCGGTCCCAGAAGATGAATAGCTGGATGCAACATATATAGTGTGAAGCATGACAGCCAATCCAGGTTCGGCGCTTAACAGGGCACTGGAGGAATTTCTTTTTTCCACTGAAACCATAACGCTCCTGCACACGTGTGAATTACGAGTCTGTGTGCGCGAGTGTTAAACTCACCCATCCGTCTGCACTGGCGCAGTAAATTGTGTTCACATGCACTGTGAGCACAATTTGGATCACTCTTGATACAAAATAACCTAAATCTAATAATGTGAGTCCATTGCCATGTTGCTGTGTCTTTAAGCATCGTTGAGAGAGGCGTGATATGCGTTACTTCAAGCAGTATAAATATGCACGAGCACACAAAATCTCTTTCCTCGAAAGCTACACATGATAAACATCAAAGTCATGCGGAACAACATCCGCAGTCGGTATTCGTTCCAGAATAGCAATTCTGTGCAACGGATTTAAATATATAAAGTGAAAAGCAACATGCCGGTGCACGTGCAACAGAAGGTTTTCACAAATTTCAATCGGCACGTGCAGGGTCGGAATCAAGATTGTGTAGGCCCCTGGGCTACAGGAACTGTGAGGCCCCTGTGCTACAGGTACTGTGAGGCCCCTGGGCTACAGGAACTGTGAGGCCCCTGGGCTACAGGTACTGTGAAGCCCCTGGGCTACAGGTACTGTGAGGCCCCTGAGCTACAGGTACTGTGAGGCCCCTGGGCTACAGGAACTGTGAGGCCCCTGGGCTACAGGAACTGTGAGGGCCCTGGGCTACAGGTACTGTGAAGCCCCTGGGCTACAGGTACTGTGAGGCTCCTGGGCTACAGGTACTGTGAGGCCCCTGGGCTACAGGTACTGTGAGGCCCCTGTGCTACAGGTACTGTGAGGCCCCTGGGCTACAGGAACTGTGAGGGCCCTGGGCTACAGGTACTGTGAAGCCCCTGGGCTACAGGTACTGTGAGGCTCCTGGGCTACAGGAACTGTGAGGCCCCTGGGCTACAGGTACTGTGAGGCCCCTGGGCTACAGGTACTGTGAAGCCCCTGGGCTACAGGTACTGTGAGGCTCCTGGGCTACAGGAACTGTGAGGGCCCTGGGCTACAGGTACTGTGAAGCCCCTGGGCTACAGGTACTGTGAGGCTCCTGGGCTACAGCAACTGTGAGGCCCCTGGGCTACAGGTACTGTGTAGGCCCCTGGGCTACAGGAACTGTGAGGCCCCTGGGCTACAGGTACTGTGATGCTCCTGGGCTACAGGAACTGTGTATTCCCCTGGGCTACAGGTATTGTGAGGCCCCTGGGCTACAGGAACTGTGTAGGCCCCTGGGCTACAGGTACTGTGAGGCCCCTGGGCTACAGGAACTGTGTAGGCCCCTGGGCTACAGCTACTGTGAGGCCCCTGGGCTACAGGCACTGTGAGGCCCCTGGGCTACAGGTACTGTGAGGTCCCCAGTAATATTTTCAAAAGGAAAACACAGTTAAAGAAAAATAAAATGTATTTTTTGCAAGGCTAACAACAAATACCATTCAGCATTCACAAATGAATTAACTTTTCACTGAATCTCTGGAGGCCCTCCAGCTGGCGGGGGCCCCTGGGCTTCAGCCCCGTGTCTTAATCCGGCCCTGGGCACGTTTTACCTGCACGCGACGTGCGGATCGTAAAACAAGACATGGACTCTGACAACGAACGCTAAACAAAAGCCGAAAAGTGCACGGGAGAAGCACAGGGAAATGCGTCCTGGGAATTACACGGAGCGAGAGAGAAAGGGAAACACATGGATCTGAGAATGAATGCAAATGGGAGAGACTTCGTATTGACTGTTGAGGACACATCACCGGAACGGACGGGGTGATGGCCGACGGAGAAAGATTGGTGACAGAAAGGCGGTGAAGGGTTGAGAACGCGCCGCCGAGGGAGGATGACCACCGCTGAGTGGGAGCGATGAGATGAGCCATTGTGCAGGAGTGGCATCGTGGGTTCAAGAGCGATGGTGAGGGTGGAGGGAGGCCTTAATCATGGTCACGGTTGGTTATGATGAGCAAGAAAGCAATACAGTATGTTGTTTCATCACGTTTCACACACACACATGTACACGCCAACATACATATAAACAACGCAATATTACCATGTGCTATACATGTTGACAATCTAATGCTCCACAAGAGCTATGCAATCTGAAATTTGGCACAACTACAGCTGATCTCATGCTTAAAATTGAACAGGCAAAATTTTCACCCTTGAGGTTTTTTGTTTGTTTGTTTCACTCGTGGGGGTGGGCTCAGCCTCAAATTCCACGTCGCTTTACGCCTCGTGCTAAAGCTGATCCCCCATCATCGGCGAACTGAGCAATTTGCCTCCCGTGACGAATGACGCTGAAGCCGACGGAAAGCTGTGCAGAGCCGGTCGCCTCCGCGAGGCTGTTCGTGGCGCGGCGATCCCCGGTGAGAAGGGATGGCCGGTGTCTGTGACTCCCGCTTGAAACTGCCCCGGAGCCCACACAAACGTGAGGGTGTGCACGCTCCTTGCCCGGAAGGTGAGAAAGTGTGGACAGAGACGCTGTCGATGTGCTCGCCGGCGTCTCTGTCTCGCGGACCGTCCATCTGGCGATACGTTGAGAGCAACGAGCGGCCACGCTTTGCATGTTGAATTGCATATTTGTGAGGAGGGGGGGGGGGTTATAGTGGCGGGCGCGCCTGGCGAGGGCAAAATTGCTCGCCGCTGATCGCGGTCCTGCGGAATTGCCACTTTGAAATGCTTCTTGTGGCCCTTGATTCATTTAAGGGGATTTCGCTTCCTTTCCCTGCCCCCCCCCATCCCTACTCGCCCCCCCCCCCCCCAGCAACTTGTTCTATATATTTACTTTTAATATTAACCAACTCCGTAGGAAATCCTTTTTATGAAAGGAAACATTCTTGATCTATCCTCGAATATAAACCACTTTTGGTTTTGAAACACATTTGTTCACAGTCAGAGGCAATTTAAAGCTCGTACGAGCCTGGACAACGGAACGTTGACGTCCTGAGCGCTGAAACTCAGCCATATATGGATATTTCAAAATCGCTCTTGGATCTAACCACGCGCACGACCCCGTTACTCGATCCCTTATATATTTATTTGTTTGTATTCCTTAAACATTTTTTTTTGCTGCCGTTGTTGCAGACGTGTATCGGCCCTGACACGTGTAAACAGATACGCGCTCCCCTCTCGGGCACTAGGCTGCTGCTGCTGCTTAGCAAACAGCACGCAATGCGGCGACGAGGCAAGAAATACCTCTTTGCGTGGCCATCTCTCGCGCGCACGCACGGAGCCGCACGCCAAACGCTGCTGACGAAAGACCGCGGGGACCAGAGCTAATGACTCGTGCAGGGGACACGGCCATAAGCGGTTCAACTCCTTTTCCGCCACGCTCGACGCACACAAAAAACGGAACCCTTCAAATTCAATCTCCTACACCTGCGCGGTCACATCGGCACGTGTGAAGCAACGCAGGTGGAGCGTACCGACTGTGCCGCGAACTTCCCTCTTTTACACGGGGATACGTGCGCATCGCTGCGAGAGTGTGAGCACTGTACGCACTTGTGTATTTTTTGCGAAAGTAATTTAAAATATCGTTTTATTGTGGCCTGCCGTAACATTTTCCTGTGGGGTTTAATTATACAAGAGTAAAGGCTTGTGTCACGCTTGCTGTGAAAGACATTTAGCCCTTAAGTTAGGTAATTCTCTGATAAAAGGTTCCTAATGGTTGCTGTTAATACACAACTATGTGTCCCCAACTCCCTCCCTTCTTAATTTTTCCAGATGCTCTTTGCAAAACGTCTGAATTTTGGCAATGAGCATCAAAGCCTTGTTTTTTTACTGAATAGAAAAAAAAACTGTTGCAAGCAACGGTGTAGGATTTTCGCAGTTATGCTTGTACAGCCTTCCGAAGTATTTTTTGGGTTGCACCGCCTGTTGTTTGGCACGATGTCCGACGCTTCGGTTCACAACGCTGGGAGCTTCTTCAGCTTTCTAAAGACTGCTTAACCCTTTCACATTCCGATGACGTACACGTGGACATACGTGTACGACTTCAGTCTTTATTCCGATTGCATTCCGATGACGGATGTACACATGCGGCATCAGAATTAAATTGGAAGAAAAAAATTAAATCAAATCATTTTGTCTTTAGGTCGCAAGACGTACCGAGGCTCCCACAAGGCCATGCGGGAGGGCGTGTGGCACAGTTTGGCACCAGCTATCATAGAGCGTGGTCGTATCGCTACAGTTTTCTGTGGCAAGTACAATGTCTTTAAAAACAACGGCGCTACGTCTCTCTGAATAAAATTAACGCTGAACCGCTTGTGTGTTCCTAGGTTGGGCGGTGAATGGGACACTGACCCTGCAACTTGCAGACGTCTTGGAACAAAAAAGGGTTAAGAATCTCCCAGCGTGCAAAGCAAAACGTCAGACGTTGTGCTGAACGACACACGGTACGACCCAGAGAAGGAAGACACGTCGGACATTCATAGCAAGCCAATTATCGTTAGTTTTCAGACGTTCAAGGTGTGCGTGCGTGCGTGGCTGACCTTGTGCGAATCGGGCTCCTGGTAGGATCCCACCTGGTCCCACGTGACCACGACAATCTCACTGGGCGAGAACCCCACGATCGCCGGGAAGGCGGAGCGGACCATCTCCCCGGCCCTCCAGAGGGCCTGGGTGGTCGCGGCCGACACGCTCTCGTGCCGGAAGAGCACCCGGCCGCGCCGGGACTCCGCCGACGTGGCCAGGTCGGCCAGGAAAGGGGCGATGGCCGGGAAGTTGGTGGGGAAGCCCTCGTCCACGTACTGCGCCTGGCTCGGCAGCGGCAGAGGCGAAAGCACTCCGTTCGTACCCACCTGTCGGGTGAGAGCAGAAGCGTTGTTATTTTTATTTTTTAAAATCTCATTTGCTCAGCGCAGGCCCAAAACGGCAAGCATCGAGCAATAAAGAGCACTCTTAAAGTTGTAACGGATGAATAGTTCGTACATTTTTTTGAGTCGAGCAAGGATATGGAAGAGCTCGGTGGGAGGAAATCCCCGGGTCGTGCAGTGCTTGGGAAGAAGCAGCAAGAGAAGTGTCGTGGCCTGCTTGGTGGTGATGGTGGTGGTTGAAGACAGTGTTAGAAATTTGTTTGTATGTTGAACTTTTTTCGCACCGTACGTAGCCAATTGTGCTAATCGGAGATGCGAAAGAAGTTGAACAAACGAAACACGAAAAGCTGTTTGAAAAAATGCCATCTATATTTAAAAGTGCATAGCTCCGATGGCTTCTTAACATCGGAAGGAAGAGCGTTCCAGACGGCCGCAGAAGGGCGCCTGTAAGCGCTCGATGCGGTGACCGTCTTTGTTCAATCGTTAGCAAAAAGTCGCTGCTCTGAGGATGACTGGTATAAAGGTTATTGGGTTATATAAACCTTTCTAATTGGCTGTATTGGGTAATGGCGGGTGTAACGACATTATTAATCTGTCGTTAGGGGCCATCCATTTAGTAGGCACGCAAAAATGTCAAAACTTCACCCCTCCCCCCCTCCCTGTACGCACGGTGAATTTTTACACCCCCCCACCCCCACCTGCGTACGGACGCCTGACGCACCCCCCCCCCCTCCCACCGAATCCTATCGAACGGCCGATATTTAATCCACGCAGAAACGATCAAGGATGAATAATATGAACGTGTTTAAGCAAACAGATAGTCCACCGCCGGACTATCTAACTCATTTGAAGGCCAATGTAGACAAATTATTATCGAGGCTTGACACCCCCCCTCCCTCCCGTTTCCTATGCGTACGAACATTGTCAGTAAACCCCCCATACGTAAGCTACGCGTTTGGGTTAACCTCCCCCCCCCCTCCATGCGTACGTACTAAATGTATGCCCCCTTAATTATAATTACGCGATCTAACCCACAAACCTCTATCATGGACAATATTTTGTCGTGATAGTGTTACACAGGATTTACTGGAGTTTGCGTGATCGTTAACGCTCCTTGACGAGGTCGGCTGCGGAGGCGTTCGGATGGACGAGGTGAACGAGTCGGTCTGGCAGAGACCGAGTTGCTCAACGCGCAGCAGCGAGAGAGCCGAAGGGCCACTTCCACGGGAGCAGTGACCACCGCAGCAGCGCCGACGTAACGTACGACCCGCTTGAGTCCCTCGCCACCCCCGCGGAGTTGGGACCTTTGGTGGGCGGTGGATTACCAATCAGCAGGGGTGCGCGCGCGCGCGCAACTTTTAATTAGAGGGTAATGATGATGCCAGCCGCATTAGTCATTTGAGCTCAGATCTGAGGTTATTCTCAAGGGCACGGTGTGACGGACACATTATCCGGAATAAATATGCGGAAGAAAATTACGGACGTGGGTCATTTGTTCGAGTTTGAAAGCGCGCGGCAGCGGTTGTGAAAAAAAATACGACGAGAGTGGCCTTCTGGAAAAGGGGGAAATTTGTTGTGGCTGAACAGGATGGAATACACGGCGAATGTTTCTTGAACAAAGAAGAGAAAGGGTGAACAAAAAACTATCCGCCCATATTTTCTGAGGCATTCAATAAAACACATTTGCGAGCCATTGAGTGCAACAGGGTTCAAAGAAAAAGATGGGAAGGCAATGACAGAAAAACGTAAAATGTAAAAATTATGCAAACGAAAAATGCATATACATGCGATACGCACACACACTTAGATGTTGTGCTTTTTTACATTTTTCTCCTGGATGCACAACTGAGATGTATCATCCCGGTTACAGTGAGGTCCTTGTGATGGTGTAGGGGTCACATGCCAAAGCATACACATTACCACACCGCGCACATTTGCCCTGACGCCTTATCTCTTCCACAGCACTCGGGGTTATGGATTTCTTCAAAACCGTGGAAATGTTGACACATTATTCCTTTAACTTCACCCCCACACACCGCCGAGCCTCCACCAAACTCCACATCTCATACCGTTCCTCTCACACACACACGTGCACTCACGCACGTACACGCGTGTTCGTCGTCGTCCTCAGCACCCATTGTGCCTGACACTGCACGGCAAGACCCCAACCCCCCCCCCCCCCCCCGGACGACACTGGCTGTGCGTGCGGCTGATTGCCTGCGCGTTACTCCGGCGCACGACGTTCGCATTTGATAGTGGCCGCGTTCGAGGTAGTTCGCGCTCGCGACAAAACAATCCACCGTCGGTGTTCAAATGAGGCCCTCTTTTCTTCGTGGCGTGCGCCCAACCGCGCGATTTTTGGTTTTTCGTCAAATTTGCGCTTGCGCGAGGGGGGGAGGGGGGGAACAAAAACCGCGGAGTGGAGCGGCCGAGCGGAGCGGAGCGGCGGAGCGGCGCGGGTTGCCGTGCGCGCATCTCGCGAAAGGCGCGGCGAGCGAGCGAGAGTTGAGTTGAAGCCCCGGGATGAGAGGATAAAAAACAGACAAACATAGTCCGCCTGTGTTCCTTCTTGGGGGTTGGCCTGTGAGGGTGTCACCCGTACAGCACGTGGCCTTTCGAAAAGAAAAAAAACTGACTGACAATTCCCCTCCCCCCAACAATCCTTGCCGCCACCCCGGAGTAACCGTGCAGCGCAGATGGCCCAGCGCAGCCAGCAATCAGGCACAACAATCAAGGTTTTGCCTGTCAGAAACATCCACTATTTATGCATACAAACGACGCTCGCTTTCTGTTTGATTGTTAGAAAGCGATCTAAATACTCGACGCGTGTTGTGTCGCAGTAATTCTTCTCTGCCGCTGCATTGTACGAGGGAGCATAGGTCAAGCCAAGTCTGGTATTCAGATTTGTATTTTGCAACTCCTCTGTATTCCTTCAGATCTGCGTTGGAGAGTTTGATTTCCTTCAGGTCTTATTGATGAATTGATGTCTCGTTTGGACAGTAGAAGAGTGTGTGAGGAGAATCTCGGTATCCCTGCGTTATATTCTTTGGAGGACAGCCAACAATGGCCACATTCGATCATTGTATTGTTCCTGTTGTGTGATTGTTTCTTTTATAAACCCAGGGACGCCGCCTCATGTCAAAGCCCTTTTCATGAGGGTGTTGCTTTAGCTCCTTGGCCAGTTCTTCAGTATATTGGGGATTGTGTCCTCCTCGTGTTATGCATTGGGCTCATACAAATATTGTAGCAATGGCTCAGCTTTTTTGGGTCAATATTAAACCAACAGATTGATTTCGTATTTAGCACAACTAGATTTTACACAATATTCAACCGACTTTGTCAGATGTCGGAAGCTAAGCAAATTTGAGCCTGGACAGTACTAGATGGGTGACCACAGTGTACAACGGGTCTATGTTGTGGCCACACAGAAGGCAATGGAGCAGCAGCAACATCATTAGTTGCCCTGTACTCCCCTGCTCTCACCTCGATGCTCCCCGCCTTCACCAGCCAACATTGACCAGCGTGGTGAAGTATGGTCAAATAACCACCGTGACAAAGGGCTCGATATGTACAATAATTACTATGGAGAAGAGGGAAGGTGGGGGTGGGGGAGTGTGGTGATTCATGCATGTACGATGCAAAGAACCAGGCCGAGTTTTTTGTCCCACTGATGGCTTACATCAGTGGTGAGTGATATCTGAACCCGCACCCACCACACCCCCAACGCCCACCCCCATCGTTCAACCCACACTGAGCGACATGATGAAGTGTAGTCAAACAACCACCTATGACCGATATACGACAATGGATTGAGAAATCTTTTGAAGTTAGTACATTGACACCAGATGTAATTGAAAAAAAATATCATCTGCTCACATTGTCATCGTGTATTCTTATCCATTTTAAATGGTGCATATATCCGTATGAGTTGTTGAATTAAACTCACGATTCTAGATTAAGCTAAGGGTTAAAAGGAGGGAGAGGTGCCGGGGTGACTCAGAGGTCACAGAGCGTTGAGCCGGTGCTGCTGAGATCCTGGGTTCAGAATATTGTATTTATACTGGGGGAATCCGATGAGCTATGAAGCTCTTTTTCACAGATGTCCAGTAGGGGGCGGGTAAGAACGTTACACCAAACAAAACAATACAAAAACATGATAGCGGTTCGAATCCAGGCAGCTACCTGTGATTCAACTGGGTTCTCAGATTATTATTATTGACGCTTCTTTATCCAGGGAATCCTCACTGAATATCATGACTCGTTTTTTTCAGGAGGTTTCCTCCCAAGTTTTCGCAGTAACGGCAGGGGGGGGGGGGGGCGATGATTGCCATGAATATTCCTATGGAGTTAAAACTACAATAAAAACTAACCCCATCAACACGAGGTGTGGTTCTGCACCTAATCTCGCCAATTTCCAGCACTAACAATTTAAACGTTGGGCTCAATTGTCAGTCTCTCACAACGTGCAGGACGGGTGCGAAAGTGCTGCTGTGTGGGATGTAAATGTCCTAGCTCTGTAATAACCACTTCCGTGGGCCATTTTGTAGCACAAAGAGCTTCATCACTCTGCGAAGGATATGAACCGATGCATCTCTCGTCCTATGACACCGATAGCACGATGGGGATAAAAGAGGGAGAGATGCAAAAAAAAAGCACATATCAAAGAACATACACAACCAAGGACGAGGAGGAGCAGGAGCAGAAGGGAGGTGGTGGCTATGAGAGTGGTGGTTGTATGTAAAACATCCCAGATACCCTCCATTGCCCCTACTGTGCGCTGGACACTCGCGAGCGTAACGAGTGCCAGATGCTCGCGCTCCCCTGCATCAGCGCGGAGGCTTGTTCCTCCTAATAAGGAGGCGGATAAGATCAGCAATGCGCACGCAATACGTTCTAAAGGGAACTTCAAACAGTGAAACCAACGCATTTTGCGATAGGTAGACAGACCGTTTTATTGAGGCTCTTAACAACCGCCCGCATTTATGTTCAATTTAAAAAAAAGATATGTGTCTATATAAATAGTCCCACGCACTACTCTTTGTTTTTTTTCGGTGAAGTCACGTATAAATAAGAAATAATATACGTGACTTTACCGAAAAAAAAGAGTAATTCCTGCAGTCACGAAAGCTTCGAATCAAGTCTAGTCCCACGCAGTTTGGAGTTGGGGCCAAAACGTTGTCCAAGTTTGGAAGTTTTCTGGTGCATCCGCACGCGTTTTGACTTTAAGCACGGCACGCGCTGTACCCGGTGGAATCGGGACCTGTGCGCGCGCAGCGCATTCAAAGCGAGCGATCCTCAGCCCTCGCTAAACCGCACGGAGGAGCAGTGAGGCTTCTCCACATTAATCAACGCAGCTTTCGCTGCGCGTGAATCTACAGCCATTCCTCCCTCCCCCCGCCAATCGCCTGTTAGATGATCGCGTCGACCATCCTTCACACGCTGTTCGGTGCCAGTTGGTATATCCGGGAATTGAACTTAAGCGACCGAGTTTACTGTTCGTGCGCGTTACGTAACGAATAGCGATTAAATCACCAATCAAGAAGGGCAAGCAAGAAAATAAGATTTGCTTTATTATTTACATAAAGAAACTATGTTCTACAGTTATCGCAGTGCGTATGATGGGTTGGGGGAGGAGAGTTGGGGCAGTGAATCGCGCGCTGCACCATGAATCCGGAACCTGAGTTCGATTCCCAGACCAGCATGCTAAAACATGGTCAAACAACCCCCACGTTTCGTCGCACGGTATGCTGGGGCAGTCCTTCATCGAGCGGCAATAGATGGGACCAATGCCTGTAAGTTAGCACTGTATCGTTGTTAACGATTCCTTAGGCAGCTGCAGCCTGACATGGAACGATGACCCCTCTTGCTGTGTGTTGCTGTGTGACCTCTTAGAATCCAACAGCCAAAACTTTTAATTGCGCAAGCGTGCGCGCGCAATTTTGATTGGGATTTTTTTTTATTCTTCCAATATTCATGCCATGCCTTGCACCGTGAGTGAGCGAGGGGCATGGCGTAGGCTACTCTCTGGCTTGGTTTACACACACGCACACACGCAGCAGCGCAGGTCGGTGCTACACAGAGTGGTAATTGGTAAACGTGCCCAGTACGATCAAGCGGAAGGGCACGCATCTCGCCAGTGAGTTCGCCACGCAGATCTTGGCCGCCCAATGAAAAGCGCTGCGCTCCGCTGCGTCCGTGCGCACGAGCGTGGGTCGTGGAGCGATGGTGGTGGTGGAGGAGGCGTCTCGCCTGACCTCGCAGTGCTGCTGCTGGTTTGTGTATTGTGTGTTGGCGAACAAGCGTCAACAAGTTGCTCGCTCGTCACTAATAGCGCGGTCGGTATCCGTGTGTCGCGTTAAGTGCTGGCGAAGAGCTTCGACCGTGGTACGGGCTTGCGCCATAATTGCCGACTCGACAGAGAGTCTGCCCCGGCGCTGCGTTCTTGTACATTAATTTTGCTTTTAAATTGATATATATATCTAACGAATATTCTCAGAAGGTCGATAGCTCAACAACGAACACAAGTCAACAAAACCACCAGCAACCACGACGACACTCATCAGAATGCGAACATCGAGCTGTGCCAGATAAGCGCAATCTGTTGCTGCGGTGCAGGGCTGGCAGTGTTTTTCGCGAGCGCGTTCATTGATTCCGTGCGCCGCGTGAGCTGTGGTGTCGCGCCGCGCGCTCCCCACATGAAGGCTGCGTAATGCGCATTAGCAGCAGCGGGCTCCGGACTCGCTGCCGCCTGTTCGCGGTCGAGCGCCCTCCTCGCGTGATACTCACGTAGAGCTCGCTGTAGGGCGTCGAGTAGAGGAACAGGGGTTGAGCGAACCGCAGCGGTCCGAAGCTGGCGTCGTCCCCGCTCGGGAGCACCTGGTCACCCGACCTCTCTCCGTGCTGGAGCAGCTCATCCCGGCTCAGCCCGCGCGCGCAGCCGAGGAGGGCAGCGGCCAGGCACAGGAGGGCAGCGGGCAGGGCTGCATAGCCCGCAGGGGATCTCGCCCTGGCTACAGCCCTGGACATCCCCATTGGAAAATTGGTGGACCACCAACACCACCCCCACCCACGAACCCTCGAAATGCAGCTGACCCGCACGCACGCGTGGAGGTGGAGGTTCCGCGTGCGTTTAACGGTGCCGACGCCGGCTCTTGGAACTTGTAGCGAGCGCGAGTGAATTCGGTGTTGGAGGGCGGCGCTCTAATGGTATAGGAGGGGCTCTGCTTTGACTGGGAGAGGCTTGTGCGTTGTGATGGGGGGTTGGTGGTGGTGGCGGGGAGGATTTTGGAGGTGACTGTTATTTATTTATTTAGCTTTTATTGGTCCTGGGCGGAGTCTCTGGCCGGTACCCCCCCCCACCCACCGCCCCCCCCCCCCCCCCCCCAGGAGAGGAGCCCCCCCGCTGCTGCGCGAGTCGCGTGGCACTGCCGCGGTTTTAATCGCGGCCACGCGGGGACGCTGCAGCTCCACGTGGCTCTGTGACGGCGCGCTCCCTCCTCTCGTTGCGTCTCTGTCGCAAGGCACCTAAATCAGTGGCGGATTATCCTCGATGCAAAAGTAGCTACATACGCTACGTGCCCCGCACTTTCAAAGGCCCCGCGCTAAATGCTTTCAAGCGATCAATTCCGGTTCAGTGATTCTGCACTTGCTCTATTACTATAGTACTATAGCGCCTTCAACTTTTACGTGTTAAAGTTTAGAGATTTGTCTTATTATCTGGCTTTATAGCAAATGAAAACATACAATTACTTTACTATGCAAGTAAAAAAATGTGTTTTAATATTTACGTGCTTTTTTTAGTTATTGCCCCTTTATAACATCATATGCTACAGGCCTCGCACTAGCTTAATCCGGCACTGACCTAAATGCAATATGTGAGTAACCGTTCCACGATAACACTTCTTGTCCAGGTGATTCCCTTTCATTTACATTTATCCAGGAAAGCCTCATTGAGTCTCGAGGGTCATGTTCAGGAGGGTCCATGCATTTGGGACTGTTTTGGCAATGCCATTAAAGAGTGGCTGCGTGTGTGGCCGATGTTGGAGAGAAGAGATGAATAAAGGCATTGTCACCATCAGCCAGGATCAATCCACTGTTGGATGGGTGTTCTGCCAAGCAGTCGCGATCCATCACCGTCCTGAATTGTAACCAATCCATCTCGCCTGCCGATAGAATTCCCTACCAAGCGCACAAGGAGATCACGCTCGTACATCTGCACAGACAAATTCAAGATTACATTGTTGTACGATGACGACGCGTCACAGCCACCTCAGCTCAAATCTACAGCACCTGACATTCACAGGCAGTCAGTCTCCCATCCGAGTACTAACCAGGTTCAACTGTGCTCTGCTTTTGAGATTTGACAAGAGCTATTCGCTTGTAGGACATTTGCAATTTCCCGAAACGTTGTCACTGTTAATGTATATATATACACACACGCACACATTTTTTTTCCCCTTGAATTTTAACCAGAACGTGACCTTAATCATAGATTGTTTTTTGTCTGTACAAAATGAACATTGTTATTGACGAGAGCAGAACAAGATGTCAGAGGTGCGTTCACTCTGCACGACGTCAAATGTGATATCGAGTTGAGTTCACTCAGGTGTCAGGACTTAGCGGGCACGGCAGAAATCCTGGGTTCGGGTCAACCTTTCAGCCGGCGACTGTGGTGAGATGTTAACTCCCTCACCCGGTATGCAGGAGGTCGTGGGTTCGATCCCGACCCTGACGCCTGCTGCTGCTGCTGTATATTTGGAGTTTGCTGGTCGCGTGGATCTACCTCTGGGTCCTCCGGGGTATCCTTTCACATTTAGAAACGTGCGTTTAAAGTATTTGGCTGTAATACATTTGCACGTGATAAGCCACTTCGTTGAGCGATCATTTGTTGCCAGGTCGCTTCTGAAAAAGAGCTATATAGTTAATAGAATATACCTGGTTCTCAAGTGTAGCGAGTTAATGGTTGCACGCCAGTCAGAAATGACTGCAACCGCCCCCAAAAACGTGATTTTAATCGTGGCTCACTACTTAATTTCGATTATTCCTGCTCTGTTCAACAAAACATACCCGACAAACATTATTTGCAGAGTGTATATAGCGTGGACAGAGGTATCCTGTAGAATTGATTTCAGAAGGAGAATACATTGATATGCGGCGGACACACCCGTGTAGGGCAAAAAAAACGTTTTCTCTAAAAAGTGAGCCCCTAAATACCTTTTGTCTCGTCCCGGTCCTGGCCATTCGTCTCATACAGGGTTGTGTGCAATGCTGGCTGCGAAAGTTACGACATGTATATCTCCATCTTCTGATGGTGCGATGCCGATAGTACAATTTGAATAAGATTGTGGTGGTGGTGGGGGGAGGGTGAGAGGTGGCGCGCGCGGCACGGGGGTGGGGTCTGAAATTGCGATGGGCAGCTAAGTGTGATTGAGCAAGACTCTGGACTGGAGGTGCCAAATTGAGAGCCTTAGGGAAGTTGGAACACCAATCATCAGCCCGTTACATCGGATTAAGTGCATGCTTAAATGCGCAATTTTAAAAAAAAAGCTCTCACAGCTCCCCCGATGTGGTTCTGGGTGTACCGCGTGGTATTGTTCCTTGGCACGGCGTTTTTCGTCTCTCTCCACGTCCTGGGAGCTTCTGCGGTTCCTTGAGTTCAGTTCGCGAAGAAGTTATCAGTACGTGGAGAGGAACTATCAGTACGTGGAGAGGAATTGTACAACCGCAATCACCTCCACGGTAGTGAATGCGTCTTCTCCTGTAGCACATTCCTCTGACGTGTTTACTGGACTGTCCAACGCAAGTTTGAAGCTTAATTAATTTGAAGAAAGAAAGAAAAAACGTAAAAAATAACATGCGGGTCATGCTCCAGTGATTGCTATTACGAAAGAGATGCCATGCAGCGAGTTCTTTATTGACGTATTTACGTCTCCAATGTTAAGCTGTGGATCAGGTGGCCTTTCTATTTTCAATAAGCCATACCAATCATGCGATGCAATTCTAAGGCTGGCAGCTCATACGAAAGTATTAGTTTTTAAAGTACCCTCAACATATAAAAACATTTTGGCGCCATACTAAATGTATTCTATAAGTATGTACGGAACAAAGTAGTGTACGTGTAAGGGTTACTGACACTCATAATCACTATCATCATTAATAGCGTGTAGTTTAAATCAGGGATTCATTTCTCAATTCATATTTTCTGAGTCGCTGGTAGACTGGAAGTAGGCACTTGACTAATAGTAGCCACAGCCATAGCGAGATGTCTTATACTTGTACATAGCTATGTACGTAACTAACAGCGCTAATCAGACGTACTTGATGTGGTGTCCAGCGTGCGGGAATATGATTTCCATCAGGATACACCCGGTTGAAATTAAGCCGAGTTTTATAATCACCTAATATCCATAACATACAAACAATTAAATCTATACTGGCCTCATGAAAACATTGAGACAAGAAGCCACACAAAACAGGCCGAGCCACAGTAGCGCCTAAATATGGTGATATTGGGAGAATGTTTATTTTTTTCACAAAAAAGAATGGAATTTTACATAAATCAACAGACCCTGCAAGGGAGATGGTGGGTGGGGCGGGGGCAATATTTGTGGCCACAAAAGATCGAACATAATTTGCTCGCTGCTTGGTCTACGGGTACCTATCGTGAATTGTTTACATTTATTGTTGCATTTTTTTGTCATTCCCCCCCCCATTCCAATGCGAATGGTTTATATAGGCGTCGTGTCACGAGACGAGAATCCGTTCGGATCTCTCGCTGAGCGGCGGTGAAACTCTTCCTGTTCGGGAACGACTCACAGAAGCGGATATTACAGATCTACCTCTGAGATCCATTCAAGTGACCTCTGGCCCACACATCAGAGAGCAGCGCTTTCCCATCCACCCTCGCGTGACTGTTGCATGACAGTGAAACCGATGTTTTAATTTCAGAACTGGAATGTATCCAAATTAAGCGCAGACCCAAATCTAATGGTGTCTTTGTGTGTGTGTGTGTGCAGTCATTGGTGACCGGGCTGAGACCATCAACTCACCACGCTTGAAATGTGGTTTTAATCACATGCCTGCATTCAACCCCAGGACGTCAGCGGTGCCAGCTCAGCGCACAGACTGCCCATGTCTTAATGTACGGCATGGCATGACTTGGGATCAAGTCCCTCTAGGCAGCCCCGTTCACCAAGGCTCCATTAACGAATAGCCACAGCAGTCTTAACTGCGCTGAAGCTCGTCGACATGACAGGAGTATCGCTGAGTTTAATTGAGCCACGCAGCACGAGTGGTTACGAGGCACGTGGAGAATCGTGTCCTGGCCGGGAGCCCAGCACGCATACACTCAACGCGATGTCGGTAATGGTGTGGGTAGCCTACTCATTAGATGACTTCTCCGCTGGCTTTGGGGATGTTAGCCTTGGCTCGTTGTCTGATTGGCATTGCCACACACGCACGGTACCTGCCAACAACATTCCGAGGCTGAATTTGCACTCGAACGTAACAAATGGCAACGACGCACTTGCAATTTATAGCTTATTTATGTAATAAGATAACTTGAAATATTAACGCAATAAAAAAACTCCATTACGGTTCTACAGGACATATATATTTTAATTACTAGTCCTGCCTTATACGTATTCAGCCAATTTATAATTATTACTATTTTGAATGCTTTGACTGCGTGTGGTACGGGAGCAGATGCGCAAGACGAGAAGAGTGACCGCACCATTCCAGGACAGAGTCACCCTGTCAACGGAATCAGAATATTTATTCCTACTGGAGGAATCCGATGAGCTCTACAGATATTTTTTCCCCGCCCCAACAAATGTCCAGCAGAGATTCGGCCAGCTGCGCCACTTTATACAACGCCGTACGAGCGTGCTGGCTCCACCAACAAAATATAAAAACGCACGCGCGATCCGCGCTGCCGCGAGTGACTTCGTCACGTGGCGCCGTATTCACCGAGAGCTTTCAGGTTTTTTTTTCTTCCTCCGGATTTATGGACGGGGAGGCTTCTCTCTGGCTACGTTTATTGATTTTATTTGTCTGAGCGCAAGGAGTTGCAGCGAAGAGGGGAGGTTCAAAAGGATTAAGTCTCAACAACGCGAGATTGCCATGGGGAGTTGATGTAAACGGAGGGATCGCGGCCAACTTTTTGCATCGGCCACTGTGGGTCCCGCTGTTGGGTGCTATTTGTCTGCACCGACAACATCTTTATGGTTCGCAGGAAAGAAAAAAAATTGAGACAGGACTCGAACCGAAAGTGTGTGTTTGGTCATCTCTCCACGAGCCGTGTCCCATTATTTTGTCCAAACACTGGGTAATTGCACACAACGTGATTTTGTCTCAATCGAGGACGCATTAAACTGTTTGATGTTCGAAATTGGAATTCGGCGGGGCACTATTTGATCGCTCCTCTTTTGTTTGGAGTGGCGATGAACAATCAGACAATGCAAGTAATGGCAGGCTTTGTGGGGTTGGAGAGGTGCTAGCCTGGGCACCGTGGGGAGAGGGCAAGTGCCTCTCACTTGTTTACGCTCTAATTAACTTGGAACGCGCGATTGCTCCGCGTGGTCAAAGGCACCCGTGCATAGCTCTGTTAATTTCATGCGGTGTGAACCACGAAAAAAAAGGGGATCATAAACAATCACCCCGCGAAATCTGGTCATCCTCGCAGCAGCGGCTTTTGGTTAACCGTCTCAACAAAAGAAGGTCACCGCATCGCGCGCTTTCAGATGCGGCCGTCTGGAACGCTCTTCCTTCCGATATTGGGAAACCACTGGAGCTATGCGCTTTTAAATATAGATTGAAAACGAATTTCTTTAGAACTGCTGTTGTACTTCCCCCGCACCTTCGATGAGCGTGGTTGGCTATGTACGGTGCAAAATAAATTCAACATACATACCTACAAAACACGTTACATTGCTTTACTATGGGGGAAAAAGTGAAGTGTTGGGAATTTGTACGTCCATCATCTGGAATTGAGCCCAGAGTTTCTTGGCATCCTTCGTCTATCAAACTCCTCCCTCACTGCCTACTCATCCCAGCCCCGTACTTCACCAGCTTCATCAATGCCTCCATTTAATGCTGCTCTGCTTCCTTATCTCTCGAGACCACAGCGGTCACTCCCATCCTGAAAATATCCACACTGAACCCCAACATCCTGCAAATGCCCATCCTATGCCAAATATCCTTTTCTTTGGAAAAGTCAAACAACAGCTTATCTTATACCATCTTCCCAAATTCCTCTCCCTCCGTGGTCTCCACAACTCAGTTGTCTGGTTTCTGTCAAAGCCATTCTTTTGAAACTGCTCTGCTACAGGCGGGTAAACTATCTTCACCACACTGTGGAACGCAGTGACCCCTCTGCTGCTCTTGACATCACAGACCACTCCATCATCCTTGAGTGTATCCAGAACGACGCTAGCATCTCAGGCGCACTTCTCTCCTGGTTCATTTCTTACCTCTCGCAACATTTAATTTCTCTCGTACTTTCCGATTCACAGACTGTATATTCCTCTAAGGGAGAAGAAAAAAACCCACACGATGGTGTCCCACAAGACCCTTTTGTCTCGCTACGGTCCATTTGCCACGCTGATTCGGCACCATTTGGTGTGCGCGCCACATGCACGTGTGATTGCGAAGCGGCACAACAAACGGCCATCCACACCGTCGAGGGCTGCGCTACACGGCGGCGATAATGTAGAATGGAAAGGTTGATTGACCTCGGTGTCACGGCAATCAAGTGGTTGAGTGATTTGGACAGTGACCCGTGATGGTAAGCGCAGAGGGAAGACAAGACTCTATCCTCAGCCTCCTGCTCTTCTCATTATACCCCCTACGACTTGGCAAAGCCATCTCCAGTTGTGATGTCGACCATGATTTCGATGCTGATAACACCCACCTCTTCATTGCCATTGGCTCCATGAAACCAACCTCAGTGGCAACTCCCATGTGCTGCCTCGATGTGGTCTCACATTGGATTGGTTCTAACTTCCACCAAATAAATGTTGCCGGTTCTCCGTATCAGCAAAACACGGCCACCCTTGGCAAACTCTGCAGTTAGCGTGTGCACCTCTCAAATGTGTTACATTGACAAAGGGGCGTGTGAAACCTTGGGAGCTGTCATTTATCCGGAGCTCTAATTCTCTTCCCACGTCTCAACTTATAAGGTCGCACTCATTGCACACAAAGTGCTTTCCACAAATGAACCACAATACCTTCGCTGATCTCGTCAAGGAACATGAACCATCACAGGAACTCCGGTCATCCCCACAGACGCTTTTGAGCTGGCAGTCGAACAAAGAGGTCACAAAATCACACGCTTTCAGATGCGCTTCTGCGGCCATCTGGGACGTTCTTCCTTCTAATATTAGGAAGCCACTGGGGCTGTGCGCTTTTAAATCATCAAGATTGATATCTCATTTTGTGAGAACAGTTTTTTGTGTGTTCAGTTTTCTGTCCTTCCCCCCCACCTCCGATTAGCACGGCTGGCTACGTACAGTGCGAACGGAATTCAACATACACATCTCAACTCTGGAGGAGCTCCTACGTCCACCTGCACAACATCTCCTGTATCCAACGCTGTTTCTTCTCCATCTTACCACTAAGATCTTCCACCATGCCACCGTCACAACCCGACTCGATGAGCGCAACTCCCCAAACCCATCATCTCCCCACATTCCGCACCTCCAAACTGCAGATGGTTTTAAGTACCGCTGCCAAAATTCTCACCCGCATCCATAAACGAGATCGCATCAATTCAATACTCCAATCCCTCCACCGGCTCCCAATCCAATCCCGGATCAATTTCAATATCGCGCTCACAGTCTTCAAGAATCTCCATCAATCCCCCCCTCCACCCCACCTGCATACATCTCCCCTGTCATCACCCTCCACTTCCCTCCACGTGTTCTCTGCTGCAGCAAGCTCGGCTTACCTGTCGAAGCCTCCAGTCGACCTTTGCTCAGCGGGAGCTTGCTCACTATCTTCTGCTGAAGCTTTTCTGAAGCTACCTTCCCGCAGCTATCCGTGCTGTCGACTTCCTGCCACCCTATTTAAGCCCCGGGCCTCGTGATCTTTCCCTGCTCTCCTCTGCCCGTGACCCGACTGCCTCTCTCGGAAGAAAAAAACAGATGCCACATGGTTCTGCACAGCATATTGAGATGCAGTCGCGTTTAGTGTACGAATTGACTTCGTTATTGTATTCCGCTGCCGAGCGCATTTCTTACACCTGTACACATGCTGCATGTAAACGTACGAGCACGTATTGTGTTGTTGAACAAAACGAGCCTCGGGGTCTGTATATTGTCTGGCGCTGTGGCCACTCTGCCGGCCTCATGTGGAAAACAAGAGGCTCCGAGGGCATTTTACAAAATTCAATTTCAAACGGGAACATCTGTTCGGGAGCCATTTCAATCACCGTTATGAGGTGGCTGGGTGATTCAGAGGCAAGATCATTGAGCTCGCAGCGTTGTGTACCTGGGTGCACATCTAGGCAGTGGCCTGTGATTAAACTGGGGTTTTCAAGTGGAGTTCGTGTGATGTTCTCAATGCGCGTATCCATGATTGCTCTGAGAATTAAATATCGGTTTGACCGTCATGCCAAGGGCATTACTGTAATAGGCAGCGCAGGTGGGAAGATACCTGTCCTCTACCGTGTGTGGATCAGAATTCGCTTTGAGTGACCTTAGATGTAGCTCTGTCATATCTGCTTGCGTGGGCCATTCTCCAACACAGGGGGTTTGTTCCCTGCCCTACAAGAGTTTCACATCTCTCTTTTGTCTCGTGACGTGACACCTCTTGCACAATTTGGATGCAACTGAAGTGAACACGTACCAATACGAGCTCGCGGAACCTGCCGAAGCGACTATGTCAGCGATCCACTGCTGGACGAGGCTCGCAGTGTTTATTTGACCAGTGTGTGCGAAGCTGTTGAGTTCATGGCGAGGAACGAGGCACGGGAGCATAGAAGTACGGTACAACGGGTGTTATTTTGGTCCGAATGCCCTCTGCTGGTCATCACGAAACGGAGCCCCACAGCCGCCGATAACAACCATCCGTGCACTTGGCGGACACCAATCCAAGCAGAGCGTTATCCGGGCTTTGCTATAAACGCATTCTAAAAATAACGCGCGATCAGTCAACTTTTGAAAAATTAGGTTGTTATCGACCTGCAAGTGTGTGTGGGGGAGGGGGGGGGGTGACCATATTGAGCACGCGGATCAATGATCAAGGTGAAGGAAGGTGGGGGGCCAGGCGGGGGTGGGGACAATACCGATTCAGATGTCACACCGATGTTAGCCGTGGCCAGGAATCCAACTCACGTTGCCAAGTACGTAGAGCACGGTGCGTGGACACGTGATGAGGATGCTGATGACCGTCTATGTGTGTCTACGTGTGTCTACGTGTGTCTGTGTGTACGTGTGTGTACGTGTGTGTGTCTGTGTGTACGTGTGTCTGTGTGTGTACGTATGTCTGTGTGTATCTGTGTGTGTCTGCGTGTATGTACGTGGGTGTGTGTGTGTCTGTGTGGTGTACGTGTGTGTGTTTGTGTGTGTCTGTGTGTGTACGTGTGTGTGTCTGTGTGGTGTACGTGTGTGTGTCTGTGTGTGTCTACGTGTGTCTGTGTGTGTGTACGTGTGTGTATCTGTGTGTCTGTGTGTATGTACGTGTGTGTACGCTGAACGTAGCCAACCGCGCTAATCGTAGGCTGCGGGGGAAGGACAACAACACGAAACACACAAAAAGCAGTTCTCAAGAAATGAGTTTTGAATTTAGAATTAAAAGTGCATAGCTCCATTGGCTTCCTAATATCGGAAGGAAGAGGGTCTAGCTAATGCATGGGCGTCTCGCAGAGCTTGTACAGCGTGGGGAGATGCAGTTGCATTTACACTCTCTCTAAACTCTCTCTATATATACATATAACTCGTAGTGTTTTTTTTTTCTGTGGGCATTATTCAACAATGCGTGTAACTAATGAGTTTCAAGCCACCGAATCGCATGGGGGCCAGCAGAGCTGTGGATCGAAGCAAATGACGAATTGGCCGTGGCTCGCCACTCCAAATATGTTGACTCGAATGCAGCCTGTGTCGTCTATGAAGCTGGGCACAGTCCGTGTATTAAAATGTGTCACAGCAAGAACCAAGGCACCTCCTATGAGCAACGGTTGGCGACGTACGGCGCAGCATATATAGATATGACCCTCCTGAAAAGGGGCCTTGAGACTCATTGGATACTCTCGAAAACTGCGTCATATGTAATAACCAACATCGCTACGCAGTACGTGTGTGTAAGCGCGTATCATGCAATTGCCCCAATATGCCAAAAAAATAACTTCTCAAGGCAAGGGGGACCATTCCTGAAAAACAGGAATATCGAGGCTCAGTGCAGCCACACATTGTGTGGCTTCATCTGAGCCAACCCGTTTGTATATTGTACGTGACAATCCATTTATAGATACCCCTGTTCCATTAATTTATTCTCAACAGCTAATTGAATATTGTGAAGGCGGTGGGTACTTATCTCACACGGGAGAGTTGTTAAAATATTTAATGAGCGTACTGTTGAGATTGGTGAGAGACACGTCGAGGCTTTGAAATACACATTTTTATCTACAGGTAATGTATGGGTATCACTGTATCTTTAAGTAAATCATCGTCTACTCAATTCCAGCCTTCAAATGCAAGTCATCATCAGTTGTGCAGTCGATATAGAGGAAACCCACAATGTGTGCATTTTAAATTATAATGTCGCACTCATTGCACGCAAAGTGCTTGCCACAAATAAACCATACTGCCTTTCTGATCTCGTCAGGGAGCATAAGGCATCAGGAAAACTCCGGTCATCCTGGCAGCGGATTTTGGCTGACTATCAAACAAAGACGGCCATTGCATCGCGTGTTTTTACACGCGCTTCTGCGGCCGTCTGGAACGCTCTTCCTTCCGATATTAGGAAGACACCGGAAGCCATGCACTTTTAAAGTACCTATGACAAACTAATTTCTTCAGAACTGCTTTTTGTGTTCAGTTTGTTGGCCACGTACGGTGTAAAAGAAGTTCAAGATGCATAATACATACGGTATGTGATGCGATAACAGTTTATTTTAAATACACATGCAGACATGCGATGGTGGCTGAGTGGGGTAGATTCTGTTGTTGTTCCGAGTAGGGCTAGAGGGCTCAACCAGAACTCGGTGTGTACCCAAGAACCCCGTGCCCACTCCTGCGATGATTCCACTGTCGCGCGATTCGATCAGCTATTGATGTTTTACATTGTGGCGAATTTCACCATCACCATCATCATCGCCACTACACACTTCGTCGTTCACAGTTTGTCTCTAACTTGTAGTGCTAATATGCTTAAGTTGTGGCCACATCTTTCTCTCTGTGAGGTCTTCCTCTCTTTCCAGTTCCTTCCAATTTTTTTGCGAACAGCACCCGTTTAATTTCCCTGCTGTTGTCCATCCCACATATGCGTGGCGAATGTAGTCTCCTCTAACGGCTGTCAGGGGTCCACATGTACCCATTATATAGAGCAAATATCAAGAGAAAAATAAAATCCATTAATTTGTCTGCCGGCCATGGCTACCATCAGTGGCCCAGTGATACCTGAACAGGTCCTAGGCGTCCCCTAAAACGAACGACCCACAGCGCCCAGCGTGGTGAAGTATGGTCAAAACAACCCCACCAACTACCGACCCGGCGTGTGGGGGAAAAAGCCTCCATCCAGCTGTGGCAATGTTGACACAAGTGTTCCACTTCCATCCTAAAACAAGTATATATAAACAAAAACACAATCCTTGCAACGATCAGCTTACACACCTTCACACCAGCAAATACAACGGCGAAAATTCGCTCGCTTCTATATTTATCGTAAACCCGCGTAGCAACGAATTCGTCACTGTGTAATAATGACTTCAATGATTGCGTTTGCTGCGCCGTGCGCTCTTGCCGATGCTCATCGCGCAGTTGCCCGATAGGCACGCAGGTGACGATGCTATTGTAATGACAGGCGCGCGTGCGTGCGTGAGAGTGAACTCGGCGAAACAGGTGCCAAGTTGTCTTAGAAACACAACTCACACGGACAACACAGACACACACGACGAAAGCACTGACGGAGCTTACTTATGACGCCCGGAGGCAATACACAACATCTCAAAATGCAGTTGTTCTTCTTTACTTTGGGCGGCGGCTTCTTTCCAACTTGTCCCCCCCCCCCGTCTTCCTCTCTCGCCGTGCCCTACTCCCTGCCTTGCTCTCGAGTATCCACGTCACATTGAGCAACGCGTGGGTGTGGGGGTGTGTTAATGGGAGGAGGAGGTGGCTGGGAGGGGGGGGCCTAAGGGTGTATAGGCAGTGAGCTGCACAACGACGGACACTTTCATTTGACAAGCACGTTACTTTTTTGGGTCCTTCTTACTCAAACTGACGACACCGGGCAACGTGGGGGAGAGGCTCATCGAGTCCTGGACGCTGGAACCTCCTCCAGGGGTTGGTAAATTGCACGCGCGCGCACAAACACAACGCACGCTGAGAGACACTTGAAACAAACACAACGCACGCTCAGAGACACTTGAAACAAAGACAACGCACGCTCAGAGACACTTGAAACAAAAACAACGCACGCTCGGAGACACGCGCTGCGCGTGCAGCACTAGGCGAGGTCATTCAAGACAAAGAAGCAGCCGACTCCGACTTCGAGCGGCCGCCGCGCCGATTGCGCAATTAGTCGCGAACGCGTTGCGGCGAGACGGAGGAGACACATTGAAGAGTGGGCGAAGGACGCAAGGAAGTTGATCGAGGAGACAGCTTTTCTCGTGAGATAAACTTTGCGTTACGTCCCACCCCCTCCTCCATCCTCCCCACCTTTTCTCGGCGCGGCGCTTTGTGATAGCCGGACAGACCGATAAGACAGAGCGGACCACAAGAAGAATGTCCGCGCTGCGCTACAACAACAACAATGCACACGCCCGGCACGGCTGAGCGGCGCACGCAGCAGCGGTGCCTCCTCCATGGCCCTCTCCGCGGAGATGAACGGCATCAGCACCAGCAGCAGCACCACCAGCAGCACCAGCAGCAGCAACAGCACCACCACCACCACGGCCGCGACGTCGAACGCGAGCTCGTGCGACGCGGTCCCAGAGGTGTCAGCGGCCCTCCCCGCCGCCCTCATGTTCGCCGTCGGCGTGCTGGGCAACGCGCTGGCGGTCACCGTCCTGGCGTGCTCGCGCCGCGACAGCAAGCAGACCGTCTTCTACGCGCTCGTGTGCGCGCTCACGGTCACGGACCTGCTGAGCACCTGCCTCTCCAGCCCGCTCGTGTTGGCCGCGTACGGCGCGCAGAAGACGATCGAGCAGCTGGGCGGCAACCCGCTCTGCGTCTACTTCACCTTCTGCATGCTCTTCTTCGGCTTCGCCACCATGGGCATCCTGTGCACCATGGCCGTGGAGCGCTGGCTGTCCCTCGCGCACCCGTACGTGTACCAGAGGCGCGTGAGCCAGACGTGGGTGCGCGTCGCGCTCGCGCTTGTGCTCGTGGTGAGCGCGGCGCTGTCCGCGCTGCCGCTGGCCGCCGGGGTGGTGCGCGCGCGCATGTACCGGCCGTGCACGTGGTGCTACGTGGACGCGAGGCTCGAGCGCGCCTACGGCTTCGTGTACGCCGCGGCCACGTCGCTGCTCATCGGCGCCGTGGTGGCGTGCAACGTGGGCGCGGGGGTCGCGCTCTTCCGCATGAGGAGGAGGCTCACGCTGAGGGACGCGGTGCCCAACTCCCGGCGCGTCTCGGCGCGAGTTTCGGCGCCGCTTGCCGCCCTTCCACCGCCTCTTGCTCCTCCTTCTCCTCTGCCGCCGCCGTCGTCGTCGTCCCAGCCGGGTCGAGAGAGTCCCCTCGCCTCGCTCCGCAGGAAGATCTCCGTGCAGAGGTTGCAGCGCATCCACAGGCCGCGCGGAGTGGAGGTGGACAACCTGGTTCTGCTGGTGTTCATGACCATCATCTTTCTCGTGTGCTCGCTGCCTCTAACCGTACGTATACGAATGGGACTGGAGATGACCGATCTTTGATGAGCCAGGAGCAACAACAAAAAGCATCACTGAGTCTCGAGATTCCTATTTTGCAGGATTGGTCCCTAACGCATTGAGAAGTTTTTGTTTGGCATGTTGGGCTAATTGCACGACAAGTGTTCACACATACGTACTGCGTAGCGATGTTGGTTATTTAAAATAACAATTCGGTTTACCATTCAGAGTATCCCATGCGTCTCAAGGCCCATGTTTAGGAGGGTCCTATGTTTGTGCGCTGAACTACTTTCGCGACGTTCGTAGCCAACTGTGCTCAACCGATGTGCGGTGGAAGGACAACAGACTAAACACAAAAGCTCTTTAAATGAGTTTTCAACAAAGATTTAAAAAAGTGCATTGCTCCAGTGGCTTCCTATTATCGGAAGGATGTTGGGGGCAATTTCACGGAGAGTATAAAATATACTTCGTAACAACTTTGTTTCGAGTAAGCAACGCACTTTGTTTACAAGTCAAAGTGTTCCTTGAGTCTTAAGACGCCTTTTTCACTGGAGTCCTGCATTGGGGACGTTTAGCGTATTTGAGAAGTTAGGACAGTGTCATCGGATCGTGCTTAACGCATTCACAACTCCATCACTACATGCACGATACAGGGCTACATGAAAGCTCCTCTAAAAGTAGGATGTACAATAGGCAACGTATTGGGATATTGGGCCTTTTAATGTGCATGAAGAAGGGGCATTACCCGAAACATCGTTTATCATATTTTTTTCTTCATACGCCGGTGTTATTGACACATTTTTTGAGTTTTTTTTAATGAATAATTGTGCTATTGCCCCACTGCCAACGCAGCGTCACCAAATTATATCTCCAAAAATAGGGACCATTAATGTTCCAACTTTTTGACCGCATTTCGCTTGGGGCCTGGATAGTACCCTTTTGCGGTGTGTATTTCGCCACGTTTTTCACAACGTGAACAAATCAATCTTGTACACCTAACTAAGTTCCAGTTGCTCGCAAAGTTCAACTCACCGTGCATTCGTTGAACGTGGTCGGGGGAGGTTTTTTTTTTCCCTTTCTTCCTCCCGAGGCACGCTGAGGTGGAGCGAGGGGCGCACTGGCTTGGCTCTCCAACACATCGGTGCTGCTGGAGAGCCACTGCGCCGCTGTGCTAGTGACGAATTGGCACGTTCTGCTTACGTGACAACCCTTACCAGTTGGCTGTGTCGAGTGGTGCCGGGTTTTAACGACACATTTATATATTTCCGTCATCTGACCCAACAAAAAAAAATATTTATTTGGGGCGCAGCGGTTAGCTAACTGGCGCAAAGACCTGGGTCAATTGGAGCCACTCGTTTAGCAAGCAGCACCGACCAGCGTAGTGAAGTATGGCCAAATAACCCCGATGACTGACACGGCATGGGGAGGCGCGGGACCCAACAGTGGATTGACGAGAGCACGGCAAATTATCTCCATATATATAAAAGGGAAATTTGTGATTATGTGTGGCTGTTCAAAATGTTTAGCATACTTCCTGACATGCAACAAACTTGAAATTTTGCATGTGGGTACTTTCCAGACTGTACACCATGCACAATTTTTTTTTAAAATAGACCTTTGTACATTTTTTTTTTGGGGGGGGGGGGCGCAATAATGGATATCTTTTGCACGGCAAGTGAGCTGTGACGTCACATCTGTCATGTCACCCGCATGCGGAAGCGTAACGCAGTGTGCCTGCTCATGTCACGCATCCCCCCCCCCCCCCCCCCCCCCGAGCAATTCTAACCGAGCAATTCTCATTCCGTGGCGAGTGATCGTAAAGCAAATTCTGTTTAAAGCACGTTGACGCAATTGCACACTGTTTACAGTTCCCGTACTCGTCGTGTGTCTGCACGGCATCTGTCATGTGTCAGCGACATTTATGTATGCCACGGCACGGTGCAGACTGCAGGCATGCGGCGTTGGACTTTCCGTCGGATTTTTGGCAAGTGCATACTTGAGTTATCAACACCTGCGGCTGTGCCTCCTTTTTAGTTTTGGCCGCAAACACGAGCGTAGCCCTGGCTACCGCTCCTCTGGCCTTGTGTCTGGGACACATTTCAGATTTCGTGGCGTCAACGTCGGCGATGGCAGAATTCCAGCGAACTCCACCGAATCGCCCTGTGGCTTTTTGCCACCTGTTGCTGGAGTCTAACCGCGGGTATTCTGTTCCGTGCGGCCAAGGAATGAGGTTTCGGAACTGGAGGAACGATGTTTAGAAGATGGAGGAACGGGATAAGGAGTTGGAGGAAAATTATTAAATGAACACTTTGCAGATTCGGAAGAGTTGGGTATTTCATGCAGTCAGCTTGTGTTCAAATAGATGCATTTCTTGGAAATGTTAACTGAGAATGTTTTTGATAATTGCTCTGCGCCATTAATTGTGTACTTCTGTATGTTATATCTGTTATTTTAAAGTGTCATTTGCTTCTGTTGTGTTTGCTTTTCTATTTTCGTAATTTGTTTATGATGCGGTAAACTTATATTTCCCGTTGTGTTATTATTTTCCTCTTGTATTTAAAAACTTTCAAAACGGGGCCTCACTCGATTGTGCAAAACAGACGGCCGTTAGAGTACCCCCCCCCCCCCCCCGCATGTACCAGCTGTGTGTGCAAATATCAGTTCAGATTTTACTTTTTGGCAATCACAAACTCTGTAAGTTTGCCTTAGATGATATGAAAACTGGGCCTTTTCCAAAACGAAACGGGACGGATAATGCTTTTTGTATGTCTTTCGTATCATTTATTTAACCAGCAGAGTATTGCAGAAGTCTCTGGATAATGTTATCATATTCATTGCACTGGCTATAATAATCACTTGATCTTGGACTTGGTCTACATCACGCCCGGAAGGGTGATGCCGGCAATTATACCCCATTAGGGGCCATGCATAATCAACATCAAGATTGTTATTATTAGCAATTATAATGACAGCCTTTTGTTCAAATACCGGTGCTCTTTGGCTAAAGTATAATAGGCAAAACGTGTTGTGGAGCTTTTGTTTTCTCCAAAATAAACCAAACTTTTATTTTAGTTTGTCGCGGCTCACGTCGAGTTCAATTGATCTGTTTGTTCTTTGAATTCAATAGATTTTCACCTTGGCCAACACAAGCTCCATTGCTGTTGACCGGTACACTTTGTAACGAGCTACCGGTGACTTTTGTCTCAAAACGCAATTGAAATTTTGGTGGGAGTAGCGCCTTGCGCTTGTGAGCCCGGTAAACACGAGTTCGATTCCCAACCGTGGCTAACATTAGTGGCGAGTGATATCTCGAAAATCTTCTCTCCCCTTCACCAACTTGCACTTTGCAGTCGTTGACGCCACGGTGGCGCGATGTTTTCCCGTGGTGGTGTGGATTGTTTTTCCGGGTCCTCCTGTGTTTCCCTCCGCTACTTAGAAACACGCGTTTAGATTACGTGGCTGCTCTAACGTGCCACACGATGAGCCAACTTCGTTGAGCTATCATTTGTGGCCAGGTCGCTTCTGCAAAAAAGAGCTAGATAGATCAGTGGGCATAAATAAAAAAAAAATAGTTTAGTTTTAGTTTAAAGTATGGTTAAATAACCTCCATGACCAAAAGAGCGTGGGAAGGTTTTTTTATTCAGCAAGGGATTGACAGAGGGCTGTATGCTATTATTATGTTTAACTTAGGAGCTTCACACGAGCTTTGAGACTATGAGGCTGTTGTAGTTGGCATGGCTCTAACTATATTTTTTTCTCGTGGACTCCCACTCTCAGGTAGGATGAATAATGCTTAACATATGGTCGCAGTTTCATTGAGTCCCCCTCTAACACGTGTTTTTGTTTGTTTGTTTTGCTTCTACAATTTGACAGATTGTGTAAATTCACACATTTTTTATGTCCAGCCACAGGATCTATTTTCGCGTGCGTTGGCATGAGTGTAATGGGATTTAATAGGCCATTTAATTGTGCATATTTCATCATTTGTATGATGGGTCCTACGGATCTGCTGGCCGTTTGTGTGAAATGTTTTCGCTTATTTAAAAAAAGTACACATATTTAGATTTCACAGTTCCCAAAGCGATATATTTAATAAAATTGCAGATCTCGTTTTATTTTATTCGTGTTCTCGTGATAATCTAGGATTTAACGACCGTAGCATACACTCATAGAACCAACCCATTACACGTTATGTGCAAAACAATTATAGTGAGATGTGAGATAATCCAAAATGCAGTGGATGAATAAAATACTAATAAATGCACAGAGCACTTTTGTCAATGCAGACTTGGATAAAAGCCCTCCTACACTCTGTTTATCATCAGGGTATTTGGGTCATACTCGCCACTTTGGTCAAAGAAGGTTTGTGAAGGGACTGGCCAGAACAAATTCAGATACGGCTGAGGAAGCAAGCGCTATACCCCATTCGTATAAATATGAAGCTACTTAGGTGGGCAACACCTGCAACGGTACCTCTACGCTTCCACGTCTATGCTCCCCACCTTCAACAGCCAGCATCAACCAACGTGTGAAGTACGGCCAAAGAACCCCCACGGCCCACGCGGCATGGAGAGGCCATCGCACAGCAGTGGAACAGCAAAGGGCTACACACACACGTGCAGAGTAATGTAAAGCAATGCGGTATTTCTGGCTCACTAACAAGACCCTGCGGCAGGATTGTTCTAAATCGTTACCAGAAGCGACCATGTCGCAAGCAGCAGGTGATTCGTGAACCCCATCGAGATGTTGTTCTCTCTCTTCCCCTCTCCCTTGCCTCCGCACGAAGGTCTCCACTCTAATCAATGCCATCTGGCCCACTAACACCGACTTCAAGCGCGACCTGGCCGGCCTACGCTTCGCCTCCTTCAACCCCATCCTCGACCCGTGGATCTTCATCATCGTGCGTCGCTCCGTGCTCGAGCGCCTCCTCTCGGTGCCCGCGCGTCTCCGCGCCGCGCTTCTCCCCCACCGTGCCAGCGGCGACTCTCGCGGCTCCGGTTTGCTGCGCCATCTGGGCAAGGGCAAGGGCGGCGGCGGTGGATCTTCCGAGTCCGCCTCGCTCTCCTCCTTCCAGCTCGCGCAGCTCATCCGCTCCGCCGACGCGTCGCCCATGATGGCGGGACGGCTGGCCGAGATCCTCGGCCGTGGCGGCGAGCCCGGTGCTCTGGACTCCGTCCGCAGTTCCCTGGACCTGGAGTTGCCGGACGGGAAGTTCAGCGAACTGTTGCTGCTGTCTAGGAGTCGACGAGAGGCAGAGACGTGACGGTTAACGACGACGACAAAAGAACAACAAAAATGTCATCACTTGCTCCCAACCACTGCCGGGGGAAGTGTCTCCACTGGATGGAGTTCAAGAGAGCCCCTCTGGTGGGTATTCTGGCGTGCTCTTCCATGCTGGACAGACCCCCCCTTTGCAAGACGTGAGATCACTCGCACGATATTCCACCAAACATGGCATTGCTTATCGACTGTGGTGAACCCATTTATACAGACAGAGGTGGATCCACAGATCGAACTCGACTGGTGACCTCTGAAATACAGGCCCAAGTAATGCCAGTGCTTGAAGTCTCACTGAAGATGTTCCGCGTCGCTGGTAGACAGGAGTAGGCCTCTTCCTGGTAGCCTCGGCCACGGTTGGAGATACACTGGTGTGGTGTAGCTCACCTGGACAGATCCAGCTAAAATTAGGCCCTGGGTAATGCTACCTCATACAGTGCGCTGCCCTTATTTATGGATATATATCACCGTGTGGCCCTTTTGTAATCAAGAGAAGGTATTCGGCATGAGCAGGACATGTGTTAATCTGTTTGGAGTGGTGAACACTGAAATATGTAAATATGTAAACTGATCTGAACTAAGAACACATTTACAAAAAAAATGCACTTTAATGCTTGCATGCACGTACATACACACGCACGTACATGCAGAGTTATGAGTGTCCTTCGCAGCGAGCGTCATTATGCCACGGACTTTGCGTCAGGACCTACCCCCACACCATTACCGCCGTTACCACTGTCACGGACATTGTCATCACTTTACAGCGTTGTCATCAATCATCGTTCGGGGCTGGCTCGCATAAAATGAACCTGAATATGGAGCCCGCAGTTAGTCTCGCGACTTAGCGAGTGGAGTTTGTTGCGTGCACATCAATGAACGCGCAGTGACGGACGATGCCATCAGTGCCCGCAGATGTTTGGCGTGTGCATCGACACGCATTCTTGCGCTCACATTGGCGCCCGTGTTCTGCGCTAAATTGCGCACACGATATGAGTTGCTCGACGCCCATATGGATTCGGATGCAATGGTTGCAATATTGATGGTTTCTGGGCTCCAGAGTGACTGCTTGGCTGGCTTGTGTACACATGTGGCGATAAGGGTTTCCAGAGCGCATCACTATCTGTCCACGTCTGGTGCCAAATCAAATTGCAGACACTCCAACGAGAAAGGCGTTGCGTTTGTGACATGCGTGTGCCTTTCCAGGAGACCAGACGCTGTCGTGTAACCGACGCTGTGGTATACAGCTCCACGTGTGTGGCCAATCCTGTAGTTTACACTTTGAAGCCACCACTAATCCCGAAAGTGTTCTCGAGCCTGCTATGATTAACGTGCAGACACTTTTATTTAGTTACTTTTTTTTCCTCTATAAAGGAAGACTAACAAAGTTTTGATTTTGTGTCATTACAAGTTATGCCCCCCCCCCACCCTAGCCCTTAAGCGCGCACACAGATCAGTTGCCACGGTGCCCCGAGCTGAGATGCCACTTGCGTGCTCTTGCCGGACCGGATTTGTCGTTCGCGCGATGTTGCACCTCGCCATGGTTCACGCTTGGCTGGCCACGGCCGGTGTGGTTTGGGGTAAAGCGAGTGGCCGGTCACTTTTTGAGCGAAACTCCGAACGCCCCTGCCGCTACCCCCATCCCTCTTGCAGCAGCTGGGGCCTGCAGAATGTTTACACGTGTCGTGGTGCGGTCGTGCCAGAGGCCTGCTTTCTCTCGGTGGTCTGTTAAAGAAGAGATACCCGGGGATGGTCAAACATTGCACTTGCAGCAGCCAGTTGCCTCAAAAGCAACAGTTATTTGAGGAAAGCGATGGTTTGTCACCCATGGTGCTGCAGGCAGGTGTAAATGGCCTGTCGCATGTTCAAATGCATCTAATTTATTCTTCCTGCCGCATGCAGCAGCAGTATCCATTTCCTGGCAAGTAAATAGTTTTGCTCATTTTCAAAAGACAGACCCACACGCTGTGTGACCGTGATAAACTCAAATCTATGTAATTGCGCATCCGCAGAGGCGGCCTGTAAAATTACAAGTTCGGAACTTCCACAGTGACCTCGTCCCTCCGAGGGCTACCTTCAGTCCGCGTGAATGGCTCAATCTTCTGCGACGCCAGCGGAACAAATGCCTTGAGGACATTGGCGACAGCGCGAAATGCATGCAAGTGAGATGATTGGCGTGGTTGCACCGCGCCCTCGATTGTGTTTGTCAAGATAACGTGCCAAATGCGATGACTTACAGAAACTGATAAAAGTGTTGTCAATACTTCTTGCTTGCAGCCGTGGCCATCACCGTAGATTTCTTCAAGGAGTTGATACGCTATTCAAATGCCACCAGATAAGGTGGGCGGTTAACATTTCTCTACGTGGAGTGACACATTCATATTCTAATTAGCTTCCCCATACACGACCACTGAAGGAAATATTATTTTCCCACATCAATTGATATTCTGTACTAGCTTCATTATCATCATCATCATCGGGGGTGCCAGGGTGGCAAGATGTTAACTCCCTCGCCTGGTATGAAGGACGTCGTGGGTTCGATCCCGACCCTGACGCCTGCTGTATATTTGGAATTTGCGTGTCTCTCTCCCTGTGGCCGCGTGGAGTTTTTCTCTGGGTCCTTCGGTTTTCCCCTCCACATTTAGAAACGTTGCGTTTTAGAGATTGTGGCTGCTCTAAATTGCCACGTGATAAGCCACTTAACCACTCAGTGGGCCTTACCTGGTAAAATGAAAAAAAAAGAGTTTGTTTAGTTTATCATCATCAACATCATCAGCCATTGTCTATCCACTGCTGTATGATGACCTCACGCCGTTTCCATCCCTGTCCATCCTGCGATGTCAAAATCGACGTCACTCCCGAAAATTTATCTTTTGCCTCCACTCTGTAGCGGTTGTCCGCTCGGTGTGTGTGCTCTTTAACTTTAATCACCAGCGTCGTCCACGGCACATTGTCCCCTCGAGCGATGCACCCTGCGAAAGCCCGATTACTTTCCTCAGCCGTTCACGCGATGCTTCAATTGGGATAATATTCATTGCACGCGTCTACTACTTGGATAAAACATGCGAATGTTCACCACACGTGATCCTCGGAGCCCAGGGTTGCCCAACCATGAAATAAGATGTTGTGCGAGTGCAGGGTAATGAGTAAGCAATGGCACCATCTCTTAAAACGAGAGATGTGTACTGCAGTGATAGCTGTAATAATTACATCTAGAAGGGTGAAATAGTAGATAATAATTTGTGGCCCTTTGTCAATCCCCTGCCGGGCGAGCACTTCCACACGCCGCGGAGGCCACGGGGGTTATTTGACCATACTTCACTATGCTGGACAATGCGAGCAGGTGAATGGGGTGGCTCAGGACTGGTTCAGATGTCAATTCGCCACTGATGTTAGCCGTGGCCGGTAATCGAACTTAGTTTGCTGGACTCATAGCACAGTGCGCTAACCACTGTTAAACTGATTCACCGATTTTAGATTTGTTCAACCGACTACCCCGAAGGTTGGGCAAGTATAAAATCGGTGAACTTAATCAACATTTAGCACACTGCAGCACTTCTGAAATGTGTCGCTGGAGAATGTAGTATTTTGTGACTGTGACCATGGTGATGATATCAGCCGTGACAATTGTACAATGTGTTATTATATTAGTCAGACGCTGGGGCCGAATATCCACTGAGCAGTGTGCGTGACAATCTTACTCGAGAATCTACCCGATGTACGCAATATATGAAGGAGTGCCTACTCTTTGTTTCAAAAGCAGTAGCTCACGGGTGCTCAACTTGTGTGTAAACATTGTGAAATTTACTGTGACATTCATGACTCTGGGCCACACCTGACATCGTTTGAATTCTCCATACTGAAGCTGGTTAACTTGGGGGTGAGCCTTTCCATTAAGAGTTGTACTGTGCCACGAATAATTAAGGAATGCATATGTACTAAATTTTAATGACGTTTACATGGAAATAACACCTACAATATTTCATGAATTCTCAATTACTTAATACTTACTGAAAAAATTGCTATTGAATATTTACAATTTAAAAACAAACAAAACTCCAGATTGTATGGTAGAAGGCTGAGGTTTTGCTAGATCTGTTAGGTTGAAGAGGTTTTCTGATGGGCTTGAAAATGTTATTATTGGTGAAATAAATCAATACCAAAAAATTACATTCATGAGAGAGCCTAGAAGAACACGTGGCATCCACGGGAACAGGCTCAATGGATAAGTATGCAGCGTTTGAATTGCGAGTCAGCATACGAAAGCCATCTCCTACAAAGCTTTTTTTTTAAATTCTACATTTATTATTTATTTTGGGTTGCCTTCCGACGTACCCAAAATTATTGGCCGACTCAAGTCCGGCTGTGACACATTTCACCGTATCAAATGTACAATCCCGTTTTTATTTTTTTAAAGGGGCGACAGTACAACGCTCGACTGCAGTTTGGGACACTTCCCAGACGAGCACGGCTTCGTCATTTCAAACTACCACTGAACAAATACGTGTTTCGAAACGCTTTACTTGTGTGTGTTTTAAACAAACTTTAACAGCACCTCACCATTTGAAAAAAATATATAAACATCGATAGTGATAGTCGAGTTTTACAGGCAGCACGTGTTGTGTATAAGTGCGTCAACGTTTGAACCAGTGTTTTTTTAAAGAATGTTAAATATTTATGACTTGAAAGACAATTATTTATTACGCATGTTGTTCACGATTATGCGTTTCCTGATATTGTACTTTCATGCTTGACACCTGTGGAACTATGTTTTGCAATGAATGCAATAAAAGAGCATACTTACCTGTTTCACATGCGGGTACGTGAAATGTCGTGTTCAACGGTATCATTCTTAAATGCAAATAGTGTACACTCGTGAACCTACGACATCACACGCGTGTTACCTGAACTGAAAACCAGCTGTCCTTGTTCTCATGATCCATGCCTACGATTGCTTTATTTACTTTCCACTGGAGATAATTAAAAAAAATGTCTCTGAATGCTGAAACTTGAGTCTCCGTAAGGCAGCATACAACGCACGGGACCCACAAAGATACTGCAATAAATGATCTAGGCAACGGGACACAGTTTTCGGATGCACCGCATTGTTTAACCAAACTGCGGGACATCAAATTACAGGGTGTGTATGCGTGTGTGCTGCATGTGCCCTGAAGAATAACACGTTTCAACTGATAACGCGCGCACAGCGTTCGCTCGATCTCGTGGGGAGAGGACGACTGGGAGTCGCAGACGATCGGGGAAGGCATCAGTTCGGTGAGCCACCACCACCAATTCCCCAAGCTCTGTGTTCGTTGGACAATTAATGACTGCTTAATTGTCCGATAACGTAAGAACCCAAGTCTGTCTTGTGTGTGGGGGGGGGAAATGTGTCAATGAACTACTTCCAAGATCTTCTTAGCCACACAAGAGACGCTGCACGTACAAATGCATCCTGCAAAGATACATTAATTATAGAACGGGAGTAAAACCAATATTTTTAATTCTCTGTACAGGAATATCCCCACCCACCCACCAAAACAATGAACCATATTTTATATGATGGGTTTTTGTTGTGTGCAGTCAGTAGTAACCAGGCCGAGACCATTAACTTGCCACACAAGCGGACCCAGTTTTTAGATGACGGGTGGCTACCCAGATTCGACTCCAAGATATCAGCGGTGCCGGTTCAGTATATCTGACCTCTGAGCCACCTGGCAACTTGTGCATTCATCTTCAGTGCGCCTTCCATCCATCACTCCCAGGTGGTGCGTGTGTGGTCATCGTGATGAATAATGCATAAAGCACAAAACATTGTCTCCATTGATGCTCAGGCCCGTTCACTGGTCACAACGAAAGGTGGCTTGCATTATGACATTTTCATAAGCTACGTAGTACAGTGGTGGCACACGCGCAAATGTAGAATCCAGCAATGTGGAGGTGGGGTTCGTGATTCACGCCGCAGTACAGCAGGTAGGTTCCGGACCTATTGTCGATGTTGATGTCGAGTTTTATACTCCTCGTTTTCGTGTCTTCTCCAGGCACGCTTTGTGTTGATTTGTTTTCTTCTTTCTCCACAAGCGAAAGTGCTTCAAGAGGAAGCGGTAAAATATCACAAGCAGGACCCTCTTGCAAAATAGTCTTGAGACTCCGACTCATCTGCTCCCATTGAATTATTCTCATTTCACGAAGATGAACATTGTCTTCTTGCTAAAATAGCAATTGTTTTACTTTCTGAAGAAATACGGCAATACCTCGGCACACAAACGTGTAAATCATGTTCAAAGACACGTAACCTAAACAGAGTTTGAAAGGAATCATATCATTACGTCAGGAAACGGCGTGACTTACACGGCCAATTACTTGCAACGAAGGGAATCTGTCCGTCATCGCCTTCTTCACCCCAGAATGTAAACAGCGGACAACGTCACCGAGGGCCCACGCTTCCCACAGGAGTGCACTTATACGGTATTGATGGTGTTGGCGGCGATCTCTCGTGGGTAGCTTTACCCGGAAGGCGACATTGATGTGCTCAATGTTCCTGTAGCCCTCTCCCCTTGATGGGGCTCCTGCCCACAGGTTGCCGTGATTGGTAGTGGGTGGTAAAGTGGTCCAGAGGCGTCACACAGCTCAAAGACAATGCACTATCAAAGTAATGAAGGCTCGGGTCAGAATCTACATCATTAGACCTCCTTTGCCAGTACCAAAATGTAATAATAGGGTTTTTACACTTTTTTCTGGCAACAAAACTGAAACCTTTTTACAAGAATTCATGTCTGCATTAACCACAATACCTGCAGTCAAAATGGAAACAAAAAACATACTATGATAATATATGTGCTCACCCCGAGCCCTCATTACTTTGATAGTGCATTGTCTTTGAGCTGTACGCCTTTTGGCGTCATCTGGTCGAGCACCAATTGGGTCGAGGCTCAAAAGAAAGCCGTCCCTTGGTGTGGACCAATCAGTTCTACGGACAATGCAAATATTATCATAGTATCTTTTTTGTTTGCATTTTGACTGCAGGTATTGTGGTTAATGCAGACATGAATTCTTGTAAAAAGGTTTCAGTGTTGTTGCCAGAAAAAAAGGGAAAACCCCTATTATGGTCCAGAGGTGGCTTAGCATTAAACAAATGACTCAGTTTCCTGGATTCAGTCGTAATAATTCCCAAGGTGGCACAGACGTCAGAGCAGTCGGTGGGCTTCTGGGAAGATTACCGTGGATCGAATCCAGGCACATGTTTGGGCTTAAACGGCGTTTTCAACTCTCAACGTGTGGCGAGTTCATGATCTCAGCCCAGCCACCGATGAATGCACACACACACACGAACAAAAATACATCCCAATAAATTTGTTGAATTTTTACCGTCTTGCTGTGAAAATGACTCTCAATGGCGGAGTGGATGGAAAAGGGCTGCCCCCTTGCTGTGTGGAACAAAGGTTCGTTTGTCGGTATAAACTCCGTGGTGTCCACTCCCTTCGGCCGCTCTGACACATGAAGGGTTGCTCTGCTCTGCAAGCGATCCGAATGGTCTTCGCCACGTGACATGACGCCGATACTACAATTGCAATAAAATTGGTGAGCAACATTGAAAGGTAAATACAAAATAATGCAATTAATTTGGATTGGGAGGTGGCCAGGAGAAGGTAGTACATAGAGCAACAAATTATTGAACCCATCTTCACACAGCGTTGACTGTAACCCCCTAGTATGTACGGGTGTGTTTTCTTCATGTACACTCGCCAAACAATATGAATTTGAATCGTTGAACATCACAAAGCAGAACCCCCCCTCCCTCTCCGAAAAAAGAATCCTTAGACTCCGTGAGACTTTCCTGGGTAAGTAAAGGACATTATCATTCCGTCTTAAAGAAAGCGTGAGTCTCAACGCTTCTTTAGGGGTCTTGAGTCAGGAGGTTTAAAATTAGGATGTTTTTTTTTGTTTCAATTTCATTTAGAGTTGTTCAATTATTGGCCTTGATACACAATACCCCAGGCAACTGTGCATGCTCTTGGCCTCCCCTCAGCTCAATAGCACCGAGTGCAGTACTGCATGTCATTAGCAGTGGGAAGGCAAATTGAGACTGATGGGCATGGTGACACCACCACCCCCGCCAACACCCGCTTGTGGGTCATGTTGCCCTTTAGCATGAACAGAAACATTGTACACATCTCTTTGTCGATCCACCACCGGTGGATGATGAGGGCCTCTGCACGCTGCGCAAGTCGTGGAGATTATTTGACCATACTTCACCACGCCGGTCATTGCCGGTTGGTTTCAGGCCGGGAGGCATAGAAGACCTGGGAGCACAACAATGGATTGTGTGCACGATCTTCTGCTGGTTCAACCTTGCTGAGTGAACCAATCACTGATGCAAACCAGGTGCACGTAGCCATTGGCTCTCACATAACACACGTTCCAATGTGATCCTTATGGGGGTACCAAATAATACTAAATGGGCCGAGGCAATTATTTTTTTAACTTCTGGGACACAATTTTTTCCGGGGTTGTACTTAACTCCGCGACTGGGGTAACCAATCAATCCGACATCGGTGCAACTCCGCGAAGTCGAAACGCAGCGAGGACGATGGTTGCGCTGAAACCCTGAACGCTCGCACGCACCGTGGTGGTACATCATCGTGAGTACAGCTCGTCGAGATGAGTCCATTGCCGCATCAGACTAAAAATGACTGCGTCACGGACATTATGCGAGAGCTATGGTGCCCCGAGGTACCGCCACAAGGTTCAAGTGCTGTCCTGTATAAGCTCGGACTAATGGTGGGGGTGGTGATTATCCTCTTTTTTTTTCAAAGCGTGTGGGTAGGATAGCCCGTTAGGTCGGCTTCAACCCTTTTCCGGCAATAATACAGGAGGTGTTAAGATGTTCCAACACCAAATAGACACCTCCTACAAAGCGTCGAGGCTGGCACGTAAAAAGGGTCCCATAGATAGCGCGTTAGGTAATGTGTGTGTGGGGGGGGGGGGCATCTCGCTAGCAAAGGATAACGACGACGACAAACACGTGCCGTGATCCGACGTGAAGCCACGGGCGGACTCGGCATCACAAAGCAACAGTGTGGAGCAAATGCGTGTCATTGTGTAACAAAGACAAAGACCCCCCCCCACCCGGATAGCCTTTACATAATGTTGGGGCAAGTGCTGTTAGCGAGTCGCGCCTATGAAGGCCGGCACGGCACGCGAGGGAGTGGGTGGCCAGACACCACGCCCGACCGCCTTTGTCTCCCCAGTGGCGATGTACTCGTTTGTGGCTGAGTCGACCTGGGGGGGGGGGGAGGCGCCTCAGATACTCATCACCGGTGTTGGCCGTGAGCGGGAATCGAACTCGGGTCACCGGGTTCGTAGCGCAGCGTGGCGCTAACCGCTGCGCCACCGCTCCTGGTGTCGTGTGGAGGCGAATGTACACGGACAAGTAAACCGAGATTTCAAAACCGGCCCCGGTGCTTTTGGGGCTGCTTTGCAATTGTTCATCTCTCCCCCCCCCGCCCCAACCTCCGTACACGGGGATGTGTACTTATTTCCTCTGGCTCATGAGCGTACAGAGATGATTAAACTTTGATTTAAAGCTTTCGTGACTGCAGGGATTCATATTCTTGGTTCTTTCGGTAAAGTCACGTAGAAGGGAAACAATAAAATAATAAAAACAATTATTGCTGTGGTTTTCACACCTGATGATGATTGCTTGTGTTGCAGTCGAAACGTCGTGAGAATTTTATTGTTTCCCTTCTACGTGACTTTACCGAAAGAACCAAGAATAGTTATTAAACGAATAACGTTTTTTTTATTTCACCAGGTAAGGCTCACTGAGCTATTTAGATTTTTTTTTAAAAGCGACCAAACCCCAAATGGTAGCTCAACGGATTGGCCTACAATGTGGAATGTTTTAAAACGCATTGATTGCAGCCAAGTACTCTAAACGCATGCCAATAAACGTGCGGAGAAAACCCCGGAGGACAAACAAAATCCACGCGGCCACGAGGAGAGAGTGAGAGAAACGCGAACTCCAAACGTACAGCAGGCGTCAGGGGTCGGGGGTCAGGATCGATCCCACGGCCTCCTGTATACCAGGCGAGGGAGTTAACATCTCATAGCCACCGTGGCGCCCCGTGTCACAGGCTCGGGTGCTCCAGTCCACGTGGCGCTTGCCGGTACAAAGCGGTTTCAGCTGCCTCCGCCTGTCACTTCTCTTCACATTAGTGCACGAAAAGTACGGCATTTGTTCACAACTCATGCAGAACGATCGTATTTCCATACATAATTGAAGATTTCCGTCTGTCTAACCACACGTGTATCATACAGTACCGTATATATAAACTATTTTATCAGGTAAGCCCCACCGAGCTATATAGATATTTTATTGAGCAGCCACAAATGATAGCTCAACGAAGTGGCTTATCGCGTGAAAATTTATCGGAGCCAAATGTGTACTCTAAACACATTTAATGTATATATTTATTCTGTTAGACTATGGGGGCTTCCAGAAAGTATTTTTTTACAGTGCGTCCACAGGATCGATTTGTCTAAGCAGGTAAACGCTGGATTGGCTTTTATCTTCTGGGTCTCATCAGCAGTGTCAGGTTCCACCTGTGAGAAGACCAAGGCAAACTAGAGCGAGCAGGCTTGCTCATGAGCGGCTTTTATTGTAAGGGCCTGCTGGCGGTCGTCTGATTTTCATCGGCAGTCAATCGAGAGCCAAGGACATCAACATTCCTTTTGAAAGGTCTGATGTTGGCGATAACGGTTTAAACCCGGCCTCAGTAAATGCTTCTGGATATAACAAAAGTCTTGAAGGCCAAAGAGTTGATGGAATAAAAACGTACTGTCTCTCTCTATGGATCGATCAAGATCTGTATCCAGTATACACATACACACACACACTGTACATTATTTAAAATGTAACCGATAATCATCCAGGACAGCGCATGGTAAATGTGTATCCTGTGCACTATTTCCAACAAATGACATCCGTGGTGAGACTGTCACAATCACTTCGGGGCACTGACAAAAGGTGTGTGTCGGGTGGTGGAGGGGGTGGAATTTAACTGCACAAAGTGTTCCTTTCTATTCTGAAATCACTCTACCTGCCAAGTGCGTCACTCCACATTTCGCCTTTTTGATTGTCATACAACGTCGTTGCTAACGTATGTACCGATTTGGACTGAACGATTTGGGGAAAATATCTAATTGCGATTTTTCTGACAGATATTGCGATTGCGATTTACGATGAAATCTTTTAAGTCAAGCTTCAGTTCAATATTCACTGTGAAATATATTTAAAACACGTGATGGAGCATTACCACATGATACCATCAAAATATGAACTGCTCTATATATTCAAATGCAAGGATCAGAACTTAAAATATATGGATTGCTTCCAACATGTATTTATTTAAAACAATTTTTTAATAGAACAATCAAACATAGAAGAATTGTTAAGTTAAATAAATAAAGTTATAATATTTAAAAAATTGAACAATTCCAATAAGAAAGGACTTTTCAAATAGCAAAAAATCGCAGCCTTTGCAATTTGCTAATCGCATTTTTTAAATTTCGATTTGAAATCGATTAATCGTTCAGCCCTAGTACCGATGCAATGGTGGCACCAAGTCCCAGCGATGCTGTCGCTTGTGAGAGAAAGACCCGGGGGCCTTCAGTACGCAATGCTCAATCCTGAGATAGCCCGACTTGTACAGGGTGGTGGTCCAGATGTCTTGTGACCCACCCTCACAAGACTTCTGGACGACCGGTGGACAGTTTTGACTAATTCCTCGTTATACAGCAACTCGATATACGGAAATGTTTGTTTGTGGACAACTTTGCGCGACAGTATTTGTTCCGTATATTGAGGGATGTTCGCATTAGCTACACGTAACAACAACCTCTCTCCACTTTTCTTCCCTGATTTAATTTTATGGTTATATTTGCACAATTGCTTTTTGTGTTTAGTCTGCTGTCCTTCCCCCACGCACCTCCGATTAGCACGGTTGGCTACGTACGGTGCGAAAGAAGTTCAACATACATATTGTACTTTCATAAATTCCGCAAAACCTATGCACTGAATATGATTTCTACCTGCCTTGGATTCCCAGGATTTTGCCAGGATCGTGTTGTTTGTGGAGGATGCTGCTGTGGCTTTGCTGCTCCCTGGACATTTAAGTTTCCCCGTGTTCTTTGTCACTTTGTCTCATATGGCTCCGCTTATGACAATGCAGTTGCATAATAGTCGGGGATAAATTATGCACTCGGTATTTTCGCCTGAAGCAGGGATTAATTATAGACATTGGGCCACTACTTTTACTTATGTTATTCTGCAGCATCATATGGATGTAGCATGTAAAAATAAATCTTGGAACGGCGTTCCGGACTACTCCGGCCGATTTTAAGCGCCGCACGTAGCTTTCCCATCTTGCCGGCATTGTGAGATACTTTTCTTATGATGGCATGTCCCGTTTTTTTTGTATCTAAGAGGTGGCAACCCTAGCACTAAAGTAAGTCAGAATAATAATATTTCGACTGGAGGAATCCGATTAGATAAGAAGCTCATTTTTCACAGGTGTCCAGGAGTCACCGATGTCCAGTATGTAGGTCATCAACCTGGCAAATTGTGCCTTCTAACACTGTGGCAGTGCCCATACATTGGTGAAACAATCTCGGGGGTGGTGGAAACAGGAAGACTCGACTGGATGCACCTGACATTGTTGCCGTTACATAGGACATTATGCAACGAAGTTAATTCCTTAGTCTCCGCCTCTGTCGGATGGATGCTACTTCATCAGAGTACAGGCAGCGAGTTCATAATCGTTGCAAGAGTAACAGACAGCGCCAGCTGCAAATATAACCACAGCGTTGCTGGCATTAAAATACTTTTCTCATGAAATGGAATATCATCAGCCATGATTTATCCCCTGCTGGATGACGGACTACCTACGACGTCGCGATCCTAACGTGGTCTAATTATTCCGCAGTCCAACCCACTGCTGCGAAGGGGCAAATTTAATCTCTCCATCTCTGGTATAGGTATCCACTTGGGCGCTTTAGCTATATAAAATACGTACCGATATACTGCTATAAATAACAACGTCAAATATTTACCTGGAAAGCCCACCCGAATCTCATGATTTCATACCTGTCAACCCATACGATTTACCCGTATTCTTGTGCAGGGAAATTGAGTTTTCAGGTCAATAGGGCATACAGTCGTTTCAATACGGGCAAATGTTTTTTAGACTCTTTGTGTTTCTCTCTTGTGATGGGACTTTGTAGGATGAACGCTGAGATTTATAAGGGCACGGGGTTACCAACAAGGTCTGAATTGGTCTGTAATAGGGTAGGGCACTGATACGGCGTTGACAGCTGTGCGATTTTTTGTCAGGATGCTACTGTAATGGAGTGTTTGGCCATCTACAATAATGAGTGAGTTTTGCTTATGAGTAAACAGGTAGAGCAGCCAGAGAAAACCCCTCTCCTCGTATAAGGTTACAGTGCTTAAAGCTCAACAAATACATTCAACCCAGAGTGGGAGGAAGGGTTGCGGTGGAAGGCACACCACCTGTTCAGGTATCACTCACCACTGATGTTAGCCAAGACTTTTACAATACACTTTCATTAAATCCTTCGCGAGAACTTGGTTGATTGCATCAATTTCCACCGAGCCAAATGCCATGTCACAGAATTACAATTAATTAACAATGGGCTGTAAATTAATATTATAAGTATATTTATATTTGACCATTAAATGCTATCATGAATGTGTTGTACAGAAACGTATCCAAAATGTCAACGAGGACTCAACCCATTGCTGTACTTGTCATACCCTTGCCAATCCTCGCCACATCTCAAGCACGCAGCCTCATGCCTCTACACACCCCACAGTGGAGAGATCATAATCTCAATCTCCCTTGCCTGGTACGCACGAGGTCACGGTTTGCATAGCAACCCTGACGGTGCCTGCATGTTTGGAGTGTGCTTGTTCTCTCTCTCTCACCCCGTGGTGGTCGTGTGGATTTATTTTGTTCATGTTGCTCCGGTTTTACCCTCCACATTTAGAAAACACGCATTGAGATTATTTGGTTAATCCTGTAAACCGCCCACAGACGATGTTCTAGCCACTTTCATGAGCTCTCGCGCGAGGCCAGGTCGCATCTGAACATAAAAAACCTCGGTGGGCTTTACCTGGTAAATAAAATAGAAAAGACTGTAAATAGAAGCAAACGCCTGATATGCACTGGCAGTGGCCGAGCAAAGCACCAATCAGGCTTAGGCCTAGCTGCAGAGGCCTGCTCCGCCCAGGGTGGTTTGATGAACGCATATATGAGCTTGGTTTTGGGATAAGGTCCCCTTGCAGGCCATCATAGAAATACACGTACATATATCTGTAGATAAAATATAGACGTGCGTGCACAGTCTATGTACAGGGTGATCCATTTATGGACACGCCACTGATCTGTCATCGCCTTCATGCCCTTGTCAACAGCTGATTTGCATGTTGTGAAATTGCGTTGGCTTCATTTCTCTATTTTTTGTTATCTTTTTTTTTGTATTGAGGGAATGTGCTGACCCGATACACGGCTTTGCGACGCGCGTATCGTTGGCTTCATTTCTCACAGAGGAGAGAGTTAAGGGATTGACAATCTGTATTGAGATTTGTGGGACAAACACGCAGAGGCTTTGACATACAATATAGCTTTCTTGGTGACGTTTCCCACTTATTAGAGTGGGGTATATACACGCACACACATGGGTAACCCAGTATATTATATAGTGCATTTACAAAACGTTTTTATAAACGTATAGGTAAGAGCAGACGGAAATTACTGCACTGTCCCTTTAAACTATTTATGGTAGCCTCTTTTCTATACGATTTGCCGTGCATATTCATATTCGTGGCTTGATATTTTCGATTCCAAATTCCGGGAAACGTACATCATTCTCGTCGTCGGTGTGTGTATGTTTTCTGTGTGTGTGTAATCTGTGTGTGTATGTTTTCTGTGTGTGTGTAATGTGTGTGTGTATGTTTTCTGTGTGTGTGTAATCTGTGTGTGTTTTCTGTGTGTGTGTAATCTGTGTGTGTATGTTTTCTGTGTGTGTGTAATCTGTGTGTGTATGTTTTCTGTGTGTGTGTAATCTGTGTGTGTGTGTTTTCTGTGTGTGTAATCTGTGTGTGTTTTCTGTGTGTGTAATCTGTGTGTGTATGTTTTCTGTGTGTGTGTAATCTGTGTGTGTGTGTTTTCTGTGTGTGTAATCTGTGTGTGTTTTCTGTGTGTGTAATCTGTGTGTGTATGTTTTCTGTGTGTGTGTAATCTGTGTGTGTGTGTGTTTTTCTGTGTGTGTAATCTGTGTGTGTGTGTAATCTGTGTGTGTAATCTGTGTGTGTGTTTTCTGTGTGTGTGTAATCTGTGTGTGTGTTTTCTGTGTGTGTAATCTGTGTGTGTGTTTTCTGTGTGTGTGTAATCTGTGTGTGTGTTTTCTGTGTGTGTATTCTGTGTGTGTTTTCTGTGTGTGTGTAATCTGTGTGTGTGTGTGTTTTCTGTGTGTGTAATCTGTGTGTGTAATCTGTGTGTGTTTTCTGTGTGTGTAATCTGTGTGTGTTTTCTGTGTGTGTGTGTAATCTGTGTGTGTATGTTTTCTGTGTGTGTGTTTTCTGTGTGTGTGTAATCTGTGTGTGTGTAATCTGTGTGTGTGTAATCTGTGTGTGTGTTTTCTGTGTGTGTGTAATCTGTGTGTGTGTGTGTTTTCTGTGTGTGTGTGTTTTCTGTGTGTGTGTGTTTTCGTGGTTATGCATTTCCTGGGCTGATGGTTTCTGCTAAGAGAACTCCTCAGAGGACCTCCCCCCCCCCCCCCCTTGCACAGTGGACGCCCTCCTGGCTTCTTAACACGCATGGATGAGTCACTCCACTTCCTCTCCGCGTTACGACCAAATTTACGTACAGCGAACTCCCCATTGCCTCACTGCTGCGACTGGATGCCCCCTCCTTAGCCCTGCGTCTGCAGTGACTTCACGGCGCGTGCGTGCGCGCGTGTCCGTGTCTCTGTGGGGAGGCGGTGGCGCAGTGGTTAGCGCGCTTCGACACGAAACCCAGCGACCCCAATTTGATTCCCTCTCACGGCTCACGGCCAACACTAAGTGACGATTATTTGAATCTATCATGGGCTTCCCCTAGGTCGACTCAGCCTCACGTGAATACCTGGTGCGGAGGGAGATAAAGGCGTCCGGGCGTAGTGCTGGCCACTCACTCCCTCGTGTGCTGTGCCGGCCTTAATGGGTGCTCGTTAACAGTATTTGCCCCAAACGTCTGTTAAGGCTAGACGGGAGATATTTGCCTTGTCTGTGTGTTACAAAACTATGGACAAAAAAATGAACACAATTTTTGCAACACTGTCGGTTAGGATAATAATAGTACTTCCTATTAATCAATGAACGCAATACTCTTTATGAGGCGGGCCCAGTTACGCTCAGGGCCGCTTCCATTTTGGGGTTTTTGGCTTAATGTTAGATGACACCAAAGTGACCCAAGACGATAACACGAGCCGCGGTGGCAAGATGTTAACTCGCTTGCCTAGTATGCAAAAATTCGTGGGTTTGATCCCGACTCTGACGCCTGCTGTTTATTTGGAGTTTGCATGATCTTCCCGTTGTCACATTGTTTTTTTCTGCGGGTCCTCCGGTTTTTTGCCTCCACATTTAGAAACATATGCGGTTAGAGTATTTGGCTGCTATAAATTTCCACATGGTAAGCCAATTTCTCTTGCTTTTAGTTGTGACCAGGTTGTTTCTGAAAAAAGAGCTACTGTATATAGCTCAGTGGGTCGTACCTGGTCAAATAAAAAAAGAGTTTTATGTGCAAACACTCAGATGTCTGTAGCAATAAAACAAATTAAATGGTCATACTAAAAAGGCCCAAATCACAAAAACGGTCAACAAACTCATCAATAACACGGCCACTAATATAAACTGGAAATTATGAGTAACGTTTTGGGAAATTTCCCCCTTTTCACGGCACATAGAGAAGCCACAGAACTACTGTACAGTACAGAGAATATATTTCTGACATCTCCTGGTCACCACGCAGCCAAAAGTCTTAAATTCCTGGATATTGCCCAGGGTAGTACGGCCCTGGTTGTGCCTTTGGATGTTTGGTCAATTTCATCCAAGCGAGTTTGGTTTAATGTGGGAAGAAGCCAGAATACACGGGAAGAACGCAGTCAAAGGAGGAGATAGCACTCAAAGTTCCACACAGATTGAATCCCACTGATATTACTGTAAACTCCTTCATAATAAAAGTTTTTGGGTTAGATCGCGTAAATGTCAATGTGTCATTCACCCACCACCACCCGACACGGCCAATTCGTCAGGTTTGTTACGTGAACAAAACGTGTCAATTAGCTATTCAGCACATCGGTGTGATGGCGAGTAAACCCACAAGATTTACAATTGAGGATGACTTTTTCGCTGGTGAGTACAACCAGCTACATCAGGAGATTTGTCAGAATTGTAAAGAAGTCTTCCTGCTTCCGGTATTAAAGATAGCAAGAAGATGTCATTGTGCAAAAACCCCCAAAACTTGTATGATGAACATTTGTCGCGAAAGCCTACGTGATTCATTAACTGTAAACTTTCTGGCTACCTTGCAGCCTCCGATTAGCACGATTGATTACGTACGGTGCGAAATAAGTTCAACATACATATCCTTGACTGTACTATACTGTAATTCCCAGACAATAACTACACACAAGTACGGCGCAGGCTCCAACCTGCTTAGCTTCCAATTCCTGTCAAAAATGGGCACCAGTGGCAGGGTTACATCCAGGAATTGGCTGAGTCGATTGGTGGCAGGTTTAACGACACATTTATATGTTAAAGCAATCTAACCCAAAAAAAACAACAACCTGCATTATGGATCATATTTGGTCGCAAAAGCCTACTTGTTAAACTTAAATAAAGGAAGCATGAATAGTCAAACGAATACATTTGAGAGGGGGTGACCACTGCGCACAGTAGACTTTTGAGACAGGTCATACCACCGCGTCGTACATGTGTCAGTAGCAGCAGTCGAACTGTGTTCACAGAGGTCACGCAGGGGGCAAGTTCGCTGGGGCTTTTAGCCTCGGCGGGAGTGAATCATAGCGCTGGTTGGCATGTGAGTAAGTGGCCACTGGTGGGTTGGCCCGTTCCCCCGTGTGAATAATCTGTGTGGTGCACGCACAATGGAGCATGCTAGGAAAGGGTTAACCATAGCATTTTTTGTGCATTTAGCGCATGTGCAAATTACCGTAAGTATTGGGGGTGAGAGTGGCTTTACACTGTGAAATGTAAGATAAACAATTTTATACATTTTAACACGCGCAAGTTGTCTCACAGAGGGCGTCACAATACCAGCCTGTGGTGATTCGGTGAATTGTTGTGACTGAGGGTTCAGGATTAATTGCAATGATACAGCGACTATATCTTTCTGTTTCTGTGCTTGTTTCGTTTCCCCCGTATACTTGTACACGAAGACATTATTGTTTAGTCCATCCCATGAGCCTAGCTGTAACAGCATACGCGTGTTTACATCGCTGGCTTGAATCGGACACACGATAATGTTGATTCTTAACACAGGCAATGTGATGATGCCTCTATATCGTGACACGCAGGCAGCGGATTGATAACAACACAAGGGCTGCTTTTTGGTTTGCACACCGCGACTGAGGCCACCCGAGGTCGACTCCTGCTCACGGCAACCATCAGTGGCTTATCCTGGTCCCCTTCCGTCCTGCACCCCATCGAGACTGACCACAGGATGAGGAAGAATGCTCCACCCCTCCTGCCCTGCCCTCCGCCCCCATGACCGATGTGGAGTGCGGAGGCGTTCAGTCAGCAGTGGATTGACAAAGGTCTGCACGGTATTATTTATTTTTTATCCTGGAGTTGTGCTGGAAAGTGCATAATTAAATTACGTCCAAAACATAATCCACATTGTTGTTAAATTAATATGAAGTTTACTTTGAAGCTTTTTTTTGTTCATAACATATCATTAAATATTTCAATTTTGAGTAAGATTACACAATCAGGCTCTTAAATTACAAATCGCGTCACATTAGCCAAAAGAAAGTGTCCTATGTTGGGTTTTCATCTGCCTGCAGCACACCTTGCGATTCTTTAAAGCTGCTCATCTAATATACATGGTCTTGTAAATCACTATATGCCATCATTTTTATTTTAACAGGGAATGTGCATTATTTACGACACGCTATATATTGTAGGATACGGGAAATTTGTATATTGAATACACATTAGGGATACTTTCTCAAGTCAAATTCAATGAATGCTTAATCACTAAAAGATATCACAGCCCTTTTGTCAGTCCACTGCTGGATCAAGACCTCCCAATGCCATGTCGGTGGGCATGGTGTTTGTTTAACCATACCTCACCATCCCTGTTCGAGAAAGATTGGTGGAGTGGGCAGAGGGGGTTGGGGGGAGACACTGGTTCAGATATCACTTGCCAATGATTTCAGCCACCACGTCCACAATCCAATTTTCGGAGAACATCTTTCAATGTTGCTGTGAATAACTTTGGTTGAATGCATGTCTCCTTGCTCGTCTCCCCAATTTGTATTTTTCTGCTTTCTTCTAGCGTTCTCTGTTGTTCCATATTTTTGTGAATGGCTTTTGTTTCTAAATATATTTTATCAATGCCGTTGTTTCTGAGCTTCGATGACTGCATCGATTTCCACTATGTGAAATGTATTTTCAGTCTACAATGGAGTAGACAATGGGCTGTAAATAATGTTTTAAAATATAAACTGTGATCATGAATGCGTGATTTGTAGACTTAACAAAATTGTCAACTTGGACAAGTGGAATATATAAAAATCACATATACGTTGTACACATGCTCATAACCACTGGAGGACTTTTACTGCTCCCTATCGGCTGCAAAATTACCTCCACGGAAGGTGAATTATTTGCTTCATGCATGGTAGGGAAAGTATATATATTTTTGTGTTTAGCAGGAGACGTACACGCATTGCAACGTTTGGTATGGTCCTAACCTTTGAGTAAAACCACTCAAATTTGGCCTGTAATTTTTGTGAGCCTAAATAATATTTACACTATATTCTTAGTTTTTTCGGTCACGAAAGCTTTAAATCAAAATATTTACACTGTTGCATTTTTCTACTTACTCATTGACCCACTATGTCTGTTGTTCGCTTTCTATATATTCCAAAAGACCATTAGAATTTACATTGCTTAGTTAAAATCCTCTTTTATTGTACTCATTTAATTAGATGAATACGCCGGGAGCAAGTGGTTATCTCACCGTGCTATGGACACAGTGACCCGAGTTCGCTTCTCGACCACGGCTAACAACACCAGTGACCAGTCATGTCTAAACCGGTCCTGGGCTCCGCTTCACCAACCTGCATTGACCAGCATACTGAAGTATGGTCAAACAAATAGGACCTCAACGGCATGGGTGAGGCCTTCATCCAGGAGGGGCTTGAAAAAGCATTGACGCGTACTATCACCGTATTATAATTGTTATTTGTATTCCTGTATTCGTACACAAAAACATACACGAGATAACAGAGAACAACAGCAAAGAATGCGTGACCATTAATGCCGTTGTTGTGATGCTCGTGTCGTAGCGATGCGTGCCGGGCAGGTTGTGCTCACGCAGCGCCAGGTCTGCACATTTTTTAACCACATGCCGAACGTAATTTGCAGTCGGACGCACCGAAATAACTCTTTAAAATGCACAGACTCCAGCGTGAAATATTAATGCGATTTGCTGGTGCAACGTTACTTAAGCTGGACAAACGCACGATCCAGTTTATAAACAGCGTTTATAATCCGCATGTGATGTACACTTATCCGTGTTGTCCCAGGTAGTACGTTGATGGGGCTTCCTCTTGTAATGTGAACGGTCATCTTTAAAATATGTATACTGTACATACTTTGACATGCGCTGTGTATCTCCACGTATTTTGTTTTAGTTAATCTGCCTACTCGCATTACAGGCCTATATTCGCCAGTTGCATTCGTTTAAGCGCACAAATCTGGACCAGATTCAACCTCATGGGGGTCACCAACAGAGTTACGTGTCTGCAACAAGTACCGCCGGTCATCCAGGATGTCATTGAAAAAACCGGAGGTAGAGCAATGTGCAGCGATAATGGCACTGCACTATGAATCCAGCTACCCGACTCTCATTCTGTGCTACGGCTAACATAAGTTGCGAGTGATATCCGAGCCGATCATTGTCCTTCTCTTTCGTCACCTCATTCCCCAACCCACAATGACCAGCGTGGTGAAGTATGGCCAAACGATGCCTCTCACTGACACAGCTTAGGGAACTCTTCATCAAGCAGTGGCTTGACAAAGGGTCGTCAATATTTAAAACTTTCGTGACTGCAGGGATTAATGTTCTTGGTTCTTTCGGTAAAGTCACGTAGAAGGGAAACAATAAAATAATAAAAATATAAAACAATAAAATTCTCACGACTTTACCGAAAGAACCAAGAATATAAACATGTCCTGTCATGGAGTGTTCTGGGAAATACATTTATATGTTTTATATTTTAAAAAATCCTTCATTATGTACAGTACTTATTTCCTTTTATGAAACAATTATTTTTTACAAAAGCGGAAAAGTATGAGAATTGTGGAGAAGTGCGTTCTTATAATTAAACTTAGAGACAGGAAGATTAACACGTGGATTAGAGAACTAAATTCGGAGACATCATATTGACTCGAATAAAGGAAATGGACTTGATCAGAACATGTCCCGAGAAGGAACTATGATGGCTGGTGGCCTCGACTAATGATTAAGTGGTCAGCCAAAGAAGGGAACGTGCCCAAGAGCGTGCCCAAGAGCCCGTCCAAAGCAGAGATGGAGCGATGAGGTCAAGTAATGCAGAGGAAGGAGATGGATCGTTTGCATCGCAGGACCGCAAGGAATGTCAATCGGCATGGGGAGGATTTCCTCCATCTGTGGATACATCGTGATTCATGATGACGATTATCCAGAATATTACAATACAATGAATAATGAGGTTTATATATATAACACAATGGGAACAATAATTGGCTGCGACGAAGAAGGAAAGATTGTCAGCCAGCTGATTATGCCCCTGAAGATGCCATTACGCAGAATAAGTTAACATCTCGAATGAGAGAGGCGACATTATGGTAGATAGGTAAAGTAGCGTATTCTGTGTTGCTTTGAAATGTCAGATTTTATAATTTTATTTTAATTAGGCTTTTGCCTGTGCAACAACCTTTGGTGAATATCACCCGTAAGTTAACTGTCAAAGTAGTTGAAAATGCACGCTTCATAGTAATAAATAATAAATACACCGAACACATTGGCAATGGCTTTTCATTGTAACTCTCGGAAAACTTTTTTTACGAACTAGGTTTGGATTTTAGGACCCAACCAACAGGCCAACTTCACGCCTCCAAGTGCATCTCCTTCATGTCGCCATTGGTATGGTTGGCCAATTCCATTCATGGGTGTTTGGCTTCGTGATGGAGGAAAATATAGCACTCAGAGAAAACACTAAACATTTGCACAAATGTCAAATAACCCTTTGTTGTATTGTCATCTTCCAGGCAACCTTACAGCTCACACCTATGTACGTATGTATGTTGAGCTTCTTTCGCACCGTACGTATCAAACCGTGCGAATCGGAGGTACGGGGGAAGGACACCAAACTAAACACACACAAAAAACAGCTCTTTAATAAATGGGCTTTCAATCTGGCTTATTTGGCCAGTCTTCTATCCAGTTACTGCACTAGCCAGGCTCAACGTTGCCGAGGTTCAGTGATCTGATCGTATTCAGTAAAGAGTTGGTCATAAGCGATAAATAGCAGAGAGACGTGGTTGTGTGTGTGTGTGTACGTACGTACAGCTGAGCTGACGACGCGGTGGGAACTTGGACACGACTGTGGGAAAAACAAAAAAGGAATGAAAGCGACAAGTCGATAAACTACACCTGGCAAGGCTGCGAAGGACGCGGCTGACGTTAGTTATGGGGATGGGCCACAATTCCGCCACCCCTAGCGTGTGCGATGAGTGAGACTGCTCGCGACAGTCTTCCCGAGAGGAATTGGGCTTCCGAGAGCCATGGAAGGGTGGGGGGGGGGAACTAGTGGCTTGGAAACGGACGATTCTACCGTTGAGATGAATAATGCCTTGTATTAAAATAAATAGCGTCGCCCTCAGTGACCAGTCTCTGGCACGGATACAGCCTCTAGTTTTTCCCATCCCCCCCCCCCTGCACACTTGCAGGAAGAGAGACTGAGCGTACATGCAAGTATATAATAAGTAGCTGTTCATAACAGATACAGCTGTGCTGGCAGCTGTGGGCAAAATAAGTGACTGACAGCAGCTGTTGCGCAAACATTCGACTATGTGTTAAGGGGAAATAAAATGTGCGTCTTTTTGTGGCAAATGAATATCACTTCCATGTTTGGTACACAGTGAACCCGGCCAGCTGAGTTCGATTCCCAGTTACGGCCAATCAATGTCAGTGCTGAGTGATATCTGAACCAGTCCTGGAATCCCGCTCCTCCCTGATGACCAACCCTCATTGACCAGCGTTGGTAGAGTTCGGTCAGACAGTCGTCGCGACTGTCACGTTGACAAAGTGCATGTAAGTTAGCATTGATTCATGAGTGTACGTTATACCACAGTCGGCTGAATTCAGTAAAAAAAGATGCAATCACAAATATGCAGTTACACCAACTCATGATATGCTGATTATATTGTAACTTACATTACGGGCTTTTTTTTTTGTAAACCTACATGTATAGAATGCGTTTGTCTTTGCAAGAAGTCTATCCAAGTTAAATGATGGGTAGAGTACAGTAGAAAGGTCATATATTAACATTCTTTCGTAGGTTTGGAGCAAAATGTGACGTCCGTTATTTATGTATTCAAAGCGGTGTCTGTGAACTGAAATCTATTTACTCGACGGGATATAACGCAACGCTGTCTGTCACGGATGAACCCTGTTTAAACTTTGACTAGTGCGTAGTCTGTCATTCATTCGTGGGGAACCAACCCCGTATTTCCCTTCTCATTCTCTCTCAGCTCTTTCTGTCAAAACATTGAGGAAGTGGAAAAATGTCCATGGCCCTAAGCCAATGTTAATGTGCACTTTGTTGAGCGAGCGGTGGATGACCATCAACACAGCCACCTGTGTTGATGGGTGACACTGCAAGGCATGGCTACGTTGTGAGGTTCACAGAGGTAAGGTAATGTTTTGTGCGGTTACTGGAGCGGCCAGTGTCTCGTCTCCTGCACACCTTAACAAGCTCGGCTCGAGGACATGAATTATTAAAGTACACCAGCTGCTGCTTGCTGCTAAGAGTGGGCCACTGCCAAGCTGTCAGCCCAGCGATTCACGGAGCTATAATGTATTCACAGAGCCGTGTTCGTGACAGTTTACATATTGGTACAGTATCCGGATGAGTTTCGGATTTTAACATTTTGTAATTTTTTTCAAAATAAAATTTCCGAAATTTTGTTTTCCTACTTTCGGATCGCTGACACGATTTAGCGGTGTTACTTGCTTTCATGGTGATATCACTTTTGGCAGGACATCCATCGTTCAAGTCATGTCACTTTCTTTGAACTTAAATCTGAGCACAAATCTTAACAATTCATCTAATCGCATTAGTTGAACTCCTCCTTGCCGAGTTAATATTTGTACAGCCCTTCATGAATCCACAACTCGATGAAGGCCTCTGCACATCATGTCGTCATTTGGGTTGTTTAATCATACTTCACCACACTGGTCAGTGGGAGTCACCTAGGCCTTGCCAGTTGATGTCAGCCATGGCCAGTGATCAAACTGTGGTGGCCACGTTTGGAGCTCAGTGCGCTAGCCACTGCACCACCACTCCACCACATATCTAGTTGTGTCAAGCAAATCTATCATCATTACCGCTATAATAAAAATATTATGATTACGTTTTCATCGTTTAGCGATGAACTTGTTTTGAGGATAAACCGGCCTTCTGTGGTGATGGATTTGGGCAGTCTGGGCACTGACGCACACGTACCTGACAGGGAGACATTTCACAATGTCACTGCGGCTAAATTGGAATTTGAGTCATGATCAGTCATCTGTTTGACAGCATGTGGAACTGTAGCGTTTAATAACTTACAGCGTATTTTCAAGTGGAGAAATACAATACTGGCCAGTTTGTGGCGTAGCTTTGCCTCGATTCTAAGTAGCCATTAGCATGAAATGATTAATCCAGAAGAGAGAAAAAAAACCACTAAATATTGATGCTCATTTTACAGATTGTCTTGATAATGGTATTTTAATATCGCCACTGAACCACGTGCGGCTGATTTAGATATCCCTTGACCCACAAACCCCCGTGGCGTTGCGTGACCTTCATTGAAGGGGGCGTACACAAAACTCAGGTTCAGGCACGGCCACAGCCAACGTTGTAAAACTTTCAACAAAAGTGGTCTGCTTTCGCCTATCGCGCGTTATGCCCGAGCTCTCTCGCCCTGCTGTGTGAGCCAGCGACACCTGCGGTGCCCATCGTTTAGTTGTTGATAAAATGTGCATTTTGTGCAACTATCGCAGACGGTTTGTAAATCATCGCATGAAGCTTGTCAATGCAAAGAAGAATACTGTGGCAGATCGATGGGTTGGTTAGTTGGTGTGTGTGTGTGTGAACAGTCGATACAATCGTGGGGGTGAAGCAGATAGCTCGCCGCGATACGGACCCAGCGTGTGCCGAGTTCGATTCCTGCTCATGGCCAGATCAGTGACGATCATCTGAAACGGTCCTGGTTTAGTTTAATTTGTTTGTGTTTGGGTAATTTGTTTACCTTTCGTGTACTTTGCACGACTATCGTGTTTTTGTAACTGTTTGTTGTTGTAACGTCCTCCACTATAAATACATATTCTGATATCTGACTTAACTTCACCACGCTGGTCCAGTGTGTGTTGGTGAAGGCCTGAAGCGTCTGTGTGGTTATCATAGAAGTACAAAACGATAATGGCTTTCGCTGGAGTTATGCTCCCCGCCACATTGCCCTGCAGCTGCCACACAGCGTTGGTGTACGGTGCTATTTCAGGAATATTTTGATGTTTTTTCCTGGATGTTCTGTTTGCACAGTCACACAAAGTCACTTTAAGATGTTTTCTTGTTCATGTTTTTGTTTTTTTTGTTTGTTGCGGTTGCACTCGATTCAAGAGCCGAATGGCTCACAGGGCTTATACCAAATAAATGCAACTATGAACTATGACAAACTGCCGGTTCTGGGAGTGGACTCGTCTCGTCTTCGCTGTCGTCTTCGCTAGATATTGCGTTGCAGGAAGCTGTTGGCTATCTCAGTCAGCGCCGTCAGTGTTAGACGGCTAGTGTTATGTACAGGCGAGGCAAAGCGACTGTGGAGAGTGTTTGGGCGAGACCGTAAATGTTGATAATAAAGAAGGTGCCTCCTACAAACCTTGTCTCCGAATCACTGACACTACACATGCACCACATTCACCACAGTACACCGCTTACATTAACCCCCCCTGTCATCATCCACACATGCCCAATCGTCCACCTTAGTCCCCGTTCTGCCACACTGCACACAAGTCGAAACTTTCACTTCCCGTAACACCCCCGTATCTTGACTACTGCTTGAAAATGGAGGTATTCGATGCGTACGCTATTGAAGGCCCAAACATTATTACGGTTCTTTCATCAAGATATTTGTGTCCACTCTTATTGCCTGAACTCGACAAATAATTAGAGGTTCATCAATCACCCTGGTTATCATCAGCCATGATCTCTCCACTGCTGGATGAAGGTTTGTCGCCATCTCTTGATGGTCGCGCGATGCAACAATCCACCTGGCTCATGCGCACGAGCAGATCTCAACGCATCATCTCTGCAGTGGACTACCTCTTGGGCATGCCCCATCCATGGCTGCCACTCGTTCGCTAGTCTTGCCTCCCGAGCCACTATCCCTTCCGGGGACATGTTCTACCCAAGCCCACTGTCTGTTTCTTAACAGTTATGTGGAGATATGGATATTGCCGGGTATAATGGTTAGCACACTGGACCTGTTAGCACACTGGTTATTTCGCAAGTTTCTTAAATCTCTCCGCCTCTGTCCACCCAGCAGTGTAAAAAAATGGGTAGACCACAGTCAATTGTGCAGTAAAGAGGTCAAACACTCACAAAGGGCAGTTTCCAACCCCTTTATGGGTCTCGCAGGCCACTGTCAACGCTCAAAATGTTTCCGAGGAACACCATTCGCCAATAACTTCGTTTTAAACATAAAAAATTACTCCAACTCCTTCCACCTGCTGCACCAGTTCCGTGGAGCACCGCAAATGGTGTTGCGGACAGCAGTGGTCCACGTTGGGAAATACTGCACTGGATGGGGCTCTCTTGGGTTCCCTCAAATAGAGGACCTTCCACCAGCAGTGACATGAAAAAGCGGTTGTGGGACTGCACCTTTGCCTATATGGACGTGTCACATTTAAAAGTGAGGGATATAATTTTGGGTGAAGCCAATCGGAAGGAGGAAGTTCCAAGCAATGGCCGAGAGGGAACACCCTGCCCATTGAGTGACAGCAAGAAAGAAGAGAAAGGACGGGGTGTTCTCTATTGTACATCCACCTCACCTGAACAAACGGCGAGGAGAGGCTCGCAGCACCCACGCAATTGCACAATCAGGCGGGCATGTGTCTGACCTTCAAAGAAAAGCTGTGAAACTCCAACTGTTGAATTTGCTCACGCAATGTGCAGTGAATGGCGGGCCACGACACATTCGCGCAGACCTCCCAAACGGTTCGCACTTTAGTGAGGGTGGCGAGTTTACATTTCCCACTATTAAATTACGGTTGCCTGCAGCTGATTTAGCGTTAACCTAATGCAGCCTTCACCATCGCTGGAACATACAGATGTGTTGTAAATTACCCCGCACAGCCATCTGGAATTGTGTAAACAGCCCCCAACGAGTGGATGTTAAGTGGAGATTAGAGAGGTGCCGGATAAAATCTCGTATGTTTGGAAGATTGGGTTTTGTCCTGCAAAACTTGGTCTGCTGTCATAATTTCTAAGTCACTGGGCAGCTGGGAGGGCGAGTTTAACGCAACACTGGGCACTGGGGCCATGGGAAGACAAGATAAAGGTGCATGCCTGCAAATTATTCACACTTTTGCTGGTAGAAGGCCCTCCGCTAAGATGGAGTTGTAGAGATCCCACATCTAGACGGTTTTTTGGCCTTATTTCTCCATGCTGGTCATGAATCATGGAAGAGGTGTGAGTACTCATACTTGAGCCCACCACGTGTCAATTGCAGATCTACAAGCTTGCGGTGGTACCTTGGGTAAACAGAGGTCAGAGGAGGACATTTTAACGAAACCTTTTGCCCATATTTTCAACTGCCGTTGCCGGGAGCCGGCGATCTTTGCAAATCAAGTCCAGTGTGCTCGCCACATGTCAGAAGTGTCACCAGAGCCCATGAACCATAAGGGAAAACTTGAAGATCAGCGTTTGTGGGCAAGGCTTTAAGGGAAATTTAATTAATTCAGAAGGGATTATTTAGCACTCAGCTGTGGGGGAAAAAAAGGAACAAATATATCTCAAGCGAGAAACTTATGAGCTTGCAAGTTGGGATTTCAACATCCTCATTTCTGAGTTGGGCGGCTCGCACAAAAGCCTTTCGATTGAGCCAACGTTTGTTTTAACAATTGTAGCCCTTCAAAACAGGAAAGCGCACCCACTGCCAACGCTCTAACCTTTGACCAGATGAAGAAACGTGTCCTTCATTTATTGCACTTGAATTGAAATATGTGGAAATTCAACATGTTATACAGTTTGTAGAAATTCCGAAAAAGGAGCAACACCTTATGTGCTTGCCGCCTTAAAATAGTACTGTACACGCAAATGGGAGATCCATTTAAAATATAAAACATCAGCAAAAAAGAGGGCACAATCAGAATGTGTAACGGGAACACACGAAGGATGTGAAACGTCCCGTTCGTTATTGGTGGTTGCTGAGTATGTTTTTTTTTAAAGAAAGCCCTGCATCTTCAACAGTAAACAATGAAAGATTACCCTGTTCCTTTTTTAACTTTGATCTGATGGGTCTGGTCTAGTGTAATAAATCACTGTTATCGGCTTTGGCACCATCCGTGGTCATTTTCTATCCACTGCTGCTTAAAAGCCTTACATTTCTAATACCATAACCTTCTGTCCCCTGAAATCCATTTCCATGGACATGTGGCCTGATTTATTTTTAGTTTTCAGCCATAATTCCAGGTCTTCATTCCTTAAAGTATTCTCTTACCAGTTGCTTGCAAAAGCCACTTGGATGCATTCATTTTCGTGGTAAAACATAATTTGTCACTCGCCCCATCCGTGGGCATGCTTTATAAAATGACTCCGCAACAACATGCATGTGTTGTACGTGTACCAATAAACTTTTAACACTTCCACCTCTATACTATCCAGCATCCTTTGTGTGATTCCTCACATTTCTATCAAACATATTTGTCCCCCCCTCTGGACGCAACGGCTCCCTTAATACCCAGACGCCCTTTTTTCCACGGATTCTTTTTTTTTTAAATGGAACTATTGGCATGGGTTGCGGATAATTGGCTAGATAAGCCTGCAGAAATTATACGAAATAATGGCATATCTGTAAACACGTCATACTCGCAACGTTGCACTCTGTGGCACATTGTTTAGACTTGCCTAATGCGAACAATCACGCCTGTTTATTCAATTAAGTGCACCCAGACGGAATGTGATAACGAGCGTTAGTTACTCATTGTTAATGCCCATTCAGGATGTGATGTTTCAGTTTGATATAACAAAAGAGGGAGTCATGATAGAAAACAAAAGTATACATATATACAAACCATTTTTACTCAATTTTGTATTCAGGACGTTGTACAGATTATCGTTTTGGTCGTGTGCACGTGGTCAGAAGAGTTTTTTTTATGACCAATGGGAAAATTCACATTGTGTAATCTTTCACAATTATGAAAATTAAAAAAAACATTCTTAAACACATTTTTGTTACAAGAGAACGTGCTTATCAGCGACATCAAATAAATGTCATTGTGTAATAGTGAAATGTTTAATTTACCATTTATAAGATAACAAGTTGACTTAAAGCTTTCGTGACCGCAGGAATTCATATTCTTGGGTCTTTCGGTAAAGTCACGTAGATAGGTGACTTTACCGAAAGACCCAATAATAAGATAACAAGTAGTATAAAACGTGTTGGTACACAAAATAATACCACTTCTCAGAACACCAATGTACCAGCAACATTTTGAAAGGAAATAGCAGTGAACATGTGTTGCCAGGATGATTAGGTTTCACGCCAAGTCTTCTACATTTCCAACATTTCCAATTTGACCACGGAAGATAATATATAGAGGTTAAAAAACCGCCACTTTTTTCAAATTTTCTTGCTGTGGTTTTCACACCTGATGATGATTGCTTGTGTTGCAGTCGAAACGTCGTGAAATTTTTATTGTTTTATAATTTTATTATTTTATTGTTTCCCTTCTACTTGACTTTACCGAAAGAAGCAAGAATATAATATATACACGTTTAGAACATAAATGGATTGCTTTGAGACTCCGCCCGTGCCAGTTATGCTTGTTGGAATGCGCACGGTGATTTTTTTCCCCCGACTGCCCGAGTATATTATATATACATGTCTAAATATGCCGCAGATAGTAAGGCCATCAATTATTCTTATATAAATAAAGCTAACTTTATATATAAATCCACACCATAATTACTGTATATAAAGCATAATGCTGCATTTCAATAAATCATCAGCCATGATCAAACCACTGATGGATGAAGGCCTTCCCAAGCCATCGCCATTTCTCACGGCCCTGCGATGTGGCAATTCATCTCGCACGTACACACGAGCTGATTTCATCATTCCATCTCTGCGGTGGATATATCCTCTTGAGCACATTCCTTCTCTGCATGATACAATACAGTACCACACAATACCATACTGCATGGTATTGTGTGGTACCGCTGCTGCTGCTGCTGGGTTTTGCGCTGTAGTCTCCGGGGAGCGGAGCCGGAGAATACGTAAAACGTATGGGGCCTGAAGCGCATTTGCTTCCCAGGCCTCCAGCTCCAGCAATGGAGTTCAATGACCGTGCCCATTCCCCTGCGGTGGCTTTTATCAACTTATATTCTGCCTTGATGTGGCTGCTCTGCTGCCCGCTAGTCGCTCTGTGGTGAGTCCACGCGTTAAGATTCTAGATTTCCAAAGCAAATCGTTTACTCTGAACTCCACCATGGTAAGAGGGTCCTCAGGAGGACAGAAGAAAAGGTTCAAGGACGTCATTAAAGCCTCATTTGAAAAAAAAAATACGTGACACAGGCATCAATTCGTGGGAGTCCCGAGCTCAATATTGCACTAGCTGCAGGAGAAGCATTCGGGTTGGCATTGTGCATTTTGAGTCTCACTGGCAAGCATATCAGGAGGCCAAACAGTTTCAGCGAAAGGAATGCGCTGCAGCTCAATCCACCCACCCAACCAGCACCTGCTACCCCACCGGTGGCAAAACTCCTGTGGGTCTCACGTTGTGCTCTTCGGTCATCTAAGAACACGCAGAACCACAGTGGAAGGAAGTCATCCTCGGCCCGAGGGACTGTTGGAGGAGAATAAGTCCACGCGTTGCAGTTGGCTGCAGATGAGTCCTATAAGTCGGACATGAGGAGCATGGTGGTTCTGAGGATGGTTTCCAACTCTGACGAGTAGCATTCCACACCTCCTGAAGTGAACTGGGCAGTGGTCACCTGTGCAATAAGTGTATCACTCGTGCCTAATTTTAATGTCATACACTTTGCATGGAAATTGTTTGAAATGTGTTGGTTGAATATTATTTCCATAAAAATAGCAGGATTTTAATGTAGGTCTTCGGATACTTGCGGTATTATTTAAAAATTGCATACAAATTGGTTTACTGTGCAGTTATTAAATTTTGTCTTTTCCCCTTGACCCATCCTCTGCCTATCATTAAACCCGAACTCTGCCTATCATCACGCTCTCCAAATCCTCCAATGCCTTAACTTCATCCTCAACACATCATCCTTTCTGTGTTTAGTTGGTTGTCCTCCCCCCGCACCTCTTGATTAGCACGGTTGGCTATGTACGGTGTGAAAGATGTTAAACATACATATATACGTTGCGCTCCCCTGTCCAGGCGCTGTTCGTTCAACAGATAATTTGTCATTGTACGCTGGGCGGAAGAAGCAGGGCCTTCTCGAGTGTGGCACCGAAGATGTGGAACGGGAAGCCGGCCCTCAGATTGGCTCAGAGCACCAAACAGTTCAGGAAAACTCTGCAAGACTCATTTTTTCCCTTTTCCTTGAGTATGTCCTCCCATTTTTTTTTAAATATTTGTATGCGTCTTGATTTCATGGGTAGGACTACCTTCGTCAAATGTATACTGTGAAGTATTGCGATGCCCTCTTCAGTGGGGGCGAGTTTTTACTCAGCCCCAAATACGATGCTGAACTCAGCCCAGTACATCCCTCTGTCATTGGATTTACAACGGATGTGCCACGCAAGACCCATCATTGTGTGACTTGTACCTTAACTCAAATGTTATTTTGCTTGATTTCGGAAGAGATCCTCGTTGGGTTTTTATTCATCTTGAATACTGTTCGTGGCACATCTGCAGTGTTTATTGTTAAATTTGAATCACAGTTCCTATGATCACTGTTACATAGTTTTTATAGCTTTATTTTGGTGATTTCGAAAACGTTTTGGTTTAGCCATATTTGTTTGTTGTAGTACAGAATTAGACTGATAACTTTAATCAAAATTATCTTATGGTTGTCATTGTTTTGCACACACCATTGATATACGGTGCTTTTTCTGGAAGACTTTGATGTTTTATTCCTGGATTTTTCTGTTGCGCGTAGTCACTTTAAGATGTCACTTGTTCATGTTGTTGTTTTTTTTGCGGTTGCACCCGATTAAAGAGCCGAATGGCCCACAGGGCTATAACCTAATAAATAAACTGAAACTGTATGAGGCCGACTCTTTCAAAACGCCACTGGGGACATTTTAAAACATCTTTGACGGACGTCAAATTGCTTGTTGACTGTCCCTCGAACAAGAGACGGACTTGGTCACAAAGGTTCTTGCTGTTGCAGCACCCACGTTGTGGAATCCCCTTGCGTGCTCCTCTCTCATTTCGGTGCATTTGCTACCAAGAAATGCTCTTCAACTCTTACCCGAGGTCAACTGCAGACACATTTGCAAGTGCGAGTTGCAACTACGATTTTGACAACTGCGAATTTGCGAGTGTAATTTATCCTCTGTGTAATTTTTGACTCTTGCTGTTATTTTTTCTCTCCGTATTATTCTTTTGCGATTGTTTGCGTTCATGATTTGATTGATGTGAATAGCGAGGTAACTACCTCTCAAAACTTTCACCGCTGCCAACCAACCTCGACCCGGACACCTGTGGAAACAAAGAGCTTCAAAGCTCAACGGATTCTTCCAGCTTCAATCGATTGTCTGTGTCTCTCCATTTGTTTACGCCACGCTTGATGATAGTACACGGCTTCTCATTCATTGTCTTGGCCACACATGGTAAGAACTCCAGCTGTTCCACTTTGTAAAGCTGAGGATTATTATTATTTTGCACCCTGTTGGTCATCATGTCGCGAATAACAAAAATATATTTTTTTGCGACGGTGTTAATTTTTGTTGTTGCAAATCTAGATAAATATATATCTTTTACTGTGGTGGCAAAAAAAAACTCCAGCTCAGCAGTGGAGCCAAGGGCTAAAAGGTCGCAGTGAAACCACTGAAGCTAAAATAACGCACACTCACACATGAGAATGAAATAATTTATTTATTCTGTACCAGTTGACACCCGTTACAGTGTTATGAAAATACAACATATTATATAATTAGATACAGATTGTGAAGATAATCATGAATCTTCATTGACAAGACAATCAGTAGTAATACATGGCATTGTACCTTTTTAAGAGGAACACATTTTTTAGATTGTAACCTTGTGATTTTTTCCCGTCATTTTAAAAAGGACTGTGGAAGCAATGCATTTGTCCTTGTGCATTTTTGCAGACCCACATAATACATGTGTACGTAGATACATATGTCTGTACAAGCTTGGTACAATGATATTACATCGTGATAGCAAAGCAGTCAATGCAGTATCTTCATTTTTTTTTTACATAGCAGCTGGTGTAATCTCGCACACACGATACAATGTTCATTCCAACGTGGAAGGAGAGCCTCCACATTTTGAGATATTTGTTCGGAACATGGATCACACAGAGCCAAACATTCCCCGTGTGGCCATCATAGGCTGTCGGGGCAAGCGCTGTTTGCGAGCGCCTGTGAAGGTTTGTACGTATGTACTGTATGTTGAACTTCTTTCCCACCGTACGTAGCCAACCGTGCAAATCGGAGGTGCACAAACGGGTGGCGTGGTCAGCACCACGCCACGCCTCCGCATTGTTGTTACTCGCTTAAGGCCAAGTTGATCTAGGGGAGGCCCAGAACCGCTTCTGATACCACTCGCCACAGGTGAGTCAGCCGTAGCCGAAGCCGCGAATCGAACCTGGGGGCGCAGGGCTCGTCAGGTTGTGTAACAGCCAACTCGGCAGCCGCTCGCACACTTCCGCACACGCACGCCAATATACAATTGTTGGTGTTCGTGATGTAAGGTCGCTTGTCTAGCTCATGGCCATTCCCTCCCAAGCTGCACTGTTCAGATAAACGATTCGGCGGTCGTGAATTGTGGTTGAAACCCAGCCAAGAGCGGCCACAGGCGGGGATGGCACTGTTTACGTTTAGACGGAAGACTTTTCCCGACAAGTGGTTGCACTTATTCTGTGTCGTGTAAAATGAAATGCCCGGGTGGATGCCTTCATTTGGAATGCCAGTTGTGGTGGTGTGGGAGGGTGAGTCCTGTAAGTCGGACATGAGCATGGTGGTTCTGAGGTCGGTTTCCAACTCTGACGAGTAGGATTCCACACCTCTCGACTCTGTAACACTTTAAAAATGGTAATTTCCCCCAATTTACGTTGCATCTAGCGGGGTAGACAATGTAATATTTTCGCAAACTATTATTTTTTATCAAGTACTCTGTTAACAGATAAAACTAGCAGTTGCTTTTGTAACAATTATATTTTCAAATCATTTTATTCATAATATAGAATTGAAGATTTCGTGACTGCATAAATGACTATACTCTTTGGTTTTATTAAAATAATATAATTTTCTACATCCGTGACTTTACCGTGACTTTACCGAAAAAACTAATGAGTATCATTTTATACATACTAAAAAATCATATGAATTTTTTTTGTTTAAATAATGCCCATCTGCTGCTATTTAAAACATATGGTGGAAATGTCTGTGGGTGGGTTCAGTTATTTTAAAACAATGTTTTGGGCATGACCCAACAACAGATTGCAATCTGTAGGTTTACCAGCAGCATGGGTTGTAAGCCAAGCCCTTTTTTTATCATTCATCCAGTTTTCCATTTGTGTTTTTCCAACGAAAATGTTAAACGAAATTATAGTAAAATAATTCTGACTGCTGTGCCCTCCCTATGAGTCTTGTTTCTCCCTCCATAGGACCTGTTATAATTCAGAATCTGGGTGTTGCCATAAATATTGGGATGTTTTCACAAGGTGACAGTTAAATGCATCTGTGATGATGAAGCCTCAGATAATTGAAACAAGTCAACTGAGTAAAACAAACCTTTAAATATTTCCCACAATTACGATGCAATTGGGGATTTGGCTTTCTGTATACAGAATTATCCTTAAGATGACTGATTAAAGTTAAGAATCCGTGGGAATTGAGGGGGCATCGGCATTTTTTTAAGAAGTTCACTCAGATCCGCTTAGTAATGTCCCTACGCAAAGGCATGCATTCTAGAAACTAAACTTTTTTTTATTTTACCAGGTAAGGCCCACTGAGCCATATACAATGAGGGGAAAAAAGTATTTGATCCCCTGCTGATTTTGTACGTTTGCCCACTGACAAAGAAATGATCAGTCTATAATTTTAATGGTAGGTTTATTTGAACAGTGAGAGACAGAATAGCAAAAAAATTCCAGAAAAACGCATGTCAAAAATGTTATAAATTGATTTGCATTTTAATGAGGAAAATAAGTATTTGACCCCCTCTCAATCAGAAAGATTTCTGGCTGCCAGGTGTCTTTTATACAGGTAACGAGCTGAGATTAGGAGCACTATACTCTTTGGTTCTATTCGGTAAAGTCACGTAGGTAAAAAATAAAACAAAAATCACGACGTTTCGGCCACAACACAAGCGGCCTTCATCAGGTGAAGGGATCAGGTTGTCTTGAGGACAGCGCTGGAGTGAAACACAGCCACGCTCAGACCGCGACCTTTAAGCTGTGTGCGAGGAAACAAGGTGCCTTGACAAAGGAATTAGCATAACAATTTGCATTTGATTGGCCGACTTAGCATAGAGGTGGTGTACATGCGGGTGCACATGCCGGTTGGCGGGGGGGGGGGGGTTTGCCTATTGATGGTGTGAAAAGGGAATGTAAGAGCTGCGAAAGTTTGGGGTACCACTACTTGAAAAAATATACTGTACCATTGAAATTAGTTTAATGTTTGGTTCGATTTAGAACATCTTTCCAATGGTTGCTTACACAGCTTAAAGGTCGCGGTCTGAGCGTGGCTGTGTTTCACTCCAGCGCTGTCCTCGAGACAGCCTGATCCCTTCACCTGATGAAGGCCGCTTGTGTTGTGGCCGAAACGTCGTAATTTTTGTTTTATTTTTTACCTACGTGACTTTACCGAATAGAACCAAAGAGTATGGATCCTTGCAGTCACGAAAGCTTTAAATCTAGAATTAGGAACACTCCCTTTAATAGTATGCTCCTAATCGCAGCTTGTTACCTGTATAAAAGACACCTGTCCACAGAAGCAATCAATCAATCAGATTTCAAACTCTCCACCATGGCCAAGACCAAAGAGCTCTCCAAGGATGTCAGGGACAAGATTGTAGACCTACACAAGGCTGGAATGGGCTACAAGACCATTGCCAAGCAGCTTGGTGAGGTGACAACAGTTGGTGCGATTATTCGCAAATGGAAGAAACACAAAATAACAAAATAACTGTCAATCTCCCTCTGCCTGGGGCTCCATGCAAGACCTCACCTCGTGGAGTTGCAATGATCATGAGAACGGTGAGGAATCAGCCCAGAACTACACGGGAGGATCTTGTCAATGATCTCAAGGCAGCTGGGACCATAGTCACCAAGAAAACAATTGGTAACACACTACGCCTTGAAGGACTGAAATCCTGCAGCGCCCGCAAGGTCCCCCTGCTCAAGAAAGCACATATACATGCCCGTCTGAAGTTTCCAATGAACATCTGAATGATTCAGAGGACAACTGGGTGAAAGTGTTGTGGTCAGATGAGACCAAAATGGAGCTCTTTGGCATCAACTGAACTCGCCGTGTTTGGAGGAGGAATGCTGCCTATGACCCCAAGAACACTATCCCCACCGTCAAACATAGAGGTGGAAACATTAAGCTTTGGGGGTGCTTTTCTGCTAAGGGGACAGGACAACTTCACCGCATCAAAGGGACGATGGACGGGGCCATGTACCGTCAAATCTTGGGTGAGAACCTCCTTCCCTCAGCCAGGGCATTGAAAATGGGTCGTGGATGGGTATTCCAGCATGACAATGACCCAAAACACACGGCCAAGGCAACAAAGGAGTGGCTCAAGAAGAAGCACATTAAGGTCCTGGAGTGGCCTAGCCAGTCTCCAGACCTTAATCCCATAGAAAATCTGTGGAGGGAGCTGAAGGTTCGAGTTGCCAAACGTCAGCCTCGAACCCTTAATGACTTGGAGAAGATCTGCAAAGAGGAGTGGGACAAAATCCCTCCTGAGATATGTGCAAACCTGGTGGTCAACTACAAGAAACGTCTGACCTCTGTAATTGCCAACAAGGGTTTGCCACCAAGTACTAAGTCATGTTTTGCAGAGGGGTCAAATACTTATTTCCTTCATTAAAATGCAAATCAATTTATAACATTTTTGACATGCATTTTTCTGGATTTTGTTGTTATTCTGTCTCTCACTGTTCAAATAAACCTACCATTAAAATTATAGACTGATCATTTGTCAGTGGGCAAACGTACAAAATCAGCAGGGGATGAAATACTTTTTTCCCTCGCTGTAACTATTTTTCCATAAAAGACCTGACCGAAAATGATATCTCAACGAATTGGCTTATCACGTAGACACGTATAGCAGCCAAATAATGTAAATGCATGTTTCTAAATGTGGAGGGAAAAAGCGGAGGACACGGAGAACCACAGGGAGAGAGACATGTCAACTCCAAATATACAGGCGTCGGGGTTGGGATCGAACCCACAACCTCCGGTATACTTGGCGAGACAGTTAAAATCTCAAAACCATTGCATTGGCACTTCATCTATATAGCTAACACGCAAGCAGTAATTGGATATATAACATACAACTGTATTAACCATGCAAGCATCACACATCTTACAACACTTCTGTGTCGGCCAAAAAAAGAGTTGCCACATGTCAAAATACCACTCTTAGTCAAGCAAATAGCAATTACATGTTAAAATACCAGTGTTAGCCAAGCAAGAAATTATACCATGTTAAGCTTCAATCATCTTTTCCCTATTGTTTGATTCATTGCCATTTAATTTTCCACAAACTCTGAACCTAACAATTAGAAACACACTGCATGACTGAATTATATACTATGTTTGTGTTTTAAAACAAGGCAGCCTATCGGCGCAGATTGGGACATTGATCCGACTGTTGTGTTCTTCGATCAGTTGCTTTAGTTTGTTTGATTTGAAATATGGTCTGGTGTTACAAGCAACTGCAGTGACCCATTCAAGAGTTTAACTTCTTGGCCACAGCTAACAGGAAGAGCAATATCTGATCTGTCATGGCACCAACTCTCACTGATCATCTTGAAGTATTGCCAACCCGCCACAACAATGGTAGGCTTTCATCCATCAGTGGATTAGAAAATGACTGCAATCATTACTATACTACACACATTACACGTACGGTATATACACAATCTACATTCATAATATACACACAGAGCACAAAGACAGTGTCCCCGTGTAGCCATAAAGGCTGTTGTGACACGTGCTCTTGAGTTCCATCCATATGCACGCACACACATAGTGTGCACATACACGATACAGGTCTGTCGATGAGGCCATAGTTATTGTGGTTACTGGACTTGGCGTCGGCAAGACCGGACATTGTCCTTTAATTATTAATTTACTTATAAACTGCCATCGCCTACATTTTAAAGTGTAGACCTGGATGCAAAAAAATCATTTTTGGTAAAAAAATAAAAGATGTGCTTAGCTAGATAGGACAGCCTTAGCTTCAACACCAAATGTAGGGGTGGAGCCTATGGTCGCTACAGGAATATATTATATCCTCGGGGTTGTTCGAGGGCGGCTGTGGCACCCCCCACAACCATTTATGGCCTTCGGCCAGGAAAGTCACGAAAAAAAATGCACACGAACGACGCATTCACGCAAGCACCCGATGCTCCGTTTTGAAGTTTTTTAAATTAAACATCTTAGAATTGTATTATGTTTTGAATTAGATAATTGTATTTCTTCATTAAAAGCTCATATCATTTTACACCTGGAAGGCTTCACTGGAAACGACATTTCGTGTGAATTTTCTCTCGTCGTTAAGTAGATGGCCTTGCTGGGGGTTCGGTTCGATGCGGACTTTCACCTGTTTGGGACTGCGGGATCGAGATAAGGCGACATAGAGCTGCTGGCCGTGCGAGAAGACCGCCGTCTGCAGATCGATTCCAACGTAATCGAACGTCTGTCCCTGCGCCTCCGTCGTTCATGCAGTGAGCGCGTAAGTTTACAGCGCCCCCTGCATGAAAACGACGGAAAGTGCAGCGTTCATCACAGATAAAGTTGTGCGCTTGTATAAGAGTATACTGTACATACTGTATATCTCTCGCAGGTCCCAAAAATCTGTGGTTTTTTCCCGACAGGAAAAAACTAAAAACAGGAATAAAAATGTCTAAAAGGACAAGAAAATCACTTAAAAATCTATTTAGTTGAAGTATGTAGCTGCGGTTACATACACGTATGTTTCCAATGCTCAAGGGGCATTGCCCCCGAAAAGGCATTTGGCATACAGAAAATGTTACAACCAAAAAGGGGATGACATAAAACCGCGATTTTTTTTAATGCTTTTAGGGGTGCAAACACACGCGAACAGTGTCACGTGTAATTAGTGCTGCAACGAAGAACACAAACCACATGGATTATCACAACTTTAAATGTTCGCATTGCTATGTTCGACAAAACCAGAACAAAATTCCACAGATTTGAAATATTTACAATCCAAATCCCAAAAAACACATTGTTCTATAAACGTATAGTTTATAAAATTGTAACGTTTTGTTGCCGAGTAACGCACGATTTCGAATTTGTAAAATACCAAAATTGTAAAACAGCAAAGCCCAGACGTGCGATAGCGATAAGCTATTTACATTTGTAGCGTTGATTCAGAGACCTATTGTCGGGACAACCGTTCCAAGTACGTAATCACCCGCTCAGGCTAGAGATGAAAATCTGTTCTCCTCTGCGATGAATGGCAGTAGTATTTTATTGATGCGATGACAAGTGGGAAATAGGGTGAAGATGACATTGCTTGCCGTTCAAAAATATAAAGGATCATCGCCAAATGGTGGTCAGAGTACACAAGCATGCTCTTTTGGAGAGAGGAAAAAACCCATATCTGGGATGTATTCTTCCCTGGCAGTGGCCAAATATTAAACCCGACTTACAAAACCCCGACTTTGTAAGATGAAAAAATATATACTTTTCTTTAGTTCCACATTCTTTACACCACGTACTTTGACGATGAACTTATATAAACTAAACCAGTTTTTTTTTTCTAAAGGTGTGGAAACCCAGTGGGATAAAAATGAAATAGTATCTTAATTTTGTTCAACAGTTGCTCATAAATCATAATATACATGAAGTTGTTTTTATGTCATAGTGCTATTCGTTTATGGTTGTCCAGATTCATTTCGCGAATAGGAAAAATTGGGAAACGTCTATTAAATATGCTCTAGTTCGCCTGAAGTTATGAGAACAATTTGGAACATGGCACAACTAATTGATAAACATTAAAATTTTTCCAGGATTTCATGATCACTTTCATATGTATACAATGTCCAACATATTTCAGTATGTCCACAACAAAGCTTTAATGCACTTATTTTGGGATAATTGTTGTTTTTAGGGGAAAGCCACACTGAGTCATAGGACTCTTTTTTCAGGATGGTCCAGCACTGGGTTTGTAGTTTTTAATTGAGTTTGAAGCCAATTTACGAGTGTTTATATATGTGTAGGAGGAAACCAGAGCACATGGAGAGAAAAAAAACCTCACGCACACGAGGGGGGGAAACACTATCTAAAGATCTGGTGAATGGCACTCCCACAATCCAGAGACAGTAACGAATGACCAGTGTATGTGTGTGGGAGCTGGGTCAAAGGATGTATCGGATAATACTTTTGGACAAATGGTGGGATATTGATTTTGACAAGTGAAGCTTAACAGAGCCGGATGGGCTAAAAGGTGAGCTTTTTTTCACATGGAACAAAACAGCTGCACTTTGATTGGCATGGAGTACCCTCCCCCGCAAAGAGCGCGGGGCAAGGCAACACCCAACGTTATCCAAAAAACGTCAGATACACAGCATGCACGACGATAAGAAAGGACATACCAACACACGGGCAGCTGTATAATATATTTTTGGATTAAGAGCGGGGTGGGGAAAATAAAAGTGCCGCTCTCACTCATAGCTCGACATGTCTGTCATGAGGCTGGCTTTGCGGGGGTGGCCGGGTTTGGTGCATTTTCTCAGTAGGGGCAAAATGACCGCTGCCAGCGCTTTGCGGTGCACGTCCTGGTAGGAATCCTTCCTCCCTCCCATTGTAAGCAGACGACACCCTGTGATTCAAATCCCTTTCACTCCACTCCTCCTGCCCACTATGCTCAGTGCCATCGTTGTCATCGTAATCTTCTTCACTGTCTCCTGCATCTCTGTCGTCGGTGTCCGCTCCATTCGGCTGACGGTTCTCGGCGAACCCCGGTGATTCGGCATCCATGATGGCCAGAAAGTCCAGATTTTGGCGTGACGGAGGCCATGTCTTGTCTGGCAGAACAGCTGGGGAAAAAAATAGGGTGGGTTGGTGGAATTAAATACGTCAGTCTGCAACCAGCCACAATGATATATTTATTGCATTGCTGTATTTGAGCAATGTGCTTGTAAAATAACTTTGCCGGATGTTTTGGTCTTGTTAGATACAGCTTGAAAGACTTTAGTTTGTTTTATTGCCTTTCCAAATCTCAACATCTGCGTATTGTTATGAAACTCAATGTTCTGTGTTTTGATATTAAAATGAAAGCATTCATTATATTCTCCTCTTGGCTAAAGCAATATGTTCAGGAGTTAAATGCCAAGGTCGAGGTCCAATAGTCACGAGAGGACTTCAGAATAATTTGTGTCGTTTTTCTGTTCCTCCTCCTCCTCCGTTGAAGGAGCACAGGCCACAGTGGTTTACTAAATGGTCCATAGTAAACCACTGCTGTCTGCGGATTTGGATACAAATTTAATGGAAATGAGCAACGTTTTTGTTTTAATGGCACTGCTCAAAATGTCGTTTACTGTTGATATGTGAAGCCATGCAAAATGAAAGGAAACCCACTCCATGAATTGACACGAAACTTCGAGAACACAAGCCGAGAAAAGTGCTGTATGTAAACATAAAGCACTGTTAAGAGACCTGAACAACAGTCTAGAAATACACTTTCAAAAATCAAATACACTTTGGCTCAGAGATCCATTCAGAGTTAGATCGTACTGTAATCTACCAAGGGTTTATCAAATTGATGCTGCAGAGAGGCTATTCGCATAAACAGCTACCGGAGAGTGGATGTTGATCGCTGCATTCACAGTGCGTTTTATCAGCCACTCTTATTATGGAGACTTGAGAAGACCAGGTCAGTGAACCGAACCACAGAATACAACCTGTCTTCCATGGAATGAACCCTTAGTTCATTCACATTTTTACATGCTGTTACTGCTTACTCACGTAGTCACACAGAAGCAACACAATGTAAGAACATGGCACCGAGCATCTAAAAGTATTTGGCATAAAAATTGTCATGCTTTGTTCGTCCAATAATAAAAAAGTTTCATTTATAACACACACAAAATGTGTGCAGCCCGTCGCTAACGCAAATCAGAGGTGGCTACAGTTAAAGTGACAAGAAAACGAAGTGGTTTTTTTTCCCCCCCACAAAGAATCTATTGGAGAAATAGAAGGCTCTTTAAAATAAATTGTGTCGTGAAATGTGCCATCAGTTGAGGAATAAAAGAGGCTTTCATTGTTTACTTTGAAATTCTGTCAAATGCTGTGCAAACAGCCTTCGTGACGGTGGTGCTAAAGGCAGCACACTGAGTATGGGTGGAAACAACTCCTTGCCAGAATGTTGTAATTATTTATTTATTCTCAAACTACGAGAACATTCTTCTGCTACTTTTCCTTGCCAAATGAAAACATCAAGATAATGGTCCAATATGACTTCCGCTAATATAAAAAAGCCACTCATTACATTATAAACAATCATATATCCAGCAATGTGGCTCAACAGTATGGCGAGCAGCTCGTAATCAGAAGGTTGCAAGTCCAAATCCTGGTTGGGGTCGACTCAATGCATCGTGTCGAGAAGGTAACAGTGGTCGTCTTATGGATGGACTCGCCATATTAATGTAGAAGTTTTACAACTGGCTTAGGGTTATAAACAGGCGTGGGCTGCCTCAAATCTCATTTGAGCAGGATAACAATTTTGATTTTGAAACAATAATCGAAGGATTACAGTACAAAACTACGATTTTGTTGTTTTGAGTTATAAACTGGATGAATCTTAACATAAAGTGTTTTGTTGAAATTTTATAGCAATGCAATAGTTCAAGTTTTTGTAAGTTTCACTTCACCAGTTTCTGCCTTTTGGACAAGTACTTGTACTAACAGTGGTCCTCAACACCTCAGGCCATATTGGACAAGTACTTGTAATAACACCTCAGGCCATATTGGTAAAGTGCCAGTACAAGGGATTCGCAAACGCTAGTTTAATGAGGGAAGGGCAGGGAGGTAAAACATTCCCCGATCACGATAACTTTATACTTTTGCATGCTCCCATGCTGCGGGAAAAAAAATATATGCAAAGGACAGAGATTCTATAAACGGGTGAGTAACATTCTGCATAAATGGAATTTTAAACGTGTGCGGTTTGAAAAGGAGCTACACATGCGTGGCGATGCGGGGAGAAAAGTGTTGTCCAGAAATCAAAGCACCTTCAAAAAAAGTGTCTCATTCCACCACGAAGTGAAAACATGTGGGTGTACAACTCAGACGGCTTGCTGCGATACATGGAGGGTAATTTTACTGACTGTGAATCAGTGCAATTAGTACTATTTTCCCTTCGCTTTTTTTACCGCAAAATATATTCATCATTCCTCTTGAGAATAATTCCCCCGGCCACTAATTTTGCATTCAGTTTCCTGAAATGCCTAGACTACTGGCGGAAATGCAGCAAAATACAAAGGAGTATGGTTTTCCCATTACTGAGTCATATACTCGGATGTATTGCACATGTGCTGTGTGAGCTTAGACTGAAGTTATTTTAAGAAGTCAAAAAGGATGACTGACAGTTTTACCACGTGCTAAGTGGAACTTTCCCCTCGCTTAAATTAACCTATTTACTCATTGCAGCCACAAACATGCAATTCATATTTGTATATTCACACTGCACGTTTTACACTTGTTGCAGGGGTTTGTGATGTTAGAGCAGTGGCCACCTTGGTTAATACTGTTGATATAATAACTACAAATATGGGCCAACTGCTTCACAGTGGACATTTAAGATCCCGTGATGTGTACCAGCATCACCGTCCAAATTAGCCACGTGAAAAATTACTCAATGACTTAATTAGGTAAAACCACACTAAACTGTTTTTATTTTAACAGAAAAGGTCCACTGAGTTATACAGCATTTTTTTCAGAAGCGATCTAAATGATAGCTCAGCGAAGCGGCTTATCAAGTGGAAATTATAACAGCCAAATACGCTAAAAGAATGAATCTAAATGTGGATGGAAAAACCGGAGGACCCAGAGAAAAATCCATGCGACCACAGGAAGAACTCCAAACTCACAGGCGTCAGGGTCTGGAACGAACCCATGCATGAGATTCTGCATACTTGGCGAGCGAGTTAACATCTTTCTACCGCAGCGCCCAACATCACCCCCTACTGACAGACTATACCCATCTGCGAAACACTGCGTCTTTGCGATAGCCTTTCGCTATAAGAATGGCACAAAAAAACGATGTGAAAGCTTCTGACACATGCAGCGTTAATATCCTGAAAGACAAATAGTCATAGTGGTATCATTAGGTTCTCAGATAACATCATGGTGCTCCTTCAGATCCATACCAAAAACGACCCTAAGACGACAGCTGACTTTTCAGACAATGACAACATTCCACTCGAGACAACACTTGGTGTTCACGATACATCGCTGATATTTTTTGTCCAAACCTGTCGGCTGTAGGTTTCCAAGCCGGATACTCGAAAGCCACATAGAGATGGCAGAGGCGGTGAGTGGCTTGTCAGATTTGGGAAACGCGTAGACCTGTCCTGCGCCCCTGTGTGGGTTCACCAACACCAGCTCCGGTGGGTTGGCTGTCCTCGGCAAGTATGTCTCCAGTATCTCCGAGCCCACTGGGTTGTCCACACTGCATACAAGAGATATAACAAGCACATAACATGTTGTTTGTTTTACATGTGGAGACATAGGCAGAGTTTGGCAGGGGTTCGCTTTGTCCCTCACATTAGGAATCGAGGGTGGATATAATTAATGTTTAATCTTAATTGTAAACTACTGAAAATAAAAGGTGACTAGTTTAGGGGGGGCTGCCTATCCCGTGCGCCCCCCCCCAAACTCCACTCATGTGTGGAGACCAGACAAGGTACAATAATCATGTGCAAACCTTCGTCAATACACGACTGGATGACAGCCTCCCCACACCATGTCGTCCATGAGGGTTGTTTAGATCATACTTCACCATGCTGTTCAGTGTGCGTTGATGAAGGGAATGATTGAGACATTAAACTTCCACGCATGTTTGAGCCATCGCCAGGAATTAAACTCAGGTTCCCCCGGCTCATAATTCAGAATGCTCATCACTGTGCCACCGCTCCACCCACACAAGCACGAAAGTACGAACGTTACCTATATCGTGCCGATTACAATATTGACCAGTAGCGCACCACATTAAATATATGTCTGGTTTAAAAGATAACATTTTGCAAGTTTTCGAAAGATTTTAATTTTTCCCAGCATGCAGTTCACTGGGAAGTAAGTTCCAAGCCTTAGAAGTTGACTTTATAGGAGGCTAATTAAATGAGACACTGGTGGATATCCTGAATAGAATCACTCTATTCAAACCTGCAACAAGATGATTCCACAATTTATTTTCCAAGTAGCTGTGCACAATGTTTAGGAATGCTCACGAGTGTGCCAGATGCATGCAGTGTAGCCCTATTTTCCTAAAGGCGATGACACTCTTCCGGTAACATGTCCGGTAACGTGTTCATTATATTGCTGAAATGCCTCAATTGTCCTGGGAAATGCAACTAAAATTAGAAGAAAAAAATCCAAGTTAAACAACGTGGTTTTGTCAAAAACGATTCACTCTACACTTCTCTTTATGCATCTTCCCTCACACTGCTGGACTTTGGATCTCCCCTTCCATCATCTCGATTACCAAATTAATCGAAGCTTGTTCAATTCAAGAAACGTATGAACTGTTGTCTATGTACACCTATAACAGTGAAAGTGTTTTTTGCAGACCGCAAGGTCTATGCTCAGTAACTGTGACAAAAAAAACAACATCTTCTCGGCTCAAGATTGGTCAGGTTGACGGGAGCGTGGAATGATTGTGCAATGGGCCAGATGTGTGTAGGCATTACATGTCCATCCAGCAAGCCGTGCTGTAAGCCAGAGCCCCGCTTCGAGCTGCGGCTTCCAGTGTGCGCATGGCTGACACGGAGGCTCCATTGCGGCCTCCAACAAACAGGATTAAGAGAGGCCGGCCGACACGCAGCAGCTCCGGTAGCAGCGACACGCTCAGCTCTGCCTGCAGGACAAGCGTTAAATGTCGCGAGTTAAAATGTAACGCGTTTGTACGTGCCAAAGTGGAAAACGCTCCCGAGAGGACAACAGACGTGAAAATTGAGGGACGATCTCATCCTTCAATTTTAAAAGCTGTGGTATCACGTGGGACAGCGACAGAAAGGGAAGATCTTCATCCAGCAGTGGATTAATCATGGTAAAAGGGTGATGATGAGTAAACGTTCATGGTACTAAAGTGGGGTAACATGAGCTCTAGTTTGTTTTCTTAAATAATGAAATATGGCTAATAAATGTTGTATGGAAGATACAAATATAGGTGACTTGATTTGGTTTCAAGTTAATTTTTTATTATGGGCGTTTTCCTTGTGACATGTGCTCATTCTATTTATGAATACATTAGCGTGGCGGTTAAAAACAAAGTCAGAGATGATATCTATAAGACAATTACCTTTAATACAGCGACTTCACTTTGTTCTCCTAATCAGCGGAACCACCACGAGCCACGAGGCATGCTGAGTTGTTAGTGGTGCGTAACTGAACCAAACTCGTTGGGTGTTTTTTTTTTCTGAAACGGGCATTTAGCTGTTTGCACATTGCAATGAAGCGTACAGGACACAACTGACACTTTCAATTGTAAATTTGCATGTTGATATGTAAATGCATGACAAACACAAATTACTTTTGGTGGCCAAACAAGGTGCTATACAATTGATAAGAATGTGCTTCGTGAAAATATTCTACAAAATGCCATTGGAACCTACATGAAAACGGGCAAGATGATGCTGAACGTTGACATGAAAAAAACATTACTGGTGAGAAAATTATACTCATGTGAATGATAAAATGAACATTTAAATTGGACAGTTTTGTCAATTCAAGTTTAAAGGAAACAGTGCATTTCATATAATTAAAACGAATAACAGTTTTAGAGATATCGTGACACAAACGTTTGCGCAAACTTGAAACATGAGTTCATAAACGAAAATGCATTTAAATTTGAAAACTCATTACATGCACTGTTCAGTCTCAAAAAGGAAAAAAAAAACTAATGTACATATATAAAGATGCAAAATAGTATATAGGTAAATTTCAATACTGTCAACGTGAGTGCTGTTGGCAATAATTATTTAATCGGTTATTGTCAACTGCATATAGTGGTATGGAATAATGGTAAGGCATACTGTGGGAGGATGTGGCCAGCCTCATGCATGCTACCACCATTTTCATGATGTTGATGTTGACACACCACACCAATTTACTTTAATCTGGGTAAACCTTGGGTAGGTTCAGGGCATTTCCATATATCCACTGCCAAAGGTGTGGACAGCAGGAAATTAGACCTGTACCACTGGGAACATAGAACAAGGCACGCACACCACGATACTACCACCCCCAACGCATGGAAACATGTTATGTAACACTGCTCCGTAGTACATTTCCAGTACAAAATACACATCCGCATTGATATTAAAGATAAAGGAGGCATTTTTAAACGAAACCAAATGTTTGGAATGCCAAGATACTGGTGTGTAAATAATACTTTCAAATAGAAGGGATTGCAAGATAGGGTGGGAAATAATATGGGAGGCTCATTATTGATATGTATGTTTGAATCTGCGTAATTTACAAGAGCGGCATACAAATGCAGGCTGGCTGGAGTCGCGGATAGTTTTCACAGTGACATCTGCGCTGATCGGCCGTGGGAACACAACTGTCTTTAAAGAAGGCTCCCCTCGTTTGAAGACAATTATGGAAGGAATGGAACTGCCAAGTTGAGTGGACCTAACAAGTAAAAACATTGACAAAAAAGGAAAGCCATCACACCATTATACAACACAGACACAACACTCGTTTTTTAGAATGCTGATGTTTAAATTTGGAGCAGAGGAAAAACGGTGAAAAAAATATATACGAACTGGGAAATATCCACGCAAACATAACAAAACATTACTTCACTGTATGCACTACTTTGACCACTTTCATTATGTGGCTTTTTAGATCACTAATGGTGTTTATAAGGCCATCCACTGCCAGCCACGCGAGTTTTAAACTGATTTCACCTCCAGAATGGAACTGAGCCAAGGTGGCAGGTGTGACTTACACATCCAAGGCCACACGATCGGTGATGCACAATCCCATCAGAACTTCTCCTCTCAAGGCCTTACTGGCTTCAACAAAGGCTGTGATCTCTGCAACATTAAATAAAAAAGCACTTTTTCAATACATCATCATTCACCGTGTATTGATTCGCAGCAGTTTGGATCAGTGTGATTTCCTCTCATATCAAAGCAGGGGCATTTAACCCTATAAAGCTTTTTATTTACAGTACTTTTTCAATCCACAACTGGAGGAGGCCTCCCCAAGGTGTGCCAGTCATGGGGGTTGTTTGACCATATTTTTACCAGGCAGGCCAGTGCAGGTTTAGTAAATTGTGGGAGAACCAAGAACTGTTCAGATATCGTACATTAGCCATGTCGGGCAATCAAATTCAAGGCGGTGGTGACATGGCACATGGCTATGTGGTTTTGGGTTCTGGTGCTGGTTAATATGGCGAGTGTATTAATGAAAAATACCCGCCATCTGCTTAGCAGTGGACATTAAAGAACCGGGGACATTAATGAAGTAAAGTAGTCCATGTCTGCCAGCTTCATGGTCCAAATGAGCAAAATTTGGAGATTACTTGCAAAAATACCTAATTGGGTAAAGCCACGTAGCAACATTATCTCCTGCTGTGAAACTACTGCAGACTGTAATCATCTGTGAAATAGAGTACCTCCGTAATAGCCTAGTGCTATAACGACGCGAATACCAAATGTATTGATGATCTGATTTTATTCGGGTCACTGGGTCCATAGTACTGTGTGTGAACCACTGCACTACAGCTAACCCCCATATAAAGTATTTAGTCGAGTGAAAGTGACCTAGGCTTAAACAGGCTTTGGGCAAAAAAGAAAAAGTGAATTTTTTATTATTTTATTATTTCCCTTCTACGTGACTTTACCGAAAGAACCAAGAATATGAAATCCCTGCAGTCACGAAAGCTTTAAAACGAAATTTAGGCTTTGGGCAGTAGTCATTTACTTTGGTAATCCTATGTTAGCAGTGAAACATTCCATATTTCAATGGCAGGAGCCAGCCTTCTCTAGTGGACCACCACTGCGGTGTGATGTGTTTCTTGTGATGCTCATTTTATGGATCACAAAGGGATAATAGGCTGAGCAGCTCCCCAACCGTGATTGTAATTCACAAGCATTTGATTGTGAGTTGGGAACTCTTTTAGATTCTGGAATTGTTTGAAATGTTGACGAGACACCAGCATACAATGGCCTATTTTTGCAGTGACATTAGACCACTTACCTTATACGAGTTAGCACACCCTGTTCGCATTTCATGTTATCTTAGAACATTACTGGGGACATTGATTGTGTGAACAGGAAAAATAACCTCAAAGCCACCCACAATCAAAAATACTAAAAAGAATTAAATTTATTTAAATCTAGAAGATGAAACCCAAACCTGCAGCTACAGGATCAGATGGTTGTGTTTTAGAAGCTTCAATAGGTGAAAACTCCAAATTGAGTCACTGAACAAATATTTGAAGGAACTCCAAAAACAAACAGTTACTCTGCATAGAAAATGCTTTTAAGTTGTTACGTTGGCCTGAGGTTGTAATAAATCAAGTGCTCTAGGCATGGCTCACCAGCAGGCATGTTGACCGTGAGCAGTGCAAGGACAGAGGCATTGCAAAGGTCGGCAGCACAGCTGGGCAGATCCCCTCGCAAGAAAGCCATCGCTTCTTCCACCGAGTGCAACGGTAGTGGGCTGTCTACTCTAATCCTGTCACAATGAACAAACACATTTACGGGCATTTTAGGTACATTGCAAATATCAAACGGTGTAAGAGCGCACACACTCGCATGTACAAAATGACAGGGAAGGGCGATAAGACACCCGATGTGAAATTAGTACAAATGATATTTAATACTCACTCAGAGCAACGGTTAAATCTTGTTAAGCAAACAGCTTTAGTTAATTTCATGTGTTTGTTTGGTTTCTAAATGGAAGGTGTAATGTAAGAGGCCTTGGATATGGATGACAAATATGTTTAATGAAGCCTAAAGACGAGTACAGTAATAATCAAGGCATAATTAATCTATCCAGTTATTGTATTTGTCTGGGTGATGCCATTTGTTTCAGACCTCATTTCTCACTGAATTGTAATTATGCACTTTATAATGCTCACACCGAGGATATATTTAATGTGTAATCATCAAAGGGTTGCTGTATCTGAGTAACACCTTATTCGTGTAAACTTTCTTAATCACTTGAGCAAGTGCAAGCAATTGTCAAATATTAATCAAATAAATGTTTTTGTCATGACTACAAAATGTTAATTGTTATCCCGCTGATTAAAAAGTAACCCCCTGTATCAATGTAGTTACCGATAAAATATTTGCTGTGGATGGTAATGACCCTTAACATTGAGCTTGACAGTGATAAAACACTCTCAGGACAAAGTGTAATTTTCCTGTATTTGTAGCCTCCAAAAACACACCCCCAGCTGCCAGTGACATAAATATACTGGCACAGGCTTATGGCTGGCATACTTACAACCCGAGGGCCAGCAGATTTAATTGGTGCTGCAAAACCATTGAAGAGCATATAGGGATTGCAAAGACGTAACAAAAAAATTCCCGACATTATTGTTGAGACTTTCTCACATACATCAGACAGTGCATGTGTGTGTTGTGCACATTATCAAATGTAAACGTGCTTCGGGAAAGTGTGTAGACACTGACATCTACATCATACGTACAGGGGTTTGTGGGAGAATTGGGGCTTGGGGCGAGCTGCTGCAGATTACATGACTAATGCTGTTTTTTGTGTTGGCAAACTACACGAGTTTATTCAGGCATTTGTGCTGTGTATATACAATGCAGAAAAACCCGTACTATATGTAATTTATGATGGCTCTGACAGCACTGCCCTAAAAGTAAAAAAAAATACATATACTGTCTGAGGCAAGAGATCTCTCTGCTATGAAGAAAGGACATTGCCAGAAATATCAACTCTTTAGACGGGTATAAATGTATATAGTATTATTTTAGGGTAGTGTTATTGATTCATGTGTTGCGTTTTTGTTATTTGTGCTTGTGCACCACCGCTAATGCAGTATCGCCATATAATTGATTTAACTTAGAGAGGATAGTTGCTCGAGCTCGAAACATTTTGGAATATTCCAGCCATTACTAATATAGCTTAATCAAGATTTGTAATATGCCTGAAGTGCTGTCAACAGCCTAAATGAAAATGGCACCGAATTTAAGGTACTGTTGGTTTAGTAAGGTGAAACAAACACAAAAGGTTATCGGGTGGCTGAAAATATTACATTGGATTCTCGAGAGTAAATAGTTGATGGTTTCAGCCTAGTCACTAATGGCGGCACAAATACAACATTTAAAATGTGGTTTTGTAATTAATTTAGCAAAATTCAACATCTGAGTTTTTAAAAATATTGGTTTGATCGTCCCGTACAAGCATTACCCTGGAGCAGGGAAAGGTGGCAAAGTGCTGCTCCCTCGTGTGGACGAGATCATTTCAAGGGATCTCAAATCGAGTTCCATAATACCTGCTTCTGTCGACTGTTCTTTTAACATGTGGCGTTGCATTCCTCTGTTGTGTTTTAAATGGTTAATCTCACGAGAAAATGCTGAGTAGTCAGAATAAAAGTCTTACTCTGCAGTCATTAACATAAATTATGCTCACAATACACCCATCGATTGTCGCAAGATTCTAAAGTTTTTTTAATCGTATCTCTTTTATGTCATAAATTTGACAAGTATTGTGGTCAATGCACACATGATTCCTCGTAAAAAGGTTTCAGTTTTGTTGCCAGAAAAAAGGGGAAAAACCCCCATTATTATATCTTGGGACTGGCAAAGGTGGTCTAATGATGTAGATGCTTACCCCAAGCCCTCATTACTTTGATAGTGCATTGTCTTTGAGCTGTACGCCTTTTGGCGTCCCCTGGTCAAGCACCAATTGAGATGAGGCTCAAGGCTCAAAAGAAAGCCGTCTCTGGTGTGGACCAATCAGTTTCAAGGACAATGCATACATTATCAGTGTTAATCTAGATTTGAAGTTTTCGTGACTGCAGGGATCCATACTTTGGTTCTTTCGATAAAGTCCTCCCTTGCTCCTCCATATTATTATATAGCCCCAGTGTTTATTCTACATATTAGTATTTATTTTACAACCCTGGTATATTTATGAATATTGATTACATGCAACGTGTAAATATTTAGTACACATGAAAGGGAGTCCCCACAGGAGGCAATCTGTTCTTGTCCTTACCCCGCACCTCCGATTAGCACGGTTGGCTACGTACGGTGCAAAATAAGTTCAACATACATACAATCTTCGGGTCTCGGCTTTTATTAACAATCAATTGCACCCCAACACACGTGCACTCACGGGAAGCCGTCTACAAGCCAGGCCCCAAGCATACGATACACCCCCTTTACATCTTTCTGGAACCTTCCAGAAGGTTCCTCTAATCTCCTCCTCCTTTCCATCAATCTTTTCAGTCTCTTTCCTCGACTATTACTATGTTCAACTTCTTTGAACATACATACAATATGAGAAAATATTCACGGGGGAAAATATTCACGCGTGTTTGTCACTGTTATAATAAAATATAGAGCGCTACTTGCCATTGTACCTAACCTTTTCTGGCACCTCTTGCTCTCATACAGTGAGGGAAAAAAGTATTTGATCCCCTGCTGATTTTGTACGTTTGCCCACTGACAAAGAAATGATCAGTCTATAATTTTAATGGTAGGTTTATTTGAAAAGTGAGAGACAGAATAACAACAAAACAATCTAGAAAAACGCATGTCAAAATTTTTTATAAATTGATTTGCATTTTAATGAGGGAAATAAGTATTTGACCCCCTCTCAATCAGAAAGATTTCTGGCTCGCAGGTGTCTTTTATACAGGTAACGAGCTGAGATTAGGAGCACGCTCTTAAAGGGAGTGCTCCTAATCTCAGCTTGTTACCTGTATAAAAGACACCTGTCCACAGAAGCAATCAATCAATCAGATTCCAAACTCTCCACCATGGCCAAGACCAAAGAGCTCTCCAAAGATGTCAGGGACAAGATTGTAGACCAACACAAGGCTGGAATGGGCTACAAGACCATTGCCAAGCAGCTTGGTGAGAAGGTAACAAGAGTTGGTGCGATCATTTGCAAATGGAAGGAACACAAAATAACTGTCAATCTTCCTTGGCGTAGGGCTCCATGCAAGATCTCACCTCGTGGAGTTGCAATGATCATGAGAACGGTGAGGAATCAGCCCAGAACTACACGGGACGATCTTGTCAATGATCTCATGGCAGCTGGGACCATAGTCACCAAGAAAACGATTGGAAACACACTATGCCATGAAGGACTGAAATCCTGCAGCGCCCGCAAGGTCCCCCTGCTCAAGAAAACACATACACATGGCCGTCTGAAGTTTGCCAATGAACATCTGAATGATTCAGAGGACAACTGGGTGAAAGTGTTGTGGTCAGATGAGACCATAATGGAGCTCTTTGGCATCAACTCAACTCGCCGTGTTTGGAGGAGGAATGCTGCCTATGACCCCAAGAACACCATCCCCACCGTCAAACATGGAGGTGGAAACATTATGCTTTGGGGGTGTTTTTTTGCTAAGGGGACAGGACAACTTCACCGCATCAAAGGGACGATGGACGGGGCCATGTACCGTCAAATCTTGGGTGAGAACCTCCTTCCCTCAGCCAGGGCATTGAAAATGGGTCGTGGATGGGTATTCCAGCATGAAAATGACCCAAAACACACGGCCAAGGCAACAAAGGAGTGGCTCAAGAAGAAGCACATTAAGGTCCTGGAGTGGCCTAGCCAGTCTCCAGACCTTAATCCCATAGAAAATATGTGGAGGGAGCTGAAGGTTTGAGTTGCCAAACGTAAGCCTCGAAACCTTAATGACTTGGAGAAGATCTGCAAAGAGGAGGGGGACAAAATCCCTCCTGAGATGTGTGCAAACCTGGTGGCCAACTACAAGAAACGTCTGACCTCTGTGATTGCCAACAAGGGTTTTGCCACCAAGTACTAAGTCATGTTTTGCAGAGGGGTCAAATACTTATTTCCCTCATAAAAATGCAAATCAAGTTATAACATTTTTGACATGCGTTTTTCTGGATTTTTTTGTTGTTATTCTGTCTCTCACTGTTCAAATAAAGCTACCATTAAAATTATAGACCGATCATTTCTTTGTCAGTGGGCAAACGTACAAAATCAGCAGGGGATCAAATACTTTTTTCCCTCACTGTATTTGCACCGTTTTTTTTAATATTCGCAAGTGTTTCAGTTATGGCCATTAAATACCTCGATTATTAGTTGTGTATCCCTTAAGGACCCTGTACGCGTTCTCTGCAATAATGGTGTTTTTGTCTTTGTTATTGTTGCTGCTTGTAAAATAGCCAGACAACTGGATAAACAAGATCATCCGTGTAACAAATAAAATAAATTTTAAATGAAACAACCATCTCCCTCCTTTCTCTTTCACACCAAATATCTCTCTTCAAGTTATCTGCCAATCCCCTGCATTCTCCTGCCTGCTTGTGTGTCCAACGTTGTTTCAATAATCATTTACTTATGGTGTCCTTAAGTGACATTTACACATACATTCAAGAGATAGTCCGATGTTGTATTTTAAATGGACTAAATTTCAGAAACAATATTTCACTTAAATTTTGATTTAAAGCTTTCGTGACTGCAGTAATTCATATTCTTAGTTTGTTCGGTAAAGTCACGTTGAAGAGAAACAACAAAAGAATAATATATATAAAACAATAAAAAAATTCTCACGACGTTTCGACCATAACTCAAACGGTCGTCTTCAGGTGTGTTGGTTCGCATAAATTTATTTTTAAACGGCGCATTTATTTATTTATAAAAAACGTTAGCGCCACGCGCAACGATTTGGCAATTTACCCAGGACTAGTCCATCTATATTCTGAAAAGAGGAGGGGGGAGACGAAATTGATTGTTCACGCTTACAGTGGCTTTCAGACAGCATACATTATATATATAAAAAAAATTCGTCTCCCCCCTCCTCTTTTCAGAATATAGATGGACTAGTCCTGGGTAAACTGCCAAATCGTTGCGCGTGGCGCTAACGTTTTTTTTATAAATAAATAAATGCGCCGTTTAAAAATAAATTTATGCGAACCAACACACCTGAAGACGACCGTTTGAGTTATGGTCGAAACGTCGTGAGAATTTTTTTATTGTTTTATATATATTTTATTATTTTTTTGTTTCTCTTCAACGTGACTTTACCGAAAAAACTAAGAATATTTCACTTACCAACTATAGGAATATTGCATATGCTCAAATCGACAACTAATATTGCTTTTGGAAACCGATGCAAACATTGTATAAATTTGACTTACAACTGTCTTGTATACAGAAATATTGGCAAGCGAAACAAATTTTGATTTAAAGCTTTCGTGACTGCAGGGATTAATATTCTTGGTTATATTATTTTATTGTTTCCCTTCTACGTGACTTTACCGAAAGAACCAAGAATATAAAGCCAAACAAAATTATCCATTTCTAAAATTGGTTATTCATACCGTACGTATTTTTTACAAGTAGGACGTAACTTTTAACGTGAGAAGTGAGTAATATTAGACGCACGAATGCCAGAATAACAGTAATCGCACCCTGTGGGTGTTCGGTCACTTGAGATAAGATTCATAATTACATGGTTGCTGTGGCTAAAACCACAATTTCCTGTTATGTTGAACGCACAAGGATTGAAAAAAAAGCAAGCAAATGCTACTGTTAAAGATGGAGTGAAAGTGAGCGAAATTAAATAAAAATACGTGTGCTCATTATTCAGGCAGAGAGTGTATAAACACTGACAAGATCATGCAAATTACATGGGTAAATTTTGATTTAAAGCTTTCGTGACTGCAGGGATTCATATTCTTGGTTCTTTCGGTAAAGTAAAGTAGAAGGGAAACAATAATAAAAATATAAAACAATAAAATTCTCACCACATTTTGACTGCAACACAAGCAATCATCATCAGGTGTGAAAACCACAGCAGGAAAATCTGAAAAAAGTGGCGTTTTTTTTACGTTTTTTCAAATTTTCTTGCTGTGGTTTTCACACCTGATGATGATTGCTTGTGTTGCAGTCGAAACGTCGTGAGAATTTAATTGTTTTATATTTTTATCATTTTATTGTTTCCCTTCTACATGGGTAAGTTTATTTAATAGACCTTTGTCAATCCCACTGCTGAAGACATTGCAAAGCCAAATACGTAATGGGGATTGTTTGGCCATACTTGGCCACGCCGAAACGGTGAATGCAGATAGCCAGGACTGGTTGAGCTATTATTCCACTGCCATGTTAGCCATGGCATGGGATCAAACTCAAGTTGCTGGGTTCATAGCACAGTGCACTCGCCACCTCACCATCATGGTATATTTACTTGAATGCATATTTATATGAACAATACGTTATCTATGTTAAAAATTATTTCGCACTGCACGTAGCCAACTGTGCTCATTGTAGTTGCGGGGGAAGGGCAACAAACTAAACAGGTATTTGGAGATGAGCATTACTGAGACCAGAATACAAAATAAATTAACACTCGATGTTTTGAATGCCCCAAGGGAAGTTGACACATGCATGGGGTAAAATTTCCTATAAGTGAAGAGCCTTTTATCACCCAACATTCAATAACAAACGTCGCATATTGTAAAAAGAAATTGGTGTGTTTTCAAAACACAATGGGTGAAAAAGCTTTCCGCCAATATGGGATTCGGGCCCATGGATTCTTTCAGGAGAGAGTCACGGCGAGGGATAACGAGAGAGCAAATTACTCACATCGCCACCCAGCTGAGAAGCGCATCCCTCGACAAGGTTCCGGGGTAGGCGGTTGGCCTCTGAACCAGTGATGAAAAGAGCAACACCGCGGGGAGGCGGCTCACGTTGGCATGCTGGCAAACATCCGTCCACTCGGCACAGTCCACGCGCCACGGGGAGACTCGTCTGCCAACACCGCTGAAGGCTGCTGTGTGCACAAAATGTCAGACTTCTTAGGGCTGGGACTCGTGCAGCAAATGCCATTAAGGTTGCTCTCACATCCGCAATAAGGCGTTTATTGGATGGAAATTGTGTTTAAATATTTGTCTTGGATAGGGCACGCAGGCAGACTTTCAAGTTGTAAGTGCACGGAGAGTGGAATTTTTTAAGTCAAACTTACTGTTAGGTGGACCGGATTTCATGACAGTAAACATCTGGTGTGTTGTAAAATGCATTATGAATTTAAATACTAAACCATTAGCGTCTGCTTTATCAATCCATCAAACATTTTGCCAAGAAATAAATTGACATTCACTAGCTTAGATAACCATATTTTGAGGATGTAAATTATGATCTATATCGCAAAATAAAAAGTGAATTCTAAACGAGCCAAAAGCTGATCACCAGTTAAACTCCTTAAAAGTCACATACCTGATATCTTTTTGGCAACTTCTGCAAAGGTCCATAAAAAAGCTTTAGAGACAGCATCCCCTTGTGGATGAAAACACAAGCTGCATTTATTCAACAGCAAAAGCTGCAATGTGAAAAATGTCAACGTCATAACCACTTATGTTCTTGTAATACATGCGTTAATAAGCAATTTTCTTTTAAATCAGCAAGGTATTTTACAAATAACAATACATAAACTGTGTACATAAAGTAACAGTTGTAATCATTTTGCACAAGTTCTTACGCAGCGTTAAGACTGGTTACCCTGCATTGAATACATATTTTTCATTTTTATAAACGTACAGCCAAGATAGAAGATGACTAGATCCATGTTTGGCTGCGATAAGACCCTTTGGTAGCCGACGTCTGTGAGTGCAGGGACTGACTCTTCCAGGTTGAGCTTCTTATTTTTTATTTTTTCTACAGCCATTACAACTTCATCATCCTGCATGGCTGCGAGGTAAGACCATACAGACAAAAACCGGCACATACATTTGAATACTTGCACACATGAACAGAGCAATTTCTGTGACAATTTATGAACTAATTTGCGGGGAGAACCTATGTCACACAATTCAAGTTTACACATCGGTTTTTCACAGCCTATACTTTTACGCATACGCACAATTTTCCGATTAATAATTGATTCAATTAATAAAGAAACACACGACAAAACTATCCCGAAGAAGATAACAATAAATTACACGAATTATTGAGATATGCAGTCCGGATAATTGTAATCATATTTAATTGACTGTTCATAACTATTGTAAAATCCAGCCACAACAATTATCAGTCCAGTTCAATATGAAACAATATACTACATTGCACGAAGTATATATAAAGCATACAAGCAATATAAATACATTTATGCACTTTGCAGCTGTTTATTTACAGTGATGTCAGTGCATTTGATTGCAGTGTCAACCGCTGAGATATGAACATGAACGAAACTGAAGAGTTGTTACCCCAAAGTGGCATAAAGTCTGAGGAAGAGGGGTCATAATCATCTTCTTCTTGGGGCTGACCATAACCACTGTGATCTGGCTCCTGCTCGGAGCCATGCGTCTCCTCCCGCTCCACACGGGTGATCACCGCCTCAAAAGACTGCATCAACAGATGCTCCACCTTTGTGCTCTGTAACCAGAAATGCATTCTTGAAAAAAAAAACATGCTTGGCCATTCACTTTTTAGTTACATGTTGAAAATCATGTGCTTTATGTAGATGTACTGATGTAGGTTTTCACGGCTTGATGTATGAGAAACACTCGTAAAATGTTATTTTGGGATAGCCATAGAAACCGCTGCTTTCTCCTTCGTGACGTTTCTCCTCCCACGTTGGAGGCATCCTCAGGCAGAAATGAGCAGCGCTAACCACGGCTATGCCGACAGAACAGCTTTCAAGAGCATGTTTTTTATGCAGATTTCAGTCAAACTTACTGGATTTGCACCTCTGTAGGCGACATTGAAATCAGTTGGAAATGCAACTCCGTGTTCCTCACTGCAGCACATGACACAATACAACATAACACAAAACATTACTAATAGCACGGTGCGTTGCATCTGTCTAATGCATTCAGCAGGAAGACTAGGCAGCATACGGTATTGTCCTCTGGCTTTGTTGTAAAGATAACATTACCAGCGGACAAGGACGACACCGGCTGAGCCCAGCAGGCGATGGGACAAGGTGCGCGCGGTGATTTTGTCATATTGGTACGTCTCTCTCCGTGAAAACAAAAACACCTCTGGGATGTGCAGCTCCGAAAAAATTGTCTGCACATGTGCAGGATCCTCTGTTGTTTCAACCTGAAAACGAAACTAGAGTTAACAAAAAATAAATATATTTACAAATAGCTACAAGTGCATGGGACAGTGGCTTGGTGGTTAGCATAATGCAGTGTGGTAAACGCCACACTACTGCTGCATATTTTTTACAGTTGTAAGTAGTAGAGTATACATTTACCATTGGGTTAATATAAAGGTACTTTTGTGCAACCAATCAGCAATGGACTACAACTACTTACCATCTGTGTTAATAAATTATTCTTTCCAAATGTTACTCACATAAGATGGCCCTGAAGCGAGCTTAAAGAAACGATGCAAGTAAGGCAAGGTGAAAGGCTGCCGGAAGGCGGTCTCGGGGCATGGCTGGCCATCGCTCAGTGACAAATCCCCACAGTTGATGAGCCATAGGTGTGGGGAGAAGGAGCTCTCTAACACTCTGTATGACAGCAAAGGAACAAAACAATTCGTAATGCACACCAGCATCTGTGGAATGTAAAAATAAACCAAGGAAACTGTGACCAGTTAATAAACAAATATATCCATTACGTGAAATAACAGGTAGATGGATAATATAATTCATACTGTCCCAGAGGAAAAATAGACCTTGACATTTTGGCTTACTAGGTTTTTTCGATTGTGCTGCATAGCTCTCCGATGTGTTTTTGGGTTGTACAGCATGTTTTTTGGTGTTATATATTACGTCCGGTGTTTTTCTCAACATGCTGGAAGCTCCTTTGGGAACTAATAAACTGAAGAAGCTCCCAGCATGTTGAGAAAAACATTATACAGTAAAACCTTGGATTGCGAGCATAATTTATTTAACATTTTTGCTCGTATTGCAAAACACTCGCAGCCCGAGTTACTCGCAATCCAAGGCTTTACTGTACATAATAGCGAAAAACATGTGATACAACCGGAAAACACATCGGAAAGCTATTTTTGCCAAGTAATCTTAAGGAAATGAAAGCCAGTAGGCTGAAATGCTGAGCTCTTCCTTTCCACTAAGTGATGGAAAAAGCTGTTTTTTTTTCAAATAATATTGAAATTGTATGCATCGGTTAATTAAAACAGAAACTTGATAAACTTTCCCTTAATTACTGTAATCAAGATTTAGGTACAAACTCTCAGTTTATTTTCCCAAAACTATTAATAGTGCTCACCCAAGGTCCTTTAGAATGTTTTGGTCTGTTGAGAAGGCAAAGATGAATTTGTTTCCATAAACAAATGCCATTTCTATGAATATTCTGTGTTCTGAAAGTAAAACCACATCACTCGGATAGGTTAGTAGTAATCCTGTAAAAATTTCAAAAAAAGTACAAGGGGATCCATATATAGACAACTCATTTATTTCCAATGACCTCAGTATACGCATAATTGAATGCTGTAAATAAATTACTCCAGATATGTTGGATGAAGTGCAATTGCTCCAGATATGTTGGATGAAGTGCATTCGGATAATTCTAAAAGATTTAATACGTTGACATTGGTGGGAGACATGTAGACGATTTCAATTCAAATGTATTTTTCTCTTTCTTTTGAAAATTGTAGTTGTGTCTTTAAAAAGATCAAACTGTATATACCTGTTTATGCATACTCTAATGGAGTTTTTACAGAAGTTATATTCAATCGTAGACAGGAAATGAAAAACTAGAGTTACAAGTCACGTGCAGTTAGTTTAGTGGATTTATCGATCCACACTGACCACGCAAAAAGAAAAGTGATTTGCACTTTTTTCTCAAGGCATTCATACCTGGAAGACCAGTAGCACGGAGATAAGCAAACACAACATCTCTACGGCCCTTTTCTGTGTCCTTGAGGATTTGCAGCCCTTGCTTATCTTGGACAAATCTCACCTCCTCCATCAAAAGCAAGCTGGGGAAGTTTAACAGGTATGGTTCGTACACCAAAATAACAATGACACTTGACAAGTTAGTATACTATTCCTTTCTTAAATAACTCAGGAAGATATATTTTTTACTTAGAATAATGATTGAATCACATACTATAACACATATATACTGTATGGCATTTTTACTTAAAGATGCATAACGAAAGTATAAGTGCATAACAAAATATAATCTTCAGCCATTTGTATATATATCCTGTAACTTACTATAAATGTTTTATTACCCCACATTAAACCCCCTTTAAAAACACATCCCAGTATCTGGAGGTTTTTTTTTGCACATGCAACATTTACCCTCCACACGAGTGTACACGTTGTTTTAAGATAAACAAAACAAATGCTGCTCGGCCAATTCCCGCATTTTAGAGTGGGTCACAACGATACTTACTGCAGAGTGTTGGCCATTATAGAGTCGACATCAAATAGAGTATCGAGGTAAAGGGGCTGAGGTAGTTTGTTCAGCCTGCAATAGAGATTACACAGCGTATGTTGACGTAAGAGGATAACATTCCAAAGCGATAGAAATACTTTCTGTCCACCACAGCTGTGGCCCATAAAATAATATGATGTCAAGAGAGACTGGACACTTACTGAAAGAGATAGGCTTTGTTGATAATATTGTCTTTCTCACAAAAGCGCTCCACGTGGTTTTCTTGGCAGTCAACCTGAAAAATATTATACAGTGTAACACAAAAAGAGAAACACAGTGATAAAACATAACTTTTTTCATATAATGCTTTAATATGGTACGCCTGTTATCTGTGCGTTTAATGTAAATACCTGCCACACTGAAATCGCATACTGCTTAAGCAGTTCAGAAGCGTTATCCAGATTCTTCAAAAAATGTTTCACTTGGATGGTACCTGTGGTAGAGCATGAAGAAACAAGCTTAAAAATCCTCATCTATTAACCAATTTACGTTAATTTTCACACTCATGATCCATGCACTAAGTCGTGCATGTGAGACTAAATTATTTAGTTTATGAAAACGATACGAACATGCTATTTTAAGTTTATTTTACTTGCAACACGTATGAACGCGTTGAGCTAGTTTCCCCCCGGCTATCTCACAAGGGAAATATCTGGTGCTTGAGCACAACAACAACAACAAAACAAAAACATAAACATTGCAGAGAACGAGTTCGGGGTCATTAAGGAATATTGCACAACCAACGAGGTGTTTGACGGTCATAAACTAAACACACGCGCATTTTAAAATATGCAAATGTGAGAGCGAGTGGCGCCAGAGTTAGGTACAAGCTCTATATTTTAGTCTAACAGTGACATAAACACGTAAATTAAAAAAAAAACAGTTGCAAACGTGCGGAGAGAGGTGCCAGAATGTTAGGTACAGGTGCAATTATGCTCTGGGTTTTGGTGTAATAGGGAAATACAGACGGGGAAAGAAGGGGGGGGGGGGACCAAGCTGCAGATAAGCGGCAAGGGTATTCCAGAAATGTTTTATTTAGGCTAATGGAGCAGAATACAATTGTACAAAGACAACAAAACGACCAAAAACACTAATATCAGAATGCAGTAAAAAAAAATACAAGAAAACAATTCAACAAATCACTTGGGGTGGGGGAGTTGAATACTTAAATGCCTAAAACAACTCATACAGCTGCAATTAAATAAAGTCTTTGCCAGAAATAATTACTCGAAATATCCCAACACTGCTGGTTGCAGGGCCTCCACTAGAGATGGGAGATTGACAGCCCCTGGTGGAGTATTGGCCCACACACCTTCACACTGGCCACACATCCTGGAAGATAATACATTACATAGCGAAAGCACTATATCAAATAAACACATTTAAATAACGTTCACAGTGATATGTTCATACTCAACCCATGCACGGATTGTCAATAAATGTCCATTCCCGATGGTCCACATCTCAATGAATGCACGTGCATGGCTAAGCACATGGAAGCAGTTAGGGGGTGGGGGAGGAGTTAAATCTACAAAGCTAACCGGGCTTACTTTTCTGTTTAAAATAAATTAGGGAAGAATATGGAGAATTGACCACGGTGTTCATGTCGGTGGATTTGAGAGTCGGGACTGTGCAGAGCGACAGCCCAGACTGCTGCAGTAGCAGCAGCAGAGGCAGCTGCAGCATGACTGTGTAGCGCCACCTGTAAACGACATTCGTGAACTTGAGACTTTCGTCACTTTAAACGGAAGACTTGCCTAGCAATCCCGCATGCAGACTTGCACGTTCGTAAAAATGCGCTTCAAAATAACGTAATGAAATAACCGAAATGTCAATCGAGAACATTAAATACAAACAACGTTTTTATTCACTTTATTTTTTATTATTTTATTGTTATTATTTTTTCTAAGTGATTTTACCGTAAAAAAAACAATATAAAAACATTGTTCTTAATGCCAAATCGACGTGCATTTTATAGTCAAAAAAAGTTATCACTGCCAGTGCATATATGTAACCTTTAAGCATATCGAATGCGCTGCAGACGTATACAATCATGCAATACTGTACAATAAGTGAACATGAAACATTTAAATACTGGTGTTATTTTATAACGTGAACGTTATATTACTGTGCGCAAAAAAACCCCATCATCCTTAACCCCAGCTATGACCCGAATGATTAACCATGTCTCAAAACCTTAGTCCCAATCCTAAACACGAACCTTTTATTATTAAACACCATTCTAGCACAACGCAAAACTTTGAAGAACCTCAACGCTCAACTCCGGTGTCCAACCCAAACGCGTGTTGCTGTTCATGCACGGCACATGGCCTTTTGTAAGTACACGTTGGAAAATAATTACGTGTATTGGCAGCACCAGAGCCTATGGAGGCGATCACAAGACAACGGCATGCAAGCAGCTGGCTGCACGCGATGATGATTACGATCGTGGCCACTCCGTTACGCGTGCGCAGTACGCGGTTGTAGGCCGAAGCCTACGCCCTGTCCTAGCCTCTCCGTCCGGGAAAGACGCGGGTGCCTCGGCCGCCGGGACGTTCACCGCCGGGTGGCCGACACACGCACAAAACACGCCTTTTTAAAACTTACAACGCCGATTTGATATTTAGTGTAGGCCAGTGCGTGTCATCGCGATACCTTCGGTTGTTTTTTTTTTCAAGCTGTTGGCTGCGGTTTGGGAATATTTATAACGTGTTTATCCTGCAAAGCGTTATAAACGCGGAACATGGGTTGCCTTTGAGGGGCCGCGCTCACTTGACGGCTTAAATAACCCTTCCCTGTCAAATGTACGCACATGGCCGCGGTCCCTTGCTAATTAGGCTGCTCAGCCTCTTGAAGGGTGGCATTAAATCCAATTAAATGTAATTGTGATGTAGTAGAATTACTAACAAGTGTCGCAGTACTCACATAAGAGGCAGCATGTAGGCTTTCTTGGGAGGTTGTAGGAAATAATAGTTCCTTGTTGGTTTTGTCAGACACGTCTACAAGAAAAACATGTTAAACCAGAAACATCATTTTTGAGATAATTTGATAAGCAGCGTTTTGTGTTGTTTACTTCGGACTTGAGGATTCCAAGGCACTCCGGAAAGTAAAATATGTGGAACACTTATCCCGAGCGCAATAACCCGAAACTACCTAATGAGTAAGGTTCAGAGAAATACAAAAACACAACATACGCCCAATCTGAATGTAGTGACACAAACTCCATCTATCACACTCACCATCTGCCGGATTTTAAGAGGCCTGCCTTTTTAAAACTCCGGGCAAACTGCATCTTATCTAAAGAATACGGTTATTATCAGCTGGGAGGAATGAGGAAGTTCAGAATTAAGTTTTTGTTGTTGTTGTACTATCAACACGAAACCTATGCGTATACTGATATACAGTACATTATTTTACACGTCAAATGTTAACATTTCACTTTTGTCCCAAATGCATTTCATTTGTGCTGTCAACATCACACCACGAGAAGAATACCGAAGAAGAACCTATTCTGCGGAAGCGTGCATCACATAACTACTTCTGACATCATCACTTTTACATTTACAACGTGCAGTGCTTGCAGGCATGTTCGTGACATGTCAGTGCAACCTATACGTAGCTATTTCATTTCCAGAGGTGGAATTTTAGCTACGTTTTAGCTCCATAATGTCATCGTTGACCGGGCAGAGAGACTAGAAGCCGGTTTTGGCTCTGCCCCGAGCCCTGAGCCACCACCCGACCAGCTGCAAACGTTGGTTCAACTTAAAATGTAAACCCAGGGTTATCTTGCATAAACATTTCCCTTAAATTATTGTCTTGGGGTGTTTGACACACATTTGAAGCTCTATTCATAAAACAAAGACTTAAAACATTATACGGTAACAGCTGTTAAACGGACATGATTTTGCTGATGCAAATCATCATTGTTTAAGCAGGGGGACTTGCCCCCTGCTTAAACAAACATAGCTCAAAAACAATGGTCCATACGGAAGGCTCATAACGCTGATGGACTGAACAATACTTCCACGTAGAGATAAACTGACTTTTACTTATTTGAAGTCACGTTGTTGGATTAACATATCACAACTACTTGAATCAGTACAACTTGAATTAATTTGTCCTCATAAACGAAACTGCATGTTCCTGTCAGACAGCTCATGGACATGACATATGTATCTAGAAGATAAGCGTTGCTTGTTTATTTGGGCTGAAAATGTGTATGGTGCCCCACCTGCTTCTAAGTAGACGTATGAAGAATGATCATCACCCAAAACTCTGCTTGTTATCCAGTACTGTGTACACATTTTCGTTTCGGGCAGTGCTCTTGAATAATGTGTTGAGCTTTTTTTAATGTAAATGGCATTTAAGAAACGCAAAAGCATGCCAAAATCATCTCTAATGTGCATTGCCGTCTCATCGACGCGCTGTGGAGATTAGGTTGAACGTTAAGGTCTCACTTGAAGCGGTGGTTGAACTCGAGGCGTTTGTCCTGTTGGGAGTTGTTCCACTCGACAGGGCCCACATTCTGAAAAGTGCGGTCACCGTAGGTGTTTAGCCCAGCTCGTTTAACAAGATCATCACTGCCACGATCACCACTGCCACGATCACCACGACGATCACCACCACGAGAAGCAGCAGTAACATATCTTAAGTGCTGTCATTTCGGGTCATAGATCACCAGCGTGAAAAACTCCGACAAATGTCATCCGAACAATTAACATTGTTATACATTCTTGTGTTTCGGTATTATAAGAGCTGGAGCACTGGTTAGCGGACTGCGCTATGAACCTGCGATTTGAGTTCAGTTCCTGGCAACGGCTAGCATCAGTGGCGAATTTATATCATCAACACCAATATTGGCCATCGTGGTGAAGTACTGCACAGTGAAACATCCCCAAGCCCGACAGCAATGGAGAGGCTTTTATCCAACAAGGGACTGGCAAAGGGCTGCACATTCTTATTCGTATTTATTAAATGCGAGCAATGAACAAAGTCGAAATTGTAAAATTAACACAAGTACTGTGTTGTATATATTTACGATACATAAAAAACACATGCAGAAGTGGTGTGTTGGACTGAAAGCTGCAAAAAATATGCTGTTACGCAAAGTGCCACTGTGCGATCATGAATCATGAAAAAGCATGCACATTATACAAGCATTATTAACAAAAGGCTGCTATTACACACCCGGCAGACCATGTAAATTGTCAGCTGAGTGGCCACAAAAGGACACGAAGAGCGCCCTTGTTATGAGAATGTATGCAATGCTCCCCGAACATGAGACAAGAGGCAGTAGAATGATGGCTTAATCCAGCCTTGTCTGTCTTGAAAAGGACACTAAGTAATCCATACAGTCCATCCACTGTTGGGTGAAGGCCTCCTCCCTACATCGCATCAGTTCTATGGCCATACTTTACCACGCTGAATAGAGAGGGCCGGTTTAGCTATCACTCGCAACTGGTGTTAATTAGGTCCAAAAATCCACGCGACCACAGGGAGAACATGCAAGCTCCAAAAATACAACAGGTATCAGTATCGAGTTTGAACTCACGACCAGAACAAACGAAAATTGTGTCTCTGATTACATTCTTAATTATAAATGGTTAAAGGAATATTTTGTTCATAAGAGCACTTTGTTTTTTGTTATATCATGTAGCATACGTCTTTGATTTCATAACTTTAGTGTTATGATCACATAAAACAACAATGCAAGTTGCTCGTATATTTAGGCAAGATTAACAACATTCAAGTTGCATATTTTACAAAGCAGTGAATCTTTAATTGACACATTTAGCAGAGCGTTACTATTCTAAGTTGCGAGACCTTAAATCTTCATGAACACATTATCAACATCATCAATCGCCTATTCACAACTCGATGAGATCGTATTGGCATTCAAATCAGCCTTTTCAGTTTAATTGATTAAGTATAGCCCTGTGAGCCATGCGGCTCTTGACTCGGGTGCAACCGCAACAAACAAAAACATGAACAAAGAAAATCTTAAAGTGACTCCGCGCAACATAAAAATCCAGGAAAAAACAGCAAAGTCTTCCAGAAAAAAACACCGTATATCAACGCTGTGTGCAAAAATCCCAGTGGGATGCAAGTCAAACAATAAGAACCATAAGACAATTTATATTAAAGTTATCAGGCGAACTCTTTTCACGAGAGACCTGGGTAATAACAACTTATCTTTTCTGTATACTCTTTTTTCTCTACATACGTTACACTTTTTTTTGCTATATTAAATGCTGTTCCTCTTCACCAATTGAGGAGTGGTGAAGTATGGTCAAATAACTCCTCACAACCAACTGTTTAGGGACATCCTCGTGAAGCAGTGGATTGACAAAAGGCCGCCTTATTATTTATCAAGTAATGTTTGATTAAAATACAAATTATATTTATAAAATGTAGACAATAAAAATGACAGGTGCTTAAAAATGTATCCCAAGATCTAAATACACATTTACAAGTTTCGATTTAAAGCTTTCGTGACTGCAAGGATTCGTCTTCTTTGGTTCTTTCGGTAAAGTCACGTAGAATGAGAATAAAATAATAAAAGAAAACAATTACATTCTCACGACGTTTCGGCCACAACACAAGTGGCCTTCTTCAGGTGAAAGGAACAAACCTGTCGGGACGACAGAGCTACAATGAACGCTGCTAAGATTCGCAGCGTCTTTTAAGCTGGTTGAGAGAAGTGAGGCACCTTGACAAAGGGGTTTACATATCAAACAGGATAATTTAGCATTGAAACAGTTGAGGGATTAGCTTGTGACTGGTCACAAAAATAGCTATGTTAAAGTCAAAGCCTACACATCCACAGAGGCACCTAGTATAAATCAAACAGGATAATTTAGCATTGAAATAACTGAGGGATTAGCTTGTGACTGGTCATAGAAATAGCTATGTTAAAGTCAAAGCCTACACACCCACAGAGGCACCTCGTACATGGACGCCAAAGGGGCTGCAACAACTCAACTATCATACAGTAAACCGATGTGAAAAAACCTAAGTCTAAATTACATCAATATAATAAATGTAAATTTCGATTTAAAGCTTTCGTGACTGCAAGGATTCATCTTCTTTGGTTCTTTCGGTAAAGTCACGTGGAATGAGAATAAAATAATAAATTGATAAAATAAAATAACACAATAATATTCTCACGACGTTTCGGCCACAACACAAGCGACCTTCATCAGGTGAACAACAACACAAGCGGCCTTCATCAGGTGAAGGCCGCTTGTGTTGTGGCCGAAACGTCGTGAGAATATTATTGTGTTATTTTATCAATTTTTTATTTTATTCTCATTCTACGTGACTTTACCGAAAGAACCAAAGAAGATAATAAATGTACTCAATATATTCTTCATTTAACATAGCTATTTCTGTGACCAGTCACAAGCCAATCCCACAACTGTTTCAATGCTAAATTCTCCTGTTTGATATGTAAACCCCTTTGTCAAGGTGCCTCACTTCTGTCAACCAGCTTAAAAGACGCTGCGAATCTTAGCAGCGTTCATTGAAGCTCTGTCGTCCCGACAGGTTTGTTCCTTTCACCTGAAGAAGGCCACTTGTGTTGTGGCCGAAACGTCGTGAGAATTTTATTTTTTATTTTATTATTTTATTCTCATTCTACGTGACTTTACCGAAAGAACCAAATAAGATGGACATTTACAAGTCTTCAATCAATTATATGAATAAATTAATTTAAAAACATTGTATGAGAACGAGTTTTGTTTTATTCTTTAAGTGGAGTGATTTATACAAATCCATCGGGACAGAACATTCTGTCCAGATCACCCGAACTGTGCCCAATCTCATCCGTTCTCGGAAGCCAATCAGGGCTGGAGCCTCGCATGTATTTTGAATGGGGAGCTGTGTGAGAATACCATTTGTTGTACTGTATATCCAATGTGTTCTCTCCACTGTTGGATGAACGCTTTCTTCCACACCGTGTCGGTCATGGGGGTTGTTTCGCCACGCTGGTCAGTTCAAATGGCTGGTAAAGAGGTAGATATGACCAGTTCATTCAATATATAAATCGTCTCGATTGTTCGCCGTGGATGGGAAGCCGGATTCGAATGCCAGTGTGCTAACCATTCCGCCACTGCTGCAGGTAGAGCCTTCACGGGTGATAGATCCAAGCGAGCTCCTGTATTTGGCCTACTCTTCCACGCTGGTCAGACGTCCCATGAGAGGTGGGAGTACCCATACTTTACCCTACCACACGCGATCTGCTGCTGATCGACTGACTGCAATTATCTGGACGGAGCTCGGGTGGAGTTTAAGAAACTTCATCGTTTCAGCTGTCGCGCCAATAACATCGAACCCGACCATCGACGTGTGTATTGCACCCGTCGCTGATCATTACATCACGAGTAAGGTGTATAAAGGGGCCGTCCATAAATGACGTCATGCACCTGGGTGGGGGGGGGGTCAGACCTTTGTGACGATGTGTGACGAGAGAGGGGGGGGGGGTGAGAAATGTGACGTCACATCAAAATGCGCAACTTTAAATGAATATAGACAACACGTTCTACTGAATTAAATAGACTTTTTGATAAATGTTTTCTCCTACAACATCAGATTGCAGCGGCACATTAAATACGCGCTACAATGACAATAGTTTAAAGCGATTTGAAGCATGTTTTATATATTTGGGGGGGGGGGCAGAGCTTTGTGACGTCATATTTGAGGGGGGGGGGTCTGACTTTTTGTGACGCCGTGTGACGAGGGGGGGGGGGGTGAAAAATCGTCCAAAATCGCGTGACGTCATTTATGGACGGCCCCAAAGGGCATCGTTACTGTAAACTTGACAAACGCGAAACTCCTCCGATCGCCGTTGCGTATTTATTACATAAAGCACGAGCATATATTTCGTCACTCACGCCACCACGCAGCTTGAATGAAGACGTCTGCCCACGTGTGAGTGGGAGGAGGGGGTGTGGAGCTGGCTGCGCATGCGGGGATGTAAGCGAGGCAGGCGGCCAGAGAGGCACGCGGAGAGCGAGCAGGCAGGCCGGGAGAATATACGACCGTGAGTTTCAGTTCTTGTTCATTACCAATCCACTGCTGGATGAAGAGCCTCCCCCCTCCCCCCCAAGCCTTGCAGTTCGCGGCTGCTGTTGTTTTGCCACACCTCAACTGCGCTCTTTCAGTGCGTGGTTGGTGAATGTCAGACGCCTGCTCCGGTTAGCCCGGGGCTGTAGCCGGGAGTCGAACTCGGATTTTCCGGGTTCACGGTGTGTCGTGGGGCTGCTGGCTGCGCTATCGCTGCAGACACGTGGGTTTCATAACATGCAGGGAAAATGAGCGCCAAGGAATGGTGAATGAATTCTTCACGGGACAGAAGAAACGCAGTGTGGTGTATATACATATAAAACAAGTAATGGTGATTAGTGTGTTATGTTGTTGTTATACTAGCAAAGTGTATCTTTGAGAGCGCGTGTGTTCATATTGACATCATAACACGTTGGGGGGGGGGGGATGCTTGTTCTAGATGGCTCACAAAGGGAATACCATGGAGGATGAACAACCGATGTGGGCTGGAGCGAGTGGAGCTTCTCAGAAAAAATCACACAAGACCGGCGCCTAACAGGTAATGCGATAATTACCACATAGCAGTGATGATGAACGATTCCGATGTTTTGTTTGATCGACGAGGTTGAATAATTATAATCGGTGCAAATGCATGGGCGCAAAAGTCAATATGTATACTGTCGTATAAACGCGATGTCCATTGAAATGCAAGTAAGTATAACTGATTCATACGGTTTGAAGAAGCTGTGAACTAAAGTTTGGGATAGGTAAGTGTGTGTGGTGTTGTAGCGCGTAGCCAGAGTGAATTCATTGAGAGTACCGCGTTTAAGATGGAGTGTTCCACCTTTATAAAGTGTAAACCACACGAATGTTAACAATGAATACTGGTGTATTCACATTGTGATGCTTGCTTATGATTAAAGTATCGTATAATAATATAATCGAGGTGGCTAGCGCACTTTGCTGCTAACCCGGCCACCTGAATTCGATTCCCGGCTAACATCAGTGGCGAGTTCTACCTGAACCTGTACCTTTCCTTCTCTCAACATCACGACTCTTGCACTGAGCAACGTGAAGTATGCGAAAAACAACTCCCCACGGTCGAAGCAGAGAGAGGGGCCCCCTCATCCAGCAGTGGATTGACAAAGTGGTTGTGATATTGGTCTGTTACTTATGCAATCTTTTGTATTTGACTTAATTCAGGCAGACATTGCACGTACAAAATACTCGCGGTTGTGCACATCTCACAATATGTAGATTATATTATAATCCACATATATACGATTGTCTTTTGGGCCGGTTTAAAATTATGCACGCCGCAAAACAATAGCTGCTCCGAGCGCACGGGTAATGACGATAATTAGTGCAGAGATGATTGTAATGAAAGTTGATTGCGCGTCAGACTGCATATGCAAGCGTGACACACAGTTGCAGCCAGTTCTCGCCCAGTAACATAACGTATTATTATTATTTGCTGCAGGGATACGTTATCCTAACCCACAATTACATGCTCATCTAGATTGCATGCGTATTAATGCCCGTTTATTTATAGTGCCGTACTCAGGAAATCCTGGGTTTCAAGACCATTATTCATGATGCTCCTGTTACATTGCGATATTTGGTCAATTTAAATCATGAGGGTCTACCTTCCTGTAGAAGGAAACCAGTGTGAGTACCGTGAGAAAACATGCATTTGAGCGGATAACACAGATCCGCACAGTTGGATTCAATGATCCATTCCTCTACTGGTCAATTGACTGCTCAAGCCTACAACAACACTTGGTACTGTATTCCCAGGCTGCCTCCCATCCCAAGCACTAACCAGGCTCAACTTTATTTCTGAGATCTAACGGGCATATTCAGGGCTATTTGGTCATAGGCAAATGGGCATTTGATCAATTAACACATGCAAGTTACATCAGTCATAGCAGCATTGCAAAACTTGGCTATAGTATGCAATGTATGGGATTATTAATTACAATAGTGAGAATTCACAAAAATTACAACTACGTTTGTTTACACGTATTCAATATAATTTGCCCACATGCAATCGCTTGCTTTGTTAGGCTAATGCTGTGGGTGGCCTGTGTTAGCAGCTTTGGCCTTAATTGACGACTGGGTGCATGGTGCGTGTTGAAGGGTGGTGGGTGAGTTGTTCTGTTGAACCTAAACACTGTCACGTTGCATCAAGAGAGATGTGCGAGTCTGTTCGCCTCCCGGCAATGAGAATAGGCCGCTTCTTCAGCTCATCAGCTTGGCTTGTCTTGCATCCTCCATGGGTTCCGTGAGCTAAAATTATATTCTGTAATTTCACAAGCCTTCTAAAATAAAGTCCACAGAGGAGATGGAGCGATAAAATCAGCTCCTATGTAGGTGCTAGGTGGACTAAGAGCGTGAGAGATGGTTATGGCTTTTTGGAGGCCTTCATCTAGCAGTGGATTGATCATGGCTGCTGATGAATTCCCCAAGCTGGAAGCTTTTAGACCAGCTACGATCATGGTCGACTTCATAATAGACGCAGGACCAGCTGTTGTAACAAAATAATCAGATATGTTCCCTAAATATTGAACAAATGAATCTCATTCATTCTTATCAAATAAAAGGAGACAAAATCACTTAAAGAATTACAGACCGATTTGCTTCCTGTCACGTGTACGTACATTTTTGTGAAGTTAATTTGGGAGATAATGGATGTTTTGTTATCCCACAAACCATGTGACCAAACTGGAATAGGAAAGGGTTTTCTACGTTGAAATGCAATATGTATATGTTTTATGAATCAGATTCTGGAAAAGACAAATTACTGTCAATACCAATATGATTAGCTAACCCTAATAATGGTTATTAAACAGATGCAAGGGACTAAGAGTGAACCATATCATGATAGATGGGGTTTTAAAAATCACAATTATGTTCTAGTATTGTGGTAGTTTTTTTATGTACAGTAATGTTTTGATTCAATGTATGAAGTACGTTATCACTCCTGTTGAAATGAGTTGTTGAAAACCACGTCTGGCATAAGTCGTGTGTGCCTGACCACTTGGTACAGATTTAGTGCTACGTTTTGATAGGCACACATTAAGTTATTTTCAAGGATTCCGCTATGGTGTTAATACTGTTGTAGTGGTTACCACACTGGTCTCCCAATCCACATGGTACAAGTTTAACTGAACCCCCCTCCCTGCCTCTGTCAACCCAGCAGTATAAACAGGTGCAGTCACAGTTAGCTAGTGGGCAGATCACACCTGGTGGGGTAAAGTGTGGGTATTCCCACCTCTTTCAAGATGTTGGACCAGTGTAGAGGCGACATCTCAAGCTCCCTCTACTAGTGGAGGTCCTTACATCAGCAGTGTACTGAGCAAGTATAAACAGGGCTGCTCCTTTACCTTTTAACATTCAGTTGGTTAAACTATATGATTATAAGCCCTAATCACAAATACTGTAAAGTTATTTTTGTTCGTTTAGCTTGGACATATCCCTCTCAAATAAAATGTTCAGTTGAAAAAAGAATCCGGGTAGGCTTCACGCTTTAGGTGATTCTCGGATTTTATTTTTCGTTTCTACAAATATTCTTGCACGATAGATGACTTGAAATAAATATGCAGCTCTTAGATATGCAGCCACATGGACATAGTTGACAAAGTCACACGAATAGGTAAAAATAAAGAATGTGCTGTACCCAGGAACGTCTGAATCTCAAGATTTGTTTTTCAGGAGGGCTCTGCACAGGGATGTTTGATCACTTTAATGAGGGCCTGGCACACGAGGGGAAATTGGAGTACCTGGTGAAAACCCACATAATTTTAGGCAACATCAAAGCTTGTCCACTGTGTAGCAGATGGCATGTTTTTTTATGTATGGCTGTCCACGTATGGTGCGAAAGAAAGTTCAATATACATCCATGAGAATGCATAGTTGTACTGTGTCTTGACCTGCCTCACCACTGTTACAAAATATACTTTTAAGTTAAAATATTGGATTTTACATTGCACACAATGTTTGCAAGTCACGAACTCTTCAAAAGCCTGCATTATAATTATACAATTATAATCAAATTTGCATATATGTAGCACTGCAGTCTCATCATGCAGCTGCATCGCAAGATGCTGATTTATGTCAATCGGCACACTATAGTAACGCTCCACAGCATAATTGATTCACAGCAGGTTTCAGACCAACATATTCAGGCAGGCGTTTGTTAAGCATTAGGATGTCTATCCATTGCAGGTGGCAGCAGTGTGAAGATGTTATTTTAATTTTGGCATTTATTCGTCATCCTACTTTTGTAATTTATTTATGGTGACGAACCCAAAACAACAAAGGGTAATTGTTGAATACAGTGGAGCAATGGCACAATGTGTCAAATTTAAAGTCCACTCGCTCAACCATGTGCAAGCTCAAGAGAACAGCATAGTCTCCGCCAGAAATGTGTTTCTGTCTGTCCCAAGCCAGGATAAAGGTTGGCGTCTGGTGGCAACCGGCAGTAAAATCCAAAAGCCAATCCATGAAAAGTCCTTGCAAACAATTGGCCCTCGGTCCCCCGCAGCTCTGAGGTGGGCAGAGGGTGCGACGAATCTCTGGACCTGGTTAGCGCAATGCACTCTGAATCCTGCACCCCGAGTTTGATTCCTGGCTCTAGTTAACAGCAGTGTCCCGGTGATATTTGAACCAGTTCTGAGCAGCCCCCCCCCTCCCCCCCCACAGGCAGCCCCTCCTCCCCTCTCACCTCCCCTTACTTCACTCACCCACACTGACCAGCACGGTACAATGTGGTCAAACAATCCCCACGACCAATAAGAC